>NC_140581.1:590656801-591349030 GCF_964204655.1 Triturus cristatus | reverse complement strand
ACTATGGAAAACTTTCACACACGTTTGTTGCAATAGTCGTGTTTCATAGAAAAAATCTCCTGCCGAACAGGAAGATGGTTACTGTTCCAGCCGATCTTATAGGATGGGCTCTTTCGCTCTACAGTCGCGTCTATCCGATCGTCGATTGGTGCGTGCACAGCTTCTTGGAGGTGACCAGGTTCCTAGGTTCTTTTTAGTTCTAGTGCACTTCTAGCACTGCATAAGAGTGCATCTGTTTCCATGTTGTCTCGCTTCTTCCCCGGATCAGTGTCATTGCTCACACATAGGCCGGGAAATGTTCCCTTTTTGTACTGTGCACACAGGCCGGGTGCACTGCTGCTGCAGTTCCGTTGCCAACCCACAGCTACATCGCTTTTGGCTCACACAGTCTGCTGTCTATCCTTGTCCTCTGCTGACATACCTGCTATCGCGGCCCTGACCGTGAACTCTCGGTAGCTGCTGGTCTACGATTGCATCAGAAATTCTACCATTAGCTTCTCCCTGCAAGGAATGCTGATCCTGTTCACGTATTCCTGATTCAGAAACAGAATTGGGAACTATGCCCAGAAACTATTCCACCCAGGGATGTTTATTCTATTCCTTGCTACATGCTCCCTAGTTGGCTCCTTATTTTAGCTATAAATCTTTGGCATACATGTATGTGCCCACTCTACATACTGTTCATGTACCTCTCCTGAATACATTTATGGGTGACTACGTAACATGACCATATTATCACATGCCAACCACAAGCAGCGTTTGAAGACCAGAGCATCAAGCCTGCGCATGTGATCAGCTACGTTTACCTCCTGGCTCCAAAAGCATGTCTTCAGCATCTATGTGTTTTGTATCAGCTAAATACCTAAAGGTTTTAACCTAAACTTCTTACTTATGTATCCACCCAAGAAGCTCAATCCACAAGAATGGTAGACACTCCAATTTGGAGTTGTCTCACTCTTTTACGCTCTATTTGTAAGAGCAGGTGCATATTTGCAATGAGAGAAGAGGAAGCAGCTGCTCGTCATGCACAAAAACAAATTAATTCCCACACAGTCACATTTTCAACTTTACATGCACATTCTCCTCTGCTACACAGTCAAGCACAGTGATGTAGAGATACTCAAGAGCACTACTCTGGTCATTGCGTAAAATACTAAACACTTTGCATATCAGCCATACTAGATACTCATACCTTGTCAACCAAGTACACAAAGGTGTGCCCAAACTATTTAGTACCTCTTAAGAAGTACGAAACACTAAGTAGAGGCACCTAAAATCCATCAATACTGAAACGGGCCACATCTTAGCAGCTGTACTGGAGGCTTTTTCAATGTCCACCACCACATTTAGTTGTTTTGTGTGCAACCGGCTTAGCCACGGTTCTTCAATAAGTAGCTGGAGAGCTACTGGTGGCTCTCCAGCTACCTGGAAGTAGCTGTCCTGTGTGGGGTCCAGCCTATTAAATTGGAAACTTTTGTTCGGTGGACCTAATATATGTAGGTAAAATTGAAAAGTGTGTATTCGAGAAGAAAATGTGTGTGTGTATTTAAAAAAAAAAAACTGATGTTTGGAAAAAAATAGATTTCCAAAATACATTTAAAGCTGATATTTGAGTGCTAAATCATGCAATATTATTGATATTGTTACCTTGGTATTTGGGGCATTGCTGCTACGGATGTCATGTATTACCACATAGAGGCATTCCACATTGAAAAAGTATTTTAACATTACTGCTGACAGTCCTGCCTAATGCACGGAGGTGATCGCTCTAGGAAGCTTGCTCTATATGATATACCAAATTGAGGTATATTGTGCAAAGAGTCCGGGCTTCCTGTATGAGTGGACAGGGGCTTGCTCTAGCAATCCCAAGGTGCATTTTCTAGGGGGTAGTCTGGTCGAGCAGCCTTAGGCTTATCAGAGAATAGTGTTAGACATCTGAAAATGCACACAATAGTCAATAAATGATGCATACAACTCGATAAGGACATCCACACAAATGTATAAAAATACTTATGTTTTGGCACCAGAACCAATACGATCATGTAAGTATGTTTTGCAAGAGAAATACATCAGTGTTTAAATAGTCAACACCGTGCATTTTTCAGAAGCTGCAATGTTATCCTATGGGAGTAAAAACAAGTACGGCATTCCAGTACAGTACAGCGACTTAAGAAACCAGTCTCGTTGGACTTGACGTGAGTACAGGGCGTGGTCCAAACCAGCACCTGCAGGTCACCTCCAGCGGCACTAGGGCGGCCGCTTGAAGGAGTGCAATACAGCGTCAGGTGCCCAATGTTAGTCTATGCGGATTGATTTTCATAAAAAGAATTTGCAGGTTTGGACTGGTAGGTCATTCGGTTTGAACCGACGCACAGGATCAAGTCTTGCGATGCTAAGGGATGTGGGGACACTGGTGGTCTCCTCTGGCCTGGTGCAGAGGGTCTTTGAGGTGTAGGTTTTTTTCGTTTGAGAGCACTCATGAGTGAGGGGGCCTGCAAACATAGATTGCAGGTGACATCGGAAAGTTAACAAGGGGTGAACCTAAAGTAGACTGTCTCTTGAGGGCTTGGGGACCACGCTGACATAGTTGGCCCATTGCTACACGGGCCCTGGGGACTCTGGTGCAGTGGTGCTTATCGGTGTCAGGTTTTGGTGGTTTTGGAGTCCTCACAGTTCTTCTGGAGGTGCCTGCTGGATGTAGGGGAGCAGTTCTGCCGCTCCATGAAGTTCTTGAGTTTTATTGAAGGCAGGCTGTCCTCCAAGGCTTTGGAGGCACGACAGCTGCAGGACTAGTCGTCTTTGGTGTTTCACGGTGAACAACTGACAGGACAGCCGGGCTGGTGCCAAGACAGTTGCTTTTCTCCAGTCTTCTGGTTTCGCGGATCTTTAATGTCCTTCGTTGGTCATCAGGATCTGATTTCCTGGTGTCAGTGTGGCGGTGGGGGCTGGGTGTAACCCTGTCCCCCAGTTCTTCTCCACTTCAGGCAGCCTGCCTTAGGGGTGGTCCTGGCCTGGGGTGGACATGCCTATCTTCCTTGCTAATTTTCTCGCTTGTCCAGATGCCAAAGGACTCTGGGCAAAAGGGGGTCTGCTTCTTCTCCTGTGAAAGAAGCTTGATTTGCATACCAAAGACAGTTGGCTCTTTGTAGCTCCCCTGCCTTGGAATGCTAATCTGCAGGTCAACGTGTGGGTGGGGGGTGAAAGAAAGCAAACGCAAGGAGATTATGGACGAAGCGCTGAAACGCTTGTAAATTAGAGAGAGGAAAAGTATCTACCCAAATTGCTTCGTTCAAGAACCTCAAGTCCACACATAAACGTAGGTCACCATTAGCCTTAAGGGTTATTACCACTGAAGAAACCCAATCCGAGCTCTCCACAGGTTGAATTATTCCATCCTCACTCAATTTTTAGGTCTCGCCTGGCGTAGGCTGCGCAGTCTCGCTGGCGAGATTTAATGATTTAGGGTAGCTTTCAATAGCGGGGTTTAAGTCCCGCCCCTCTTTTCCATTGGCTGGCATCACCGTTTATGGTAAACGGTGGCCAGCCATTGGAAAAGAGCTTCCAGTGACGTACACTTTTTTTCTTTTAGAGCCTTCCCAGTTGGACTGGCTGCCCCGACTTACTGCTGGCGTGAAAGGTTTTTTATCTTTATGGGGCCAAACACATGGCCCCATAAAGATAAGAAACCTTTTAGCACAAAAGGAAGTCAGGCGAGCCAGTCCAACTGTCTCTGGCTTCTCTGGTGACTTTAACAACCGTGGGCGCTATACCCCGACATTGTCAAGTGAGAGCTTGTGTCTCACTCTTCGCCAACCAGCAGGAAGTGCGTGAATCTTCTGGGAGCGAGGGGAACTTATGGAGGGGAGAGAGTGTATCCCCCACTAGCACTAGAGTACCTCTGAGGCACGTGACCGTGAGTGCACGTGTGAGGGCGTGTGAGATCCGCAGAGCTGTGTTTTTTGTCTTGCAATTATATATAGCTCGAACTCAACCCAAAGGTATCATGGCGCTATACACGAGCACCAGCGGTTGCAGATGGGCACATCCATATTTTGTTAGGACTGGGGAGATGAAGTGATTTGCCCAGAATCACAAGAGGTTGAGCCGCAGAGACTCAAACCTGGTAACCCAGCTTCGAGGTCATATGCTCTAACCGTTAGGCCACATCTTAATGAGTCCAGCCTGCAGGGACAGGGGCCCATGTACTTTCACTCCAGAGTGTGTCACTCCTGGGCGTGTCACTCTTAAGTTTGTCAGTCCTGTGTGTCTCTCCTGAGGTTATCACTCCTGGATGTATCACTACTGGGTGTGTCATTACTGAGCGTGTCACTCCTGAGTGTGTCACTGGGGCGTGGGGGAGAGCAAACAACCCCGTACTGGTCACCATGTTCTATTTGTATGCCGATGCTTGTTTAAACCCGAGAGGCGTTTGGTGGGCGCTATACCCCAACCTTGTCACGCGAGAGCTTGTGTCTCACTTTTCCCCAACCAGCAGGAAGTGTGTGAATCTTCTGGGAGAGAGAGGCACTTATGGAGGGGAGAGAGTGTATCCTCCACGAGCACGAGAGTACGTCTGAGGCACGTGACCGTGAGTGCACGTGTGAGGGCGTGTGAGATCCGCAGAGCCGTGTTTTTTGTCTTGCAATTTTATATAGTTCGAACTCGACCCAGAGGTATCATGGCGCTTTACACGAGCACTAGCTGTTCGATGGGCACATCCATGTTTTGTTAGGCGTGGGGAGATGAAGTGATTTGCCCAGAATCACAAGAGGTTGAGCCGCAGAGACTCGAACCTGGTTACCCAGCTTGGAGGTTGTACGCTCTAACCGTTAGGTGACATCTTAATGAGTCCAGCCTGCAGGGACAGGGGCCCATGTATTTACACTCCATGTATTTACACTACAGAGTGTGTCACTCTTAAGTTTGTCAGTCCTGTGTCTCTCTCCTGAGTTTATCACTCATGGATGTACCACTACTGGGTGTGTCATTACTGGGTGTGTCATTACTGGGTGTGTCATTACTGGGTGTGTCATTACTGGGTGTGTCATTACTGGGTGTGTCACTCCTGAGTGTGTCTCTGGGGCGTGAGGTAGAGCAAACAACCCCGTACTGGTCACCGTGTTCTATTTGTATGATGATGCTTGTTTAAACCCGAGATGCGCTTGGTGGGCGCTATACCGTGAGCTTGTGTCTCACTCTTCGCCAACCAGCAGGAAGTGCGTGAATCTTCTGGGAGCGAGGGGCACTTATGGAGGGGGGAGAGTTCATCCCCCACGAGCACAAGAGCATCTGAGGCCCGTGACCGTGAGTGCACGTGTGAGGGCGAGTGAGATCCGCAGAGCCGTGTTTTTTGTCTTGTAGGTTTATATAGCTTGAACTCAACCCGGAGGTATCAAGGCGCTTTACACGAGCACCAGCTGTTCCAGACGGGCACATCCATGTTTTGGTAGGCGTGGGGAGATGAAGTGATTTGCCCAGAATCACAAGAGGTTGAGCCGCAGAGACTCAAACTTGGTTACCAAGCTTCAATGTCGTACGGTCTAGCCGTTAGGCCACATCTTATTGATGCGGCCGCGAGATGCGATATGTGGTCGGGAGGGGGAGAAGCGGGAGTTGTGTGCGCGCGCGGCCAATGCTTGGAAAAACAAGCATTGAAAATGCAATAGGTCTCGCCTTTGATTAAGTTAAAGCCATTTGCTTTGCTAATGGTATTGTGTAGCAAAGAAAATGGCTTTAACTTAATAAAAGGCGAGACCTATTGCATTTTTGATGCTTGTTTAAGGATATCCCCCAACTTATCACGATAATTGACTGGAACATTCCTAATTTTTTGTCTTACAGGACAAGCACCATCCCGCAATATAATTTTGTGTTTAAAGTTTGCCATCTTGCCCACACCATCAGAAAAAACATCGGAATACATTCAGTATACTCTACTTGGGGACAGTTTCTTTCTTCACTCTCGCATTGCAACACAAACGCAGGAGACTCCAAACTGGCATCAATTTTCAAACCCAATTCCATAATGTGTGGCCAACCCAAAATAGTAGCACCCTTCTTAGCTACATACACTTTAGGTCTTGGCATGACTCATTCCCAAAACTCGCCTCCTCCCACACAAAACCTTCCACGGGAATTTTATGGTCATAGTAACTACCAGGGTTGACATCTGGCTCCAACAACGGTCTTCCTGGCCATAATTTCTCAAATAAACTTTTACCCATGATGGTATACCATGCTCAAGAATCCACCGTCGTACACACTTCCACTCCATCAATGCACACAATATTCGTAGGCAATTTCTTAGCCTTATCCACCTCATTGACCAGATTGTCTTTCACACTAGATGCTTCTCAGATTACATTCAAATCATCATCATGCACATCTTTTTTAATATAATTAACCTTCTTCCCCAAACTCTTGCACACCCTACTGAAATGTCCCTTCTTTTTGCATGTACTTCACACTTTACTCCATGCCGGGCACCATTTGGAATTGGCTAAACGGTTGCTAGAACCGAACCTAAAACATAATAATCCTCACAAATCAGTGGACCTACCTCCTGCAGTACTCTTCACCTGTCTTAGCTTCACTATTACTTTTTACTTTAGAGTCTTTAGCCACAGCACTTACATGGTTACCTCCAAAGAAATGTCACCACATTTTTTTTAGACTTAGTCTTCATCAAGATCTGATCCCGGAGAACCTGGTCATAAGTCATACGCTCAAATTCACATCTTACTGCCAAACCTCTCAGAGCAGATACAAATTGATCCTCTTTTTGCCCCCTAGATTAAAATTTAAAGCTCTTCCTAACCATGTTAATCTTCCTACCAAACCGCTCTTGTATTTGTTTCACAGCATATTGATAAACTCCTACCTCACCAGCATTCTCAATAGAGGGTAAGTTCTTAAATTCCCTCAAACCTACAGCACCTAACCTGTGTTTCCCACGTCCATACACAACCTTCTTGACGGCCTTTATCAAAGGCCTCTATACTTGGCCGTACTTCCATATTCTTAGTCTCTTTTTTTTTTTTCTGGCTCGATGGAGCTTTCGTCCATACATTGCTTTTTCACAGTTATACACCATTATCAATCAAGCCTACCATTGTTGAAAAGACTGAGGGTTTATGTCCAACAACCTGAGGCAATACATAACCTAAATAAAGATATCGGTATACTTAGCAGAGCGCCTCAGCTGATTCTCCAGGTAAAACAGTTCATAAACCCCTTGGTCCCACATCCTCCATTCAACAAAGGAAAAGCTCTAACCATGTCAAAAATTGATGTTAAAAGGTTTGCCAAGGGTATTGCCGGGTCTGTTTCTTGTTTAACAGGGCTTCTTTGTGATGGTAGTCGGTGTGCAGTCTGGAAACCGTTTCACCTAGTCGTTTGCTGTATTTTTATTCATGAACAAAATTGAGTGTGAGTCAGCACCCGGAGTGGCCCTCCCCATGGATATCAAAGTTTAGGTGCCTGGTTCTCACTATGGGCTGGCCACGGTCAAGTTTTTCTGCTGGCACATGGACCTATGGGACTAGGAGCACCCATTGGACCTAAAAGCTCCACCAGCAATCACTGGGAATTGAAGTTTTTAGTTCAGATAGTTCTACAATTAGGGTGATGATCCACATGCAGCAGAAGATACCCCGGTGACATGGGTGAAGGGGAAAGCCTGTGTGTCTCTTTGGTGGTGGACATGCACTGAGGGACTTACAAATGCTATTGGTTGGGTTCTGGACCATGCCAGTCCAGAGTAGAAGCAAGTCGGAAAGCAGTTTTGTGGCTCCATGAAACCAGATAAGGATTTTGAAATTCATGGTTCTAGACAACTTGCTCCTGTATTCTCCATGCTCCATTGACACAGCCTCTACTCAAACCTTGAGTAAGCTGGCGGCGGATGGGTGGAGATGATTTGACAGGATGAGGGAGCACCATGGAGACAAAATTACTTGAGAGCCCACAGAGGGGATTCTGGGATGTGCACGATAAGAAGAAGGGTTGGGGCGCCAGTGTTAGTATCCTACAGGATAAAACTGGATCACACTGTACACCTACAAAAATATAGACCTGGGAACAACAATGGAATGGTTGCAGTCACATTGTTTAAACTTTGTATGTGTTTTGCATTGAAAAAAATCAATAAACGGATGTAAAAGAAAAACTGTTCTGTCGACAGCCTTTCATCCCCATAGCATAAATTATAAGGTCATCATCAGGACAAGGGATTTGGAGCACAGTACAGTCTGCAGAAAAAGGAAAAAGAATGTGTTCGAAAAGATAAATAAATTAAAGGAGGAATGGAAGAGAAGTCTAGGGAGAATCACACACTGCCATTCTTGGAGTAGTCAGTGAACCATTGCGGGATAGGTCAAGCAGTCCCTATAGTTGAGGAATCATAAGAGCAATGATTACAACATTACCAGTCTTAAAGTTTTAGAAGCACTTGTGGAGACAGTTTACCACTCTGTGTTTCAGTTGGTGCTCGAAAATAGCTTGTTAATGTCTGAAGATAGAAAACAATAAAAATTATGTTCAAGAACTCTCAAAAGGCTTATGCAAAGTAGAAAGGAAACCACAGTGGTAGGGACAATTTGCGCTGGGAAATGATGTATTGGTACTTGTGTATAAGTGAGAACCCTTGCTACTAGGTTAGCAATACGACGACCACTAACATCGTAATTTAGGCAAACTGAGTTTACCTCAAACATCAACAATTTATGAAAACCGAGCAATAGGGTTCAAAGTAAAGATCAAGTAATAGTGCTAGTGCACATCAATGAAAGTCACAAATTAAATTCCAGCTGTTCATGTCTTGTCTTTATTTCTTGACAAAGCTTCTTCGTTGCAAGCCCCCTGCCAGCCAACACGTGTTTCGTCCTGACTATATTAGGCCATGGACTTCATCAGGGCTGCAGGCAAAGAAATAACCAAATTCCATAAGTATATATAACTAGTCAAAAAACATACGTACAACTGTACTAACATCAGAAACTATAATACTAATTGTACACATTATTGTACCATTCAAACCTAATAGATAAACGTGATGGTCGGAGCAAGACATATGATGTGTAAGTTCACCGAAAAGTAAGAATTGTGATCAGTGATTATAGGAAAGGAAGCGAAACTACAGAAAGGGAGTAAAAAGTTATTAAGAAAGAACCCAATGAAGAAAACAATAGATGTAAATATCGAGAGTCAAGTAAGATCAGGAAGCTGTATATACCTTGATAAGAGGACAGTTATTAACCTCAAAACTAGTGCCCTAAAATAGAGGCATATGAAAGAAGAGGATATTTTATAAGAGACCTGAATCCACGTGGCCCGCCAGTGAGATAAAGCCATTGCCAATTGTGATCTGATAATATTAATTAGTGCTAGAAAATAAAATTCGAACAGATAATACATAGAACTCACCAATACTTGGTGTGATCAAGGGCTTTGTCTAATAGGTCCAGAGACCTAATGCTGCGTCCGCATTCTACAGGTGAGCAAGAATATTATCAATAAAGTTAGTGTTCAATCAAGAGTGAATTCCTCTGTTAAGCGTCAATAGCGTAAATATTATAGAGCGTACCAGTAAAATCTCAGGCTGTTGGCTTCAATCCAATTTCTTGAGTATATCGGTCTGTAGTATTAGTTCTAGTTATCAGTAATGTGACCTAAGACAGAAAGAAAACCGAAATTTACCGCACTATCCGCTATGTATCAAGGACACTAGTTCGGAAGACTATCAACTGTAATCCATAGGGAGACTAACACAGCCAGCAAACGGCCATGAGATATAATGGTAGTACTGTGGTGCCGCAAACAAAATCAATTAAACCCATGAAAAAATGGCAACGCAAATTGATAGAGCCCTATGAGCTCCTTCGGCTAAATAAATTAGCGTCTCCATAGTCTAATACTCCGTCACAAGTTAACTCCTCAAGAGGTTAATATATCTAAATTATCCCATCGCGCTAGATCTGCGCTTACCTCGGTATGTTCAGAACGGTCCGTAATCTCAACCTCGTGTAATCATCTCGGCGTCAGCAATGAGCGCCATGTTGAAATGGGAATAAATAGTCCTATTAGACGACGGACTCTGTAACTCGGTATTAATGCTTCAGATAAGCGACATATTAGAGCAGTACATCATTTAATTCTTCGGACAGCATAAGTCGTGCTAACAAATTGAACTTAATGAGGCGGAGCCAAAGTAAACGATATGCTTGTAAGAGAAGGCTGCCATTACCTAATTCCTACTCATAGCAGTTGCTGACTTACAGTGCATCGGAAGTGGCGCGCCATATTTGATCGGGATCGTCACGCCAAAGTTAAGGCTACTAAGCAACGCGCCATCTTTGAGAGGACTGAGACGTCAGTAGCGTAAATATAGATTGTTCACTAGAGTAATTCTTTAGCTAATTTCTAAAGCTAAACACGCATATCTATGCGAATAAATCTCAAATTCAGGTAATTTGTTGATGGACGATCGATAGATATGTATATACAGACTTATAAATAACTATCGAGTGAATAATAGGCTCCAAAGAAAAAGAAGAAGTAAAAGGAGAGATGAGTTGCCAGAAACCAGATGTGACCCCACCATAGCTAGATCACTGTGTGGCAAAGCATACAGTAATGTACAACATATTATTTAGTATACATTATCTTCGAACAAGATATTACAATCATCCAGTAAACACATGGGAAGGCAAAAACAGAGGGAAGCACATAATAAAATTACTAACAGTTATTCACAGTAATTATTCAATGTATGACAGAGTTATTTGAAGTTAACATCATTGTCTGAGGCTAACGTGAACTGGGGTAATAAAGATCAGTTATGTACCCAAAAAATACTGTAATTCATTTTCAATATTAATCCCCATATTCACCGCATGTAACCTCAGAATCCAGCGTGCTTCAGACTGCCGCAGCTTTAATTCTCGATTACCACCTCTAATATCACTTGGTACTGATTCCAGAGCATGAAATTTAAAGTTCTGTTGTTTGTTCTGCTCCGAACATTCTAGAGCATGATGAACTATAGGGTATCTATCATCCATATTCTTCAATGCTCTGAAGTGTTCCGCAATTCGTGTTTTAAGGTTCCTAACCGTACTACCCACATAAATCATTGAGCATTTGCAGATAATGACGTAGATAACAAACTTAGTATTGCAATTAATATACTGGGTTATGTGAAACTTTCTGGATCCATTATATGTGAATTCTTTAGTTGTGAATTTCATATTAAATGAATTGTTGTTTAGATGTTCAAAAAAGCCATTGAGTTCATCAATACTACCTGTCCATATTAGAAGACAGTCATCTATGTAACGACCAAGAAACATTATATATTCCTGCCATCTCGTACCAGATGGGCCCCAGATGGACAGGTAGTATTGATGAACTCAATGGCTTTTTTGAACATCTAAACAACAATTCATTTAATATGAAATTCACAATGGCTTACAGCAAACAAAGTATTGTGTTTCTAGGTGTGGAACTTTTTGTTGAAGACATGTGCATTTACAGTCGTATGCACAGAAAAGGGACAGCATGTAATTCAGTTCTGCATGCAGCAAGTGCTCATCCTAGGACGCAAGTCAATTCGATTCCCTATGGAGAATTTCATAGAGCACGCCGCAACTGCAGGAAGGATACTGATTTTATTAACTGTGTAACAGATATTGAAGCGAGATTTTTGGATAGGGGTTATGATCAAAATATAATCAAGAAGGCAAAAAAACGAGCCAGTCTTCTTAATAGAAATGATACTTTAAAATCACATCATAACCCTAAGGGTAGACAAGAATCAGTGAGAATGATAACAAATTTCCACCCTTGGTCTCATAAAGTTTTTAATATACTTAAACGCCATTGGAAACTTCTCACATCAGATTCTGATCTTCACAAAATCCTGACCAATTACCCAAGTCTTACCTACCGTAAAGGTTTAACAATTCGGAATATGGTCAGCCCAAGCTACCCTAAGAATAAAGTTGATACTAAGTCTTGGCTACAGAGCAGAAGCTTGGGCTTTCACAAATGCGGTGATTGCAGTATGTGCAAACATGCTTTATCAGGAACTAAAGAATTCACATATAATGGATCCAGAAAGTTTCACATAACCCAGTATATTAATTGCAATACTAAGTTTGTTATCTACGTCATTATCTGCAAATGCTCAATGATTTATGTGGGTAGTACGGTTAGGAACCTTAAAACACGAATTGCGGAACACTTCAGAGCATTGAAGAATATGGATGATAGATACCCTATAGTTCATCATGCTCTAGAATGTTCGGAGCAGAACAAACAACAGAACTTTAAATTTCATGCTCTGGAATCAGTACCAAGTGATATTAGAGGTGGTAATCGAGAATTAAAGCTGCGGCAGTCTGAAGCACGCTGGATTCTGAGGTTACATGCGGTGAATATGGGGATTAATATTGAAAATGAATTACAGTATTTTTTGGGTACATAACTGATCTTTATTACCCCAGTTCACGTTAGCCTCAGACAATGATGTTAACTTCAAATAACTCTGTCATACATTGAATAATTACTGTGAATAACTGTTAGTATTTTTATTATGTGCTTCCCTCTGTTTTTGCCTTCCCATGTGTTTACTGGATGATTGTAATATCTTGTTCGAAGATAATGTATACTAAATAATATGTTGTACATTACTGTATGCTTTGCCACACAGTGATCTAGCTATGGTGGGGTCACATCTGGTTTCTGGCAACTCATCTCTCCTTTTACTTCTTCTTTTTCTTTGGAGCCTATTATTCACTCGATAGTTATTTATAAGTCTGTATATACATATCTATCGATCGTCCATCAACAAATTACCTGAATTTGAGATTTATTCGCATAGATATGCGTGTTTAGCTTTAGAAATTAGCTAAAGAATTACTCTAGTGAACAATCTATATTTACGCTCCTGACGTCTCAGTCCTCTCAAAGATGGCGCGTTGCTTAGTAGCCTTAACTTTGGCGTGACGATCCCGATCAAATATGGCGCGCCACTTCCGATGCACTGTAAGTCAGCAACTGCTATGAGTAGGAATTGGGTAATGGCAGCCTTCTCTTACAAGCATATCGTTTACTTTGGCTCCGCCTCATTAAGTTCAATTTGTTAGCACGACTTATGCTGTCCGAAGAATTAAATGATGTACTGCTCTAATATGTCGCTTATCTGAAGCATTAATACCGAGTTACAGAGTCCGTCGTCTAATAGGACTATTTATTCCCATTTCAACATGGCGCTCATTGCTGACGCCGAGATGATTACACGAGGTTGAGATTACGGACCGTTCTGAACATACCGAGGTAAGCGCAGATCTAGCGCGATGGGATAATTTAGATATATTAACCTCTTGAGGAGTTAACTTGTGACGGAGTATTAGACTATGGAGATGCTAATTTATTTAGCCGAAGGAGCTCATAGGGCTCTATCAATTTGCGTTGCCATTTTTTCATGGGTTTAATTGATTTTGTTTGCGGCACCACAGTACTACCATTATATCTCATGGCCGTTTGCTGGCTGTGTTAGTCTCCCTATGGATTACAGTTGATAGTCTTCCGAACTAGTGTCCTTGATACATAGCGGATAGTGCGGTAAATTTCGGTTTTCTTTCTGTCTTAGGTCACATTACTGATAACTAGAACTAATACTACAGACCGATATACTCAAGAAATTGGATTGAAGCCAACAGCCTGAGATTTTACTGGTACGCTCTATAATATTTACGCTATTGACGCTTAACAGAGGAATTCACTCTTGATTGAACACTAACTTTATTGATAATATTCTTGCTCACCTGTAGAATGCGGACGCAGCATTAGGTCTCTGGACCTATTAGACAAAGCCCTTGATCACACCAAGTATTGGTGAGTTCTATGTATTATCTGTTCGAATTTTATTTTCTAGCACTAATTAATATTATCAGATCACAATTGGCAATGGCTTTATCTCACTGGCGGGCCACATGGATTCAGGTCTCTTATAAAATATCCTCTTCTTTCGTATGCCTCTATTTTAGGGCACTAGTTTTGAGGTTAATAACTGTCCTCTTATCAAGGTATATACAGCTTCCTGATCTTACTTGACTCTCGATATTTACATCTATTGTTTTCTTCATTGGGTTCTTTCTTAATAACTTTTTACTCCCTTTCTGTAGTTTCGCTTCCTTTCCTATAATCACTGATCACAATTCTTACTTTTCGGTGAACTTACACATCATATGTCTTGCTCCGACCATCACGTTTATCTATTAGGTTTGAATGGTACAATAATGTGTACAATTAGTATTATAGTTTCTGATGTTAGTACAGTTGTACGTATGTTTTTTGACTAGTTATATATACTTATGGAATTTGGTTATTTCTTTGCCTGCAGCCCTGATGAAGTCCATGACCTAATATAGTCAGGACGAAACACGTGTTGGCTGGCAGGGGGCTTGCAACGAAGAAGCTTTGTCAAGAAATAAAGACAAGACATGAACAGCTGGAATTTAATTTGTGACTTTCATTGATGTGCACTAGCACTATTACTTGATCTTTACTTAGAACCCTATTGCTCGGTTTTCATAAATTGTTGTTGGCTTATGCAAAGTACTAAGCACCATGCAGATAGGGGCGGCTTACTTGAAAAGGAGTAGCAAAAGTGCCAATTAGCACACATGGTTTCCTTGAATAGCAGAGGCCTTTGCGCCCTCTCACTGTGCATTTCCCCTTCGTCTGTGTACATGGCACAGTGCCTTAAAATCTGACAATAAAATGGCAATGCCTATTTTTAACCCTTCCAGTCACATCTTGTCATCTGCTGGGATGTCACTTCTCAGGGAATGCCTCTTATATGTGATAATTAAAAGGACTGACTTTTTTTTTATTGCAAACTGAACTTCTTGTTATGGAATTTTTGAAACATACTATGTTTTCATTTATATTATGCTTTTGCTTGTGATGAAAAATCACCCTTACTTATGACCTTAATATACATTCTCCACCCCCCCCCCCCCCAATACATTGGCCCCAGCTGAGTTCTTGACATCCCCCATACTTTGGCCCAGCGGAGTTTCTGACATTAAAAACATATTTTTGAAAGAATTCCCCACATTTCCACAGTAGTAATTACTTGGGCCTGACCAGTAAAGCTGAAGTGTAAACTATATATCGCTCTTTTCAGGAAACCAACGGAACGCAGTGAAGTTCTGTCGTCAGTACTCACATTGGACAGACCTGAGAGTTTAATTCTCTCGGTTGCCCATTGTTGTAAACGCTCACTACTTCGCTGTGTTCTCACCTGCAGTCACCAGTTTGAGCATGATCACTTTACTTTGCCTGACATGAAGCAATGAGATGTTCATTACTACTTACTACCAATAAATTTGATATAACTGTATTTCTATGAATAACACCGTCATTAGATAGTGCCAGTTCCTTATTTACATTTAGTGGACATTGGGAGACTGTCATTCCCAGCTTAATCATTTATTAGTTTTCTAAATGAGTACTTTCAGAACCACTATTTTATACGCACTCTGATTCTATCGAAATTAGTTGCCATATAGGTATAGTTTTGCACATAGTGTATCATTCTTTTAATTTCAAAAAGACTACCACATTTCTACTCCGTGTGGTGGCCATCTTTGAATAGTATTGTTCATGCTCCTACATGGTTTTTCCTTTTTAAGATGGCACCACATTTATGGTAGCTATCTTCTTTTTATTGATATACTAGTGCGCACATGGCATATTATGTGAACTCCATTTGGGCATGGTCGGAGTATAATTCCGGTGTGTGTACTAGCATCTGTGTCACCCTGCCTCTCGATGTTGGCTTTAATCCTTCCATATATTTACATAGTATGATGCTTTAGGTAAAATGATTTACTAAGAACTTTTACTTGTAGTGTAGCAGTGCTTTGCTTTTTCATATGATTTGCATTTAAGGTTTGATGTTGCGGAGTTCTTTTCTGCGTATAGTTGGTGTTTGCTGATATCAGTGTTTATAAATGTATGTTTTTACAGCAGGCACAAAAATAACAACACACAGTAATATTGTAGTGTAGTCCTAATAGTACCCTGTCATGCAGGATCTATGCTGTTTACGGATAACATATACTGTGCGTCTGGTGGCAGACCGACCCCGTGCACCCCCGCCGCATATGTTAGCCTATGGTTTGCATTAGCTAGCTAGCAATGCCACTAGAATCTCCTACTATCCGAGAGATTAGTTTTTGGCAACCTCAGAATACAATAACCTCAGACTTGTGGAAACAATATACTACTTTTCACCCAGTCACTCGTGCTTGCTTGTTTTGTTCTGAGAGATACAGAGAAGAAACAGTCTAGCATTTTTTCAATAAGAATGTATTGTACCGTAGTTCTTCTCATGTAGAATAAGTGTGCTGTTACAACTGTAACACAATAGCAGAGATATAGAACCATCAGTACAGTGAATAAAAAGGAATAGTATTGTTCTACCATTTTGCAATAGTCACGAACATATACATGAATATGAAATGCATTTATGAAAATAAAGTGCATACTCCTAAGATGCCGAACTAGATGTACCTAGCATGTGAGTAGGTGCTACAGACCCTAAGCCTAAGAGCCTATGAGCCAAGAATCCTGCTAGGATTGAGTCGAACCCCCATACCTGAATAGTGAGATTGTGGGACTTCGTCCTGGACTTGAGCTGGACACCTGCAAGGGATCGTCAGACCACTGTCAGCTGGAGCGATGGCATGCTGGAGTTACAACGTCTCTGGTCAGTGTGTCGGTCTTGAAGTCTCGATTCCCTCCTGATAGCAAGAGGTGCTGTATTTATACAGTCTATGTATGTGTGTTACCCATTGTTCAGTATGAGTATGACGTTGGAGATTAAACCTTGTGCGATGATGGGAGAGGTGAAGTATGTCTCCTGGAGAGTGTACTCCTCAATTATTCATATGTGCGAAGGATGATGTCTTAGCAATATCGATTGGGAAAAACTCACCCTCGGCATGGAACTAGGTGAACGGTTTAGTCCATAAAAGGCTACAGTCCTTATAAGGCGTGATGCCCCTATAAGGCATTCTGTCCTTATTTGGAGTTATGTCTTTATAAGGCTCGTTCATATGAAATAACGGGAGCTGATTTAGGGAAAGTGTACAATTTTCCCTGAACCTATATATTTGGGTACCGATCTGAAATATAACACCCACTCCACCTTATTCTTAACAATATTAATACACATTCTGAGATACACATTTTCAAACACGTGTCAGTGTATAAAATTAAGAAAGCCGTCATTTGAAATGTTTCTAAAAATGTTTAAAAAATCATTTAAAAACAATTTTAAAAACGAGGGAAAATGTCCTTTGGTAAGGTTTGACATTGTCGTAAAGTTCCGCAAAGCACAGTTTGATCACACAAGTTGAATTACTGCAAGCATACTTAGAAGGCCATGCTTCGTGATAGAAAGTGTCAATTTGAAAAAGTTATTTTAGAAATATAAAGGGAAGGAAAAAGTTCCATATTCGTTCCCAGCACTCGGTGAGCCAGATTCAGATTAAATGTCTTGGCTGGGAGACATAATATTATTGCTGCCTGCTACAGCGGGAGACAAACATTGCAATATCTCGCATAGCACACAGTGTGGTTTTGTATTTTTTGCGCGCTATGTTATTCATTAATGCGGCACTATGTGCATTTTGAACAGCAAATGTCTTTGTGCGTGAGATCAAATGTCTGTAATCTAAAACTAGACAATATGTATTGTCAGGTTTAGCTACAGGAAACAAAGGATTGTTCATTGGAGAGGTACATTTTTCAATGACCCCCTGGGATTCAAGTTGATCTAAGATCTCCCTGACCTGTTTTTTTAGCTTCTTGCTTTATTGGGTATTGCCTCTGAGCATTAGGTGAAACTTTTAAAGGGATCATGTGGTAGGTTGAGTTCTCATACCACCCTGCGTTATTTTTGTACAATGCTGGGGCTTGGGCTACTGCCCACTCCTGTGCATATGTATGTTTAAGGTGAACAGGAACGTGGTTGGAAAATGCAGGAAAAATTACACTTTCTACCCTAGGGCACTCTTGTTACAAATGCAGGCGGCCAATCTTGTTCTGCTAACAGGATGTCATAACCAGATGAGAAGTTCTTCCAAAAAAGACCTTTTACTTTCCCGGGCTTGTCCCCCTCCATCCGGAGTGTTATTTCAAAAAACTTATGTGGGACGCTCACCCTAGTGTTTGGTGTTTCCACTGTGATGTAATCATTCAACTCCGCTGTCTCCAGAAATTCCTTCAGATTCAGGCGAGCTATTGCTACTTCTGCCCCACTGTCTAGCATCGTCTGAGCCCATTCCCTGTTTAGAAATTGTGTCCTCAGAATTCTGGGCATGTCTGATTTTCAGACCAGCAACTTTCTTTTTCTTAAAATGAGGTTTTGGATTTTGCTTATCTTCTTTTTTAGAAGTAAAGTCTTGAGCGCGCTGCTTGTCTCTAGACTGTGTGCGCTCCTCTTTGTGTTCTGACCGTTCTTCCCTTTCGGAGCCTTTGTTCGAGCCCTGAAAGGAACGAGAGGAACGTGTATCAGTATCCTGATACCTGCCAGGTTTCCCAATATCCCTATTCCTGAGGTTGTATGTCTTTTCAGAGTGCTCCTGTTGAGGAGACCTACCTCGGGACTGAGATCTCTTATCTTTTAGAGTTTTATTTTTTATAATTCCACTTCTTCTTAGAAGAAGTAGGTGCCTGTTTAAAAGTGTCCGTCTCGGGACTGCCCTGTTTTAAAGCTCCCCCCCCCCCCCCCCCCCCCCCCAAACTATCCCTGCCTAATTCTGCATACGCAGTGTCCATTATTTTGGGTAGTTCATTCTCCTGTTCTAATGGAGAGAACTCCCTTAGGCGTTGGTGGATTGCCACGGATGCTGTTTCCCCTTTAATGTTAGCTAGTATTATGGCTGATACCTGGTCATAGTTGTTTAACAACTTCATCCCTAAGTTCAGGGCAGGTTCTGCTTCATAGTCATTTTGTATTTGTCTTAATACATCTGGTACTACTGCTAATGAATGAATACCATGAGTTCTGGTATATATGCCAGCAAAGACTGTACCCCAAGAGGTGCAATCCTCTAACTGGGGTGTAATACCCATGGGCTAACTAATTGTTAACATTCTGTGTTTTTCAAATGGTGTGGTATTTGGGAATACTGCTTCTAACTGGTTTATTTTCTGAGCTACCCAGAAAGGAATTTTTTAATGTTTTGTGGGCACTTTGCCCATTACCACATGTAATGTTTGTGGAGAAATTGTAGTACCTGAGCTCTGTGTAGGAGCTACAGTAGGTGTACTTACTGTAGGTTGGACCGCTAGAGTCCTCAAGACAAAGTGTGTCATGTTTCTGTAGAGTTTTATCAACTCTTTGTGTTGAACAAGTAGTTCATCCTGTGGCATTGTGTCAATGTCTGGATGTGGTACATAGGTTGCTTATATTGGCCATGTTGCTCCTAGAATCCCTAAAGGACCAAGCCTTGTCCTTGTTTTTATGTGGGGTAGGGTGCCATTAAACCCGAAAATATGTTCCTGGAAAGTAAGCGGAATCTGTCTCCTCAAAAGGAGTGTAGACCGCTTGAACGTCATCATGTATGTAATAATGAAAAGTTTTTGTTACAGCATCCGCTGCTGGGAATATAACCCATGAGTAGAATACCTCTGTTTTGAAATCTTTGTGCGCCTCTGTCACGAATATTACTAAACCTCCTCCGGGTTGACACCCATGTTTGAGTAGTTTAACTGTTAAAGTTTGTCTTACTTTGGGTGCAATTTCTATTGCATCTGCAAAGACCTCACCAGACTGATTAAGTACTTGGTTTAAAACTCCTTCCTCGTCTGCCATCGTGTTTAAGACCCGGAATTATTGTCCAAGGAAAGGATAAAAAGGTTGTATGCAAAGGTTTTATGCACAATTTTGGGACTATTGTCCTTTCAAGCTTGATTAACCAACAGCCAATACATAGGATGTCTTGCCTACTCAGCAGTGGCAGAGTTTTTTTGCCCACTTACTCCAGACGTCTCTCGGTTTTGTAAGAGGGGTCTCTGAGAATAAGCACGACTGGGCTACTCAGATTCTACTATTGAGTAAGTGCGCCATCAATATATGACGTTGGTCGCCATGTAGTGTAGTCCTAATAGTACCCTGTCATGCAGGACCTACGCTGTTTACGGATAACATATAGTGTGGGTCTGATGGCAGACTGACTCCGTGCACCCCGCCGCATATGTTAGCCTATGGTTTGCATTAGCTAGCTTGCAGTGCCACTAGAATCTCCTGCTATCAGAGATTAGTTTTTGGCAACCTCGGAACACAATAACCTCAGACTCATGGAAACAATATACCACTTTACACCCAGTCACTCGTGCTTGCTTGTTTTGCTCTCAGAGAGATACAGAGAAGAAACGGTTGAGCGTTTTTACAATAAGAATTTATTGTACCGTAGTTCTTCTCATGTAGAATAAGTGCCCTGTTACAACTGTAACACAGTAGCAGAGATATAGAACCAGCAAGACAGTGAATAAAAGGAATAGTATTGTTCTACCATTTTGCAAAAGTAACAAACATATACATGAATATGAAATGCATTTATGAAAATAAAGTGCATACTCCTAAGATGCCTAACTAGATGTACCTAAGTGTACCTAGTATGTGAGTAGATGCTACAGAGCCTAAGCCTATGAGCCAAGAATCCCGCTAGGATTGAGTCGAACCCCCATACCTGAATAGTGAGTGTGTGGAACTTCGTCCTGGACTTGAACTGGACACCCCGCAAGGGATCGTCAGACCACTGTCAGGTGGAGCGATGGCATGCCGGAGTTGCAGCGTCTCTGGTCAGTGTGTCGGTCTTGAAGTTTCGGTTGCCTCCTGCCTTCTGATAGAAAAAGGTGCTGTATTTATACAGTCTATGTACGTGTGTTACCTACCCATTGTTCAGTATGAGGATGACGTTTGGGATTAAACCTTGTGCGCCGATGGGAGAGCAGAAGTATGCCTCCTGGAAAGTGTACTCCTCAATTATTCATATGTGCTAAGGATGACGTCTTAGCAATAGCGATTGGGGAAAAACCCACCCTCGGCATGGAACTAGGTGAAAGGTTTAGTCCATAAGAGGCTACAGTCCTTATATGGCGTGATGCCCCTATAAGGCATTCTGTCCTTATTTGGAGTTATGTCCTTATAAGCCTCGTTCATATGAAATAACGGGAGCTGATATAGGGGAAAGTGTACGATGTTCCCTGGACCTATATTAGGGTACCGATATGAAATATAACCATATGTTGGCACTAAAAGTGTCTGAAGTGAGTGATATATATTGGTTTGCACCATTTTTGATGTCATGCAAAACACTGTAGTTCTCGATATCAGTTATCTATTGGCTTTGCCAAGCATTGACAAAGAATTGTATCTGATTATTTCCTAGAGTGCTTATTCTGTTTCACTGATTTTAATTGGCTGACATTCTTTTGGTCTGACCTAGAAACTGCTTTAATAATGAATTCACAGAAATCCATAAACAAAAAATCCATAAAAGGGCTGTGGTGAGCTCTTTCATCTATTGATCTGTTCAAATGTAATTTACATTTTGCTTTCTCTTGCCCCAGCATAATGCATGGGCCAATGTGTCAAGCCGCTTCCCAATTGGCTCTCTTGCACTGCAGGTGGCAACATTTTTCGAAATCACATCTGCACATCAACATAAAAAGAAGTCCACTTCAGGGCCACAGCTGGTGGGCTAATACTCCTCTGTGCCCTGCTTTTTTTCCATTCCTGAATTTCTTTTCTCTTCTTTTTTTTTTTTTTTTTTTTAATTTTTTTTTAGCTATCCTTGCATGTTTATACTATGTCTTTATGTTAAAGTAATTCTAATCCAATGGTACCCTTTCTTTGCTCTAATCAACATAATGTATTCCTGTCATATGCATTAAGACTAAAAACATTAAAACTAAAAAAGAGTTTCTCAGGCCTTGAAAAAACTACTCGTCCACTTGTTATGGCGAGTCAGATTTTCTGTGAGAGAGCTCGAGCTGACCCAGTTTTCTGTTTATTCAGAAAGCAAATGAGCAAGAGAGATGACTTTAAATATTGTTTTCATCTTTTCACATTTCCTGTGTGTTAAGACAGAGCTCAAACGTCATCTTATGTCTTGTATATTGCTTCTTTTTAGATCTTGGCTAGTGAAGGCTGCGCTTGCGCAGTCTCGCTCGCGAGATTTAACGTTTCAGGAGTGGGGCTTTAACCCGCCCCTTTTTTCCCCTCTGCTCCATTGGCTGGCCTCTTAAATGCTGGTCAGCCATTGGAGAAGAGCTTTGTCTCTCCAAACAAGCCCCGTCTTTTTCGGATTTGTGGGCGTGTTTTTTTCGTTTCTTTCGCTTTTTTGAAGCCCGTCCCTTATTCACTGGTGGGCGTCTTTTTTATTTTAAAAAAAATAAAAAATTTTTCATTCAACTTTCTCAGGTTTATTTTCGTGTCTGTTGCTGTGAGGCGAACGCTTTCCGAGGCTTTACGGTAAGCGATGTTTGTTTTCCTTCGTTTGGTTGTTTTCATTATATTATTCTCCGGCTGGTTTTCATTTTTGTCTGTGTTTTTTACAGGGCTTCCCTGGTCTGTGCCGTCCCCGTGCAGCGTCGTGTATGGAGTGCTTTGCACGGTATGTATGATGCTGTTAGCGGGTCTTAGGTAAGCCATCTTGCCTATGTTTCTTATCTAACGCTTTTTTTCTGCTTTTTTACAGGGTTTCCCCGGTCCGTGCCGTCCCCGTGCAGCGTCGTGCATGGAGTGCTTTGCCCGGTATGTATGATGCCGTTTGCGGGACGTAGGTAAGCCATCTTGCCTATGTTTCTTATCTAACGCTTTTTTTCTGCTTTTTTACAGGGCTTCCCCGGTCCGTGCCGTCTCTGTGCAGCGTCGTGCACGCAGTACTTTGCCCGGTATGTATGATGCTGTTTGTGTGTCTTAGGTAAGCCATCTTGTTTGTTTCTTATCTAACTTTTTTTTTTCTTTTTTTTTTTTTTTTTTGCAGGGCTTCCCCAGTCCGTGCCGTCCCCGTGCAGCGTTGTACATTCTTCTTTAAGGTAAGACTAAGAGTTAAAGTTATTTACTTGATGTATAGGGTTTGATTATTTCTAAAATTATTTTTGGTGTTTTTCCCATTACTTTGTATTTCTTTTTTCAATAACGTTTATTGAATTATATATCATGTTTTTTGTTGGATAATAATAGATGTGGTTCTTGACGAAAGTGCTGTTGTATGTATTTTGTGTGGGATTCCTTATTTGATTACGGCAGGGTGGGGCACGTTTTTTATTGAATCTGCTGTTGTCGGACTGTTCCATTGGTTTCCGGATGTACCGGTAGGCGTAACGCAGCTACAAACAGGTAAGTGCAATCTTTGTATAATTTTTATGTTCTTTTGGGATTAATTGTAATGTCAACATTATATGTTTATTTATGTATTTGACTTGTTGCTAAATGTCTGTTAGTCATCGATGCTGTTCGTGTTTTTTGTCTTTTTTCTTATTGTGTGTAGCGTCGTTGGGTAGAGCAAAAACGCGGGAACTCAAAAAACAGAAAATAATTCGCTATTGCAGATTTAACAAAAAAAATGATCCAGAAAATTATTATAGAGAATTGTTAATGCTTTATTACCCCTGGAGAGTAGAAAATCAAATTATTGGTCATAAGGGGACATATTATGAACAATACCTAGAAATTCAAAACATAGTTGACTTTAATCATAATGAGTATAATAAGCATCATAAACCGTTAGCACCTAATACCAATGAACACTGTACATTAGACACATTACTTATACCTCCAATAGATATAGAAACCGATGACAACATATGTCCTGAAGTTCAAGTCAACGAACCACTATTATATGACTTGTCTTTCGATTTAGGCATTAGAAGTACAAGTACTGATGAACTTTTAACCAATAATATAATGCCGAATGACCAATATCACAGTTTAATGCAAAATCTTACAAATGAACAACTTAACTTTATATACCATCACTTGCATTGGATAAAAACAAAAAACACCCTGCTACACATTTTGTACAGGTGGTGCAGGAGTAGGCAAAAGCTTCCTTATTACAGCCCTTTACCAAACCTTACTACGCTATTACAATACCAAAGCTGGAGAAAATCCAGATAACATTTATGTATTGCTTACAGCTCCAACAGGCAAAGCAGCATATAACATTCATGGTAAAACGCTACATAGTACGTTTAAAATACCAGTTTCGCAAATGCTAACTCCTAAACCACTACCTCATGAGAACAGGAGGGCACTGCAAAATGAATTATTGCATCTTAAATTGTTAATAATTGATGAAATTTCAATGGTAGGGGCAAATCTTTTCAATTTCATACATAATAGGTTACAAGAAATAAAAATGTCTAACCTCCCTTTTGGTGGAATATCCATTTTAGCAATTGGAGATTTTTATCAATTAAAACCAGTTTTTGACACATACATATTTGAAAATTCTAGGCATTCGTTCAGACCAGTAAGTACTAATTTATGGCAAACACACTTTAAGTTGTTTGAGTTAACAAAAATTATGAGGCAGCTAAATGACTTACCATTTGCTGAGCTACTAAACGGATTAAGAGAAGGAAAACAAACTAATGCCGATATAATACAAATACAAACACGCGAATTAGACCCACCCCAAAACATTAGCAAGACCATCCCTTATATTATGGCAACAAACCAAGAAGTTAATAACATTAATAATGAAGTTTTATTGTAACACATAATAAACTATCCTGTTTACACAGCAACCGCTATAGATACAGTTGCATCTGACCTAAGTGAAATAGTAAAAAAAAAAAAAATAATGCAATTACCTACAGGTCCAACTAAAACCATGGGCCTGCCATTCATATTACATATTGCATTAAAATTACGATACGATCTAACTTGCAATATGTTAATGATGGCTTAACAAATGGTGCTACAGGTATAGTTGAATTAGTAGAAACTATCAATAGCATCCCTAATGTAATATGGATTCTTTTTGATAAGGAAACTGTTTGTAAATTGACAAGGCAGGAAAATAGCCACATATACTGCAATAACATTTCGCTTCATTGGACACCAATTCATGCTATCTCAAGACACTTTCAATTTACACAAAAATGTATAACAATTATACGCAAACAATTCCCACTACGCCAATCATCTGCACGTACTATACATAGAACACAAGGAGAAACTATTGAACCACTTTACATCCATTTTAATAATAGCAAAATACATCATTTGCATTATGTTGCTTTAAGAAGAGCAAAATCATTAGCCAACATATATATTAAGAACTTTCAGCAAGACAAAATAGTTGTACATCGAAAGTACATGAAGAAATGGCCCGATTAAGGACAAATATGCAATTGGAAATATCAGTACCCCAATTATGTAACTATCTCCAAAACTTTAAAATTATTGTACATAACATACGATCACGGCAAAAAAATTCCAAAGCTATACAAGCCGACACAAATATCATGAATGCAGATATTATATGTCTCACTGAAATAAACACGACTAGGAAAGGAGATAGCAATTCTTTATTAATTCAACAATATCATCTATTAATATTTGATAAATTCCTTAATCGGCATACTAAGCATGGAATCGCAATTTACTACAAGAAAAATATTTGCTTGTTGCCAATTTATGAAACACAACACGAAATTGACATTGTACATTTTACTCTGCATCTTAATAATTGTGACTACTTATTTGTAATATTATACAAACCACCACATGTACAACTACAAAAACTATTGCAAGTATTAACTAGCATATTAAACTTTTACCCTAATTATAAGTATATAATAATGGGTGACTTCAACATAGATTTAACAAAAGTATCACACAACACAACACTACTATTGGAATACATGCAAAACCAATTCCAATGTCACCAAAAATACAAGCCTACACAACAGACTACAATTCAACACTAGATCATATATATGTTAATGTAAATGTGACTCACTTTGGTATATTAGAGTCCTACTATAGTGATCACAAAGCATTATGGGTAGCAGTTTAAGAAGCATAATTTGTCATTTGATATGTTCTTTACTTTCAGAAATTTCTGTTTTTTCAAAATTGTATTCAGAATGTATGCTCACATTTTTCTCTCATTGCAGATGATTTCTATACAAGAAATTAAGCAGACAAAACAAGAGGAAAGCAAGCCTTATCAAAAAGCAATATGCTCACCGAAAACAAACTACAAAAACGCTAAGCAAGAAAGTAAAATCTTATATCATATTGCTCTAGCTGATGAAAGTGGGTCAATTAAAGGGACTTGCTACAACAATGACTTTTTCAAACAGACAAAAGTCGGAAATGGAATTATAATTAGCAATTTCATCACCAAGTACAATGTAATAATCTTAACAAAACAGACAAAGATTTCCAGAATGCCACCCTTAACAATTCCACAACAAATTATCCAGGAAGCAGAATACATACTACAGCCACCTGCTCCACCGATTTCTCCAATTAAAACAATGAGAGGCAAACTTACGATCATTAACGAGCATATTAGGGACAATATCTGAGGTACGTAGCTTAAAAGGAGATGTTTTTATACATATTAACAATTACATGTAAGAGTTGGTTTACAACCACACACTATCAAACACAGTATCTACCACACACACTGTAAGACACACTCTCGAAACCACTATCACATACATTCTATAACAAAATGTGGAACAAAAACTCTTTAAAACACACTCTCAACAGCACACTCTTTACTACAAACTCTGTACAACACTCTCTGTAACACACATTCTAACTAGAACAATTTCTAATACTGCCTGTTGGTTCCTTCTCTTTTACACACATTAATACTATTTACTCACTCTATGACACACTTTTACATATACACACTCTATTACATATATTTACATACACACTCCCTATCACTCACTCTTTACTACATAACCCTTCCCAATAGTCTCTAGTAAAATCTACTACATGCATTATAATAAAACATTAATAGTCTAAAAATATCTCTAAAGACTATATTCATACTTAATGGATTTAATAATTCCTATATGCTGCACAATAATGTTGCTACTGCTACCACTATTACTTACTAGACAACACATACTGTGTACTATCAACTACACTCGCTCCTTTTTCCATTTGTTTTATATATACCAGTTATAATTTGACAATAAGTGATAATAAATAAGTGAGCGTGCAGGTTAGAACCAATCTGCAAAATTCAATAGTATTACTTACATGGAACACTGTCAACATTTTCCAAAAAATTGGAAACTATTATTACTCTTTCTTCACGCCGCTAATAAAATTTAGTACTATACTGAATATACTCATCTACTCTTTAGTATACACTCTGCTACAACTTATATAATACACATACTCTAATAACATACTCTCTAGCGCACACTCTCTAGCGTACACACTGTAGCACACACTTACTATTACAGAACAAATACACTACAATAATCAACTAAAATTTGTTTCACAAGATCAGAAACAAAAACAAAAAATATACTGCTCCACTGTATACAATGTATACTACAAACAATATTAATATTTCTTTTATGTATCCATACATCGACCTCTCTGAATGTCTTTAAACTTCTATTCCTCTTAAATTACATTTCACGCCCTCGAAGTCACAAATTCTACAACACACCACCCCCTCCATACTAAAATCCATAAAAACTTTCCCATTATTACTCACTTTTAGTCTTTAGCATTACCTAACCATACACACACGTCTCTACCTTTCGGTACTATCTGCAATTACCTTTAATATCTTTTCCAATTTAGGTCCAGATCTATACCAATCACTTTTCTATTTATCACAAAAACGCATTCAAAAATAGCAATAAATAAATGCACATACACTGTAAATGCCTTTTATTAACGCATATTTTTTTTGCCTTCCCAGAAAATAGAGCCACCCCAAGAGGAACCTACAATCGCAATATATGGACTAGAGAATACAACTCAGGAAAAAAGTACTATAAAAATACAAATTGAAGACAACGAACATTTGAAATCGGTGCAAATTAACAATACGCTTCTAATGGACCACCTAGATATACCAGCAGACATTGAGGACTTTGCAGAGGCTCTCATGCCACACCTACCAAAGACATTAAATGTCATCTTTCAAAATGAATGCATAATCGAAGTTCTGGACGAAGCTTAAAGTATACATTATGCAAACATCAGCAAAGTACAAAGTTATATTGAAATATTAAAAACATATTTAAAGTTACAGTTAATAAAAAAAACATACCCCATTTTGCTTACTGTTTTTTTCCATAAAATAAATATTTATTTTTATGTGCTTGCATGCATCTATATGCACCATTCTGCTAACCAATTAAATATGCACATATATGCACATATACATAACAATATTCGGCATATATGTACTAATGTGAATACAAAAGTACAAATGTATATCGCTATACTTTCGCAAAAGTAATACTTGCTGCACTCTGCTACTAATACTTGTCCATTTAAAATCTACAACTTACTCTTTACTACTTACTCTCTCACTCTTAACAACTATTAGTCATGTGATAGTACACAATATCGATACACTAACTCAAATAACAATACCACTTCTACTACATAACTAAAAACACTATCTAATACACTACAAATAATACTAATGTTTAACGCACTCTTTAATACTCACTCTAATACTCACTATACTACAAATATTAATACTACTAACTCTAGTACACCACTACAGATTTATTACAAATCATAACACTAATAACACTCTATAAATACCGCTTTACTACTCACTCTTTCATACTACCTCTCTATCGTACCCTAATTAACCCAGCTACAATTCTCTGTAATTTACAAACTACTATACTAACCACACTGTACTACTCTCTTCTAACTAACTACTACTATCAATAAATACTAATGACTGAAATAAAGCTTACACAAACAGGTAAAGTGCATCGCACTCCTTCATTTGCACACAAGATCCATGTGTATATGGATACATCTATATGTGTCTGTGCTACTGCATATCTGTGTGTATCTCTGTGTGTGGCAATATGTGTATAGGGCTCTGTGTATGTGTATTTGTGAATGTGGCTTTGTGTGTGTGCCTCTGTGTGAGTCTCAATGTATGTGCAGGAGGCTCTATATGTGTATGTATTTTTCTTCATGTGCATCTATAAGGTTGACTTTTTGTGAAAGTGCCTCTATGCATTACTGCCTCTGACTCTGTGTGGGTAAATCTTTGTATATGTAGGTGGCTCAGTATGAGTGGCTCTATTTGTATGCATTGCTCTATGCAAAAAGCTCTGTGTAAATGGCTTAATAACTGACATTGTCTGTTTACCTCTGTGTCTGTGTGCAAATGCAGTAGATCTCACATTTCAGACACATTCAGCTACTAACTTGAAAATAGCAATACTGTTTCTTTCAATCTTTTGCAGGCAAAAGAAAAGCAATGTCATAAGCAATACCAATAGCTCTAACTTTCACAATGCCGAGACCTTTGCATTGTAAATGCTTGTTTATCCTGGAGACTGGTGTTTTACGTTTCTTTCTCTGACTGCAAAGTTAGATTTTGTAAAGAAAATTGACAATCGTGCTGGGGTACAAGACGTGTAAAATATAAGCTGTGGGGTGTCGATTTTCTTTTACTTACACACCACATTTAAATAGCTTGTAAATTAACTGAACAAATATTTCACAATATATTAGCATTTAGGAAAGCACATTATGTAATTCTGAAGTTTGATGGGAACGAAGGTTTTAATAGGATCAAAACAAATCACAGCACTTTACTTGGTGATGTGCAAGTGATAAATATTTGCTGAAACCCGATTTCCACACATTATAGTTTGCAAGGTTATATAGTTTTGTTTTCCAGTAAAACTGCATGCCAGTGGTAGAGGTTGTGGCCATTGAAGTGGAAAAGGTGCTGCCTGTAAATGCCCGTGCACTACTACATCACGCTTTAGTAATATATTAAAAGTGCGAATTTTTAAACATGAACTGAGAAACAATCCAGACCCCGGCCTGATGACAATGCTATTTAGTAGTGAACTAGGATGCGTTTTAGGGGTCCTCTTGTTACCCTATATATGGTCAAGATTCTAATTGTGTGTATGTGTGTATGTATATATAAATTCACTGAAAAAACCATAGGTTTTGGGGACGTTCTAGTTAGTTGGACATTTCACTCGTACAAAACCACAGAAATTCTGCCGTTATAGTTAGTTCAGCAAACTATAACTCGCGCCCCCGCAATGCACTGCTCATGACGTCACAAATTACATCATTCATTACCCCAGGGCCAGGCCACTCGGTTGGGGACTGTGGGGTGAGCCCCAATTCCCCCACGGACCCGCTGGCTCCCTGCCTCCTGCGGGAGCCGGCATTGCTTTTCCACAAGGGGAGCTGCTAACATGCCCTTGTGGAAAAGCAATCTGCTTTGGATTTTGGAAGCTTCCAAAATCCAAACCAGAGTTTGCTATGGTAGGGTGGAAGCCGCATGGCTCCTGCCCTGCCATAGCAAACAGCAGTGTCCCAGGGGTGGGCACCCTGGGACACTGCAGGACCTGGCCTTGGGGGGTGGCGGTCCCCAGGGCCATCGAGGACTCCAGGACCCCCACCCCACACATTTTATTTTTTCACAGCCCTGGGGAGGTGGCGATCCCCGGGGCAGCCTGGGGGGGATTGGGACCCCACTACGCTTTTTATTTCACAGCCCCGGGAGGTGGCAGGCCCCCGCTAATTAATTAGCCGTGCCCCTGGGACCTGGCCCATCCTGGGGCTTTTTAAAAACTAAACGCGGGAGCCTGCGCTTCGTTCAAAAATAAATAATTTCAGCAGGATTCGCAACCCCAGCGCGATTTCTGCCGAAATTATTTTTAAAAAAATGCTTTTCTTGGCCCTGGTTGTCCTTGTGGGACCCCCTGAACAGGCCTAGGGGGTCAGGGTGTTTCTACCCTGCCTCCTTTTTATTGTTTTCTTTTTAACCTGTTTTTCCTGTTTTCTTGTGACTCTGTTGTACCGAGTCACAAGATGGCTGCCAACACTTCCTGGTTTGGAGTATTGGCAGCCAATGAGATTGAAGCTCGTGGTCGGGAGGGTTCGCGAATCCACTGCGTCCCTAGATATCAAAACATTTTCTTTTTCTAATTTCTCAGGAAATACTGAACGGATTTACACCATTAAAAAAAAAAAAAGTCTGTTTCTGAACCAAGATCTACCTTTTTGCCAAATTTTGTGTAATTCCGTTCAGCAGTTTGGGCTGTAGCTTTGTCTAAAGTTTCCTATGGAAATTAACATGGGGAAACGCGTTTTGGGACCCCCCCTTTTTTCTCGCCCCCCTGAAACTTTCAAGACAGGAGCTGACCGGAGAGGGCCACTAGCTTTGAAAATTTCGTGATGATTCATCAAACGGCGTTAGTTATTGGCAAATCTAAAAGCGCTTTTCCTATGGAAACTATGTCCTAACTATAACTACCTACTGGCGACTGCCAGTAGGATAGATCTATATATCCATATGTATGTATGTCATTACATCGCATAGTAATACAGCGCATGCCATTACAACGCGGGTATTACTACGCGATGTCAATGACATTGCATGCCATTACATCGCAAACTAGTACCCCGAATATGCCTTTACCACGCATGCCATCACAACGCAAAGGCATGCGTGGTAAAGCTATATTCGTGGTTAGTTTGCAAGGTAAGTGACTACCCTACACAACCCGCCCCCACCCCCCATTTCTCTCCCTACAATTACTTTACTCTACCCTACACGACCCCCGACACTACCCTAAAACACAACACTACACCCGCACACTACAGCACTACCCTAATCCCTAAAGCACTTCACTACTCAAACTCTACTACACTACCCTAAACCACTACACTACACGAACTCTACAACATTACACTAAAACACTACACTACGCAAACACTACTACTCTACCCTAAACCCTAAAAAACAACACTATCCTTTACCCCTAAAATACTACACTACACTATCCTAAAACACTACACTACCCTAAACCCTACAACACTACACAAACACTACACTACCCTAAACCCTAAAACACTACACTATGCAAACACTACTACTCTACCCTAAAAAACTACACTAGCCTAAACCCTAAAACACTACACTACACAAACACTACTACACTACCCTAAACCACTACAACACTACCCTAAACCCTAATACACTACACTACACAAAAACACACTAAAACGTTAAAAGAAAAAACATACAGAACACTACTTTTACAGTACCCTAAACCCAAAAAAGTAACCCCCACCCCAAGCTCAAACCCCCTTACCTCTCTCCTCTCCAGCGTCGCCGTCGTTTCCTGCTTCCTCCTTCCTGCTTGCTTCACGTCATTGTGAGGAAACAGCCTGAGTTTCCTCACAACAACTTGGATAGCCGTCGCCGCCACATTACATGCGTTGTAAAAGCGCATGCGATGTAATAGCAACGCGTGGTTAAACCTGCGTTGTAATGGCTGTTCCCCTATGTATATATGTGTATATGTATGTGTATATGTATGTGTGTGTATATATATATCTCCAACCACAACGCCGCTTTCAGTCGTTCCCCTCCATCCGACACTGGTGCCTGCGGCGGCAGCGACAGCTGCTATTTATAAATCCAAGTAACTTATTTGAGAAATCCCAAAATCAGCAAAGCGGCACACCAAAGGAAAACACATTTATTGTATGTATGTATGTATGTGTGTGTGTGTGTATGTATATGTGTATATATATATATATATATATATATATATATATATATATATTCACTTAAAAAACCATAGGTTTCACACATGTTATAGTTAGCTGGACATTTCACTCGTAAAAAACCCTAGAAATTCCCCTGTTATAGTTAGTTCAGCTAACTATAACTCGCGCGCCCGCAATCCACTGCTGATGACGTCACATATTACATCACTCATGACATGGTCAGTGGCATCACTCATGACCTCATCCTTGTGATAGAGTGGTGGTCGCGCGAGTTATAGTTATCTGAACTAACTATAACGGTGGAATTTCAAGGGTTTTTTACGAGTGAAATGTCCAGCTAACTATAACATGTGTGAAACATATGGTTTTTTAAGTGAATTTGCAAGTTTTTTTAAATGCTAAGTTATGTATGTTTTATTATATTTTTTATATATTTATTTTACAATAAGCTACCTATGTATATAGTTATAGATTGACTGTAATATGGAATGGCTCGTTTAAAATGTTTTTTTTTTTTTAAAGGTTTTTCACCGTGCGCGCACCCTGCGATTTTTTGAAAAAAAATAATAAAATGTTTTTTTCACCCTTCGGGGTCCTTCAGGGACCCCCTGACAAAGGCTAGGGGGTCAGGAACTCTCTACCCTGCCCCCTATTCACGTTCTCCACCTTTCTTTTTCACTGTGTCATTCAAAATGGCGGCCGACACTTCCTGATTTCGACCGATTCGAATGCTGACTGACATGTAACCACCAATCAGAATTACGCTCGCGCACGTTATGGTGCGCACGGTGCGCGCTTATAGATATTTGTGTTTTTTAAATGCAATTTTCTCAGGAACTACTGAACAGATTGACACCATATATGCAAAAGGCACATGCCTGACCTGAGGACTACCTCTTTGCCAAATTTCAGGTAATTATGTTCAGCCGTTCGGGCTGTACCTTCGACTAAAGGTCCTATGGGAAAATGCATTGGGAAAACGCGTTTTGGGACCCCCCCTTTTTCTCAGCCCCCGCTTGACGAATCACCCCGAGACTTTCAGGGTAGGAGCTGAGCGGAGCGCCCCATTAGTTTTGAAAATTTTGCGAGTATTCGTCAACCGGTGCCAAAGTTATTCAAAATAGAATTTTCAGATTTCCTATGGAAACACGGTCCTAACTATAACTATCTACTGGCGACCGCCAGTAGATAATATGCGTATGTATGTGTATATATATGTGTGTGTGTGTGTGTGTGTATATATATATATATATATATATATCTACTGGCGGTCGCCAGTAGATAGTTATAGTTAGGACCTAGTTTCCATAGGAAAAGCGTTTTTTCTTTTCCCAATAACTTTGACGCCGGTTGAAGAATCTTCGTGAAATTTTTATAACTTGTGGCCCGCTCAGGTCAGCTCCTATCCTGAAAGTTTCGGGGTGATTCGCCAAGCGGGGGCCGAGAAAAAAGGGGGGGGTCCCAAAACGTGTTTTCTCCGTTATTTTCCATAGGAAACTTTAGACACGGCTACAGCCCGAACTGCCGAACGGAATTACACCAAATTTGGCAAAAGGTAGTGCTTGGTTCAGAAAGCGCCCTTTTTTTTAATGGTGTAAATTCGTTCAGTAGTTGCTGGGAAAATCAAAAAATAAATGTTTCGATATTTAGAGGTGCGGTGGATCCGTGGACCCTCCCGACCACGAGCTTTATTCTAATTGGCTGTCAACACTCTAAACCAGGAAGTGTTGGCAGCCATCTTTTGACATTGTAGAACCGAGTCACAAGAAAAGAGAAAATCAAACGCGAAAAACAAGAAAAGGAGGCCGGGTAGAAACACCTGACCCCCTAGGCCTGCTTAGGGGGTCCCACAAGGACCCCAGGGCCAAAAAAAGCATTTAAAAGGAAAAGAAATTGGCGAGATTCTCGCACCCAGCGCAAATTTCAGCCCAACATTTTTAAAAAGCAAAGCGTGGACACCCGCGTTTCGTTATTTTTTAGCCCCCGGGGCATGCAATATTGTAATAGCTCCAGGGACCTCCACCCCCGGGGTTGGTATTTTTAATGTGTGGGGGGGCCTTGATGGCCCTGGGGACCGCCACCCCCCAGGGCTGTCTCCTGCAGTGACCCGGGGTGCCCACCCCGGGACACTGCTGTTTACAGTGACAGGGCGGGAGCCGGAAACCTGCTCTCGCTTCAATGAAGCAAAGCAGAATTGCTTTTCCACAAGGGGAGTTGCATGTCAGCAGCTCCCCATGTGAAAAAGCAATGCCGGCTCCTGCAGGACACGGGGAGCCATCGGGACCGTGGGGGCATTGGGGATCCCCCCATGGTCCCCAACGGATAGGGCCTGCCCCGGGGATGGGGTCCCCGGGGCTAGAAGTGGCCCGGGAGGGGGGCCACGCAGCCCCCCTCCCCCCAAAAAATAAAAATAAAGGCTGGCCCCTGGGGATGGGGAGCCTGGGGCCAATAGAGGCCTCAGGAGGGGGGCCACGCAGCCCCCCTCCATTACAAACCCCCCCCAAAAATGTGACCATGCCCCAGGGGATGGGGTCCCTGGGACCGGAATTGGCCACGGGAGGGGAGCCACGTAGCCCCCCTTCCCGTTCATATTTTCTTTTCTATTTAAAAAAAGGGGTCAGGCCCTGGGGGATGGGGTCCCCAGGGCCCAAAAAAGGAAAAACAAGGGGGGCCTCACAGCCCCCTTCTAAAAAAATAAATAGAGAAATAATAACAAATACACCGCGGTCGCGCCGGAGGCCCCGCCCCTCCCAGCAACACTCTGCAAACACGCCCTGTGGTGCTTTTTAAATTGGGGAATTAATTCCCCTTCAATACTGTGGGTCCCTGGGGGCCAACTAGCCCACCTGGTACCTCCAGTAAGCGCCACAGGGCTGCGTTGCAGAGAGGTGGTCCAGGCCACGCCCCTTTTTACACCTCTCTGTTGTGGGCACAGGATGATTTTGCAACAAGGCCTCTTTTTGCCCCTCTGTTGGTTCTTTTTGCCCCTCTGTCGGTTCTTTCTGCCCCTCTGTCGGTTCTTTCTGCCCCTCTGTCGGTTCTTTCTGCCCCTCTGTCGGTTCTTTCTGGACATCTCTTCTTCTTCCTGCACTTTTCTTTGTCTTTCTGGACTTCTGTTGCCTCTTTCTGCATTTATCTTGCTTCTTTTTGCGCTTTTCTTCCTCTTTCTTCACACGTCCTACCTTTTGTAGGCATAGTTAGAAATTAGCATTTAAAAAACCTTATACATTCACTGAAAAAACCATAGGTTTCAGGGACGCTATAGTTAGTTGGAGATTTCACTCGTATAAAACCATAGAAATTCGGCCGTTATAGGTAGTAGACCTAACTATAACTAGCGCCCCCGCAATGCACTGCTGATGACATCACATATTACATCACTCATGACATGCTCAGCGACATCACTCATGACATCACTGATGACATCATCCATGTGATCATCTGATGCACCTCCTCATATTCTAATAAAACCTTTCATACACCCACTCTAAAATACAAACCTCCAATATCGAAACCATAGACAGACCAATAGCAGTTAATACATACCCGCTCAGTGATTAATACCTCTACACACACATCCATCCACTAACCCATACAGTCACTCATACACCCAGTCATTCATCTATACAGCCACTGATGTATCCACTCATAAACCAATATAGACACTCACACACTGCAACTCGCCCAAAGAGTTACTCATACACCTGGTCAGCCATTCAAAGAAACTATCACACACCCATTTCCTTGCTTATACAGTCCTACACACACCACCACACTTATTTATACAGATACTAACACATACTTACTCTCTTAAACAATCACTCATAGAAACACACGCATCCATACAGATACTCTTGCAATCACTCACTCTCACATAGTCATTTATATATTCCAACACTCACATATACTGCTTTAAAACCTATTTAGTTACTCACACATGCACCACTGAGACATCCATTTACTCACCACCACACCCATGCACACACTCACCCACCCATACAGGTGTTTCCATATGCACTCTTGAACCTATACTCCCAGTGAAACAACCACTCCCATATCTAGGCACAGTCACACACCCCCCCCCACCCACAAAGACAGTCAGACACCTATACAGATACTCAGACAACCAATAAATAACCCATATAGGCACTCATGTAGTTACTCGCCAAGCCATGCAGCCGCTTACACACTATCAGACTAATAAAGACGTTCACAGAGTTTAGTCTCTAACCCATGCATTCAGTAAGACACATTTAATCACTCACTTATACAGTCAGTCACACAACTACTAAATCATCCATTCAGACATTCATACACCCACTCATACTTCAATACACCTTGGCCTATACATATATATATTATCTACTGGCGGTCGCCAGTAGATAGTTATAGTTAGGGCTGTGTTTCCATTGGAAATCTCAAAATTCTATTTTGAATAACTTTGGCGCCGGTGGACGAATCTTCGCGAAATTTTCAAAACTAATGGGGTGCTCCGCTCAGCTCCTACCCTGAAAGTCTCGGGGGGGATTCGTCAAGCGGGGGCCGAGAAAAAAGGGGGGTCCCAAAACGCGTTTTCCCCATGCATTTTCCCATAGGACCTTTAGTCGAAGGTACAGCCCGAACGGCTAAACAGAATTACTTGAAATTTGGCAGAGAGGTAGTCCTCAGGTCAGGGATGTGCCTTTTGCATATATGGAGTCAATCTGTTCAGTAGTTCCTGAGAAAATTGCAGTTAAAGCACATAAATATCTATAGCCGCGCACCCTAACGTGCGCAAGCGTAATTCTGATTGGTGGTTACATGTCAGTCAACGTTCGAATCGGTCGAAATCAGGAAGTGTCGGCCGCCATTTTGTTTATTTTCAGTGCGAGAGTGAAAAAGGAAGGTGGCGAACGTGAAAAGGGGGCAGGGTAGAGAGTTCCTGACCCCCTAGCCTTTGTCAGGGGGTCCCTGAAGGACCCCAAAGGCAGAAAAAAACATTTAATATTTTTTTTAAAACAATCGCGGTGCGCGCGCGCACGGTGAATAACCATTAAAAAAATAATTTAATATGTAGTTTATTGTAAAATAAATATATAAAAAAAATAATAATACATACATAACTTAGCATTTAAAAAACCGTACAAATTCACTGAAAAAAAACATAGGTTTCACACACGTTATAGTTAGGAATTAGCATTTAAAAAACCTTGCAAATTCACTTAAAAAACCATAGGTTTCACACATGTTATAGTTAGGTGGATATTTCCATCGTATAAAACCAATGAAATTCCCCCGTTATAGTTAGTTCAGATAACTATAACTCGCGCGACCGCCACTCTATCACAAGGATGATGTCATCAGTGATGTCATGAGTGATGCCACTGACCATGTCATGAGTGATGTAATATGTGACGTCATCAGCAGTAGATTGCGGGCGCGCGAGATGTAGTTATCTAAACTAACTATAACAGGGGAATTTCATTGGTTTTTTACGAGTGAAATGTCCACCTAACTATAAAATGTGTGAAACCTATGGTTTTTTTAAGTGTGTGTGTGTGTATATATATATATATATATATATAACATATTGTAATACTTTATAGAGACACACATTCACTAGATGATGTCATCAGTGATGTCATTTGAGATGTCACTGAGCATGTCATGAGTGATGTAACGTCATCAGAAGTGCATTGCAGGGCGCGAGTTATAGTTAGGTCTACTAACTATAACGGCCAAATTATTATGATTTTATATGAGTGAAATCTCCAACTAACTATAGCGTCCCTGAAACCTATGGTTTTTTCAGTGAAAAAAATAAATTAAAACACACACACCCCACACCATAGTCTATTAAACCAAACAGGTTTTTTTCTTTTTTTATGCTGCAGACATGCTGTATTCACATATTGGAAGGTGCTGTAATATGTGATAAGAAGAAAAAGGTGACTCAGTGAAATAAAATTTTGGCCTAGGATCACCCAACTTGAGACTAGTTTGAGTCAAGCAGGTAGCAGTTAGGTCTAGTAGATTTTTCAGGTTACTAGATCTGCAGGTCAAGAAACATCTTTATAATTTTCCATGACTTGTGTTTATGCCTCATCTAAGTACATGTGCTTACTAGGAAGCATTAGTACTATTCTATTAAAGTTGTAATGAAAGGTTTATATATTTTTGCAAATGTAAAGTTTTTGTGGTAAAGAAATGGTAACCACTTTTTTTTTTAAGTAAAGGCATGTTTTCCTCTTTTTATTTTTCTTGTATATCAGCCTCTCAAAGCCAGACCTACTGACTTTGCTAGATCTTGTTTTATGTTTTTCTTTAGCAAGAACTCTTGAGAAATCTGTGCTTTATTGTGGAATCTACTCAAGTTAATATTTTTCCAGGTAAGACAGTTTTGGTACCAGCATGATGCCTTTTCTGGGTGAATCAAAACATTGAGCATTCTTCGTTTTTTTTTTTTTTTTAACATATGTTTGTATTTTCACATAACACCACACTTACGTTTTAACATTAACTAAATAAATTGTAATATTTGCAAGATCCTTTTGTCATATCTATTTATTCAAATACATTTTCATTTTAGCACACACAAACAAAACACTGGCTCATAGTTGCAGTATTACAAACCATAAGACGCAGCGTACTAACTAGAAGCTAGTCAGTAGGCTTACCTCTTAATGTCTGTTCACCATTAGAAATAAATGCAGACATGTTGTTTACTTTTTCTTAAACAGTATTGTACAGTCAGCTAATCTACAGTTGCACTCTATTTCGAGAACCGAAGTTTGTTCACATTCTGAAAAGGTTGGTCCACAAACTAGGCAATAACTATTAGAATGGACACTTGCTACCAGATTAACCAAGCAGGATGGAGCTGTTATAAATGTTTAAATGCTTCAAGGTAGACTTTGTTTTCTCTCATTGCAAGTACGTTGATACTCTTTAATTATATATGTTGAATAACTAAGTCCTAAGTGGAACACATACTCCGCTTAACATGGCATGGTTATTCTGAGCCATAATCCACTTGCAGATGCAGATATACGTGAGCTAGTCATAACAGTCTGGACAGTTTGAGCAGCTAAACATTACTTATTAATTTAGCTCTGATTTCAGTCTTTGGCAAAATTAATATAAACATCAGAACATGAGAAATGGCTCGAACATTATACTAATTTTGCTTTCCCCGTTCTTTGTGATTGTATTTCTATTTTCAGAAGCAGGTAAAGTCTTTGTCAAAGCAAAAAATGCCTAGTTTTACAGTCATAACTCATTTGTTGCTTGTTTGTTCCTTTGAATGTTGCATGACTTCATAACCTCAATGTTAAAATATCCGTTTTTAAATTAGCAGGAAGGAGCTGTTCTATCAACATAAATGAAAGCTGACCACATTCTGCGCCCCTTCATTCCCTGATGACCATTGTACAGGGGGTTGGTGTTCTATATCATCTAAGCCCAAGATGTTTTTTGTTCTTAGATTTCTTAATCCATCCATCATTTATTATACAAAATTATAACATCAATTATCTCAATATTCATATTATTAATCCAAGTTCATTTCCGTTTTTCATAAAAACAAATTCTAGCAGTTTAGTTGGTTTTAATGTATCTCTCATAATCTAGCCAAATCTTGTTAAACCTCTTAGATGCACCATTTTTAAATTTGCATACTTTTTTTTCGCTTTGGTACACTTATTTCAATCTACCAAGACAGGCAGAAAATGGTGGTGGTGCTTTTGACTACCAGTAATTACTGCTATTTCTATGAGCATTGAACCTTCGCTTTATTGATTGTGAGTATGACTCCCTAGTGCCTTGCACAGCCTAACTATTGAAATAGGATCCGGATTTATCTGAATTTCTAAACATTCATTACGTGGCTGCAGATTTTAGTTCAGAACTCTTTAAGCTCTGAACACATTCAAATCAAGTATCAAATTCCCAGGTTCAAAACACCTTGGGCAGTTATCTTAGATATTAGGGTTGTGTTTGTGTAGAAATATAGGGCTGAAATACTCTAACAACTGGGCAAAAAATTGATTTTCTTTTTTAAATGTGCACCCTTGAGGGCTACTGTGTTACTGTTTCCATATTGCATAAATTATTGTGGTTGATGTTTCACTGGACTGTTTTTAAACATTTGATATTGCAATAAACAAGAATTATTTTTGAGTTGGTGTAGAATAGTCCTACTAGCTTATCCCATGTTGACGTGGCCGTTCCTTACAAAGATGTTTGACTATATCCATGGTATTTTTATCTGTCCAATATTGGTAATTTAGATAGTGCACCATTCATTTATCAGTAGAACTGATAACAATGGACCTTTGCTTCTTCCCTTACAGCTTCCTATGAGATGATTATGCTATTAATCAGCCAATGATCATCTTATCTGAGTCCAACATGTTGGATGATTGTATGGTCTTTAGGGCCACTGTGTCATCAGTTTTGTTGTGTTTGCCATTGGGCACTAGGATCTGTAGTCAGCCGACTACTGGTCCCTTTCTCCATGTAAATAGTCTGAATTTGTGTCTACATCAAATAGACCTGGAGCCACCAGACATGGGAGCATGTATGAAGCAAAATGGTCGCTAGAGCAACTCACTGGGGATTCCTCATGGACTGTCCCAAGGGAAAAGTTGAATTGACGAAGGAGGGCCTGTTTGAGCCTTTCAAATGCATCCTCTGAGTTGGCTTGCCGGCAAATCCTTTTGCCGTGAGTCTGACACTGAAGACTCTGGTGTTCATCGGTTTCTGGGTTTCTGGGTTGAGCCTCAAAGCTCCCCCAGTGGAGAGGTATGTGCTGGTATGAGGCCAGTAATAGAAGCTACTTAATGTGCGCCAGGGCATTGCTTGCTGCTTTCTCAACAGACCTATCTTCTGTCTTTGAGAGACCCTCATCCCAAGAGACCTGGTCTCCTACCTCCTCTGGGAAAAATTCTTCCATGTCTCTCTGCATGATTTGAATCGGGGAATACGAGTTTCCTATGATGAGATTTAGGGTATTAGCGGAAGCTTTAAGGACCCCCTTTAAGTATCTTGGGGGTAATGCTGCCTGTGCTGTTTCCTAACAATGACTGCAAGATAGGTCTCCCAGTAGGTGGTGTCACGCTACAGGCAGGGTGCAGTGAAAAACATAGAGGTGATGAGTATTGGAAAATATCAGTGCCTCTGGGCGAATTTCAAACTCGCTGTATGCTGCAGGCAACGCAGTTACACTCTGTCTTCCTCTCTCTGGAAGTGCAGGACCTCCATGGCACTGAGCTACCGAGGGCTGCTTGGGTGAAATCTGGTGTGCGCAATGTTTGACAGTACCAACTGGTGCTAACAGTACCAACCTGCCGCACCTCAGAATCGCTTTGACATAGCCGCACAGGGTTACCCTGAGGCAGGTGCCCACAGCCACCTTGCGTGATTAAAAGGATTTAAACAAGCAGCACGTGTGTCACCACAAATCACTCAGACCGTTAAACTACAGCATTGCCATGGAAGTATTACAGTGAAAAGAAAAAGAAAATTGACTTATCTGAAAGCTTTTGGGACTATCATGTTATCTCATTGGTTGCTTAAAATGCAACTTTTCCAAAAAGATCGTGGGAAGTGTAGGGGCTGTTGTGGTTTTTTTGTGTGTTTTGCTGCTGTTTGAATAAAGCAAGGAGAAGCATGATACTCGCTTCCGGTCCTGACCTAGAAATTAATTTCAGAAGTCTCAATATTTTGATAAATTAGCGTTTCATAAATAATCTCCATCTCGGAGAGGCACTCCATGTAAGGTCTCTATCTAAAGGCATATCTGATAATTGATTGGGGAGTGTGTGTGATGAGACTAAATGAATAATAAAAACGAGTCCAATATTAGCAAAAACAACTTGAAAGAACTCTACGACATAAAAAGGAAACTCCGGGAGATGCAGCAAGCCTAAAAGACCTATTAAAGACAAAGCTGGGAAGACAATCATGGGTAACGAAGACCAACAACGGAGGTGGATGGAGCACTTTGAAGAACTTCTGTTCCAACCCGTGCCACAGTCTCCACTATACATACAGCCAGCTGACAAGGACTTGCCAACTGACTGCAGCAGACAAACCAAGGAATAAATAAGGCATGCCATAAAACATCTGAGAATGGAAGGAAGCAGGATCCGACCACATTCTTGCAGAGGCATTGAAGACAGATGTTGAAACATTAGTAGATATGCTCTACCTCATGTTTGGAAGCATCTGGGAAGAGGAAAAGGTGCCATCAGACTGGAAGGAAGGATATCTTATCAGGAGCCCCAAGAAAAGTGACCTGAGTAACTTCACAAACTACAGAGGAGTAACTTTTTTATCAACCCCAGGCAAAGTGTTCAATAGAGCCATCCTGAACCGAATAATGGAACAATTCGACGCTCAGTTGCAAGACCAGTAAGCCGACTTCTGCAAAGATAGATCCGGCACAGACCAGATTGCAACACAGCACATCATGCCCACTAGATGGAATGGAACTCCCACCTATGTTAACTTCATCGATTATGAGAAGGCATTAAAGGAGTGGACAGAGAGACCCTTCAGAAACTCCTTCACTACTACAGTGTGCCATAAAAACTAGTCAGAATCATCAGGAACTCTTACCAGGGAATGACCTGCAAGATTGTCCATAGAGGACAACTCATGGAAGCCTTCTAAGTGGGAACTGGAGTCCGCCAGGGTTGTTTGTTTTAACTTCTTGTTGGCCATAGACTGGATCATGAAGACATCCACAGCAAGGAGAAGAAATGGGATCCAATGGGCACCTTGGACGCCGCTCGACGACCTGGACTTTGCAGACGACCTGACCCTACTGTCCCATACACATCTGCAGATGCAAGATAAGACCAACAATTTGGCGGGAACATCATCAAAACTTTGGCTCAACATCCACAGTGGAAAAACAAGATTCTGAAGGATAACACTGCCAGCACAACTGCAGTCACTCTTGCAGGCGATGCACTGGAAGAGATTGAGGCCTCCAACTACCTGGGCAATGTCATCGACGAGCAGGGCGGGACAGACACCGATGTCAAGACAAGAATAGGCAAAGGATGCTTTCATTCAGCTAAAGAATATCTGGAGCTCCAAGGACCTAATGCTGCCGACCAGGATCAGGCGTTTTAACAGCAACGTAAAATCAGTCCTGTTTGGAGCAGAAATTTGGAGGACAACAGTGACCACCACCAGCAAGGTCAAGACCTTCATTAATACAGCGCTGATGAAAATCCTTAAAATCCGCTGGCCAATCACCATCGGCAACAACGACCTATCGCAGCAGACCTTTCAACTCCCTGCTCTTGAAGATATCCTGAAAAGACACTGGGGCTGGATAGGTCACACCCTCTGCAAGCCCGCATCAAACACCACCAGGCAAACCTTGAACTGGAACTCTCGAGGGAAAAGAAACACCTGGCAACAAGGCCTTGGAGCTGACTGCAAGGAGATGGGTTACACCTGGTGTCAGATGGAAAGAAAACCCTAGGACAGAGATGGCTGGAGAGTCCTGGTTGATGGCCTATATATACCCCAGGTGGGGTAGAAGGTGTAAGTAAGTAAGTATGCAAGCAGTACAAGAAGGAGGGTTAGACTGATGTAAATAAGCCTATTGTAGTGTGGACTGACAAATAATTTGTTGTTGGCTGTGTAACAGATTAGGCATTAGCGAGGGAGGATGTAAGAGCAGGAATCTATTTGTTCCAGTGTAATTTTAGTCTATTCACTCCCAGGGTATTGGCTTTGGAGTTCCAAGTGATTCACTCCCTTAGAATAAGGGTAGTGTAGGAGGTAAAGGGTCTGTTGTTGCACATTCAGAACAGCTTTTGTGTTTCAGAGTTGTGTTGGGAAACTCCTTTCCATGATTAGTGATGCTGCTGATTAGGGCCAGATTTGGGTATTTAAAAACACAGGTGATGTGGAATTCTTGGTGAATCTGTCTTGTTTTCCACCATGTATCTGATGGGACCTGTCCCAATTGAAGTTACTGTGAGCAGAAGTTGGCAAGGAGGGTGATAATACATGGAAGTAAAAAGTCAGGAACTCTGGCTCCTTCTATCAAGCAGAGTTGTGTGCTCAACCATATCCAATGCAAGGACTAAAAGTCTACAATTTGAGGACATCCATCAAGTCACATGTTTATGATGGCAGGATTAGAATGACCTGAATGTACTTCCTCTTGCTATCGAGAAGGCTTTTGTTGGTACACTTCAGTGATACTCAAAAGCGTAGATTTATTGACTCCTTTTGATTTTCCATTCTTAATTTTGAATCCGCACTGGCTACCCGTGAAGTATCCATTTTACTACAATCAAACTCCAAATGCTTACAAATATGTGTATGCTGTAGGGCCTTTATATCTAATTTATTTGAAAGCCTGGCAGTCACTTGTGATTATTTGCTGCAGCCTTCACTACCAATCTGTTTTATCCTACATGCAAGAGGTCATACCTTTTTGTGGAGGCGGTTCCATGGCTATGGATCTGTTTGGACACAACACATAGTGTCACCAGTATTTCTGTTGATAAAATAACATTAATTTTTCCAGTACAGATTTGGTTAAATGCTGCTTTCCTTTATGTACTCCAAATACAATGTATTCTTTTACAATGCTTTGATGTTCTTTTGAATTATCATGGTGATTAGAAAAGATGTATTACTTGGGCGGTCATTCATTATCTGGCTTTGTGGGGGCTAATCTTGGGTTATACTTTTTTGGTTCTCATTCTGAATAAATGGTATTGACCCAGGTAAGCCACATACCTCACAGCAACACAGGCATGTTTTTGAGATGCTTTCATTTAGTCCTCCATTAAAATGTATATTCTGTATATTAAGACAAAATGATATTAGAAGATATGTGATAACGTTACTTAAAGTATTTACAGCTATTACAGCTGTTTCCTTTAAGTTTTTGTGGATGCCTTATCTAGGTGCCTTTTTAGGTGCTTGGTCTGTCTATTCCAGACTGATTAGAGCAGTGCTGTCCCTTATGGCTGGCAGGATAAGGATGACAAAGTATTCAAATGCATTCTATTTAAAGTAACTGCCTATAAATGTGGCTTGTGTGGATAACCTGAAAGTCTAGCATGGATCCAGACCAACGATACCACTCTTACATGAGAGGAATAGGCGATCACATTAAAATAATACCAGTACCAACATTGCTAACAAGGAACCTAGTTGTATGTGTGGGTCTACTATTATGTATAGCATTATTCATGTTCTTTCCTTCTTCATTCAGGCAGTGCTTAAAGTGGAGAAAACCAACTATAATGCCTGGGTTTTTATTGGAGTGGCTGCAACAGAGCTAGACCAACCAGACCAGGCACAAGCCGCTTATAGAAAAGCCACAGAGCTTGAACCTGACCAGCTCTTGGCGTGGCAAGTATGTGCTTAAACATATGTGTCGTAATGTATCATTTTAATTTGGACCTTTGTGTATTTATCATTTATTTGTTTTTTATGAGATATATTCTACCTAATGTGATATGTTTCAGAATTCATGCATGAGTAAATTTAGTTTTCTGTCAGAATCCATCTAATGCTATTTTCAGCTCGACCATAGATTTCACTCACATTTCTCACAAAAAGGAGACCATAAATGTCATTAAAACAAAGTTTGTATCTAGTGTCAAGTGTCATTGTTCTTATTGGTATTCTTTATATTAGCTTTACAATCTAGTTGGTAGACTGTGACTTGTGTGTACACAAATCTCCAGAATTTCCTGAGCTGTGGTTTATTCAATTCTTTCTATGGGTCACTGTGAGAAATGGAGTTGTTGGTTGAGGAGGTGTGAACCCTTCTCAAGCAACAGCCACAATCCTTGTCCGGGTAAACCACAAAAAGTCACTAAATTAACATGTGCTTAACCATCTGGTAGCTAGTACAAACGCAGTCAGGTTTCACTTGGAGGCAATGTGTAAAGTATTTATGCAGCACACAAACAGTAATAAAGTAAAAAGACAACACAAGAAAAATCCTACATCAATTTAGAAAGATAGAATAACGTTTTATGCATAAAATGTGACCACAATAAAAATCCAATTGGTAGAACCGGAGATGTGCAATTTTAAAGAGTTTAGGTACTTATAGCCCCAAAAAGTACAAAGTGCGACATGTGGTTATCTGGTCGTACGAGACAGGGTGAAGGTCACAAGTTCAGGCCGACTGCAATGGTGCACTGGCTGGATACAGGGACCAGAGTAATCCCACTGAGATTTACCTTCTCTCAGTCTGGCGCAAAGAGTCCACTTTGTGGTGTTGGCCGTGAGGATCAGGGAGAGCATTGTGGTGGGTGGTTGTTGTAGCGGGAAGAGCACGCCGGGAATTGTGGCTGGTCATCGCTGTAGTATGAAGAACTTGTCGGTCGTTGCATAGGGTCATTATCGGAGCATTGCGTTGGCTTTTGATGCTGTAGTGCGAAGTACAGATTTCGTGTTGCCAGTGGTCACTGTAGTGTGAAGAGTTGGGTTCTCCAGTGCTTCACATTGGCAATCAGAGCAAGCGGCAAGGTCTTGGTGAGAACGAGCCTGTTCGTGGTCACAAAGAGCCCCAAATTTCCGGAATTGTCCTTAGTGTTTAGAAGAGTGCATTCTGATGCCAGTCAAGGGACCAGGACCTTGGAAGGTACATCTCTGTGATCAGGGACTCATTCTTGCCAAGGCCAGCAGGGCTCAGGCAGGTCCACTTGCTACAGGACAGGTGAGCAGTTACAGGGAGTCCTCTGGAGCTTGTTGTCTCTCTGTAGCACTAAACAGGAGGTTAGTCAGCTGACCTATGTAGTCGCACTCCTTTATGGCCTTAGGGTGCTTACTGAAACATGAGGCACAGGCCAGTGAGTAACGGTCCAACCCGAAGCACCACTGGCAAACAGTGAAGGAGTCCATGATTTACATCTGTCTCACAGTCCCAACAGTGTTTAAACCCAGAGTTTTTAGGGAAGGCATGTTACTGCATTTTTAAAATTTAGCGTGAGGAAAAAATCTTCTCTGAGGGGGCATAGCTTCGGATCCTTGTCAAAGGCTTGCAAAAAGGGAACTGATGTCATTGCGCCAGGTCAGGTGCTATATGGCTTCAGTGAAGTCACTTGACAGAGCGGCCAATGTCGTTCTGAAGCCAGCGCCCCTACCAGACACGTGAGAGCTTTGAAATGTCCATATCCAGTCTGACTCGTGGGATTTTTCTAAAGGTGAGGGGTCTGCAGGCAGAAGTATCTATCAGAAAATGAGTCGTCATGATAGCAAAATGGATATTTTTTCACATATAAAGATAGATACTGTATCATCTAAAATAGCACATATTTTTACTTCTGATATCCTTCATCTTCACAGTAAACCAAAAACTGATATCGGATCAAGATTTCATTACAAATGCAACTTTTTTAAAAATTCTTTGCCCTTAGTGAGTAAATAGAACCTGCATTGACTTCTATCCAAAATCTAGTGGTCAAACAGAATATTTAAACACGTGTTGGTGTAATGTTTAAGAATTCTATCCTGACCACTTGGAAGACACTACTTCCTATAGCCAAATTTGCATATAATAACACTATTCACTCCATCACTCCGGTTTTGCTATTTTTCTGCTCATAAAAGTCTTCATCCATTAGTTCTACAGGATAGTCTTCCTTCTCTTCTTTGCACTTTGGGATGAAGGCTAATTTGCTAGTTTCATAGTGAGCCAACATGTATGTGGTGTGGAAGATTTAAGCACATAAATTACATCCTAAAGCGGCAAACACAAGAAAACTGTTACTTATAACACCAACATTATTTGTAGCCAGTAACCTATGCCTTGACATGGCACAGGGAACTGCACAAGGAAACCATTGGTTAAGAAGAGTTTTAACTATAAAAGGTTACTCATGTCCCCACTGAAATGCAGTATTATTGCACACTATTCATACACATGCTCTATTAGTCAACTAGTGATAAAGTACTGGTGTACTGCACCCTTGCATTTTAGGGGCCTAGCCTGGAGTAGTAGTACACTTGCCTTGAAAGATGAGAGTAAAGTAACCTGAGAAAGGAAGGTTTTGAATACTGGCAGTTAAAACCCAGAGCACCAATGTCAAGCCACAGGGTAGTACCTCAAATTGGTAGTGTGTAGAGCCCACCACAAATCGTAAGTACTTCCGATGTGACCGCGGATCAGGGATGCAGGTCGAACAAGTTCAGTTCCCTGAGATCCAGGACAGGATGCAGACCAATGTTTTTCTTGGTAACCAGAAAGTAACATGTGTAACATATATGACCCTTTTCCTGTTCTGGCAAAAATGTCACTATTCCTTTCCGTAGGAGTTCTTCCATTTCCTGTTACAGCATAGCAAAATGGTCTGGAGGGAGATGAGGGGAAAGTGGCTGGAGGGGGATCAGGGGGAAGCCTGTAGGAAGAGTAGGGTGTAACCCCTTACAACAATTTGGAGGACCCGCTGGTGTGAAGTAAGGGCCTCCCAGGTGGGAGAAAGCAGGACACCCGCTCTCCCACAGGCTCTGAGTGGGTTTGGGGGAGTAAACAAGGTCTGCTTTCATGGTGGTGCTGGAGAGGAGTACGAGGAGAAGGAAGAGGAGGTTTGCTGGGTAGATCTGTGACCCACTCCTCTGGCTCGGCCTCTGTACTGCTTGACAGTGTAGACTGAGGTGCCCATTGCTCGGACCAACAAGTTGGATATATCCAATCAAGAGATTATCAAATGCGGGGAGGTATGTTGGAAGTCTTGTATCACCCCTCGGATATGTTGCTGCATGTTCTTCGTCATAGGAGGGACCATCAACTGAGCCATGTCCCACAAGGCCTGGGTGAAATGTTCTAGGAGTCAGTTTGCATTAATTGATTTCAGGGTCCTGCTTCCTGCAGAAAAGTGTTCTTCCTCTAGGCTCCAGTCGCTTTGATTCCTTGTCAGCAGGGGTTGTTGGGAAGGCTCCACCTGATTGACCAGAGCAGGAAGCATGTATCACCAGTGTTGGACTTGGCCCTTTGTGGCTAAAGTTCCTTAAACTTTTTGCCTTCCTCCTAGAACTTTTTCTGACCTTATGTTGCTGACTTAGATGCTTTGTGCACTTTGCCACTGCTGATCAGTGTCAAAGTGAAAGTGCTCCCTGTATAAAGTGTTATGGTAATTGGTTGTCCATAATTGGTACGTTTGCCTTACTAGTAAAGTGCACTATGTGTGCCAGGGCTGGTAATGCAAATGCTACTCGTGGGCTTGCTGCCCTATTTATGTCCCCCACTCGAGTAGCCCTAAAGAGAGAACTCAGGCCTGCCACTGCAGTGCCTGCGCGCAGTTTGCTAACTGCCATGTTGTCCTGACAAGTGCACCCACTTGCCAGACCTTACCCTTCCCTTTCTATGCACATCAGACACCTCTATGGTAGGTCCAGGGTACCCCCCTAGGCAGGGTGCAGTGTCTGTGAAAGGTAGGATATGTACTGAGGTGTGTACCATGTCCTGACAGTGAAATACTCACCATTTCGTTTATCACTGTTGCAAGGCCCTCTTGCCCATAGGACAGAATGGGGAAGGCTGTGTAATATGTTTCCAGCCTAACTTCACATAGGCTTAAGATGGAGAGGTGAAGTTTAGTGTGCCTGAACTCACAATTTAATAACACCTCTTTTTTGTGAAGGTGGTTTTTGCATTGTGTGTTTAGAAACTGCGCTTTTAGAAGTGGCTGGTTTCTTTGTTCTAACAACTCTGTGTGTCTCTGCCTGGTTGTGGATTGACTGTCTGGATTTGAATGTGATAGGATCTGGGAAATGTCCAGGGGAGGAGGTGAGACAGCAACAGGCAGGCTGACCTGCATCTGGAGTGTAGGGGGGAGGACTAGCTCCTGGAGGTGAAGAGGCCTGGGCTGCCGCCATAAAACAACTACTCCACCTCCCGCTGAGTGATTGAGGAACCAGACCACTGCTAATCAAAGGAAGAACGTGTAACTGGCAGGGAGACACCCAGAACTGGTTTGGACAGGGGTCAGTGCCCTCCTGAACACAAAGACTTCAAAGACATTTAGGGGTAGAACTATGAGAGCTGAAACCCCTGAACGTTGGACTGATCAAGACTGAAAAGGATTGAAACTACTTCATGGTCAAGAGGAACCTCTGCCAAGGAAGAACAGCTGAAGAGACTGAAGCAAAGGACTGACCCTTGCTGTGTGTTCTGGGACTGGCCTGCAGTTTGCTGATTTAACAGCTACAGCGTTGCCTTGCATCGGAGCTGCGTTGTCATCGGAAGTGCCCAGCAGGACTTCCGACGAGCGGGGAGTGCGAGGGAGCCAGGCAGCGCATCCCCCAGGTAAGGCTTGGACTCTGGTCAGGAGCCGCAAGCGTGTGGGGCCTGGGGAGGCGCAGGAGGAGTACAGGAGTGCTCCCGTCTCTCCCGCGGAGTCCTCGAGCGGCCTGGACCTGCCTGGCAGGACCGGGGCCGTCCTAGGAAGTTCAGGACTGTTGTCTGTGGTTGGGGCCTAGTGGTGCCCATGCTAATCGTGTCGATTGGCCTTTGCATTATTCCTGCATTACGAACTGCCTTATTACTTGCATCGAGAATTGTATTATTCCTGCATTACGAACTGCTGTATTACTTGCATTAAGGAGTGCGTTATACTTGCATTAAGGAGTGCGTTATACTTGCATTACGAACTGCCTTATTACTTGCATCGAGGATTGTATTATTCCTGCATTACGAACTGCCGTATTACTTGCATTAAGGAGTGCGTTATACTTGCATTAAGGAGTGCGTTATACTTGCATTAAGGAGTGCGTTATACTTGCATTACGAACTGCCTTATTACTTGCATTGAGGATTGTATTATTCCTGCATTACGAACTGCCTTATTACTTGCATTGAGGATTGTATTATTCCTGCATATGTACTGCCGTATTACTTGCATTAAGGAGTGCGTTATACGTGCATTACAAACTGCCTTATTATGTGCATTGAGGATTGAATTATTCTCGCATGACTAACTGCCTGATTACTTACATTGAGGATTGCCTTATTCTTGCATTAAGGACTGCATTAGTCTGTCGATACGAATTGCATTACGAACTGCGTAGCATTGCATTAGGACTGCATTTGAACATCGTGAACTGCTCATTAATACCGCAAGAACCTACAAGTGTTTGTTGGCCTCATTTTTTGTTTAAATCTGTTTTTATTGTTTTAAAAGAAAACACTCTTTGGCAGCATACATTACATACAGGAATTCGTAAGCATGTGCAGGTGACCGTGCCGTACTTGGGCCAATAGCTACTGTACTGTAACATGCATTGAAACTATACTTCAACAGCTACTCACTCAAGAACTAACTGCATTATCTTTGGCAGTTCTGGTGCAGTCTCACAAGGAGTGACAGCAGCAACCGCGCGTCAACCAATGCTTCGTACATGTTAGCATATGCCGCCCGCCCAGTTCAGGTACTTAAAACAGAGGAGTTACATACAATTCCCAAGAACTAATCATAACAATAACAATGGCAGCTTGAACGATTTGTGCATACGTGGCTCTCCCCCTTCAACCACTATCTCCCCACCCTTCCACCCCCGGGGTCACTTGTGTGCGCCTCAGCTTTAACCGCCCCTGTGTGATTGCGGACACCTCAGCGTTGGGTAAGAGGATGTAGGGGCATACTACCCCATCAGTGGAGTAGCCCGTGGTCCACCCTCGCGCAGACCCTGCCTACCACCTCCATGTGCCCCGCGCGACCCTCCTCTTCCAGGCGTCTGAGCTCCCCCGGCAACTGCTCCCATCGGTCCGCCATGGGTTCCTTCCGCAGCCCCAGAGTTTCCTCCCTCCGGATAGCGGTCTCCTCCGCCCTAGCCCATGCCTGAAATGAGGAGCTCCATGCCCGCGCATGCGGCGATTCATGTGCCTTCCATCGCCTCGTAATAAGGCGTTTTGCTACTACTAGCCCCAGGTCTAGGAATCGGGACGTTACCTTGTCTTTGCGTGATCTTTTAAAGTGGTGCAGAATGTGTTCAGGCCAGTCTAATGGGATAGTACGACCCACAGTCCCCTGTAACAGCCCACTGACTGCTCTCCAATAGGCGCCAAACCTCGGACAGCTCCACAGCATGTGTAAGAATCCCGCCCCCGGTTCACTGCACCTAGGGCACATAGCGGTGGTGCGATGAAAGTACCTGTTAATCAACTCTGGTGTGAGGTAAGCCCTGTGTACAACGAATAACTGGATTTGGCGGAACCGCATGTTTCTGGGGATACGCACTGGGCCCTTAAGGATCCTCTCCCACTCCTTGTCCGCCAGCGGCATTCCCAGGTCCAAGTCCCATTTGGCGCGAAGCCGGTCCAAGCTGATCGCCGTCTGCTCCCTTAGCGAAGCCGCGTACCAGCGGATCAGGTGCCCACCTCTCCCCATGACGTGTAGGTATTGCATGGTTAGGTGCTGGCTAGGCTCTGTGGTCATGTCCCCCCATTTGGCTGTCAATCTCGCTATCAGTGAGCGGTGTGTCAGGAACCCACCGGGCGGGAGCCCGTCCTCCGACACCAGGGTCTCGTATGGTATAAGCTCACTCTATCGGTACAGATCTCCCAGCGTATGCACGTCCGCTTCCCACCAGCCCAGGGGCCGCGAGCACTCCTCCACCACCAGGGGAGCCCTCCAATGGTATTGCCGGCGCATATGGGACAACAGCACAAGTGAGGTATAAGGCCCTCCTGAAGCACCTATATGCCACTGCCAGAAGGAGTGGCAGCGGACGCGTGGCTGTGTTAAGGGGATGAAAGGACCTAGTTATACGCTCCAGTGAGTAAGGCTCCATTACTGTGGCTGTATCATCCCTGTCTCTATCAGCCAACCAGCGGGCTACCCATTGCAACTGAGCGGCCAAGTAGTAGTGTTCAAAGCAATGTGCGGCTAGACCACCCCTGGCTGTCGGCAGAAACAACTTCGCGAGCGCCAGCCGGTGCCTGGCAGTGCTCCAGACAAAGTCCCGTAGCATCTTATTAAGTCTACCAAAAAAGGCGGGGGGAATATATGTCGGCAAGTTAGCAAAGTAATACAGGAGGCGGGGAAGCATGGCCATTTTGGCGAGCGCCACCCTGCCCGTAATCGTCAGTGGCAGTGTGCTCCAGAAGTTCACCTGCGACTTAAGCGCCGTGACCGCCCTTCCCAGGTTCCCATCGAATAGGTCAGCCGGGCAGCGGTAAATTTGCATCCCCAGGTAGCGGAAGGTATCTTCCTACCATTGGACAAGCGTACCATCCAGACAGTATCCCGGGTCCTCGGTCCCAGCACTAAAAGCGTACAGGCAGGATTTAGCTGCGTTCACTCGGAGTCCCGAGATAGTGGCGAACGTCCACAGCAGCTGAGGCAGCCCCTCCGGCACGCACCCCACATCCTTAACATAGACCAACAGGTCGTCGGCATAGAGCGACACCTGGTGAACGGCGTCCCCCAGCGGTATACCATCCCCCAGGGTCGCCTGTATAGCTGCAGCCAAGGGCTCGATTGCCAGGGCAAACAGCAGCGGGGACAGGGGGCACCCCTGCCGGGTGCCACGGCCCGCCGGCACTGCCTCCGAGACGTAGGGGCCCAGTCGAACACGGACTGTGGGGCTCCCGTAGAGTAGGTCGACCATCCTGAGGAATCCCCTGTCCAACCCATATTGCAGCAACACCACAGACAGGTAGCCCCACTCCAGACAATCAAACGCCTTCTCCAAATCTAGGATCAGGCATCCCGCTCTGGGCCACCTGTGCACGGCCTTGGTTGCCACCCTGAAGTATCTTCGAAGGTTTAGCGACGTGGACCGCGCAGGGACAAAGCCGTTCTGGTCTGCGTGCACCAAGTGAGGGACCACTGGCGCCAGCTGCTCCGCTAGTACTTTTGCGAGGATTTTGTAATCCACGTTAAGCATCGCTAGGGGTCGATATGAGCCCAGTGCCATGCGGTCTCTGTCCGGCTTAGGCAGGGAGACCAGGAACACCTCCCGCATGGAATGGGGGAGCGACCCCTCCTCCAACGCTTTATTGTAGAGCTCTCGCAGCAACGGCGTCAGGGACTCGCGGTATGCTTTATAGTACTCTGCGGGTAGGCCGTCTGGCCCCGGCGTTTTCCCAGATGCCATTGACTGGATTGCCTCCCCAATTTCCTCCAGGGAGAGAGGCTCGTCAAGCGCCGCATTGTGTGCCTCTGAGGCATCAGGTAATTGGATGGAGGCTAGAAACTCCCCAAGCAGATGTCGAGGACCAGTCCCCTTGGCCTTGTACAGTAGTTTATAGTGGTCAACGAAGGCCCGATGTATTTCGCGTTGCGTGTAGACCAGCACTCCGTCCTCCCTTCGGATTGTTCCTATTGGGGCACGCCGGTCCTCCTGCCGTATTAGCCAAGCCAAAAGTCGGCCCGCTCTATCCGCTCTAGCATGTGTTCTGGCCGTATGGGCAGCGTAATTGTGGCACCGGAGCCTCTCCAGGAGCTCCGCGTGCTTTCCTTGGAGATCCTCCAGGCTGTGCGAGTGCCTACCCCCTCCTTCTCCCTCCCTTGTACCGCAAGAGCTCGTCCTCTAGGTGCGCCAAGGAGTCAGAGAGTTCCTTGCGTATGTTCCAGTTGGCCCCCAGGCAGTGTCCCCGAATGGCCACCTTCTGGGCATCCCACTCTACCAATGCACTGCTCGCCGACCCTTCATTTGTATCAAAGAATGCCAATATAGCCGTACCAAGGGAGGAGCGGAACTCCGAGTCCTCCAGCGCACTCGGTTGAAGCCGCCAGGTGGGCACCGGCGGCCGATCCGCCACCCAACTAATCTGAAACCACAAAGGGTTATGATCAGAGTGTGTCCGACTCAGATATTCTGACCGCGCAATGAGCGGGAGCAGGGACTGGGAGCCCACTATCCTGTCCAGTCGGACGTGCAGATCGTGCACTGCCGAGTAGTAAGAGTATATCCTATCCCTCGGGTGGAGGGTGCGCCACAGGTCCTGCAGTGCCCAGTGCGTGAGCCAGTCCCCCAGTGCCCGAGCATTGGACTCCGCCATCGTGGCACGCAGGGGAGGAAAGGATCTGTCCAACTGAACATCCAACACCATGTTAAATTCTCCTCCCAGTAGCCAGGGGAGCCCAGCATAAGGGTGTAGGAGCTGCGTCAGCCGCACCAGGAAGGACGACTGATCCACATTGGGTGCATATAACGAGCCTAGCAACATCTCTTGACCATTCAGCTTCCCCCGCACCAGCGTGTACCTGCCCTCACGGTCCACCACCACCACCTCCTCACAACTGACAGGGACGCCTGCTCGCACCCAGATCAGCGTGCCCCGCGCATGCGCCGAGTAAGTGGTGCCGTACGTTTGCCCTCTCCAACGTCTGGAAAGCCTGCCCAGTTCTAACTGTGTCATATGCGTCTCCTGCAAGAGGGCAATCCCGACGGAGTGCCTCTGTAAGTAGGAAAAGATGGAGTAACGCTTTGACGGCGTGTGCATGCCCCGTATATTCCAGGTCACAATATTAGTGTGCGTCATCGTAAAGCTGGTTGAGCAAGCAGGGCTGGGGGTGAAGCGTCCGCACCGGGGGGGGGGGTTATGGCCCAGGGGGAACGTGTTAATGCGCTGCCATGCGAACAATGTAACTACTGTGAACAGTTTAACAAATGGGGCGTATTCCCAACAGGGCATCCGTCCAAACCTCAGAGATGATTAACGTTGTATTATGTCAGTATAGTGCCTGGTGGGGTTCGTGTGCTATTATCGACTTGTTGGTACAATTCCCCCTCCCTAGTCTCCCCTAGGTGAAGGGGTGCTTTGTCTCATCCGGTATGAAACTGCCGCGCTAGCCTAGCGTGAGGTGTAGCGGCAGAAGCCCACAAATGTGTCATCCGGTGTCGCGTGCCATGCGCAACCCGCCCCCGCGCGGCCGGTCGCCCCCAGCGCTAATCCCACGCCCCCACAGAGTCCCAGGGGCCCCCGCATCACCCAACGCAGCTTCAGGGCAGGTGTGCGGTCATGTCTAGCGTGCATGGTCCCTACCCAAGCGTGGTACAATGACATCCCATCACACAATCAAGTCAGCAGTCTGTGGGGTTACCACTGGCAAAGTCAGGTCTTCCGAGATCGCCGTGGACGGGGACGACGCACCACTGGTTCCCGGAACACTGTGCACACCAATCTCCATGCAATCGCTGCTGTGTGGTGTTCCAAGTGTCGCCACCGCTTCGAGTACCTCCTGCCGCTCCATTATGATTCTCTCAGGGCTAGGCGCCACCGGCCCAGGCCGCGCCGACTGCCGAGCTCCCCGTCGCTTACGCTTTCTGGGCCTCCTCTCCGGGCGGCCATCGGGATCCGGACTCGCGGGTCTCGTTCCCGTCCACTGCCCCGACTCCTCCAGCCAGTCCCATACATCCGCCGGGGAGTCAAAGAAACGGGTCCCTTCCTTTGCCACCACACGCAGACGGGCCGGGAACAGCTGAGAGTAGGGTAACGCCAGCTCCCGAAGCTGCCTTTTCACCGCCAAATAGTTGCTCCTGCGCCGCTGCACGGCTGCGGTGTAGTCCGGAAAGAACATAACTCGGCTACTGCCAACTGTCGGGTCCCCAAATTTGCGAGTTTCACTCAGGACTGCATCTCTGTCGCGGTAGTTAAGGAGCTTGAATAGGAACGGGCGGGGTCGGGCCCCCGGCCTTGGCTGCTGCGCTGGCACCCTGTGCGCTCTTTCCACAACAAACTGTTGAGCTAACACCCCCTGTGGCAGAAGATCCCGCAGCCAGCGCTCCACATATTGCTCCGGATTTCTTCCTTCCACTCCCTCCGGAAGTCCCACGACGCGTATATTATTGCGTCGGGAGCGCCCTTCTGCATCATCGATCCGGTCTTCGAGCGCATGGACCCTGTCCAGCACATCTTGCAGTGCTGCGCTATGACTCTGGGCAACGGGCTGGAGCTCCTGAAGTGTCTGGCCGTGTACCGCAACCCTCTCGGCCAGCTTACGATGGTCAGCATGGAGGAGTGTAAAATCTGAAGTGACTTTATCAATCCTTGTTTCTAGGGACTCCCTTGTCTGTTCCAGGGTGGCGCTAAGCCTCTCCACCGCCGCAAGCATGGTGTCCATTTTAGCCGACAGGGCCGCCGATTGCGGCTCCATGTCTCCCCCTGGGCGCCCCTGTGTGGGTTCCAGGCCCCCCGTGCGGGACTGTCCCTGCTGTGTTTTGTCACAAAGCCGACCCATCGTGTACTGCTGAGCAGTCGGCATCCACAGTCCGTCCACTGGCGGCGTGGGCACAACCGGGTGCAGGTCCCCCTATCCCTCTGTGGTACACCGCTCCGTGCGGCTGCTGGAGCCTCCTCTCAAGTCCCAGGGCCTAAACGACCGCCCTCAGACAGATGGGGAAGGAGAAGAGAAACCCCCTCAATCGTGCAGGCTCCGAGGGGGGAAGCTGTTCCGTCGGGCGGCGATGTCCCCGGGTCAGCAAGGGGCTCCCAGACCGTTGTGTCCTGTATCCCTCCCCAGGACAGCGCGCCACTTCCCTTGTCTCTCTGGTGCACCGGCCAGTAGAGTCTCCTGTGTCTCCCCCCAGCAGCGCTGAGTTTGATCAAACCAGTCACACACCGGCCTCACCAGGTACACCCGACAGGTGCCCGCCGGCGATCCGCCGAGCCCCCGGATTCGTCCGCACCACGCCACCTGGGCCTCATGGGATACCACCAATCCGACGCTGCGGCCACTGGAGCACGTCCTGGGCCTCCACAACCAGTATCCAGCACACAGTCTCGCAGAGGGCCCCTTATTTCCCCACTGTTTGTCCCTCGACACTTCTTGCAGTGGTAGACTCACCGCTCACAGGAGCTGCCGCCGTCGCCCTCAAGATGGCGTCTCCCACGAAATGGCGCCCGCCGCCGGTTGCACCAGTCCTCAGGCCCTCTATGTAGACTAACTCAGCAGCGAGCATCCCTCATCACAGCCTCCGGGCCCTCCAGACCTTCCGGTCGCGCTCCCTCTCCGCTGCTGTGCCCCCAGGTGGCCGCTCCGCTCAGCATCCCCCGATGTGCGCCGGCCCCGGGGCGCAGCAGTCCGACCTCCTCTTGCCGCGTCTCGCTGCGGGTGCGACCACAGATCACCCGGGCTTCTGCTCTCCCCACAGTGGCAGCAGATACTGTTCCCCAGGCTCCGCAATCGCCAGCAGCCCGCTTCTCGCCCAGTCGCCACAGGACTCGCTGTGCTTGTGGGGCCCGCGCAGGCCCAAGGCCCCAGCGCACCAGCGCACCTTCCGCTCCTCCACCGCGATGTCTCGACAGCGGCGACAGTCCCCTCCACTCAGGGCTACGGACTTCACGTCCTGTGGGCTGCACGTCTCTCCGGGCCACACCGCTCCCCTGGGTCGCGGCTCCGCTGCACTCAGCCTCCGGTCGCTCCGCAGGCGGTGGCAGGCCCCCAGGTCACGGCTCAGATCGCCGCCCCTCCTCGTCGCGCCACCTCAGCTGGGCCTCCCGCTGCACCGCAGCACCCGGCAGGGAGCCCCCAGGCAGTCCCCGCGGCCAGTCTTCGGAGGCTCGCAGTCTTCAGAGTGCACCGCCCACCTGAAGGAACGTCCGCTCGCACAGCACGTCCCCAAGCTGACGTCCAGTGCAGCCTCAGTCTCCAGTGGCCGCGCGGGCGGCCACGCACACCTCTCCTCCTGGGCCACGCTAGGTCGCGGCGCCCCGATCGGCGCCCCGCTGGACCGTGCAAGGCTCCCCGCCGCTTCCCCACACCAGACCAACGTCCGATAGGCTCGATCTGCCCCCTCACAGGAGAACTTGCAGGATTAATCGGAGGTAACGGTCGGAGCCTCAGGCACTCGCGTCCGCCATGTTGGCCGGTTGGCCACGCCCCCCCCCCCCCCAAGTGTTTGTTGGCCTCATAACCAGCCAAGTGAAATATTACGAATACGCATATGTTGGAATTTTATCATTTTGGTATTACCGTATTTTTTTCTTCTTGATAAAGATACCACTATTTTAATACATCAGTGTGGTGTCCATTTGTGGTGTTATCACTGTGTTACTGGGAGTGTGGTTGCAAATACTTTACACATTACCTTGAAGTTAAGCCTGGCTGCTCGTGCCAAGCTACCGGGGGGTAAACAGGGGTTATCAAAGAGGGTATCCCTCCTTTTCCTGACAGGAAGCAAGGGTCCCCATTTGGACTAAGGTAACTGCCTCGGCCAACTAGAGACCCCCAGTTCTAACAACCAGGCTTTCTGATGAAGCGTGAACAGAGAGGACTGGTGGGGCACCTAGTGCAGGATGGTAACGATGAGCAACTAGCCTGTTGACCGCTGGGACCAGAGATGGGTTCTCCGAAGCTGCCATGACCAGTTCTAGAATGGCCTCATTACATAGAAGAAGGAGCTCGATCGCTGAATTAGATGTCAAGAAAATGTCTATAGGAACATTTGTTTTGGTATCATGGTTAGAAGCTATAGGTCTAATACCTCTGCTGCTTTCAACACAATCTTATGCAGGTAGTTCACTTCAAGTGTTAAGGGGTGAGATGGGAAATCCATGGCCAATCCACCAGTGGAGGATAGACCATGGAAGTCTCCCTGGATATCCTTGTTAATGTGCCCAAAAGGGCAGCGATCCAGAGGATCTGAATCCGTTGTGAAGATTTCATGCAGTCTATTTCGATTCTCCTTTTCCTCAGGGAGGCACCAGGTTTTTCTGCGGGTTTTGTTCTCCATAAGAGTGTTGGGTATCAGGGCCGGAGGCATCGATTCTGGTGCCAGAGGTGGAGGCTGCGCCTGTGGCAGCAGTGCCGTTCAAGGCGCTGTGTATTGTAGGACTGGATCAAATCAATGCAGAGTTGGCATTGAGGTAAATGGTACAGCGTCGGGCCATAGGGAGGATCATTGGTTGTCCATATGGAGCCGATGGACCCTCTGGGACACCGGATAGCATAGAAGCCTTTGCAAAAAGGAAGTACATAGCATTTGTATTGTATTGTATATAGATTTATATAGCGCGAGAAACTGTAACCCTACGGGTATGCAGCCAGTCTAACCCTGGTGTCAAAAATGCAGGGACAGCTGATATCAGCATTGTGAAGCCGAAAAGCGACAGTCCTGGTGCTAAAGGATCTGTTGGAGTCCGAGGCTGATCCAGGGCCAGGTCAAGTACAGTCACCTGAGCGAGCACCTTGGTTGGAGAGCCACTGGGGACAAGTCGAGCAACTCTGGCTCTGAGGACAAATGCCATCCTGTGGGAGAGCGAAGGGGTGACTTACCCCTGGAACGTTACTTTGTGTTCTTATGCCTCTTCGTTTTTGCTTCCAGATGAAGGACATGGTAACCTGGAGCAATGCCTGGAACCTATCATACTCCATCTGTCCTTTTTGACTCGGGCCACAAAGGTTTCCTTCACACCTGTCGGACCTACTTGTGATATTCCCCAGTGCTGTGGCGTAAGTAGTTTGGTGGGGGGAACAAGGCGAATCTGACCTGCAGGATAGCTCCACTCTTCTGGCCGTGACTATAGTAGTGACCGGTGCCTCCACCCTAGGTGGGGGAGCTTATGTGCTCTTCTGAAGCACCAGTCCTTCACGTCAACCTGTTGGCAATTTTGTTTGGCACTCAAATCCTTCCTCCTCTCCATCCAAAGTCAGTCCCTACAGATCTTGACGTACAACACGACAGCAGTGTGGTATGTCAAACAAGCAAGCCAGGTCATATAGTCTCCCCTCCTTTGCCTGGAAACATTAAGACTGTGGTGTTGAGCACAGTCATGGGATCTAGCTCACTGCCAATCACCTAGCAGTATCTTTGATAGTCAGAGCCGACAGATTGAGCTGGCGTTATCTTGCTTATAAGCAGTGGCACCTTCTACCAGAGGTAGTCCAGGACATCTTTGCCCAGTAGGGCACTCCTCAAGTAGATTTGTTCACCTTTTCGGAAAATGCTCAGTGCTGACAGTTCTGCACCCTCCAGCATCCGTCCAGGGGAGCCATAAAGGATGCTTTATAGTCTAGTTGGAACTTTCCGCCTCATAATGCTTTCCCCCCTCCCCATACCCTGGATGCCTCAGGTTCTTAGGAATATTTGTCAACACCAGGCCCAAGTCATTCTCATTGCCCTGGATTAGCCAAAGGGTGTGGTATGCAGATCTCTTGCGCTTCTCTGCGTGTCCCTGCTACGACTTCGATTCAGGCGGGATCTTCTTTCTCATTCGAGGGGCATGGTTCGCTACTCCAGTCTCGGAGGCCTCCAACTACATCCTTGGAGATTGAACAGGAGCATCTGAATTTCTTTCAGCTTTCACCTTGTCAGCGCATTGCCCCTCCACCCATCTGCTTACTTGGACAGATGAAACAACTTTGCTGCATGGAGTGCGAACAATAATGTGGACCCCTTGCAGGTCAAGATGTTTCCCGTCCTACAATACACACCTACTCTTGCTCAGAGGGGTTGTGCGATAGGCACTTCCAAATGGTAATTAGCTGCCTTGGCTCTGACTCTTACCTCTGTCTGCCAGACCAGCCCTCCCTTTTCAAGTTTCCCTTTGTCATGTGTTTTTTTTGAAGGGGTTGACAAATATGTATCCTCCAACACCCTTTGTTGGGCCCCAGTGGGAGCTTAATTTATTCTGGACTTTTCTTATGTGGACTCTGTTTGAGCCCCAACATAGTGGTCTCTTAAGGCTATTAACTTTCAAAACTGTGTTTTAGTGGCTTTCAACTCCTCTAGACAGGCTCCCAGTTCCCCTCCCCCTTTTACCTCTTATTATCCTAAAAAAGTGGTGTTGCGAACCAAGGCTACTTTCCCCTCCAAAAGGGGAGACTCCCTTCCATCTGGGCCATTTCATCACCCTTCCAACGTTTTATTCCCCACCCAACTGTTGCATATGTTGGATCCTAGACAGATGATCAAATTCAATCTAGACCGCACTAAGGATCTACAACTGATGGCCAGCTTCATAGGATACTGCGCTGCTTAAAGGGAGACAGCAGTGCAAAAGAGCTCTTTCCAAGTGGATCTTTCTCTGTATTAAGACCTGCTATACTTTGGACAAAAGGAACCTTCAGAAGGGATCGGAGCCCATTCTACCAGGACTAAATCCACCACTTCTGCCCTTGTCAGAGGGGTCCCCCATTGCGTGATGTTCAAGGCGGCGATGAGGGCGTCCCTGCATAGTTTCGCCAAGCATTACTGCCTGGATTCTGAGGTGCACAGGGACTGACACTTTGCCAGGTCTGTTCTGTAGAATTTCCTCGTCTAACCATCCATCAACCCTCATCCAGGGACAGGGCATTGCTCTGTAATCTGTTTTATAGGTGAGGAATCTGCTGGTAGAATTATTTATCAGAAGAAAAAGTTGCTTACCTGAGATAACAATCTCGCTAATGGATACTGTGTTTATTTGCAGATTCCTCCCGGTCTCACCTGCCTTCCCATTTGATGGTGGCATTGAGAAAGTTCCCACTTTTTGCTTTTGGTGCTGCACTACTCTACCAATGTCAGTCCATCACTTGCTTCGAAGGTGGGGTAAAAATAGATGGAATCTGATGTAATTGCGCTGGGACACACTAGATCACTTTGTGACATCACCTGATGCCACTTCCGACATTGTTCAGAAGCCAGTGCCCCCTATCGGTAATGTGAGAGCTTTAAAGTTTCCGTCTGATGCACAGGATTGTCCTACAAGTGATGAATTAGCAGGTAGATAGACTATCCACCATAAAGTTGTTACCACAGGTAAGTAACCTTTTCTTCTTTTAAGAAATGGAAGTTCTGCGATGAAGCCTGCAGCTATTTAAAGCAACGGCTGATGAATAATTATCGGCTACCAGTGAGACCTCTTTTCTTGACCTTGTATAGCAGACTTATCTGTCTTAAGACTTGGAATCTGTACGTTAGGCTACCATAAGAAGCATTAGACAAGTTAAAGGGTAGAATAATAATCCTATGTTCAGGGCCCAAGAAGCCAAAAAAGTATGGCCTTATGCTTGTAGCAAAATACACCTCTTCTGAAAGGTACCTTAGAGGTGTCATGCAAGCACCCAGCATAAGGTGCTAGTTGCTTAATGGGAATCCTGATGCCTGGACCATGCCATCACCAACATGATGTCCCTTGGCCTGACTGTCTACCAATGTTACAGAGATGAGGTGAGTCAGATGTTTTTCATCAGTTTGATGGTTGGTGCTGGCTTGGGTCCCAACGCTTCTTGAAAATTAAGCACTGAAGGTAGCCATCTTAGAATTTTTTTTCACTTTTAAAGGACCATTTTATCTTTATTTCATAGCTCTATAGAATGGAGCATTTTTCTCCTATTGTAGCCTGTTATTTAATATTCTTCTTCAGTACGAGTCGAAGAAAAGTTGTTAAGATTCATTGCATTGGGAATTGTATTAGGGATGTGGAGTGCACTTCCAGAGTCATTAGACTCGGACTGTTCTGGACAGAGACCTCTGTCCTAATGTTTTATTTAAACAAGCAGGTCAATCTCAATCCATACCCCTTTTTTCTGACTTGTTCTCTCTTTTGGGACTGGCCCTTAAAACCCATTTCCTTCTGATGGTATCCCATATAAAAATCGAGAGGAATGTGGTGGCAGATACATTGACCAAACTCTACCGTAGTTTATCAATCACAAAATGTTACTAATGGTATTTAAAAAAATGTCATCAATACAAGAGGTCATCCAATTTCAGTTGGAAATGATTTTAATTACTTTGTTTTGGCCTGAACAATTATGATTGTTTGACTTTATACTACACTCAAATGGCAGGCTTATAATCCCACATGTTCCAGACTATATAGGTTGGAGGTTGTGCAGTCATCCCTGCCTGTCGTTCATGAACATGAGGCCTTGTTTCTTATTTACCCACATCTGAATATCTATGAAGGTGACGTTGCAATCACGTGTACTGCTACTAGAGAGTCTACAAGAAGGCCACAAAAAAGCAGACCGCTTAAATGTTATTGGTCACTGGAAAGGAATTTAAATAATGAATCGTTTCCTTTATCCCTTGTCTGTATTTATTGGGATCCTAATTATTTAATCTGATTGTTTTACACCTGTTTTTAGTCTAACCATTCTTGATTCTTGGTAAATTGTTGGTGGATAGTTTTTCGAAGCATTATTTCCACAGTTTTAAGATGTTTCGGAAAACTTTTGGTTTGCTGTTTTTGTACTGCTTTAGGGGTAAAAATGTGTTCGAGGCATATGAGCTGCAGATTATACACTTTTGCATAGATCGCCATCTGGTGTTGGGCCCGGATGTTTGCAGTTTGTTTTTCTTCTTGGACAGTCTTTGGAAGTCACGAGTTCGGTGACTCCTCCTTCGGTCCGTACTGCGCATGGGCTTCGGCTCAATCCTCAGATTGTTTTTTTCCGCCATCGGGCTCGGATGTAATACTTCGTGCTCCGGCTTCGAACTTTTCCAGTTCGACCTTCGACGAAAAATCCTCGTCCATCGAGATTCTTTAGACGGAATCGACTTGTTCATCTCTCTCTTCGGCACTTCCTCGATTCCAGACATCGGCAGCGGCCTTCGGGCCTACCTCGACTCCGGTCTCGGCCGATGGAAAGGACTCTCAAGAAGTGCCCAAAATGTGGGTCTAAATTTCCCCACACCGACCTCCATCAGGTGTGCAACCTCTGCCTCTCTCCCGAACACGAGGCCCGAGACTGCCCCGCCTGCAAGTCTTTTCGATCGAAAAAGACTATTCGGGATCGACGAGCTCGACGCACCATGGCGCACTCATCGACCTCGGCTTCACCTGACATCTTCGGAGAAGACACCGGAGCGTCGGGACAGCTGCACACCGAGCGGGAGGAAGATGTCTTCAGCGCTTCCGAGGCCGACGACTCCGACGTGGAGGAGATCACACCGGCGCAGAGGGTCGTGAGTACTCTACCCCCTCCCCCTCCCGCGCCCATTCCAAAAGAGACTCCGGTTACCCCTTCGCCTCCGGGCCTAGGGAAAACCAAGCATACTGCTTCCATCACCCCACCTTCGGGCCCGGTGAAAAAGCATCACAAGTCTCCTGGCGGCTCTGGCTCGAGCCAGCCTCCTAGTGGCGCCGACAAACATTCTTCGGCGCCGAAGAAAACCAGTTCCGTTCCGAAGCCATCGGTGTCGAAACCTGGCCTCTCGGTGCCGACCAAACACAAATCCCTCGGCACCGACGCTTCCGTGTCGAAGCCTGCCTCGGCGCCGACCAAAAGATCGGACACCCCGAGAAAGCACGGCGCGGATAAACCGACGAAGCCTTCGGTTCCGAAAACATCGGCACCGAGGGAGGAATCGGTGCCGGAGGAGCTTTTCACACCGGATCCTCTTCAAAAGACTTTAACTAAGGATCTCAGGACTGGACATTTAACTTTGTCTTCCAAGAAAAGACTTTTGAACAAGCCAACTCCTCCTCCACCACCAAAACGGAAGGACTCTGCCACATCCCCCTTCAGAGTACCCTCCCCACCGCCTCCAACTCCTCCTCTTCCTCCTCCACCTCCTCCACCCCCTCCATCTCCGCCCCCACCTTCTCCACCCTTGCCTCATATGTCCCCAACACCGTCTCCGGACCCTGATGACAACGTAGATCCCTTCTATGATCCCACAGATGCCCCGCAGGACCCCACTCCTCCGGGAACACCTGACCCATGGGAGGATTATCACAATCCCGATGTCCCAGATGTGCCTCAGGATGATCTCTATCCATCCAGGCCGTCTCCACCAGAGGACTCCCTGGGGTTCCACCACCTCTTACAACGGGCGGCACATCACCATGGGGTGGAATTACACAGTGATCCAGTTGAGGAAGACTTCCTACTTGACACAGTTGACATAGCAGATAAATCCACCGCTATATTACCCATGCTTAAAGGGGTGACCAAGCATGCCACAGAGGTTTTCAAAGACCCCGTTAGAGCGAGGGTCTTAAACCCCAGAATACAAAAGAAGTACAAGGCAGCCCCCACGGATCCTGTCTATATTAAAGGACCTGCGCCCCTAGACTCACTAGTGGTTTCCACAGCTAGGAAGCGCTCCAACTCTCAGTCATCTGGTGAGGCTCCACCACCTGATAAGGAGTCCAAGCTTTTAGATGCGTCAGGCAAACGCACTGCCTCGCAGGCTGCCAATATGTGGCGCATCGCCAACACGCAGGCGCTGCTAGCAAGGTACGATAGAGCACACTATGATGAGCTGGAAGCTCTCGTGCAGCATCTCCCGGAGAAATATAAGAATAAAGCTCATGAGCTAATACAAGAGGGAAAGATTATTACCAACACCTCTATTAAATGTGCACTTGACGCAGCAGACACGGCGTCCAGGGCCATAAACATCAGTGTCCTGCTTCGCCGTCACGCCTGGCTCAGAATTTCAGGCTTTAAACCAGAGGTCCAGGCATCTATCTTAAACCACCCTTTTGACCAACAACACCTATTTGGCCCAAAAGTAGACGAAGCCCTGGAAAAAATGAAGAAGGATACAGACACGGCGAAGTCTATGGGAGCCCTGCAATCACAAACCCCTAGACGTTCCTCCTTTCGAGGCTCTGGCAGAGGTTACTCTTCCGATAGCGCCTCCACTTCCTACAAGTCCTTTCCTCAAAATACCTTCTCAAAGGGCTACCAAAGAGGTGGATAGAGAGGAAACAATAATAAAGGCAGGGGCAAAACCAACACCGCCCGTTGTGCCACACCGCCCACACAATGACTTTCCCCCGCTCCCCCCAGACCATTCCACTCCGGTCGGGGGCAGACTACAAGACTTCCTTCAAACCTGGGAGGCCATAACATCAGACAAATGGGTAACCCAAATTATTCGATCAGGGTACTGTCTCGAACTAACTTCTACCCCCCCAAATATTCCACCCAGACACCGTGCGATGTCACAAGAACATACCACACTTCTGAAACAAGAGGTACTCTCCCTCCTGCAAAAACACGCAATAGAGCAGGTACCCGTCGATCAGCAAAATCTAGGTGTCTACTCTCTGTACTTTCTCATACCGAAGAAAGACGAGACCCTACGGCCCATTCTAGACCTCCAGACCATTTTCATATGGGAACTCTTCAGCAAGTTCTCCCACTCCTCCGTCAGGGCGACTTTCTCACTACACTGGACCTGAAAGACGCATACTTTCATATCCCAATACACCCTGCTCACAGAAAGCACCTCCGATTTGTGGTAGACGGCCAACATTATCAGTTCAAGGTTCTCCCCTTCGGGGTCACAACCGCACCACGGGTGTTTACCAAATGCCTGGCAGTAGTGGCAGCACACCTCCGAAGACAAAACATTCACGTCTTCCCCTACCTGGACGACTGGCTCATAAAAGCCGCGTCCTACCACCAGTGTGTACAAAATACAAACACTGCCAGACAACTACTCCACCAGCTAAGCTTTACGGTTAATCACCAAAAGTCCCACTTGATACCGTCTCACACAAAGCAATACCTCGGTGCCACTATAGACACCTCAAAAGTTATAGCCTATCCCAACTCAGCCAGGATCGCAAGCATGCAAGCCCTGCGCCAAAAGTTCCTTCTTCAGCACTCTCTACCAGCAAGAGTGTTCATGAAACTAATAGGGATGATGGCGTCTTGCATTTTCATAGTGCCTCATGCAAGACTTCACATGCGTCCACTCCAAGAGTGCCTAGCACGCCAGTGGAACCAGGCCCAGGGTCAGCTGACGGATCTGGTGTTGGTGGACGGCCGCACTCATCGATCTCTGCAGTGGTGGAACACCACAAACCTTTCCAAAGGGCGACCATTCCTGGACCCGGTTCCTCAGGTGATTCTAACAACGGACGCATTGCTCTCCGGCTGGGGAGCGCATCTATTACACCTCACAGTGCAAGGGCTATGGACGCCACAACAGAGGTTACTCCACATCAACCATCTGGAGTTATTGGCGATCTTTCTAGCCCTGAAATCGTTTCAGAAACAAATTTCAGCCAAAGCAGTCCTAATTCGCACAGACAATATGACTGCAATGTATTATATTCAAAAACAGGGGGGGGGGGGGGCACTCTCCCCAGCTCTCCCGCTTAGCACAGAGCATATGGAGATGGGCAATTCCACAAAAAATCTTTCTCCTGGCACAACACGTCCCAGGCATACAAAACACCATGGCAGATCTGCTCAGCAGACAAACGCAGCAAATGCACGAATGGGTACTGCATCCACAAGTTCTTCACCCATTCTTCCACAAGTGGGGGCATCCCCAGATAGACCTCTTCACCACCCACGAAAACAAAAAATGCCCAAGCTTCGCCGCCAGATACCCACACCCATTGTCCAAAGGCAATGCGATATGGATGAACTGGTCAGGCAAATTTGCATACGCCTTTCCACCTCTCCCACTAATTCCATTAGTGGTAAGGAAGCTACAACAGCACTCCCTCACACTCATTCTGGTAGCTCCAACATGGGCCAGGCAGCCGTGGTACACCACACTACTACAGCTATCGGTGGTACCACATCAAAAACTGCACCTGTCCCCATGCCTCCTAACCCAGAACCATGGAGAAATCAGGCACCCGGACCCAGCTCAGCTCAACCTTGCGATCTGGCTCCTGAAATCTTAGAATTTGGATACCTTAATCTTCCCCCTGATTGCATGAACATTATCAAGGAAGCCAGACGTCCTACCACTCGAGCATGCTATGCCGCAAAGTGGAAGAGATTTGTTGTTTACTGCCGTAACAATACAATCAACCCTTTAGATGCATCCATACAGCACATCATATGCTATCTGCTCCATCTTCAAAGGTGTAACCTGGCATATTCATCTATTCGTCTACACCTAGCAGCAATTGCTGCTTACCTACAAAACAGACAGCATTTATCACTCTTCAGAGTGCCTGCTATTAACCGCTTCAGTGCCCATGACGAGATGGTCTCGTCATGGAGCGCGGTTGCGCTGTGCCCATGACGAGACTATCTCGTCATGAACCCTACCCGCTAATGCAACGCCCGGCACAGGGCGGGGAAAGGGCGTGGCACTGAAGAGGTTAAAGCCTTTATGGAAGGCCTTAAACGAGTAATTCCACCCAGGGCACCACCTTCCCCTGTATGGAATCTAAACGTAGTTCTTATAAGGCTAATGGGTCCGCCTTTCGAACCAATGCATAAATGTGAGCTACAGTTCCTCACTTGGAAAACAGCTTTCCTCGTAGCTATCACTTCCCTTAGAAGGGTTAGTGAGATACAAGCGTTCACTATACAAGAACCCTTTTTACAGATACATCACAGCAAGGTGATACTTCGCACAAATCCAAAATTTCTGCCCAAGGCCATTTCCCCCTTCCATCCTAATCATTCGGTGGAATTACCGGTTTTTTTCTCGCAACCTCAATCTGTTGCGGAAAGGGCTCTACATACACTTGATGTTAAAAGGGCTTTACTGTACTACATACAAAGAACGCAACCTTTCAGAAAGACTAAACAATTGTTTGTCTCCTTCTCTCCACCGCATAAAGGCAACCCCATCTCTAAATCAGGGATAGCTAGATGGATTGTAAAGTGCATACAAATTTGCTATCACAAAGCAAAAAGAACATGATCTGTTCCACCTAAAGCCCACTCTACAAGAAAGATAGGGGCTTCTATGGCTTTTCTAGGGAACATACCCTTAGATGACATCTGCAAAGCAGCCACATGGTCAGCACCGCACACCTTCACAAAACATTACTGTGTAGACGTGCACTCCAAACAACAAGCTAGTGGGGGCCAGGCTGTACTAAAGCCACTATTTCAAACCACTGCAACGGATACCGGTGGTCGCCGCTAGGGCTGGGTACTGCTATATAATCTATGCAAAAGTGTATAATCTGCAGCTCATATGCCTCGAACGGAATATGCTACTTACCAGTATGCATCTGTTCTTGGCATGTAGAGCTGCAGATCTATACACGCCCACCCGCCTCCCCGGCTACCTGTATCCGTTCCAGTCTATCTTATTTAGATACAACACACATGGGTTTCTTACTATTATCACTACGCCCCATCTTTTCCCTGCTGGCGAAAAACAATCTGAGGATGGAGCCGAAGCCCATGCGCAGTACGGACCGAAGGAGGAGTCACCGAACTCGTGACTTCCAAAGACTGTCCAAGAAGAATAACAAACTGCAAACATCCGGGCCCAACACCAGATGGCGATCTATGCAAAAGTGTATAGATCTGCAGCTCTACGTGCCAAGAACAGATGCATACTGGTAAGTAGCATATTCCTTACCTTTGGGCGTAATATTTAATAACTCTGTCTGACTTAGTAATTGTGATTTGTCTGATCTGACGTGCTGTACATGTCAGCCTTCAACTGCTATTTTTACTCCTGCTTACCTGCACACTAGTGGCTGCCATATTGGTAAGCTCACTAGATTTCATTATGATTGCAATGGCCTATCTGTGCCATTCCGCACACTGCCTGTGCAAAGCAGTGGCCAGGCTGCCAGACCATCCATAGACTTAGAAGGTGATTTATGCATAAGGCATAAACTTTGTTCCAGATGCTACCATGATGTATCCCATGACCTAAGCAGTTTTTTGTTAAGAGGTGATGGCCGCTGTAAATAAGCAAAATTCTGTGAAGGTCCTTTGCTCTGATCGGATCTTGGCTGACCTTTTATAAATCAGATCCCATTTTATGAGGCTACTTCATTGTCCTGATTAGAAATGCCGTTCTAAAGGGAGCCACTATCTCCACCTCGTGGCTTGGCGCTGAGAAAGTTCCCATTATTATGAAAGGTGATACGCTTGACCCTGTCAATTATCGCCCCATTAGCTCTTCAACAATATTTAATAACTTTTTTCAAGTGTATTGCTAGCAAGCATTGATAGCCGTGCTGAGCTGAATAAATCGCTGCCAAATTGCCAGGCTGGTTTTCAAAAGAAAATGGGCCCAAAAGATCAAGCATTTAGGTTCTATCGCCTATTAACTAAGTGTGTTGTATTAAAAAAGTAGCCACTATGCATGTATTTGTAGATCTAATCTGTGCCTTCAACAATGCCCCCTGTGTTTTTTGTGGGCTACTCTATCAGACATTAGTGTTGTGTTATTCTATCTTTATTAATTGAACCCAATCTGACATGGGGATCACCAATATAGTTGTGTGATTCAAGTCTGGTGGGAGTTGACCTTCCTTCCTGGCTGGCTGATACATATTCAGATGATGCAGTTTGAGGAGAGGGGCGAGGTGTTTGAACAGGTCCACTGCAAGGCCATTGACTACTGGTACGTTCCCAGAAGTCATCGCCCCCAAGCCATCTCCTATTTCTTTGACTGAGAGATTGTCTTATAGGGCCTTCCGGCCATCTGCCCCGAATATCGATAGTGGGAGTTCCCATAGGTATGCTTCTATGTTGTAGTCAGTTTTGGTACTCTGTGTTGCATATAACCATTTGTAGTATTTAACAAACTTTTCTGCTATTGTATTATTGGTGAAGGCAATCTCTTCTGCTTCATTCCATGCTTCCGCTACCCATCTCGCCCCTTATTTTCTCCTGCTCAGCCATGCCAAGAGGTGACCTGCCTTGTCCCCTCAGTTGTATAGTGTCCACTGTGTCGAGAGGTAGTGATTACGTGCTGCATTTTGTGTGATATTACGATGTTTCTTTGTTGCCCCCTTGTTATAGGTATTTCTGGGGTCCTCCTTCTGTGTCCATTCCTCCTCTAGTTCAAGAAGTTTTCTCTTTAACTCCTCCACCTGCCATTCCCTCTGTTCATTTAGCAGCCAGTCACTAATTTGGACAAATTGTAATTGAAACTTCTGATTACTTCCTTTGTTGTTAAGGTTATTCCAGTTGCTGAATCCAGTCTCTATGAAGCTACAAACTGTTGACATTACGGTCCTTCTAGAGTACTTATCAGGACCACCATCGCGATTAGGAGAGGGTTTACTGTATGCACAAGTGGAATGTGATTATCTAGCACCTCAGCTCAGAATGAGTGTATTGAAGAGGTATTTTTCACTGCAGTGGATTCAGTTGCAGTCACAGATGCAGTGCTACTCAGTTGAGCACTACATCCGCGTGAGCACTCTGTTGACATTTCTAGACACCCCAGGACATGACAATGTGAATATTGCTGGGAATCAGAATTGTTTGACTAGCCTTCAAAATGTTTCTCCTTATAGTGAAGGGAATAGTCCCTAGGATCTCACAAACAACTTGACCTCCACCTTCAACAAGAAAGTGGAAGTGGGCTTAAAGGCACTGTGCAAAGAAACGGTGATTCTAATGCTAATGGCTTTTAGAAATAAAATTCAGGGGAGCCCGCTGTAGGAGAGTAGGATCTGCACTTATGTTGCTCCCACTTTTTTTCTGATGTATACACTGGTTTCTGGCTATAGTCTGGCTGGGTCCCTGCTAATCAGGGCCCCAGTCTCACTGATCTCTCTAAAACAACTTGGTGTGCATATTAGATGCACTAGTGATTGGATACTGTGGTACCTTATGGGCCCCTAGTATATAGTACCTTAGGTACCTAGGGCATTGGTACTCCACAGGCCTACCAGGGGCTGCAGCATGTATTCTGCCACCCCTGGGAAGCACTCACAATCTGACACCACAGGCCTGCTACTGCAGCCTGTGTGAGGTAGTGTTAGCACTCCTCACTGAGGTATACGTTCCTATATCTCACCATACACACACATATAAACCTATCAGTCACTCCTCTTGCAGGCCCTAACAATCCTGAGGGCAGGGTGCTTGGTTTACTATGTGAGGGGGTGCTTCTGCATGAGCAGGACCCCTCTGCAGCTGGCAGAGTCTATTCTCTGCTGCTGTTTGTGGATGCGGTTAAACCATATACTGCATTATAACCTCGCGGTAAATGCTAACTTTGGAATGACTGCATCAAAACATGTCGTGTTCGGTGTCAAACAACTTGGAATCATACTCCCACACCATTACCTGGTGTGGGAGTATGATCCCACCCTTCTAGAGGTGACGACATGTACCCACTGTACTAAACAGTAGAAATCTCATAGAGCCCTGGCATCACAAAATGGATGCCACCAGCACAGACACTGGGCTGCCCTCCTGCTGCTGACCGAAACTCGCAGTGGAGGAAGCCCAACAAAAGGTATCCTGTCACAGAGAGGTGTCACCACCTCCCAGACAGGATTTGGTGTATTGGAGCTGGGTGGGTGCACTCTTAGAGTGCTTTGAAGTCCTGCACTGGGGGAGCAGTAGGCTCCTCTGTGCATATGCCAGCACAAACCGGTTCAGGGGCTACCTGCCCCTGCTCTGGCGCGAAAATGGATAAAGGTTAGTGGGTGTAACCACCCACTACCCTGACCCTCCTAGAGGAGTGGTCATAGAGCTAGTCCCTCCCCTATCTTCACTATAAGATACCAAGCATTGCCAATGCAATTCAGATTAACCCGGACGACGCTCTACAAAGAAGAATCCTGGCCCTTCGACGTTCCACTATCTCTGGAAGACTGAAGAATCTCCCTTGGAGTCAAGGAGTGACTCCCCTGCTTGGCAGGCACCAAAACTCTTCATCGACGGTTGCAAACTTCACCGCTCCCGCCGGAGTCCGAAGTCCCTGCGTCCCCTGAAGCGGATTTCCTGACCTCTCGTCGGCCATTTTGAGTCCCCAGCGAAGCTGTGGCGTCTGGACCCCACGAGTGACGAGGAACAGCAATACCAGGGAACCGTGCACTGATTTCGAGTGCAAACCCTAAACAATGTTCCACGAACTTGTGCTTGGGACCATCTGTAGTCCAAGTCCCTCGCAGGTCTGGTACCGAAAATCAGCGGCCTACCTCGTCCCGAGTGACCGTGGGCTCCTGTGGAACTTTTCCTGCAAAGGCGTCTTCGCGGTTGCTTGCCCGTTGGCTAGTGACTCACCCAAAGACTTTCTCATCGACTTCAAGGGCTCTCCTGGTTGCTCCGGGCCTGCCCTCACTTACCCACGCTGGGTAAGTCCATCAGACCTTGCTGGTCTGCACCATCTTCAATCTTCATTCCACACGAGATTTGCAGTTGCCAAGGCTTGTTGGCTTGTTGGCTCCAATCCGGATGCCGACACAGTCATCAGCTGCAGACGTCGTGGGACCCTCCAAATCCAGCTGCTGGTCATCGTCGATCCCTCCTGGACCTCGTGAGCGAATAGACAAATCACCATCGACGACCTGAAGCGACGCGACATCAGTGGTCATCCATCCTGCTGGCCACAATTTTCAGGTCCTCTTCAACTTCAATCCATCTTCGGATTCCAGCGGACACCTCTCCAGTCGTCACAAGCAGCAAGTCTTCAATGATCTCCATTGAAAACAGCATTGCGACCCGACACCAAAAGACACCTATGCACCCGGCTTCCCTGGGTGAGGTAACTCGTGTACTCCGGTGCCCAAGAGTGTGTTGGCCCTCGAAATACTTACCCTGTAAGTTGCTTGCTTGTTGACTTCTCCGAAGTGCCCTAAAACTTTAAAATACAAACCGCGACTTTCACCATTGAAACCTATAGGAAACCCGCGGCTGTGTTTAGACACTGCACGCGTCTCCCGTGGGCTGATTACTTACCTGCTAACACTGCAGAAGTGAAGCCCCAGCGCTTCCCAAGGCCCTAGGCCTTTTCATTTTGCAAGTCGAGTTTGTTAACCCATTTTTTTAGTATATGGTCTGGTACGCCCCTAGGGCTACAGCCATATCTGTGCTTAATTTATTGAGAAGTGTTGACATTTGAATGTGTATCTGGGCTCTAATCTCATAAAGAGATTAGTAGAGTGTATCTAGAAATAAATACATATATATGTGATATATATACCTGTGTGGTGTCCTTTTCATTTGGTAATTCAAGAGATTATAAGGTAAAACAAGCTGCTTTACTTTCCTCAGAGACTTAGCCTGAAGGCTGCTCTCCACAGCTACCACTAGGATAGCTTTCTTTAAAAGGTTGTCTTAAACCTATCTACCATAAGAGTCGAATTGGACTGGTGCAAGGTGGCCACTATAACTAGTGACCAGCATATGCCAGGCCAACTTCTCACACCCGCCCCCCCAGTGCATCCTCATTCCCATACTGGGGGCTCTGTGCAGGAAGAAGTGGCCTTCGAGGCAGATCATACTCCGCCCAAAATTCTTCGAAGGAGAGCAACTCCGAGTCCCGAAGAGATCTCCTACCATCCTTACACCTACCTCCTCCCAAGCTTCTAAGCCCATCCAGTTCCTCCAGTGCGGAAAGTGTCGGAGAAAGGCTATGGGCAGTTCAGGAGAGTAGGGCGTTCTACAATCAACGCGTTGTAGATATCTGGCCCAGCATCTAGATATCACTTTAGTTTCAGTTGTGTCTCCTGTAGTTCTCCGTTACACACGCATCAATATCTTTGCTAGCACCATAGCTGCTGGTGCAAATGGGTGGTTTGCCCTTCCCGGGTTCCTCCCAGCTACTGAATCAGCCAATTAAGTTGTGCTGCAAGGTAATATGTTTCGAGGTCCGGGACTGCCAACCCGCCAGTCGCTGTGGAATGCTGCATATTGCCAATGCCACCCTTCTGCGGCCTGTTGCCCATATAAATGATATGATCAGCGAGTCCAGGTCACTAAACATCGCACGTGGGATCCAAACTGGTAGAGCCTCAAAGAAGTAGAGTAAACGTGGCAGGGCCACCATCTACAGGAGGGCCACTCTACCTGCCAGCGACAGCGGCAGGGACTTCCAAAAGTCCATGGGGGAACGGAGATAGCTTATCGCTCTGCCTCCGTTGCACTCCAGAAGCTCAGTGGATTCATGATGGACCTTCACTCCCAGGTACGCCAAACAGCTGGGTTCCCACTGCAGGTTGCCCAGCGCAGTTGGTGGAGGCCTATTAGGCGTGATGGGGAGCAATCTCGATTTCTGCTAGTTGACCGCTAGGCCAGAGAGGCTGCCATAGCGCTCCAGCATGAACTGAGCCCCTTTCAAATCCTCAGCTGTGTCGCGGAGGAATATCAGGAAGTCGTCCATATACAAGGCTATATGACGTTGTGCCCCTTTCACCACCAGTCCCCTGTAGTCCTGTCCCATTCTCACCCGGCAGGCCTGCGGCTCCATGTCCAGGGCGATCAGTAGCGGGAATAAGGGAATATCCCTGTCGCGTGCCCTGCTCCACTGCCTGACTCTGCGAGACGACCCTGCCCGTGCGCACTCTTGCCATCGGGCTTGCATATAGTAGTTGCACCCCACGCTGAGAAGCCACCTCCTAATCCCAGAGCATCCAGCACCTCATAGATGAAGGGCCACTCCAGGCTGTCAAAGGTTTTCTCAGTCTCCACTGCGAACACCACAGCTGTGGTTCTATCACAGTCCTCTATATCCATAATAGTCAGGAGCTGTAGCACGTTGATTGCTGTGTTCCGCCCTGGGAAAAACCCGCCCTGATCCAGAGGGACCAGCTTTGGCATATGTGGCAGCAGTCGGGCTGCCATGATCTTGCTTAGTATTTTGTAATCCACGTTCAGCATGGAAAGTGGCTTATAGGCCGTATGATCGTGCGCCCGTTTCCGGGTTTCAGAACCGGGACAATGAGGGCCTCCCTTGTGCTTTACGGTAATGTCCCTGTTTCCCGAGCCGCAGTATACAGTGAAACCAGTCTAGGCGCCAGTTTTCCCACATACGTCGCATAAAACTCCGCCTGCAGGCCATCAGTGCTAGGGGTCTTGTTATGCACCATATGCTTGATGGCTTCCCGTATTTCCTGCAGGGTAATGTCTGACCACAGTGCTTCCGTCTCTTTCGGCTCTAGACATGGCAACTGCAGTCCCTCCAAGTATCTACGGGCTGTAGTCCCATCACAAGTTGTTGCACCTCGATATAGTGATAATATAATATTGTGCTAAAATGACATTGATCTTTTCTTGCGTGTAGTGTCTATTGCCCTTACTATCGTCCATCTCTACTACAGGGGAGCCTTTGCCCACAGGATTAGCTAACCACGTCAAGAGGGACCCAGGTGTATTCCTCTCTGCATGCGTATGGTCTAAGTATTGTAAGTCTTTCAGTCTGTCCTGCTACTTCCTTGTACTCCCTGTTGCAATTCTGGATTACCTGGCAGCCTCCGCTCTAGCTCTGTAAGGGTGTTTTCCACTTCCCCAACCTCTAGGAGGAGCGTGCGTCTGATCCTGTTGTTTTCCGCTATGCATTTGCCCGCAGGGCCACCTTAAAGGCGTCCCAGCATTATTCCTGCATTATCACTGAAGTTTTGAGCGCTCTTCTCCCGAATCCATTCTCTAAATACCTGGTCCTCTAGTGCATCAAGGCGAAGTCTCCAGGTAGCAATTGTGGGCCTGGGGTGTGTCCTCTGTAAGCCAAGTATGACGGGTTATGATCTGAGATTGTTCAGGATAAATAATCAGTCATGCGCACTAATCGCTGTATATCTACAGTGCATAAAAAGGTGTCTAACCGCACATGGAGGTCGTGCATAGCTGAGAAGTAGGGATAGTCACGGTCGTAGGGATGTAGTGTTCTCCAGGAGTCTATTAACTCCCATTGTCAGCGGGGGATGGGATTTGTCCAGGTGCACGTCAGCTACACTGTTAGAAACCCCTCCCCCCCACCCCCCCCCCCCCCCCCAGTATCTTAGGGCTAGTCAAATTCGGGGCATGGCGGTGGGACAGGTGGGTGAAGAAGGCAGGCATGGGCAGTCTCGCCGGAACCGTGTGGGCTCTTTTGAGTGCATAGAACCTCAACCATCCTGGCGTCACCTCCGGGCACGGACAGTTTTCGAGGTAGTCCATCATGCTGGCGCCTCCCACCTTTTCAGGGAGTCCCACTAACCTAATGTTGTTCCTGCGGGACCTGTTTTCAGCATCATCTGCCTGCAGTTCTAGTGTGTGTACTTTAGTTTCTAGTATAGCGAGCAGTTTTTTCATTGTTGAGATATACAGCTGGCGTTCTTTTGCTAAGGCTCGTTCTTTCATTTGTTTATGGTCATCTGTAAGGATGCCCAAATCCGTACCTATAGAATCTATCTTCGCCTCCAGCCGCTCGGTAGAGGCAGTTCTCGCTTGCAGGATATCCTTCAATGTTAGATCCTGTGGGTGCTTTGTCTTGGAGGGAGGGTTCTCACACTCCTGTGTGCTGTCAGTTGGAGATCCCTTTTTTTCGTGCTTTTTTGTCACCTTCCCCATTGCTTGCAGTAGGGCAGCACCGCCGTCTGCGTTGCTGCTGTAAACCTTTCCTCTCTTCTCTCTGTCCAGGTGGCTTTTGTTCCTTTGGGTGGGGGTCTCCCCTTCCTTTCTCAAGGACTTCCTAATGACCGATGTCAGGTTTCTCTCTGCCTCTCAAAGTTGCTACCTCACATGGGGCAGGGGGTCTACCGTACAGTGCCGCAATCAGAGTTTGCAGTAGTGGGTCGAGTTCCAGATTTCGGCTACGGTACTCATGGTCCGATATTCCTCCAACCCTCTAATAACATACAGGCTGGGTCGGGGTCTGTGTCAGTGTGCGTTGTGGGGAGTTCTTCCCCGCTTTTCAACAGCCAAGCCTCTTCACGCCTTTGCGCTACTTTCGGTGTCCAGACCTCCTCTCCCCATTCAGTCTGTGGACCCTCCCTCCCCCCCCCCTCCCCCCCCCCCGGGACACCTCTCCTTTCCTAGAGTCAGCCTTCTCCTTATAATGCCTACTTGCTGCTGCTCTGTTATGCTGAGTTGCACTGTCCACTGTGCTTGCTTTTCTTTTGTCAGTCCCTCTTCCTAGGGACTCTCTCCGGGGGTAGGGGGGGGGGGGAGGTGTCTTGCTATTGGGGCAGATGGAGACGATGCTCTCCTCTGCTGTCGAGGGCCTGGCTCTGGCATAGGCCCGCGTCTTAACCACTCCCTGTTAGGCCGCTATCCCAAGCTGTATAGAGCAGTGTGTCCCTATGCTGCCAGGCCGCCCGCGGAGCCGTACAGCTTAGGTCCTGCTCTAATCTTCTGTTGGCGCTCTACTCTGCCTGGTAGTTCCATGTCTCTGCAGCTGCGCTACCCTCGCCATGCAGGGCGGGCCTACCTCTTCATCCTAAAGGGATGCAGCTGCCAAGACGACCAACCCCCCCACTTCGGGCACTCCGCTTCTCTCTCTCTCTATTCTGCCCGCCCGTCGCTTGCAGGAATCTGGCGGGCGTTCTCATTGCCGGCACTTACACCTCCTTCCAACGCCAAGTGCCGTTCATAGGTGCGTAGTCAGCTCCCCTTGGTTCTGCGTTGGCCGATCTAGTCGCCGTTCGTGGTCCGGGACAGACGTGAAGTTGCTTTTCTCTTCTGGGCAATTCTCCGTCTCGCCAGTCTTAGGGGGTTGCCCCGCGACTCATCTTTCGTTCGTATCCTCCAGCTGTCAACTTGAGAGACCCGCGAGGCGGCGGTTGAGCTCAGCTAGTTTCTTTCGGTCACCACCTGTTCAGGTGCGTTGTGGTCTCTGATAATCTCCTCTGCTCTGGGTTTATTTGGGAGCACCCCCAGGTCAGATTTTTATCTGAGGGCGCTCAGGAAGGAGTTTGATGGCGGCTGGCCTGTCTGAGCTCTTGAGCAACGCTGCTCACTCCATGGGTGTCGGGCCACGCCCCCCTGAAAAGCCCTTCACCCATGCCTACACACTCTAAACATGCATGCAGGGGTTCTATTTAGGTAGGGAGTATGAAATTGCGTATCTCTCATTTTGCTGGTAGTTAGATGACCTTCATTGAAAGCAGCCTACTCAGACAGGCGATTAGTGGTTATCCTTTTCCACAAGGGTTTAAATATCAGAACTGTAAAAGATAAACACCCGTATCTCTCCCTGAAAGTGTCTCTTCGTTATGCCTATCCATTATGCACATGTTTCCATATGTATTGAAGAATGTGTTGCTTCTCCGGGAATCTCTCATCTGATTTTCCTTTCTTCTCCACATCCTTCTCAGATGGAGGAGAGATTTTGTAAGTTGAATTCTAGAAGAGCATCTAACATTTAACATCTACTTTTAAAGATTTTTGGAAACCAGCATTGAAGGCTAAGTATTTATAGCATATGTCTCACCATAACTAGATACAGTTGTTAGAAAACAGACAATTTCCACACGGGACCCCCTGTATATAAAACTATATTACACACTGGCTAAAAGGTCCTTCAGAAGCTACCAGAGATCTCAATATTAGAGGAAAAGCTGTGACTTCAGCTTTCTTGAGTGGGATGCCAGTGAGTGCAACATGCTGTACTGCAAATTGGCCACTCTTCATAGTTTGAAAAGCATTACTGACTTTACTCACAGGTACATCTGAATCACAGTTCTGCAGGCCAGTCCGTCGAAGCTCTCCAGTGAAACACTTTGATTCTAAGCCATGCCGTCCTCCTTAAGGCTGCTTTGGGAAGGGTTCATAGTAGAAATTTGTAGGAGGGAGTAGCCGTCAGAAGAATAAATTGTTTAGCTTTAGTAATGCTCTTTCTAATTTGTAGATAGCTTTCCACAGATTCCTCATTGCCTTCCCATGGCAGATGGTGTCATGTATTGGAGATTATATGTGTGTATCATTTGCTCTATTTCTTTCAATCCCTGGTCTTTGCGAAGTGCAGAACTGTCAGAACTAATGCGAGTAGGGATGCCTTTTTGGCCCTGCTATTCCACTTTGTTTTGTTGCAATATTTATAGAACACATGGCTGCCCCCACAATGGGGCTTTTTTTGTTTTTTATAGAGCCGAAGGTATCTGAGTGCTTTACATGAGCACCAGCTGTGTTACAGACAGATACATTCTTTTTTCTTAGGCATGGGTAGATTGAGTGATTTGCCCAGAATCACAGGATGTTGAGCGTCCCTGCCACGGCTCGAATCCAGTTCCCCAGCTCCGAGGTCGACCGCTCTAGTCTTTAGGCCACATACGCTTCCCAGTTCTAGGGTTGGCTTCCCAGCGCTAGGCTTACAAGCACACACCTGCAGATGACAGCCTCCCACGAAAAGAGGGAAAGAGGCTAGATTGAGAAAAGCCAAGTCTTTAGGGATTTCCTAAACAGAAGATTGTTATGAGTACTTCTGATAGAGAGGGAAGAGCGTTCCAGAGTGAGGGAGCCAGAGCACGAAAAAAATGACCCCCCCCCCCAGCTCTGACTCTCCTAACTTGAGGAACTATAGCCAAGGTCTGGTTGGCGGAACGCAGGGAGCGTGTGGGCTGGTAGGATTAAATAAGCTGGCTCAGAATAGGGGGCCCCTGGCAATGTTGAATCTTATGGGTGAAGCAAAATGTCTTAAAATGAATGCGTTTCTTCACACTGAGCCAATGAAACCTGCGCAGAAGGCCTGTGGCAGAGCAAAACCTGGGAAGAGGAAAAAAACGCCTAGCAGCTGCATTCTGGGCTAGCTGGAGTCTTTTAGAAACAGTTCGATTGGCACCTAAGTGTAAAATGTTACAATAGTCCAACCGAGAAAGAATGGTTGCCTTAATTCTAATTTGACAAATATGGAGAACAAAAACCCCCAGAATAGGTTTAAGACTTCTCAGGAGACCGCAACAAGTGCCCGCAAAAGATTTTGCTTGAACCTCAAAGGCCAGAATGTTGTCACTTCACACTCCTAGATATTTAATAGACGACTTGGGTTGGAGGTAGGCCACAAGGGAGGCGGGTCACCAATAGTCGTCCCAAACAGGGCTATGTTTGCCAGCAAGAAGAATCTGTCTTGTTAGCAGTTATTAGTTATCCACTCTGCCACCGAAAGCACGCCTTTGTGGAAATTATCAATGTCAATTGGTGGAGTGTCCAAGAATGAAAATACAAGCAGGATATAGTCAGCATACCATACCAGTTTAAGCCCTAAAGATTCTACAACCCGAGCTAAAGGTTGGATGTAAATGTGAAACAGGGTAGGGCTTAAGGATGAGCCCTGAGGAATTCTGTACTTAAACGTGTGAGATTGTCTACTGTAAGGGGAGAGTTATCCCAAATAGAGTGATCAGAAAGAAAAGAGGCAAACCAGGAAAGGGCGATCCCTCCTATGCAAATAGCTCGCAGGCGCTCAAGTAAACTTTGGTGAGACACAGTATCGAATGCAGCACTAGGTACGAGCAGAAACAGTGCAGAGGATCTGCCCTCATCCAAAGTGCTATGAAGATGTACAAAAGCAGAAAGGAGAGCAGATTCCGTGCTGTGACAGTCCGAAATCCCTTCTGGGAAGCATCCAGGAAATGGTTGTCTTCTAAGAATTTAGTTAAAACACAGTTGACATAACGTTCTGTAACCTTAGCCAGAAAGGGAAGGAGGGAAATGGGCCAGATGTTTTCTGGCTTGGAGGCATCCAAAGATGGTTTCTTGAGGAGGGGAATAACTTTCGCTAGCTTCCATGGGCCAGTCACCGGAGCGGTGGACAGCAAGAGATTGACCAGTTCTAGGCAAGGAGGAAAAAGCTGGTCCTGTAGTTTCATAAGAAGATCCAGTTTAAGAGGATCATCCCAAGAATCGGATTTTACCTGGCTGCAGAGAGTCTGAAAAGAAGGCAGACCCATAAGAGGCAATGAACTGAGAAAGGCTACTGGGGAGTTGGTGACTACCGGCGACAGAGCATCAGACCTTACACCAAGGTTGTCAAGGGAGCAGTGCGGTCTATGCTGACCAGAACATCCAGAAGCCAGCTTATCAACGTCCTGAAGGTCAGGAACCTGGACTTTATTCTTGATAGTAAGTAATCTGTCAATGTATGTTCAAAGCAAATGTTTGGTAGTCTTATATCTTTATGGCTCGGCCTACCAGAGATCCTGTTTTTCATTCCATGCCAAAATCAGTCCACTGTCCTGGGCGAAGAGATTCTCCTGCTTTGGGCTACAATAATTCCGTGCGCCTTGGCCTCCATTTGTCAGCAATTGGCAGAGTTCAGTCGATCCAAAATATGGGTGTGCAACTTGTATTTAATCTGCAGAAATTTGACTCTGTAACAACTTTGTGGCGGTCTCTTCATGGCATCCTGTGAAGTGAAAGTCTACTTAAAAGTACTATGTATTGCACACTGGCTGTACTATAAGACTTGGCCTACTTTCCTGTCTGATTTCTGCAGTCTAGTACACCTAACAGGCTCCTGAGATCAGACAATCCGATTTTGCAGCAGGAATGCTGAAGTTCTGCAACTTATGTTCTTCTTCTCCTTACAGAGGATCGACTTGAATAAATAAACCTAGAAGGTTCTATTTTGGTTTGGGTTGGTGTTCATTCTTTCTTTTTTTTTTTGGGGGGGGGGGGGAGCTCTTTGTTTTTTGTGATGTAGAGTCCAAAAAATAATGTATCAAAATGCTCTGCGATTAGTGCAAGTCCAGGAATAAGTTTCTTCTGGGGAAACTCTGTGAATGCGTGATTTCATCAGAAAGAATGTTTCAAAAGGGAAGTACCTTATTTGTCCAGAGCCCGAACATTGTATGTAAGTAACAATTCCTACATTTTGTTTTCTAACTGTATGGTTACATATTGAATTCGCTTACAAAGTTGACAATGCAATTATGGTATGTTCAGCATGCCCAGCAACCAGATTTCATGAGTTGTCTTGTTTTCAAGTAAAAATACAGCATGGTCTTATGTTCAAATGGCTAAAAAAAAAAAAAACTCTGAAATGTATTCTGTTTTTTTTAAAGGGCCTAGGAAGTCTGTATGAGAGGTTTAACCAGAAAGATTTCAAAGATGACTTGCCAAAAGTCTATGAAAAGCTTTTGGTACTCTATAAGGGGTAAGAGAAATTGAGGCTACAGTATATTTAAGGAGTCATGTTCTATTTGCGGAACTGTTTTTTTCTAACTTGGTGTATTTTCATCCATGCCCGTCCTTCAGAAATTGTACTTTCGGAAACGTCAATTTGATCATTTCTATCATACAGGATGAAACATTTTAAGTGCTTTTGACTCTGAGACATGCTGGATATTTTTGTATATATTTTAAACATTTATTAGCCACTAGATTATTCAGTCTTATCCAGAATTGCATCATATTTAAAACATTGGTCCCCTTACTTACTCTTCGTAGAACTATAAATTTCATTGTGGTATTTTTGTTGCTTTTGTTTCTTTGTTTAATTTAGGCCATGTCTAATTCTACCAAACTGAACAGTTATTGTTCTATCACTAACCTTCTTTTCCTCATGAAGATTTGGGAAACGTGTTGCCTTCCATCTTGGGAATTATATCCCTAACAAGCTCCTGCTGGGAGATTTTCAAATTGGTTAAAGAGCTGGCATTGCACAGAAACAGCTCCTTTTATTGAATAATATGATTCTTCTTGGCCTATCCGAGACTTTTGACATCCGAGATCATGCCATGCTTCTAGAAACCATGCGCTTATGGACTGGCGTAACTGGTCAGGTTCAGTAATTGTTATGCTTCTGTGCCTGAAATCTTTTTTCAGCAGGTGAGAATCTGTGGATCTGCTTTACTCCCTAGGCCTCCCCCAGTGGGAGATCCACAGAGTTCAATTATTGCCTCTCTGCTCTTTAACATATATATTTTCAGGAAATATTCTGGGAGTTCACCTAGATGATACAGGTATCTCATGACAAAGATATATAGAGGATTGCACCTTTACCTGCATCTAAACACGGTGACAGATGCCAAACGCATTAGTAAGTTTCTTTTCTTAATCAAATCTTGTATGTTATAACACCACCTAAAACTGAACCTGAACAAGACAAGTTTCTGCTCCTCCCATCTGACCTAGGCGGTGCTAACTTGGTTGCCTGGAGTTCCCCTCTAACAGCCTCTAGGACTTCCCCTAAAATTGGCTACCTCGGGCAAATTCCTTTATTTTGTGAGGGATTTACAGGCTACGGCTAGACTTGCACATTAAAAGCATTACCATGGGTGGGCACTCAACGGCAGCAAATGGCCTCTTCAGAACATCAAACCCTACTCCCATGAAGGTGATTAAAAATTGATTTCAAGCTTACTATACCACATGAAGTACAATGATGACTTCTTGATTGGTTTGTTCAGCTTCAGGACCTCCTCCTCCCTATTCCAGTTCACCTCCTCTAGACTTCTGCACATTTGACCACATAACTGCATAGTCTGAAAGATCTTACATGACTCTCCATTTTTCATTTAATTTCTCAGCCGCCGGTGCCTGGTGGATCACAAATGGTGTCTTTATTCAGAGGTGGTACAAGGTCTCTTTCAGCGGTGGGGAGAGCCTGGGTTAGATCTGTTAGCCACCAAAAAGAACCTGCAATGTCAGCAATTCTGCACGTTGGAATTTCCATGGCGGCACTTGCTCGGCGAAGATTTTCGTAGCGAGTGGAACTGCGGCCTCCTGTACCCTTTTCTGCCTGTACCAATTCTGCCTAGAGTGCTGAAGAAGATCAAGCGTGACCGGGCCCAAGTTATTCTTGTTGTTCCGGACTGGCCACGAAAAGTCTGGTGCCCAGAGCTCCTGAGCATGACCAACGATCCTCTGCTCAGACTGCCTCTTTGGGAGGTTCTTCTGTTGCAGCAGCAGGGGAGGGTTCTTCACCCAAACCTTTCCAGCCTCCACCTCCTTGCATGGAGATTGAGCGGCGACAGTTGACAGTTTTTGACCTTCCACCTGAAGTCTGTAATGTCATCTTGGCAGCCAGCTGTCCCTCCACCAAGATGGTATAAGCCTGTTGATGGAACAAGTTTGTGGCATGGTGCGCAACAAAGGCTGTGGATCCTCTTTCTCCCCTCTTTCAGAGGTTCTGTTGTATATACTGTCTTTGGCCCAGCAGGGCTCTGCCCTGGGCACTCTTAAAGATTATCTTGCGGCCATCTCTGCTTTCCTTCGCCTACCAGATAAGCCATCTTTGTTCAAGTCCCCTATTGTAAATAGATTATTTAGGTGCATTACTCATCTCTTTCCTCCTTCTTCCTTCGTAATGTCCCAGTGGGACTTGAACCTGGTCTTAACCTATCTTATGTGCACTCCCTTCGAGCCTCTTCACAACCGTCCTCGCAGGCTTCTCATTCTGAAGACCGCTTTCCTTGTTGCCATCACCTCTACGTGCAGAGTGAGTGAGCTCCAAGCTCTTACTTGTAAGCCCCCTTTCTTCTCTTTGCATCCGGACAAAGTGGTGCTTAGGACGAGGCCTTTGTTTCTTCCCAAAGTGGTTACATCTTTTCACATTGGACAAACCATTACTTTACCCACCTTTTTCTTACCTCGGCACCCTTCCAAGGAGGAGGAGAGACTCCACCTTCTGTTCCCCAAACATGTGCGGTCTTTCTACATTCACCTCACAAAAGATTTCCGGGTGGCCGATCAACTCTTCGTTGGATATGTTGGTGCCAAGAAATATCAGGCCATTAAAAAACAGACCATCTCTATATGACTTGTCCTTTGTATTAAAATATGCTACGCTTTAGCGAAGAAGGATCCTCCAGTGAGGCTCTGTGCTCATTCCACTAGAGCTACGGCGGCCACCACTGCTCTTGCTCGCGGAAGTCCACTCCTTGACATCTCTCCGGCGGCCACGTAGGCATCTTTGCACACGTTCACCAGACATTACTGCCTGAACAGTAAAGTCAGGAGAGACGGCTATTTTGCCCGTTCTGTCCTCCAGGACTTTCTGGTGTGAACTTAGTTCGCAGACCCTCTTCCAGGGTTGGTATTGCTGGGGTATCTATTCTAAGGTAAGGAATCTATAACTAGCGGGCTCTTTCCAATGAACAAGTTATTTACCTTCGGTAACGATGTAGCTGTAAGAGGCATATGTTAGTTATAGATTCCGTACCGCCCCACCCATCCTCCCTGCTCTGAGAACTGCCTTTTAGGGACAGGGACTCCCTTGCAGGGCTCTAGTTTAGCGCACCAGTGGTCAGTGTCTTGCATGGCTCTGCGCTTCTGGTGTGGAAAGTTGTGTCAGAACTGCCATCAGCATGAAGTGGTGGCATCTAAATAGACACTGCGACATCATCCCGCAAACACAACAACGGACGCAGAGTCGACCAACGCCACCTACTGACGTGCAGGGGTACTGCTGAGAAAACATTCTCTGTATCCAGTCTGACGCCTGGAGTAATTCTAAGGTAAGGAATCTATAACTAACATATGTCTCTTATAGATACATTGTTACTGCAGGTAAGTAACTTGTTCTCTAACTCCTCCAACTTGCCACATTTAACACCTCTCCTGAGGGCATCCAGCCCAGGTCCAGTGTTGAGAGTCAGGCATGGCCTTGCGCTAAGGCTAGAACTTCTGTTCGATTTCCTTGGGTTGCACTTTCACTACTCCTGGATTGATGTTTAATCCTAAATTAGGTCTGATTTTGGTGGGTCGTATCATCGTTAATCCAAGGTAGCACCCTAGAATTCACCTGCAAAGGGTAGAACTTCACACCTTTTGGACACTCCGAGGGCCCTACAGTAATCTTGTTTAAACTATATAATACAGATCAATACAGTATTCGTAGGTAAATGCATGCCCACCAGCTTTTACTTAACACTTTTTTGTTTTATACCCTTGCACAGTTGCAATTACATGCTTTGTACACCGTTGCCCAAGTAGTTTCTACCATATACACATGACCACAAAACATTTTTCACACAGACCACAATGGAAACACACACATTGTCTTTATTCATGCACTATCATCTAATGCTTAGTCTCTCATGTCTCATCTCTCACTCCTTGTCCCTTAACATTCAAGCATAGGTGCAACAACTAAACATTCTAAAAACACAATTTTAGTCTGCAAGTACAATATCGTACACTACTATTGTAGTCCATATGACCGACACACACTGTAAAATCCATAGCACTCCCAAAGAGTATCATGCTGCATGCCCTCAATCTTGGCTTGCACCTTCCAAGGGGTATAATGCACTATATGATTGCAAGTAAAGTTGAATATAGTATCGAACTTCACCTGGGTAGTTCTGTAATAATTATCTTAAAGTTGAAGCTTTTGTTTGGACTTGTGGTAATAGCTTGCGATGGGTAATATGGAGTTTGTCATACTTATTTGTATAGGCTGCTTGAGAAGCTGTCCCTCACGTTTTCCTTCATACTTGAAATGCTGTCTGGAGCTCATTCGTTAGGCGTAAGCACGGTACTCCTAGCTAAGACCGTTAAAAAAAAAAAAAAAAAAATCTTTTGCAACCATGCATAGCAAAGGAGTAGTTACCTACTCAACCAACCAAAAATCTCTTTGAGGCTCTGTCAAGCAAAGAACTATAAAAATGGTCCAATACAATATTATACATATCGTTATTCACTCGCTAAGAAATTCTGCTGTATGAAAATGTCTGGCACATTACTTTATACCAGCTTATTTTATGCCTGTTTCAAAGGAGCCCCAGCTGATGTTGGCATTTGTTGAATTTCCTGTACTAAATTTTTGTAATGAAAGTATGATCACGCTTTGATAAGCTTCAGCCTTCCGGGTGACGGATAGATTTCACACATCTGTTATGTCTGTTAGTAGTTTACTTCCGAGAGAAAGATGGTAGAATGTTGCATGCACAGTGGTATTTTACCTTTTCATTTCAGGTAAAAAAATGAAAACAAATTGTCTAGTCTTAGAGAATTAAATGTATGTTTCTAGTTTTAAAAGTAAACATTATGCAAAAACATCATGAACCTGTGGACAACCATCCATACAAATGCCACTGGTTACCATACGATCTTTGCTAGCAAGCATTTGCATCACTCTTTGAACTTTGGTAAAAATTCACTTTGTTTGTTCTTTCTTTTTATAGTTCTGATAAACAAAAATGGTGTGAAGTGTGCAGGAAACTTGTCGACCTTTATCATCAGGAAAATCAGTATTTGCAGGTAAAATTGTTTAAGCTGAGTAGCATTTTCATTTTTTATACAACTGCAAAAATCTCTCCTAAGAGATCCAGGACCGATTTAAACATGTATACAGACTATGTGAAGAGATTTCATATCCCAGCTATCGAAGCAGAATTTCAGCATGCATATAGGTAGTGTATTTCCATAGATGGATTTTATACCCATGCACTGCCTTTTAGGCCTTGCCAAAGATAGCACACATGTAGTGTTTCTTGCAAAACGTTCTGTTTACTTAAAAGGGGCTTGGAGCTCTTCTTTGCTGCCTCCTAATTTGCCAACACTTGCTGGTTTCACTTCCTCTTCTTTCATTTGGAGAATGGACCACATACTGATTGCTTGATTTTTATTAGTGTCCCTTGTGCTGTGATTTTGGTCTATTTTTTCTTTCGTCCTTTGCTCATGTTGTTTCTTCCACCCACCCCCCTTTGTATGTGTTGCTTCTTTCCTCCCACTTCCCACCCTCCCATTGCCCCATGTTTCTTCTTAACCCATTGACTTTGTTGCCTACCCCTCAATCGCCATAAGAAAAGAAAGCTCTCTGATACGGCCAGTGCTAGCCATGTCCTATCGCTTTTTATTTTACTCTCCGGTTGTCCATGTTGCTTCTAATGTTGTCCGTATTACTACTTCCTTCCAACCCTCCCAATGCCGCTGATAATTTTTTCTTGTGACCCTCCCATTGTCCATGTTACTTCTTCCCTCCCACCCCCTGTTGTCTGTGTTGATTTTCACCTCCCTCCCACCTTCCCATTATCGGTGTTGATTCTCCTATTGCTCCGACCCTCCTGTTGTCCGTTTTGATTCTCACCTCCCTCCCACCCTCCAATTGTCCGTGTTGATCCTCCTCTATCCTCCCATCCTCCTGTTGTCCATGTTGATTCTCCCCAGTTGTCTGTGTTGATTCTCCCCACCCTCCCGTTGTCTGTGTTGATTCTTCCCTCTCGCACTCCCGTTGTCCATCTTGATTCTTCCCTCTCGCCCTCCAGTTGTCCGTTGTCCGTCTTGATTCTTCTCTCTCATCCTCCAGTTGTCTGTCTTTATTCTTCCTGGCCGTCCTCCCGTTGTCTGTGTTGATTCTCCCCTCTCGCTCTCCTGTTTTCCATCTTGATTCTTCCCTCCCGTTTTCCGTCTTGATTCTTCCCTCCCGTTTTCCGTCTTGATTCTTCCCTCCCGTTTTTTCTGTCTTGCTTCTTCCCTCCTGTTATCAGTCTTGATTCTTCCCTCCTGTTATCAGTCTTGATTCTTCCCTCCTGTTATCAGTCTTGATTCTTCCCTCCTGTTATCAGTCTTGATTGTTCCCTCCCGCTGTCCGTCTTGATTGTTCCCTCCCGCTGTCAGTCTTGATTGTTCCCTCCCGCTGTCAGTCTTGATTGTTCCCTCCCGCTGTCAGTCTTGATTGTTCCCTCCCGCTGTCAGTCTTGATTGTTCCCTCCCTCCTGTTGTCGGTCTTGATTCTTCCCTCCCACCCTTTGTCCGTGCTGATTCTTCCCTCCCGCCCTCCCTTTGTCCGTGCTGATTCTTCCCTCCTGCCCTCCCATTGTCCGTGTTGATTTTTCCCCCCACCCCTGCTGTCTGTGTTGATTCTTCCCTCCAATTGTCCATGATTCTTCCCTCCAATTGTCCATCATGATTCTTCCCTGCCGTTGTCCGACTTTATTCTTCCCTGCCGTTGTCCGACTTTATTCTTCCCTGCCGTTGTCCGACTTTATTCTTCCCTGCCGTTGTCAGACTTTATTCTTCCCTGCCGTTGTCAGACTTTATTCTTCCCTGCCGTTGTCAGACTTGATTCTTCCCTGCCGTTGTCAGTCTTGATTCTTCCCTCCAGCCCATTGTCAGTCTTGATTCTTCCCTCCCGCCCATTGTCAGTCTTGATTCTTCCCTCCCGCCCATTGTCAGTCTTGATTCTTCCCTCCCGCCCTCCCGTTGTCAGTCTTGATTCTTCCCTCCCGTTGTCAGTCTTGATTCTTTCCCCGCCCTCCCGTTGTCAGTCTTGATTCTTTCCCCGCCCTCCCGTTGTCAGTCTTGATTTTTCCCTCTCACCCTCCCGTTGTCAGTCTTGATTTTTCCCTCTCACCCTCCCGTTGTCAGTCTTGATTTTTCCCTCCCGTTGTCACTCTTGATTTTTCTCTCCCGCCCTCCCGTTGTCCGTCTTGATTTTTCCCTCCCGCTGTCAGACTTGATTCTTCCCGCCCGTTGTCAGTCTTGATTCCTCCCGCCCGTTGTCAGTCTTGATTCCTCCCTCCCGTTGTCAGTCTTGATTCTGCCCTCCCGCCCTCCTGTTGTCGGTCTTGATTCTGCCCTCCCGTTGTCAGTCTTGATTCTTTCCCCGCCCTCCCGTTGTCAGTCTTGATTTTTCCCTCTCACCCTCCCGTTGTCAGTCTTGATTTTTCCCTCTCACCCTCCCGTTGTCAGTCTTGATTTTTCCCTCCCGCCCTCCTGTTGTCACTCTTGATTTTTCCCTCCCGCTGTCAGACTTGATTCTTCCCGCCCATTGTCAGTCTTGATTCTTCCCTGCCGTTGTCAGACTTGATTCTTCCCTGCCGTTGTCAGACTTGATTCTTCCCTGCCGTTGTCAGACTTGATTCTTCCCTGCCGTTGTCAGACTTGATTCTTCCCTGCCGTTGTCAGACTTGATTCTTCCCTGCCGTTGTCAGACTTGATTCTTCCCTGTCGTTGTCAGACTTGATTCTTCCCTGCCGTTGTCAGACTTGATTCTTCCCTGCCGTTGTCAGACTTGATTCTTCCCTGCCGTTGTCAGACTTGATTCTTCCCTGCCGTTGTCAGACTTGATTCTTCCCTGCCGTTGTCAGACTTGATTCTTCCCTGCCGTTGTCAGACTTGATTCTTCCCTGCCGTTGTCAGACTTGATTCTTCCCTGCCGTTGTCAGTCTTGATTCTTCCCTCCCGCCCTCCCGTTGTCAGTCTTGATTCTTCCCTCCCGCCCTCCCGTTGTCAGTCTTGATTTTTCTCTCCCGCCCTCCCGTTGTCACTCTTGATTTTTCCCTCCCGTTGTCAGTCTTGATTCTTCCCGCCCGTTGTCAGTCTTGATTCTTCCCTGCCGTTGTCAGACTTGATTCTTCCCTGCCGTTGTCAGACTTGATTCTTCCCTGCCGTTGTCAGACTTGATTCTTCCCTGCCGTTGTCAGACTTGATTCTTCCCTGCCGTTGTCAGACTTGATTCTTCCCTGCCGTTGTCAGACTTGATTCTTCCCTGCCGTTGTCAGACTTGATTCTTCCCTGCCGTTGTCAGACTTGATTCTTCCCTGCCGTTGTCAGACTTGATTCTTCCCTGCCGTTGTCAGTCTTGATTCTTACCTCCCGCCCATTGTCAGTCTTGATTCTTACCTCCCGCCCATTGTCAGTCTTGATTCTTACCTCCCGCCCATTGTCAGTCTTGATTCTTCCCTCCCGCCCATTGTCAGTCTTGATTCTTCCCTCCCGCCCTCCCGTTGTCAGTCTTGATTGTTCCCTCCCGCCCTCCCGTTGTCAGTCTTGATTCCTCCCTCCCGTTGTCAGTCTTGATTCTGCCCTCCCGCCCTCCTGTTGTCGGTCTTGAATCTGCCCTCCCGTTGTCAGTCTTGATTCTTTCCCCGCCCTCCCGTTGTCAGTCTTGATTTTTCCCTCTCGCCCTCCCGTTGTCAGTCTTGATTCTTCCCGCCCGTTGTCAGTCTTGATTCTTCCCGCCCGTTGTCAGTCTTGATTCTTCCCGCCCGTTGTCAGTCTTGATTCTTCCCGCCCGTTGTCAGTCTTGATTCTTCCCGCCCGTTGTCAGTCTGGATTCTTCCCGCCCGTTGCCAGTCTTGATTCTTCCCTCCCGCCCTCCCGTTGTCAGTCTTGATTCTTCCCTCCCGCCCTCCCGTTGTCAGTCTTGATTCTTCCCGCCCGTTGTCAGTCTTGATTCTTCCCGCCCGTTGTCAGTCTGGATTCTTCCCGCCCGTTGCCAGTCTTGATTCTTCCCTCCCGCCCTCCCGTTGTCAGTCTTGATTCTTCCCTCCCGCCCTCCCGTTGTCAGTCTTGATTCTTCCCTCCCGTTGTCAGTCTTGATGCTGCCCTCCCGCCCTCCTGTTGTCGGTCTTGATTCTGCCCTCCCGTTGTCAGTCTTGATTCTTTCCCCGCCCTCCCGTTGTCAGTCTTGATTCTTTCCCCGCCCTCCCGTTGTCAGTCTTGATTTTTCCCTCTCACCCTCCCGTTGTCAGTCTTGATTTTTCCCTCCCGTTGTCAGACTTGATTCTTCCCGCCCGTTGTCAGTCTTGATTCTGCCCTCCCGCCCTCCCGTTGTCAGTCTTGATTCTGCCCTCCCGCCCTCCTGTTGTCGGTCTTGATTCTGCCCTCCCGTTGTCAGTCTTGATTCTTTCCCTGCCCTCCCGTTGTCATTCTTGATTTTTCCCTCTCACCCTCCCGTTGTCAGTCTTGATTTTTCCCTCCCGCCCTCCCGTTGTCAGTCTTGATTTTTCCCTCCCGCCCTCCCGTTGTCAGTCTTGATTCTTCCCTCCCGCCCTCCCGTTGTCAGTCTTGATTCTTCCCTCCCGCTGTCAGTCTTGATTCTTCCCTCCCGCCCTCCCGCTGTCAGTCTTGATTCTTCCCTCCCGCCCTCCCGTTGTCAGTCTTGATTCTTCCCTCCCGTTGTCAGTCTTGGATTATTCCCTCCCGCTCTCCCGTTGTCAGTCTTGATTTTTCCCTCTCGCCCTCCCGTTGTCAGTCTGGATTTTCCCTCCCACCCTCCTGTTGTCCGTCTTGCTTCTTCCCTCCTGTTGTCAGTCTTGAGTCTTCCCTCCTGTTGTCAGTCTTGAGTCTTCCCTCCTGTTGTCAGTCTTGAGTCTTCCCTCCTGTTGTCAGTCTTGAGTCTTCCCTCCTGTTGTCAGTCTTGAGTCTTCCCTCCTGTTGTCAGTCTTGAGTCTTCCCTCCTGTTGTCAGTCTTGAGTCTTCCCTCCTGTTGTCAGTCTTGAGTCTTCCCTCCTGTTGTCAGTCTTGAGTCTTCCCTCCTGTTGTCAGTCTTGAGTCTTCCCTCCTGTTGTCAGTCTTGAGTCTTCCCTCCTGTTGTCAGTCTTGAGTCTTCCCTCCTGTTGTCAGTCTTGAGTCTTCCCTCCTGTTGTCAGTCTTGAGTCTTCCCTCCTGTTGTCAGTCTTGAGTCTTCCCTCCTGTTGTCAGTCTTGAGTCTTCCCTCCCGTTGTCCGTGCTGATTCTTCCCTCCCGCCCTCCCTTTGTCTGTGTTGATTCTCCCCTCCACCCCTGTTGTGTGTTGATTCTTCCCCCCCACCCCTGTTGTGTGTGTTGATTCTTCCCCCCCACCCCTGTTGTGTGTCTTGATTCTTCCCCCCCACCCCTGTTGTGTGTTGATTCTTCCCCCCTCCCCTGTTGTGTGTGTTGATTCTTCCCCCCCCACCCCTGTTGTGTGTGTTGATTCTTCCCCCACCCCTGTTGTGTGTTGATTCTTCCCTCCCACTGTCAGACTTGATTCTTCCCTCCCACCCTCCCGTTGTCAGTCTTGATTCTTCCCTCCCACCCTCCCGTTGTCAGTCTTGATTCTTCCCTCCCGCCCTCCCGTTGTCAGTCTTGATTCTTCCCTCCTGCCCTCCCGTTGTCAGTCTTGATTCTTCCCACCCGCCCTCCCGTTGTCAGTCTTGATTCTTCCCACCCGCCCTCCCGTTGTCAGTCTTGATTCTTCCCACCCGCCCTCCCGTTGTCAGTCTTGATTCTTCCCACCCGCCCTCCCGTTGTCACTCTTGATTTTTCCCTCCCAATGTCCGTCTCTCCTGCCCTCTGGTTGTCAGTGTTGATTCTTCCCTCCCTTTGGCGGTGTTAAATTTTCCCTCCCGTCCTCCCTTTGTCAGTGTTAATACTTTCCTCGGCCCTCCCGTTGTCAATGTTGATCATCTCACCTTCCCCTTGTTGTCTTCATACTCCCACCCACCCTTTGTTTCTTTTTCCCCCACCCACCTTCCCCTTGTTTCTTTCCTCCTCCCACCCTCCCCTCGTTTCTTTTTTACCCTCCCCTTGTTGCTTTCGCCCTCTCACCCTCCCCTTGTTTCTTTCCCCCTTCCACCCTCCCCTTGTTTCTTTCCCCCTCCCACCCTCCCCTTGTTGCTTCCATACTTCCCTTGTTGCTTCCCCCACCCTCCGCTTTTTGCTTTCACGCTCCGCTTTTTGCTTTCACCCTCCCCTTGTTGCTTTTCCCCCCTCCCACCATCCTCTTGTTGCTTTTCCTTCTCCCAACCTCGCCTTGTTTTTATCCCCCTCCCCTCGTTGCTTTCTTCTCTTCCCTTGTTGCTTCCCCTCCCACCCTCTCCTTGTTGATTTACCCCACCTCCTCCCATTGTTGCTTTGCCCCACCCACCTTCCCCTTTTGGCTTTTTCCACTTGTTGCCTTTTCCACCCCCCACCCTCCCCATGTTGCGTTTCCCCCTCCCACACTCCCCTTGTTGGTTCCCCCACCATCCGCTTGTTGCTTTCCCCTCCTACACTCCCCATGTTGCTTTTACCCCCTTCCACCCTCCCCTTGTTGCTTTTACCCCCTTCCACCCTCCCCTTGTTGCTTTTACCACCTTCCACCCTCCCCTTGTTGCTATTACCACCTTCCACCCTCCCCTTGTTGCTTTTACCCCCTTCCACCCTCCCCTTGTTGCTTTTACCCCCTTCCACCCTCCCCTTGTTGCTTTTTCTACCCCCTCCCACCCTCCCCTTGTTGCTTTCCCCCCTCCCACCCTCCGATGTTGCTCCCCCTCCTACCCTACCCTTGTTGCTTTTTCGCCTCCCACCCCATGTTGCTTTTCACCCTCCCACCCCATGTTGTCTGTGTTGATTCTTCCCTCCCATTGTCCATCATGATTCTTCCCTCCCACCCTCACGTTGTCTGTCTTGATTCTTTCCTCCCACCATCCCTTTGTCAGTGTTGATTCTTCCCCCTGCACTCCCTTTGTCAGTGTTAATTCTTTCTTCGGCCCTCCCGTTGTCAGTGTTGATCATCTCACCTTCACCTTGTTGTCTTTCCCCTCCCACCCTCCCCTTGTTGCTTTTTTACTCCCCTTGTTGCTTTTTTAGCCTCCCACCCTCCCCTTGTTGCTTTCGCCCTCTCACCCTCCCCTTCTTTCTTTCCCCCTCCCACACTCCCCTTGTTGCTTTCCCCCCTCCCACACTCCCCTTGTTGGTTCCCCCACCATCCGCTTGTTGCTTTCCCCTCCTACACTCCCCTTGTTGCTTTTACCCCCTTCCACCCTCCCCTTGTTGCTTTTACCCCCTTCCACCCTCCCCTTGTTGCTTTTACCACCTTCCACCCTCCCCTTGTTGCTATTACCACCTTCCACCCTCCCCTTGTTGCTTTTACCCCCTTCCACCCTCCCCTTATTGCTTTTACCCCCTTCCACCCTCCCCTTGTTGCTTTTTCTACCCCCTCCCACCCTCCCCTTGTTGCTTTCCCCCCTCCCACCCTCCGATGTTGCTCCCCCTCCTACCCTACCCTTGTTGCTTTTTCGCCTCCCACCCCATGTTGCTTTTCACCCTCCCACCCCATGTTGTCTGTGTTGATTCTTCCCTCCCATTGTCCATCATGATTCTTCCCTCCCACCCTCACGTTGTCTGTCTTGATTCTTTCCTCCCACCATCCCTTTGTCAGTGTTGATTCTTCCCCCTGCACTCCCTTTGTCAGTGTTAATTCTTTCTTCGGCCCTCCCGTTGTCAGTGTTGATCATCTCACCTTCACCTTGTTGTCTTTCCCCTCCCACCCTCCCCTTGTTGCTTTTTTACTCCCCTTGTTGCTTTTTTAGCCTCCCACCCTCCCCTTGTTGCTTTCGCCATCTCACCCTCCCCTTCTTTCTTTCCCCCTCCCACACTCCCCTTGTTGCTTTCCCCCCTCCCACACTCCCCTTGTTGCTTCCCCCACCCTCCGCTTTTTGCTTTCACCCTCCGTTTTTTGCTTTCACTCTCCCCTTGGTGCTTTTCCCCCAACCACCCTCCCCTTGGTGCTTTTCCCCCTCCCACCATACCCTTGTTGCTTTTCCTCCTTCCAACCTCCCCTTGTTTTTATCTCCCTCCCCTCGTTGCTTTCTTCCCTTCTCTTGTTGCTTCCCCTCCCACCCTCTCCTTGTTGATTTACCCCACCTCCTCCCATTGTTGCTTTCCCCCACCCACCCTCCCCTTCTGGCTTTTTCCACTTGTTGCCTTTTCCACCCCCGCCCTTCCCTTGTTGCGTTTCCCCCTCCCACACTCCCCTTGTTGCTTCCCCCACCATCCGCTTGTTACTTTTCCCCTCCTACACTTCCCTTGTTGCTTTTACCCCCTTCCACCATCCCCTTGTTGATTTTTCCGCTCCCCACCCTCCCCTTGTTGCTTTTTTCCTTCCCACCCTCCCCTTGTCGTTGTTGCTTTTTCCCCCCTCCCTTCCTCCCACCCTCCCCTTGTCCTTGTTGCTTTATTTTCTCTCCCTCCCTCCCACCCTCCCCTTGTCCTTGTTGCTTTTTTCCCTTCTTTCCACACGATCCTTGTCTTTGTAGCTTTTTCCCTCACACCCTACATTTTCCTTGTTGCTTTTTTCCCTCCCTCCCACCCTTCCCTTGTTGATTTTTCCCTCCCTCCCTCCCACCCCTTGTCGCTTTCCACCCACCCTCCCCTTGTTGCTTCTTTGTCCCCCCCCCACCCTCCCCTTGCCATTGTTCCTTCTTCCCCTCCCCAACTCGCCTTGTCCTTGTTGTTTCTTCCCCCTGTTGCTTCCCCCATCCTCCCCTTGTTGCTTCTTCCCTGTGTCCTTGTTGCTTCTTTCCCCTCGCACCCTCCCCTTGAGTCTTCTTCCCCCTCCCACCCTCCCCTTGTTGCTTCTTCCCCTCCCACCCTCCCCTTGTTGCTTCTTCCCCTCCCACCCTCCCCTTGTTGCTTTTTTCCCTCCCACCATCCACTTTTCTTTGTTGCTTTTTTCCCCTCCCTCCCACCCTCCCCTTATCCTTGTTGCTCTCCCTCCCACCCTCCCCTTATCCTTGTTGCTTTTTCCCCCTCCCACCCTCCCCATGTTGTTGTTGCTTTCCTCCACACCTCCCCATGTTGCTTTTTTCCCTACCACCCTCCCCTCGTTGCTTTTTCCCTACCACCCTCCCCTCGTTGCTTTTCCCCCACCACCCTCCCCTCGTTGCTTTTCCCCCACCACCCTCCCCTCGTTGCTTTTCCCCCACCACCCTCCCCTTGTTGCTTTTCCTCCTGCCACCCTCCCCTTGTTGCTTTTCCTCCTGCCACCCTCCCCTTGTTGCTTTTTCACCCTCCCGTTGTTGTTGTTTCCCCCTCCCATTGCTTTCTCCCCCCACCCTCCCCTTGTTGCTTTCCCCCTCCTACCCTCCCCTTGTTGCTTTTCCCCCTCCTTACCCTCCCCTTGTTGCTTTACCCCCTCCCGCCCCATGTTGCTTTTGCCCCTCCCATTCTCCCCATGTTGCTTTTCCCCCTCCCATCCTCCCCATGATGCTTTTCCCCCTCCCATCCTCCCCATGATGCTTTTCCCCCTCCCATCCTCCCCATGATGCTTTTCCCCCTCCCATCCTCCCCATGATGCTTTTCCCCCTCCCACAGTCCCCTAGTTTCTTCCTCCCACCCTTCCCTTGTTGCTTTCACCTTCCCACCCTTCCCTTGTTGCTTTCATTCTCCCACCCTCCCCTTGTTGCTTTCCCCCTCCCACCCTCCCCTTGTTGCATTTCCCCCCTCTCCCACCCTCCCCTTGTTGCTTTTTACCTCCCACCCTCCCCTGTTTGCTTTTTCCCCCACCCTCCCCTTGTTGCTTTCCTCCCACCCTCCCCTTTTTAGGTGGAGCCTGAGCCAGCGCGCATGCACTGCTCTGCGAGGTTTCTTGTAAGCACTATAAACTACTCCGTGTTGGTCGGACTCCTCCCACACATAGGATTGGCTTTTGCGCGTGTTTTTCAGTAATGAAAGCACGCAAATGGCTTAAGGTGGGTGCATGGCCCACCTTCTTCTTTTTTTTTTTTTTTTTTTTTTTTTTTTTTGTTTACTTCCACGGCGTTTTGCTCTCTTGAGCGAGCAGAGACACGCAGGCTGGTATCTGCATTCCTCGTGAGTCAGGTTACCACGCTCTCTTTCGCTTGTTAATGTTTTACGATAATGACGTCGGCGCTCGCTTAGAGAGCTTGCATTTTCCAGCAAAGATAAAGTATTTCTGTTGATTATTAGGTGCTGCTATTGAGCACCAGAAACCACCAGCTCATATTTAGCACTGCAGTTTCCCTATTTTTAAAACGCCACTACATAAAATAGATCATGGCAACCTACATTCAATATTGGTTTCACTATTAAAACACGGTGCACAACCCGTGTAAATGTGAAGGGAATGTTACTGTAAAGGCCAAAACTTCTGGCTCCAGTCTACTCCCAATGCTTAATTTGTAACCTTACAACTGCTGGGGCTTTTATTAGGCAGCAGCTTCAGACAACATACTTCTGTTTTTTAGCCTGCCTAACAGGCAGCACACAACCACTGTAACCCTGTAAATATGAAGGGAAAGTGCTTTAAAGGACAACATTTCTGGTTTCAGTCGCACTCCCAATGCTTAATTTGTAACCTTGTAACTGTCGGGCTTTTATTTTTATTGGGCAGCAGCTTCAGACAACATACTTCTTTTTGTAGCCTGCCTAACAGGCAGCACACAACTTGTGTTAATGGGAAGTGAATGTGCTTTCAAGGACAAAACTTCTAACTGTACGAGCTTGGAACCCAGGTTCCATTCTCAAATGTTGCTCAATAGGCTGTGCTTTTGGACAAAGCATTTAATTTCCCTACACGCAGTAAAAATAGGGGTGTCCTGGACTGCAGATAAAGTATTTCTGTTTAAGTTCCCAAATGCAAGACCTATTGCCTATGCCAATGCTTGTTGCTTTTCCCCCTCCAACCCTTCCCCTGTTGCTTTCTCCACTCCCACCCTCCCCTTATTGCTTTTTTCCACTCCCACCCTCCCATTGTTGCTTTTCCCCCTCCCTCCCTCCCCTTGTTGCTTTTCCCCTCCCTCCCTCCCCTTGTTGCTTTTCCCCTCCCTCCCCTTGTTCCTTTTTTCCCCTCCCACCCTCCCCTTGTTGCTTTTTCACCCTCCCCTTGTTGCTTCCCCCTCCCATCTTCCCCTTGTTGCTTTTTTCTCTCCCACCCTCCCCTTGTTGCTTTTTACCCTCCCCTTGTTGCTTCCCCCCTCCCAGCCTCCCCTTGTTGCTTTTCCCCCTCCCACCCTCCCCTTGTTGCTTTTTCCCCCTCACACCCTCCCGTGTTGCTTTTTCCCTCACACCCTCCCCTTGTTGCTTTTTCCCTCACACCCTCCCCTTGTTGCTTTTTCCCCTCACACCCTTCCCTTGTTGCTTTCCCCTCGCACCCAGCCCTTGTTGCTTTCCCCTCGCACCCTCCCCTTGTTGCTTTCCCCTCGCACCCTCCCCTTGTTGCTTTCCCCTCACACCCTCCCCTTGTTGCTTTCCCCAACCCCCACTCCCTCCCATTGTTGCTTTCATCACGCCCTCCCATTGTTGCATTTCCCCCTCCCACCCTCCCCTTGTTGCTTTTCCCCCCTTCCACCCTCCCCTTGTTGGTTTCCCCCTCCCACCATCCTCTTGTTGCTCTTCCACTCCCACCCTCCCCTTGTTGCTTTTTCCCCTTCTGTTCTCCCCTTGTTGCTTCCCCACCCACCATCTCCTTGTTGCTTCCCCCCTCCCACCCTCCTCTTGTTGCTTTTTTACCTCCCACCCTCGTTGCTTTTGTCCCCTCCCACCATCCCCTAGTTTCCTTTTCCCGCCCCACCCTCCCCTTGGTGCTTTTTTCCACTCCCAACCCCCCCCCCCTTGGTGCTTTTTTCCACTCCCACCCTCCCCTTGTTGCTTTCCCCTCCCACCCTTACCTTGTTGCTTCCCCTATCTACACTTCCGTTGTTGCTTTCCCCCTCCCAACCTCCTCTTGTTACTTTTCAGCCTCCCACCCTCCTCTTGTTGCTTTTTCCACCTCCCACCCTCCCCTTGTTACTTTTATACCTCTCACCCTTGTTGCTTTTTCCCCCCTCTCCTTTCTCCTTGTTGCTTTTTCCCCCTCACCCTCTCCTAGTTGCCTTTTTACCCTCCCCCTTGTTGCTTTTATACCTCACGCCCTTGTTGCTTTTTTCTCCTTCCACCCTCCCATTGTTGCTTTTTTACCTCCCACCCTCCCCTTGTTACTTTTTTCCCCTCCCACCCTCCCCTAGTTGCTTTTTCTCCCTCCCACCCTCCCCTAGTTGCTTTTTCTCCCTCCCACCCTCCACTAGTTGCTTTTTCTCCCTCCCACCCTCCACTAGTTGCTTTTTCTCCCTCCCACCCTCCACTAGTTGCTTTTTCTCCCTCCCACCCTCCACTAGTTGCTTTTTCTCCTCCCACCCTCCCCTAGTTGTCTTTCCCCTCCCACTGACCCAAAGTTGCCTTTCCCTCCCACCCTCCCCTAGTTGCCTTTCCCTCCCACCCTCCCCTAGTTGCCTTTTCCCTCCATCCCCTTGTTGCTTTTTCCCCCTCTCACACTCCCCTAGTTGCCTTTTACCCTCCTCCCTTGTTGCTTTTTTACAGCCAACCCTCATTGCTTTTCCCCCTCCCACCTGCCCCTTGTTGATTTTTTCCCCTCCCACCCTCCCCTTGTTGCTTTTTTCCCCTCCCACCCTCCCCTTGTTGCTTTTTTCCCTCCCACCCTCCCCTAGTTGCTTTTTCCCCTCCCACCCTCCCCTAGTTGCCTTTTCCCTCCCACCCTCCCCTAGTTGCCTTATCGCCTTCCTCCCCTTGTTGCTTTTAAACCTCTCACCCTTGCTTTTTTCTCATCCCACCCTTCCCTTGTTGCTTTTTCCCTCCCACCCTCCCCTTGTTTCTTTTTTCCCCTCCTAACCTCCCCTTGTTTCTTTATCTCCTCCCACCCTCCCCTTGTTGCTTTTTCTCCTCCCACCCTCCCCTTGTTGCTTTTCCCCTCCCACCCTCCCCTTGTTGCTTTTCCCCTCCCACCCTCCCCTTGTTGCTTTTCCCCTCCCACCTTCCCCTTGTTGCTATACCCCACCCTCCCTTTGTTTCTTTTTTCACCCTCCCCTTGTTGCTTCCCCACCTCCCACCCTTACCATGTTGCTTCCCCCTCCTACCCTCCCCTTGTTGCTTTCCCCCCTCCCCACCTCCTCTTGTTGCATTTCCCCTCCCACCCTCATCTTCTTGCTTTTTCCCCCTCCCACCGTCCCCTTGTTGCTTTTATACCTCACCCTTGTTGCTTTTTTCTCCTCCCTCTTTTCCCCTTGTTGCTTTATTTCCCACCCTCGTTGCTTTTCCCCCTTCTCACCCTCCCCTTGTTGCTTTTTCCCATTTCACCATCCCCTATTTGCTTTTTTCCCTCCCACCCTCCCCTTGTTGCCTTTTCCCTCTCCATTGCTCCCCTTGTTGCTTTTTCCCCTCCCATCCTCTTATCGTTGCTTTTTTCCACTCCCACCCTCCCCTTGTTGCTTCCCCCTTGTTGCTTTTCCCCCCTTCCACCCTCCCCTTGTTGCTTTCCCCCTCCCACCCTCCCCTTGTTGCTTTTTTCCACTCCCACCCTCTTATTGCTACTTTTTTCCACTCCCACCCTCCCCTTGTTGCTTCCCCCCTTGTTGCTTTTCCCCCTTCCACCCTCCCCTTGTTGCTTTTCCCCTCCCACCCTCCCATGTTGCTTTCCCCCTCCCACCCTCCCATTTTGCTTTCCCCTTCTACCTCCCCTTGTTGCTTTTTGTCCCTCCTACCCTCCCTTGTTGCTTTTTCCCCCTCCCACCCTCCCTTGTTGCTTTTTCCCCCTCCCACCCTCCCTTGTTGCTTTTTCCCCCTCCCACCCTCCCTTGTTGCTTTTTCCCCCTCCCACCCTCCCTTGTTGCTTTTTCCCCCTCCCACCCTCCCCTTGTTGCTTTTTTCCCCTCCCACCCTCCCCTAGTTGCCTTTTTCCCTCCCACCCTCCCCTAGTTGCCTTTTCCCCTCTCACCTTCCCCTAGTTGCCTATTCCCCTCCCACCCTCCCCTAGTTGCCTTTTCCCCTCCCACCCTCCCCTAGTTGCCTATTCCCCTCCCACCCTCCCCTAGTTGCCTATTCCCCTCCCACCCTCCCCTAGTTGCCTATTCCCCTCCCACCCTCCCCTAGTTGCCTATTCCCCTCCCACCCTCCCCTAGTTGCCTATTCCCCTCCCATCCTCCCCTAGTTGCCTATTCCCCTCCCACCCTCCCCTAGTTGCCTTCCCCTCCCACTGAACCATAGTTGCCTTTCCCTTCCCACACTCCCCTAGTTGCCTTTCCCTCCCACCCTCCCCTAGTTGCCTTATCCCCTCCCTCCCCTTGTTGCTTTTAAACCTCTCACCCTTGTTGCTTTTTTCTCCTCCCACCCTACCCTAGTTGCTTTGTCCCCACCCACCCTCCCCTAGTTGCTTTTTCCCCTAGTTGCCTTTTGCTCTCCCACCCTCCCCTTGTTTCTTTTTCCCCTCCCACCCCCCCTTGTTTCTTTTTCCCCTCCCACCCTCCCCTTGTTTCTTTTTCTCCTCCCACCCTCCCCTTGTTTCTTTTTCTCCTCCCACCCTCCCCTTGTTGCTCCCCCTCCCACCTTCCCTTTGTTGCTTTTTTCCACTTCCACCCTCCCCTTGTTGCTTCCCCCTGGTTGCTTTTTCCCCCTCACACCCTCCCTTGTCGCTTTTTCCCCCTCACACCCTCCCTTTGTTGCTTTTTCACCTCACATCCTCCCCTTGTTGCTTTCCCCCCAACCTCCTCTTGTTGCTTTTCCCCCTCCCACCCTCCCCTTGTTGCCTTTTTCCACTCCCACCCTCTTATTTTTGCTTTTTTCCACTTCCACCCTCCCCTTGTTGCTTCCACCCCTTGTTGGTTTTTCCCCTTTCCACCCTCCCCTTGTTGCTTCCCCCTTCCACCCGCCCGTGTTGCTTTCCACTTCTACCTCCCCCTTGTTGCTTTTTGTCCCTCCTACCCTTGCTGCTTTCCCCACCCTCCCTTGTTGCTTTCCCCCCTCCCACCCTCCCTTGTTGCTTTCCCCCCTCCCACCCTCCCTTGTTGCTTTCCCCCCTCCCACCCTCCCTTGTTGCTTTTCCCACCCTCCCTTGTTGCGTTTTCCCCCTCACACCCTCCCTTTGTTGCTTTTTTACCTCACATCCTTCCCTTGTTGCTTTCCCCCTCCCACCCTAACCTTGTTGCTTTTCCCTCCTACCTGCCCCTTGTTGCTTTCACCCCCAACCTCCTCTTGTTGCTTTCCCCCTCCCACCCTCCTCTTGTTGCTTTTTCCCCCTCCCACTGTCCCCTTGTTGCTTTTATACTTCTCACCCTTGTTGCTTTTTTTCCCTCCCACCCTCCCCTGGTTGCCTTTTCCCTCTCCCACGCTCCCCTTGTTGCTTTTTCCCCTCGTTGCTTCCCCCCTCCCCTTGTTGCTTTTTTTCCACTCCCGCCCTCCCCGTGTTGCTTTTCCTCCTTGTTGCTTTTCCCCCTCACACCCTCCCTCGTTGCTTTTCCCCCTCTTACCCTCCCCTAGTTGCTTTTTTCCCTCCCACCCTCCCCTAGTTGCCTTTTCCCTCTCCCACTCTCCCCTTGTTGCTTTTTCCCCTCGTTGCTTCCCCCCTCCCCTTGTTGGTTTTTTCCACTCCCGCCCTCCCCGTGTTGCTTTTCCTCCCTGTTGCTTTTCCCCCTCACACCCTCCCTTGTTGCTTTTCCCCCTCACACCCTCCCTTTGTTGCTTTTTCACCTCACACCCTCCCCTTGTTGCTTTTTCGCATCACACCCTCTTGTTTCTTTTTACCCTCCCCTTGTTGCTTTTTACCCTCCCCTTGTTGCTTTTCCCTCCCACCCTCCCCTTGTTGCTTCCCTCCTACCCTCCCCTTGTTGCTGTTCTCCCTCCCTTTGTTGCTCTTTCCACTCCCACCCTCCCCTTGTTGCTTTCCCCCCCCCACCCGCCCCTTGTTGCTTTGTTGCTCTTTCCCCTCCCACCCTCCCCTTGTTGTTCTTTACCCTCCCACCCTCCCCTTGTTGTTCTTTACCCTCCCACCCTCCCCTTGTTCTTTACCCTCCCCTTGTTGTTCTTTCCCCTCCCACCCTCCCATTGTTGCTCTTACCCCTCCCACCCTCCCCTTGTTGCTCTTTCCCCTCCCACTCTCCCCTTGTTGCTTTTTCCCCTCCCTGCTTTCACCCTCCCCTTATTATTGCTTTTTCCCCTCCCACCATCCCCCTTTTGCTTTGCCCCCTCCCACCCTTTCCTTGTTGCTTTTTCCCAATCCCACCCTCCCCTTGTTTGTTTTCCACCCTAGTTGCTCTTTGACCTCCCACCCTCTCCCTGTTGCTTTCTTCCCCTCCCACCCTCCCCTTGTTGCTTTTATTTATTGTTGCTCTTTTCCCCTCCCTCCCTCTCCTTGTTGCTATTTTCCTCTCCCACCCTAACCTTGTTGCTTTTGTCCCCATTCCCTTTTTGCTTTTATCCCCCTCCTACCCTGTTCTTGTTGCTTTTCCCCCTCCCCTTGTCACTTCCCCCCCACTCTCCCCTTATCCTCATCGCTTTTTTCCCCTCCCACCCTCTCCTTGTTGCTTTTTCTCCTCCCTCGTTCCTTCCCCTTGTAACTTGTTGCTTTTTCCTCCTCCCTCCTCCCTCCTCCCTCCTACCCTCTCCTTGTGCTTTTTTCCACCCCCTCCTAATCTCCCCTTGTCCTTTTTCCCCCATCCCTCCCACCCTCCCCTTGTTGCGTTTTCCCCTCCCTCCATCCCCTTGTCCTTTTTGCTTTTTTCGCCTCCCCCTTCTCGCGTCTTTCCCTCCCTCCCACCCTCCACATGTCGCTTGTTTCCCTCCCACCCTCCACATGTCGCTTTTTTCCCCTCCCTCTTACTTGTTGCTTTTTCCCCCTCCCTCCCACCCACCCCCTGTCCTTGTTGCTTTTTTCCCCCTCCCTTCCCCTTGTTGTTTTTTTCACCTCCCGCCCACCCTTCCTTTGTCCTTGTTGCTTTTTTCCCCTCCCACCCCCTCCCTGGCCTTGTTGCTTCTTTCCCCTCCACCCTCCCTGTTAGAAATGGGGTTTCTTGTTGGCTAGGGTATGCACCTAAGCCAGGCAGAACCCACCACTCTAGTTGGGGCAAGGGAGTTACACACCAAAGATTACCCCTGCTCACCCCCTTGGTAGCTTGGCAGAGCAGTCAGGCTTATACCAGAGGCAATGTGTAAAGTGTTTGCGCCACACACTCACACCACAGTGACACACTAGGCACACCACAAAAGACTCCACATAAGGTTATATAAAAATATCCTTTCGATTATTCATAAAAACACATTAGACCACAATCATATACATTATGGTGCCACTGGGCACTTGTCATGACTTCACAGGAATTACATAAATCACTTTGCCATTCGGGCATTTGTCATAAACGTCACAGGCAGGGTAACCAGTAACTACTGGTAGGATTACATTTAGCATAAAACACTATGCATACACCAGCACTGAACATAATCAGCAGTATGCAATAATGCAGTTTGAAACCTTCTGCGTACACACCAGCACTGAACATAGCCAGCAGTATGCAAAAATGCCGTAGTCACAATGTCCCTCGAAGGCATAAATACTACAGCCTCCTCTAGGCAACGGGGCACCTCCCACGTGTGCCTCGACTAAATAATGCGATACTTTATCTCCGAGGAATGCCCCCCAAAGGTGGAGAGACTTCGCTCAGTCCCCCTCCACCTAAGAAAGGCAGCAGGCAAAAAGGGAGAAGAGCGGGACCTCCGTCGAGAGTTTCCTTCCCTGCCCGGCTAACTGACCTTTGTTTCCCAGCGCAAGGGGCCAGCCCTCGTTGACAGGACGTTTTCATGGGCTTTTCCTTTCCTGCTTCCGCAGCCTGCGGGGCTCTGTCTAATTAGGGGCGGGGCTTGAACTGGGCGGTGCTAGGTTGGAGGCGGATTCCCTCTTCGGCTGCCGCTGCGGCTGACAGTGGTCTACGGCCAGCCGTGCCTCCTTTCACCCGTTGGGCCTTTCACTCGCTCCTTTCCAGATCTGGTGGTCTACGGGTCCCGAGGTCAACGCGCAGTACGCGCTCCCGACATGGGACCTGGACAGTCCTCCCTGACGGCACCACAGGGGATCGGCCACATGCTGATCCCTCTGCCACATGCAGTGCTCACTGCGCGTTTCTGAAAACGCATGCTTTGCTCGCTTTATGGCAGAACGAGCCTACACCTGGGGCTCAGGCAAACAAACCCCAGTGTGCCCCGAGCCCAAGTTCAGGGCCCAGAGTCCAAAGCGCTTGAGTCTGCCTGGACCAGGGGTACAGCAGCACTCCTGGGAGGGCACTGAGGACACGCCAACAGCGTGCAGCCAGGCAGGTCCCAGAACAACATGTCAGTCCCTCCCTCAGCCCAAGAGGCAGCAGGCCAGCACTCTAGAATAGTCCAGTCGCAAGGCGGTTCCTCCTGGCCGTCCAGCAGCCTGCCAGTCACAAGTCCCAAGCAGTGTTCATTTCTTCTTACATGGGATCAGAGCCCCTTTACTTATAGTCCTAGTGTCTTTGGTCTGGGGGCACTTTAAACCACATTTACAAGTGCATAACACCCGCATTCACAGTTTAAGCCCTGGCCCCAGACACACTACAGGGGTGTGGAGCCAGCATTGTGGAAGGCAGGCACAGCCCTAGTCAGGTGCAGGTGCTACCCCTTCCACTTCTCCAACTGCAGACTAGGCCTTTTCAGGTTTAAGGGAAAGCTTTTCTCGCTACTCTAAATTCAGCCAAGCACTGAGTCACCCAGGAAGGGCAGGACACGGCTCAACCGCCCCCCCCACCCCCTCCGGAAATGGCTGGAGTCAATGCACATCCCCTCTCCCCTGTCAGTCAGAACCAGACAGTCAATACACATCCACAATGTAACTTGACACACTTAAACCCTGCACTCCGGAGAGGAGGCAAATGCAACGCTGCACGTTTAAATAATGCACGTAAAACAGCACTCCCAGAAGACTAGGCGATAAAACAAGACCCAGCACTCTCTTAAGGCGAGGCAAGAAAACAAATTCAGGTGCATTTAAAGTGACACACACACACGTTCATTAATTCAATATTTTGGGCAGGAAGGCAAAATATATCAGTTAATGCAGACTCCCAAATATCAAGTAACTTGGGCAAAAAACATAATAAATAATATGTAGTAAATATTCATGTAGCAAAGAGCAAAGAAACTTAGAAATACACAAAATAAGTAACAACTCACCGATCGATCATGCAACATCCTTGCCAATCCAAGCTGGAGAAGCCCTTTGACATCCCAGGAAATAGTTTGATCGGGACTCAAACCCAGATTCTTTTGTGGCAGTACATCTACTCCACAAATGAGCTCCCAGCTGCCCACGAAGACTCTCTGCCTTTAATACCTTTTGCTCAACGTGAGAGGAAGGTTTTAGAAACCTCGCCCCTTTCTTCTGTTACGAAAAACTGAGCTGACCGTACTGGTCTGTATCAAGGTAAAGACAGAAGCTGGCCATATCTCTGGATTTTGACTCCAAGACAGAGCTGTACATTTCACTCATTCCTCTGGCAACAACAATCTCTGCCCTGAAAGGTACCAAGCACGCATCCCACACAACATGTTCCAGTTCAGTCTGATCGGTGAGGAGCGAAAACAAGTAAAGAGCGTAAACATCCCTTTCCCACTTTGCAACTACTCGCGAGCACAGAAAATGGAGTCTGTTACACAAGATGGAGTCCGCACAGACAAATGAGTCAATTATGCCAAATGGAGCCAATGGTTAATATATAATTCTTAATATCACTACAGGCACAAAGACACATAGCACACAGAAATGCACACTTCTAAAAGTGGCATTTCTAAAATTGTAATAATAAATCTGCTTTCACCAATAAGCAGGATTTATCACTACTTTTCCAAACAATTCCAAACATGGACACGCTACCCCTCTCATGTCAGGAATTACCACTGAAGCACATATCAGGGAATCCCCAATGCACACCTATGCGAGGGCAGCCTCACACTAGTGAGAAACCAAATAGGCTGGTTGTCACTACCAGGACATGCCACACAGTTAAGGCACATGTCCCACCTTTTACCTTCACCGCACCTTGTCCATAGGGCTAGCCAGGGCCTACATTAGGGGTAACTGATATATAGTAAAAGGGGAGTTTCAGATGTGGCTACCACTTTATATGCCACGTCACGGCGGCAGTAAACTGGGCGTGCAGACCCTGCAGTGGCAGAGGCCTGAGACAGGTTTGAAAGGCTACTTCCGTGGGTTGCGCAAGCAGCGCTGCTAGCCCACCAGTAGCATTTAATTTACAGGCCCTGGGTATATGGGATACCACTGTACAAGGGACTTACTGGTAAATTAAATATGCCAAACAGGTGTAGACCAATCTTACCGAGTTTACAAGAGAGCACATGCACTTTAGCCCTGATCAGCAGTGATAAAGTGCCCAGAGTCATAAAACCACCAACAACAGGTTGGAAATAATACAGGAGAAAGGCAAAAAGTTCTGGGATGACCCTGCAAAAAGGGCCAAGTCCAACACTCCCCTTGTCCCTTTCACTACGTTCCTCCAACCCTCCAGTTGTCCCTTCCGCTACGCTCCTCCTACGCTTCATTTGTCTCTGTTGCTTCATTCCCTCACATTCTCTAGTTGTCTTTGCTGCTTATTCCTTCACAATCTCCAATTGTCTGTGTTGCTTATTCCCTCCCGTTGTCAGTGTTGCTTCTGTTGCATAAACAAGACCTAGAGTTTGGTGTTAATTTTGTCTTGTCTATCTGGAAACATGCCCCTCATTTTGAAGGGTTAATTCTAACTGAAACCTAGGGAAAACATTTTGTTCCCCTTCTTCAGACAGAAGGGTGATGTGCTTTTGCCATGAGCCTTTATCATCACATTTTGTAATACCCTGACTGTTTTGTGAATTTCAGTCTGGCTTTCTATTATCATCCCTGCTTTTCATCTTGGATTTTTAAAATTCTTAGTCATAAACGTTAGCCTATTTGAAAGAAATAGGGGTGGTGAATATTGTAACCATATTGTAATGAGGTATGTTATTTCCTAATAATGACAGGTTGGTCGATTGTGGCAAAGACTGATAACAGTAAAGGAAGAGGAGGGTGCAGAAAAAGAAGAACTCCACCAGTTATGGAAGAGAATGATTCAACTACTGACAAATACTAGACAAAACCAGGACAATGAAACACACCAGCTGGTAATACTCCCGGTTCTAGTCTTTCTTGAATATTTAAATACAAATATCTTACTTTCTTACTTGCTTGTGGCAGCATCCACCTTGTGGGAGCGCGCAGCGGCGCGCCACAAGCACGAGTGCAGTGCTTGAGAATGAACAGACTGAGCTCGCTCGCACCACTCCCGGGCTCTCTCTCTCTCTCCTCTCGCTTTCTCTCTCTCTCTTTCTCTCTATCTCCCACTCTCTCTTTCTCTCTCTCACTCTCTCTACTCCCCCCCCCCCCCCTCTCTCGCCTAGCCGACGGTAGAAGCCATTATACGGCATTAAAGGGTTTACGGTCCTGGCTGTGCAGACACCGCGCTCTGATGCGAAAGGGTTAATAAAGTGCTTGCTGCTCTTCCACCTAGGCGAACACAGTCAACACACAACAGTATCCTGGACACCTCACGAGAACAACTGAATTGCACCCAGGAGGAGATGGCCCACCTTCATTTGTTTACTGAGTTAGAGCACGACAATGCAGCGTGGATTCGTGTGCACGCAACACTACCAGTAATGCACGCTTGCATGCTTTCTGTATTAAAAGAAGTTGCACGCTCTACAAAAGATATCCTACACTTTCCAGTGGAAAAGCTTGAAGAGCAGCGGAAGAGCTTGTGTGGGGTATAGGAGTAGCCCTGCCGTTGTCAGGTGCTTTGTAAATACACTAACAATCTATGCAAATTAAAACAAGCATTGGCATAGCCAATACTCGCCTTTGGGACCTTATAAGTATTTAGTTATGCAGCACAATATCCTTACTGCAACAACATTAACTGTTGCATGGCTAAACACTTATACGGTCCCAAAGGCGAGACCTATTGGCTATGCCAATGCTTGTTTTATTTAATGCTAACTTATTACCATTCTAGCCAACACTCTTTTCATAGAACTATTTAAAAAGAGCTTGACACCTTGGAATACTGCTCTAGATACCGCTGCACACTTAGGGGTCCGCAACCCAGAAAACCGCCGGTCCCATTAGCATGGCGGTGACTACCGCGGCGGCGAGATTTTCCGCCCACCACTTTTTCGCCGGTAGCAGTCCGCACGCTTGCCTGGCGGGCAGAGCTGGACCATTAAAATGGGGCCGGTGCAGGGTCAGGCCCTGCCGGCATTATTATGATGCCGGCGGTAGCCAGCCTTTCTGCGGCGGAGGAACCGCTATGGAGAAGCATGCGGAGAATGTCTCTGGGGGCCCATTGTGAGCCCCCAATGTGTTTTTTTGGGGGGGGTGTGGGTGCACTGGGGGCATACCCATGGTACCCCTTAAATGTCCCTGTACCTGGTGGCAGGCACTGTGCAGTGCTTGCCAAGCAGTGCAGGGATATGCTGGACATGCTTTTTTGGACATTGCGGCGGTGCTGCTGGCAGCAGCAACCACCTCAATGTTAAATGCCGCAATCGCACCGCAGCGGTCGGATTTCGACTGCGGAGCATACTAATTGGACCAGCGGTTGTGACGCTGTCCTAGCGGGTTGTGTTTTCCCGCTACCATGGCAGTCGGAGTGATTTTCCGACCGCCGTCCTAATAGACCCCTTAGTCTCATCCACGTTCCCTCTCTACTTTGATGGACTTGAGATCATCTACAAAGTAACATGTTTAACTTGCAAAGCACTATGCCTAAATGCATCCAAATATCTTACAAGTAAACTGGCCATCTCTCTGAACAACTGATTGTTTAGAACCAAAGAAACTAACCGCCTTTAGGCCAAACTCATCAGACCGGATCCTTTGCTTCTCCTGGATTCTGAGGCCATACAGCAAAAATGTAGAGTTCTCGATTTCTGTCCTTGACAAAGTTGAGGGTTGCTCTAGATCTTTGTCTAGCATTTCACTGGTGTCATATGTGTCTTCAGGATCTAATATAAATTCATCCATTTGCATCTCATCGTAATCCGTGTTCCCCGAGGAGGATTTAAGAACCTCTTCCGCTTCTCTTGTGCCACGAGGGTCATTTCTTTCTATCATGCCACTACGTGCAACTTTTCTATGTGCCCCGGATGGGTGGACTTTCTCTCTTGTGCTGCTAAGAGCACCATTTTCTGTTGTAGAGCAAGGGCTACCAGAGACATAGGCGTGGTTAGAAGCCTCCTCTAAGTGCTTCTCTTTTGGGAAACCTTCCCCCGTTTTTGGTGTTCAGAGGTAGCAGGTGATTTCCCTTCTAAGAGGTAAAAAAAAGTTCTCCACTGGGCTTTCCCTCTTCCTCCTGCATAGTGTGGCGTCCACCACCTCCTTAACCGAGGACCTAAGTTCTTCCTCAAGAAACCTCTTAATGTTTTCTTACATAAGTTCTTCTGCCTGTGGATGGGGTTTGTTGGTGTCCATTTTCATAATAATGGACTCTCTCTTAAATAAATGGCTTAATTTTTGGAGGAATCTACTCACGGTTTGAAGTATTTCAAGGATTTGTATTTCCTTAAGGGTTTTTGTTTAAAATACTTATGTGATATTGGCTCCAGATGGGGCTAAAGTACCTCCTAAAAGCTAGAAAGCGAGCTTCTCTGGTAAATTTCAGCGAGCAGTGTGGCCGTTTTAGCTCGAGCGATGAGCTGTTGTCAAGGCTACGCGATCGCAAGTTGCAGGGGTGCGTCAAAACAAATGAAGGATGTTCTGCCTCCTTTGTTGACTTTGTTTCAGCGATGCGAGGGGTAGCACCTCACGATGCTGATGTTTAAATTGGTTGCGGTTAGCTTTGCTTAAGGCTGCAGGTGAGAGAAATCTGTCTACATATATTTGTGTTGCAGTCAGCGTTGTTATGGCTGTATTTACTTATGTTTCATGCTCTGTATTTAATTGTAAGCGCTTCCGAGGACGCGATGCTGAGATTTAAATGGCTGATTGCGTCTTGATCTTTTGGTACAAATAAGATAATGTTGGCACCTGGCCGCGTTATCTCCCAATTAGGTCTAATAATGCAGCATTCTTTACACTAAGCCGCTTATTTGAGTCGTTAGACTCGAAAAGGGTGAATTTTACTTACCTGGCTCTACCATAAATCTGAAGGGTTTATGAATTACCAATCTGTATAAAATGTCAAATACATTAAGAAAGCGTATTCTACATGGTTAAATAAAGCGTAAAGTGACAATAAGAAACAATCCTTAAATAGCATTACATTCCATATTAAGAAAAAACATCATCAGGTAATTAAAAAAATAAAACATCGTAGTGAAGCTCATATACTAATCTAGATGAGCAGCAGCTAATCAAAGAGGAGAATGAGATGGTGCACATGATATTTATAGTGTCTTCATGAACATTCTATTGTTTGATGTATTAAGTATTCTTTGAAGGGCTGCATGTTAGGGCAGCAGGAAGTCATTGCATAATGGTAGCCTCCGGTCTTGAAATGAAATCACAAGATGTTGCTGACCCGCGGCTCGAACTGGTATCCCCAGCTCTTACCTCGGGGCCATCCCACCTAGCTGAGCCCTGGGCAGTGGCTGGCAGCCTGCAGTGAGATGAGGAAAACTTGAAATCTGTGCCCTTTTTTTCTCACAGGTTATGTTATGTGGCTGGGGAGGGAGGGAGCAGGGAGCAGCAAAGGGATTTTCTTTTTCTATCCAGCAGTAAACCAAGCTTACAGAAGTCAGATAAGGATTAGTAATGTTAACCAATTTGGCTTTTGTGTAGTGAAAAGATGTTAGCCACTTGAGTACCACACAGAAGTTGTAGCTCCTAGACAGTAGTCGTGAATGCTTGTTTCCTGCACATACGGCTTCTTGCACTGCTATTCTACATGCATATTTTGCTTGCACACACCCACAAAATAGGCACGGAAGCAATACTTATTAATCATACCCAACAAAAACATCAGCAGCAATCCAAGCGTCCCTTCACCAACATTGCAGTGCAAGTTTCCTTTGCAGGTATATTTGGCATGTACTGCACCAGCTTTGCAATGTTCTCTCCCACATTTGGAGCCTATATAGTGCAAGCAGCAGCCAATTAAGGTTTCCCTCGCTCAGTACAGATGCAACCTACGCGCCAGTAGTGCAGTCTTCCGTTGCACACATGAAACCGGTACTGGACATCAGCTATGAAAGCATCAACTGCAAAGTGAATAGATGGTGAAAAGAGCCACATTTCCTTATTCACACAGGCGTGTAAAACATGAGCATAAGAAACACAAAGAACAGTGGATATGGAGTGGAAAGCATCAGTCCTGTAGTGCAGTATTCAGGGCGCACTTCTCTGTGGGGTGGGGGGGGGGGGTATTGGGAACTGCTTCTGAGTTGAGGTGTCTCGCTCGCTCGCTCTCGCTCTCTCTCGTCTTTTTCTTTTTCTCTCTCTCTCTCTCTCTCGTCTTTTTCTTTTTCTCTCTCTCTCTCTCTCTCTCTCTCTCTCTCGTCTTTTTCTTTTTTTCTCTCTCTCTCGTCTTTTTCTTTTTCTCTCTCTCTCTCTCGTCTTTTTCTTTTTTTCTCTCTCTCTCTCTCGTCTTTTTCTTTTTCTCTCTCTCTCTCTCTCTCGTCTTTTTCTTTTCCTCTCTCTCTCTCTCTCTCTCTCTCTCGTCTTTTTCTTTTTCTCTCTCTCTCTCTCGTCTTTTTCTTTTTCTCTCTCTCTCTCGTCTTTTTCTTTTTCTCTCTCTCTCTCTCTCTCTCTCTCTCTCTCTCTCTCGTCTTTTTCTCTCTCTCTCGTCTTTTTCTTTTTCTCTCTCTCTCTCTCTCTCTCTCTCTCTCTCGTCTTTTTCTTTTTCTTTTTCTCTCTCTCTCTCTCTCTCTCTCGTCTTTGTCTTTTTCTCTCTCTCTCTCTCTCTCTCTCTCTCTCTCTCTCTCTCTCTCTCTCTCTCTCTCTCTCTCTCTCTCTCTCTCTCTCTCGTCTTTTTCTCTCTCTATCATTTCTCGCCCTCTTAAATCTGGTTCCCTGCCTGATCCTGCTGCTGTACAGAGGGAGGAAAGACTTTAAAGTTTGACATTAGGTGAAGGCTGCACTCAGGTCACTTTCATGCGTAGTGCCTCTTCATCACAGCAACAGCACATTCTAATAAGTAAAAAAAAGAACTGAGACTTCTTTTAAAAGGCGAATGAAGACTCTTTTTTTCAGAGATCTTTCCTATCTCATCTGGTTTCCTGTGTTTTATTAGCTGTGGGAATGAAAAATGTTCTCGTAATCATGACAAAGTTTCAGTTCTATTAAGGACGCGGAGGCGAGGATTATGCTCAACTTTCTTTATTCCTTACTCCAGCAGCTTCAACTTTAAATCAACAAAAAAAACTATCATTCCCATAGTGTATGCAGTAAGGGTCCTTTATGGTCCACCAATCAGCAGTCCTCATGGTTCACAAGGCCGTGCTCTTCCTGGGTCACTTCCTCTTTATTGATTGCGACCACAATATCCCCGAGTCTTGTTAGTCTGCCTTGGAACTCTCAGAACCTGGAAGAAGCCAAGAGACAAACCAATGATTCCAATCTCCATTTAAACCTAGGCAAACCTCATTTCTTCTTTGGTGATGTTGTATTGTATATATCTTCTTGTATCCAAGAGTTGCATGGTTTCTTGGAGAACAATTTTCTCAAAAGCCAATATCTTCTCACTCATTAGGTATGTACCTGGTGTGAAAGTAGAGACAGGTCTAAAGTTTGTGGCAGTTGGCTTCGGATTGTAGGTGTTTTTGCTGAAGTAATATTTCAGTCTAATCTTTCGAGAGAATTGTTGGAGCTCCAGTTTTACTTGAAACGAGTCAGGTATAACAGTTGGTATAAATGAGAGTCCTTTGGCAAGGACCTCTCTTTCAACATTAGACATAATGTGGTCTGACAAGTTGATTAAGGGTTCTCTCTGGTTGGGTGTATCGTTTGGACAAGCCCTCACACTCTGTGTTGTTGAGATGTTAATGCTGTGTAAAGTGGCTATCGTCCCCTCATTAGTGGGCATGACTGTTGTATTGTTGGTGTTATTGTCAAAAGTGGTAGGGGTTGCTGTATTACTGGTGTTGTTGTCAACAGTGGTAAGGGTACGTTCACTTTGTGTCTGGGTGGTATCGTGATTCCCTCTCTGGGTTTCTACCATCTGTAGGTTTGTCTCCGAGTGGAAATCTCCCCATGTGTTTCGCTACGTACACGCGCCTTAGCCAGGATCATTCACTGATACGGTCAAAGGAGACAGGACGTATGCCTGAGCCCCTCTTCAGTAACCTGAGACTCTGGGTCTAATTAAGGTGAGCGGGAAGAACAGTGAGGGTTGCCTTTTTGCGTAAATTAAATGCGAACGGCACGGAGGACGCTAACTAATTCCCCTTCTATCTAGAACTCTTCAGAAGAGTGATCAACAAGATCGGAGGAGTAAGGACGCTCGCCTGCACCCCTCCATGAGTATCCTGAGATTTAAAAGAAACCCTATTGAAGAAATAGAAAACCACCAATTTTCAACACTGGGTGAGTTCTTATAAGCGTTTAGATAAGCACCCATTGGATCAGAACATAGCCATCATAGGGCAATTCTTGACTACCTCCCATTCCCTCCCTCATAGAATTAATGTGGTACAGAAGATCTTTGCCAAACTAAACGAAGAGCATTGAACAGGTCCTATTAGCAACACTGGGCCTCCTTAGGTGAGTTTTGACCTTGCATGCCTGAGTAGTTCCAGCATCCCCCTATTTCTTACACACACTTGACCATACACTTTACTATTCTACAGGCTGTCACCTCCTTTCTATGTCCTGATGAAGACCCGCATTGACTAGACAGTAGTGCGCTTCCAGGGTTGAAACGTCGACAAACACCCCCCGGACCAGTTGAAAGACTCTGCATAAAGACTTATTCACTCAATCCGCAGACCTATTCAATTATCTGTTTTCTGGCCTTCTTGAATCGTCGAAATTTTCAGTTACTTTGTATATATTACGCACCATCACTACATCACTGAGCACCACATGTCACCCTGTCACAAAAATCTTTTATTTACTTTCGTGTCTTGACAGCCATGCAATTTAATTTGGGTATTCATAAATGACGTAATTTATAAAAAATCTTGAATACCCTTTATGGTCTTATTATTGTGTGTATTATTTGTGATTTAATTGCTTTTTCTTGTGAATAATTCAAGGATTGGTTCAATAGTTTAAAGAAATAATTCATACCCGACAGAACCAACTGTTATCTCCTATTCCTTGAGGCATCTGACCACGCACAACTTTGGGGACTTGTCAAAGGCTGGTTAGGACACCATTCTAGAATCTGATTTGGTTATACTCACAGTATGAAAGGTGACCCCCCCCCCCCCCCCCCCGGGGTGAAATCCCTTCCAGAAATGTCCAGAGCTCTAACATCTGACACCCGCCGACATGAGACTAAGAACAAAAGTATACCCAGTTTAGCTTGACAGTTCCATGCGGGCCAAATATATATTTCTTTTATTTTTTATTTATTGAATTTTGCAAAAGATAAATCCTACAAAAATGAATTGAGAATAAATCAGTCACAGTGTAGATACGCACCGATCAGGTGGCATAACTGATATCAGAATACTGATCCATAGGCTTATACATTCAAGAGAGCAATATGCCCACCATACGAATCCTTATACAACCATGTCTTGGGTTTCATTGTTTCTAGATGGCGAATTATCCATTAGGAACAGTACAGAAACAATACCCCTGAAACTGATTGTTGACGCATTTTACATAGTTGGAACCTGGAATAGAAACCCAAAAGGAAGGCATGCAATTTCATAGCATTGCTCGCAGCGCACCCCCTACATCAGGAAAGGAGCGGGATTCCAGATAATTTTTTCACTCTTTACCGGCTAGGTAACTCTGATACAGGATCCAAAAGTTTTTGGAGCGGCTCTGGGGAGAAAGCAGATCGCTATATAATTCAGATTGCGTGTTGCAATACAACCTGTCTCTTGACCATTGCACCATAGTGGGAGGTGGTCCTCCTAGCCCAGCGTATAGCAACTCACGCTTTGCTATCAACTGTCCCATATCTACCAAACGTCGTATATCTTTCCGTACACACTAAGCAGGTCAACGCTGTCTCTTCCTCCTGCTTCAACACCCTCTGCATGCTCCGCAAGATCTACAAGTGGATCCCCACCGAAACTAGAAGAACGGTCACCCAGGCCCTCGTCAGCAGCAGGCTGGACTACGGAAACTCACTGTATGCAGGAGCTTCGGCCAAACTCCTGAAAAGGCTTCAACGCATCCAGAACGCCTCTGCACACGTGATCCTCAACATCCCTCGACGCAGCCACATCACACCCTACCTGAGAGACATGCACTGGCTCCCCGTCAGCAAGAGGATAACCTTCAAGCTCCTCACCCAAGCACACAAGGCACTCCACAACACCGGACCAGCGTACCTCAACGAACGACTCCGCTTCTACACCCCCACCCGCCAGCTACGCTCCGCCGACCTCTCCCTCGCCACAGTCCCCGCATCCGAAGAGCAACCTCTGACGGCAGATCGTTCTCCCACCTCGCAGCAAAGACCTGGAACACCCTCCCCATCCACCTACGGCAGACCCAAGACCTGCTGACCTTCAGAAGACCCCTTAAGACCTGGCTTTTTGAGCAGTAGCAGCATTCCCCTCCCCCCAGCGTCTTGAGACCCTCACGGGTAAGTAGTGCGCTTTACAAATGGATTGTTTTATTGATAGTAGAGCCAGCAAGGGGTCCAGTATCAGAGACTCTCCTGTAATATCACTTAATTTTTGGAATATTACTATCCAGTAACTGGCTATGTCAGGACACAGCCATGCCAGATGCATGAATTCTGCTGGTTCCGCACCGCATCTCTCACATCTCGCTGTGTCCCGGAGACCATATCTGTGCAATCGGAGTGGAGTATACTATACTCTACTAAGAAATTTAAAATGAATGAGTCGGTGTCGTCCATTCAGGGAGACCTGTCGTGTGTCTTCGCAACAATAGGGCCATGTGTCGTCATCTAATGTGTCCCCCCAGATCAGTCTGCCACTCCAGCCTGGCTTTAATTAAATAATAATTCCGGTAATCTTGCACCATACTGTAAATATTGGAGACTAATTTACAGGGGGACTCTGCATGCAACATTAGGGAGAAGGGTGCAACTTCCAGCGGTTCCAACATTTCTTCTCCAAGCGTGTCGCAGAGCGCATGCCTAACCCTATAGCAATGAAACATCGTAAGTGGAGTGATATCTTGCCTTTCTGAAACTATCTCTTCCCATCCTCGTCCCATTCCATCCTCAAGTCTCCTATTCTGGAGATATCAAGAAGCACTAGGGCTCGTAATACTTCTGGCTCATTAATCACTGGCAGTCATTGACACCATTCAACAGGTGTGAGTGGGGAGTACAAGAAAGAGGCAGCTTGTCGTTTCATTAAAGTTCGAGGCATGTGGGCTGCTGAATTCATATCTGTGCATAGATCGCCGCCTAGTGTTGGGTCCGGATGTTTGCACGTTGTTGTCCTGGAAGAGTCTTCGAAGTATCCTTGGATAGGTGACTCCTCCCCTGGACTACAGTGCGCATGGGCATCCTCTCCATCCTCTCCATCCTCAGATTGTTTTTTTCCGCCATTGGGTTCGGATGTGCTTATCTTGACTCAAGTTAGGAAAAACTTTTTACAGGCCAAAAGGCCTCTAGTTCGCGTTGGTACTGTTCCCGATCGGTATCGATAGTATCTTTGTTAGTTTACTAACTTCCAGAACCAACTTTTTCGCATCTTACCCGACCATCGACCCGACATCGACGATGGAATCGAGGGCACCATTCAAGCGGTGCCCTGTATGCAATGCGAAATATCCACACATCGACGTCCATCCGGTGTGCAACAAATGCCTTTCACCGGATCACGACGAATCTACATGTATGGCCTGTGCCCGATTTCGATCCAAGAAGACTCTCCGGAATCGACGAGCGGCGAGACTCGAGGCGCAGCAAGCGGCACCGGCCCCGGCCGACATCTTCAGCGCCGAGACCGAAGATGTCGAAGAAGTGGAGAACCTACCCTCCAGCCCCGCTTCCGAACATAACTCCGAATCGGAAGATGTCGACGAAACACTCTTTCGCAGAGATGAAGACGACACCGAGGTAGGAGACTACAATGAGGCCTTAGGGGCCGAAGAGAGTAGCTCCGATGAAGAGCAAGGCCTACCCGTTCAGACTGAGGAAATCCCCGTGCAACAGTCTATGGCACCGGTCGAGGGATCGCCTTCGGGCCTTACCCAAGACCTATCCCGCAGTTCTTCGGCCCCGCCCTCGGGCCCGGCCTCGGACATTCAGCGGCAGCCATTAATGCCCAAACCGGCTGGTTTCCCTTCTTCGAAACTGAAACCAAAAGCTGTATTGGTTCAACTGAAACCAAAACCGAAAGTGGCGCTGGTCGGATCGAGGCCCTCCACACCTTCGACGCCAGCAAAACCCGTCGGCACCGAGCGCAACAAATGAGACTTCGGTGCCGAGCTCGAAGCGGCCGACGTCGGAGTCGACGTACGGAAAAACACCTTCGGTGCCACCAAACCTACTCGGCTCCCGGCACCGACGCAATCGGCTCCGACCCCAAAGGTCAAACTACCTGCCGCGTCTCACCCCGCTACGACGGCACCACCAAAGCCACACTCATCGAAGGCGTCGACGGCCATTCCCGCCCCTCGACTCCACGACTCACCGGCGCCGAAAAAGTCCACGCCCGCCTCCACAGAACCGGTCGGCGCAAAGGAATCAAGGGCGCTCCAGGTGCCACCCGTTGCTGCGCAGCGCACCAAAAATAAAAATATCCTCCAGGACACATCGGGCTCCGAGCCAATAAAAGCTCCAACAGCCTCTTCGGCACCAGCCAATATTACTTTTGGCCTGCCACCATCCACGGCCCCGAAACTGTTCCAAATCAGGACACGGGTCACCCACACCACGATCACGCCTGCCGAACACTCTGCGGAGACGTCTCCATCGCATATCATCGACGCCGACGCCGGCAGGATGATTATCCACAAAAGGAGAATAACTTCTGAGCCGGCTTTGGACTCCTTTCGGATCCCACTTAAGAGAAAGCTGCCAGTGGCTTCAGAACCAGTTCTTTACGAACCTTTCCATTCACCCTACCAGGATCCACAATCCTTCTCTCCCACACACTCCGACACGGATGCGTTGGAGGACTACATGGGTGACCAAGTCCCCTACCCCGGAGGGATGGACAATGATGGCCAACAGGACCCTGATCAAGCTTGGGATGACCCTGTAGACCCAGGTGCACCTATGGATGCACAGGACCCGCAACTCTATGGAGCAAAAACATCTCCCACAGAGGACACTGCCGCGTTCAACGCTCTAATTGAACGTGCTGCGGCCAATCATGGGGTGCAACTTCACTCGGACACCATCGAGGACGACTTTCTCATGGATACTTTCGCATCCTCAGAAAGGAATATAAAGACTCTGCCCATGTTAAAGGGGGTCCTCAAGCCAGCAAAGGACATCTTCAAAGAACCCACCAGGGCAAGAGTGATAAACCCCAGGATCGACAAAAAATACAGATCGGCGCCTGGGGACCCTACTTACATTAGAGGCCAATTACCTCTGGATTCCATTGTCGTGGCGAATGCTCGCAAGAGGGCACACTCGCAAACAACAGGTGATGCTCCTCCCCCGGACAAAGAGTCCAAGGTGCTAGAGACCTCTGGCAAACGGGTTGCCGCCCAAGCAGCTAACATATGGCGCATTGCCAATACTCAAGCGCTCCTCGCTGGCTATGATCGAGCGCACTACGACACATTAGAACAACTACTCCAACATCTCCCTGACCAATTCAAAGAAGGTGCAGAGATCCTCATCAGGGAGGGACAACTGCTCACAAATGCATCCATCAAGTGTGCACTGGATGCCGCAGATACAGCTGCCAGAGCCATAAACACTAGCGTCATGTTGCGACGACACGCCTGGTTGCGAATCTCCGGATTCAAACCAGAGGTACAAAATAACATCCTCAACCAACCTGTCAACCCCGACTACTTATTCGGCCCGGAGGTTGACACTACCCTAGAGAAAATAAAAAAGGACACGGACACTGCAAAGTCCATGGGGGCCCTACAGACGCAGTCCTTTCGGAGCGGCTCCTTTCGTCGCCCCGGAAATAGAGGAGCAGGTAGAGGACAGGGGTCACAGCAAACATACAACAAGGGCAACACACAAAACACCTACGATAAAAACACCCGGGGTGGATATCGTGGCTCCAGCACAAAGGGCAGAGGACGCGGCTACGGCAACACCAGGTCCTCTCCCAAGAACAAGCAGTGACGCCCTCTCCCTTCCTCCCGACCACATAACACCTGTCGGGGGAAGGCTACAAAGGTTCCTGTCCACGTGGAACTCCATCACCACGGACAGGTGGGTCAAAGATATTGTCAAATACGGTTACTGTCTAGAACTAACCTCCACTCCACCCACCATACCTCCAAAAAACCGTCCTATGTCCTCAGAGCACTTAACGCTCTTACAGCAGGAGGTGCAAAGCATGCTTCTAAAAGGCGCAATCGAGGTCGTACCCGTCCACGAGCAAGGTACAGGGGTGTACTCACTGTACTTTTTAATACCGAAAAAGGACGGGTCACTCAGACCTATATTAGACCTGAGACTCCTGAACCAGTACATTCTTTCCGAGCATTTTCACATGCTCACTCTACAGCAAGTCCTCCCGCTGCTCAAGCAGGGAGACTTTCTGGCCACACTGGACCTCAAGGATGCGTATTTCCACATACCCATTCACCCCTCACACAAGAAATACCTCAGGTTCACTGTTCAAGGGCAGCACTACCAATTCAAAGTCCTTCCCTTCGGCGTGACAACAGCACCCAGGGTATTCACAAAGTGCCTAGCTACTGTGGCGGCACATCTACGGAGGCAGCACATACACGTCTACCCTTACCTGGACGACTGGCTCGTTCAAGCGAAGTCAGCCCAGCAATGTGCCAGCCACATGTCCCGCACCATCCACCTCCTTCACAGTCTGGGGTTCTCACTAAATTACCCAAAATCCCATCTCCAGCCCGCACACGTACAACAGTACCTCGGTGCGACTATAGACACTCTGGCGGCCACAGCTCAGCCAAATTTAGTGAGACTCAACAGCATGCAAATGCTGATTTCCAAATTCAAACCACAACACTCCCTTCCCGCGCGAGTGTTCATGCAGTTGATAGGCATGATGGCCTCCTGCATCTTCATAGTCCCACACGCGAGACTACATATGCGCCCGCTTCAGGAGTGCTTAGCACGTCAGTGGAATCAGGCTCAAGGACAGTTGAAAGACCTAGTGTTGGTGAGCGGTCGGGCATACAACTCTCTGCATTGGTGGAATCCACAAAACCTTTGCAAGGGCCGACCGTTCCAAGAGCCTGTCCCACAGATAATACTGACGGCGGACGCGTCTCTCCAGGGATGGGGAGCTCATGTACTCCATTACACAGTGCAGGGACTATGGACACAACAACAAAAGAAGATGCACATCAACCTTCTAGAGCTGATGGCAATCTTCCTCGCTATTCAAAGTACACTTGTGCAACAAAGTCGTGTTGATCCGGACGGACAACATGACTGCAATGTACTACATACAGAAGCAGGGAGGAACACACTCTCCACAGTTGTCTCATCTGGCTCAGAGCCTGTGGAAGTGGGCCATTCAGAGGAACATGTTCCTCATGGCAGAACACCTCCCCGGCAAGGACAACCAAATGGCGGATCTGCTCAGCAGACACAGCCACCAGATGCACGAGTGGGAGTTACACCCATCAGTACTCCAACCGTACTTCCAGCAGTGGGGTCATCCAGAGATAGACCTATTCGCGACAAGCGAAAACGCAAAATGCCAAAGCTTTGCCGCCAGGTTCCCACATCCGCAGTCGCAGGGCAATGCGATATGGATGAACTGGTCCGGCAGATTAGCGTACGCTTTTCCCCCAGCACCACTGATACCGCTGGTGGCGCGCAAACTCAGACAACACTCACTGACACTCGTCCTGGTTGCTCCAACGTGGGCACGCCAGCCATGATACACCATCTTTCTCGAACTTTCCGTGGTGCCGCATCAAAGGCTGCGGATCAAACCCGCGCATTTGACGCAGAACCATGGAGAGATTCAGCACCCAGATCCGCAACAGCTGAACCTGGCAATCTGGCTCCTGAAGTCCTAGAGTTTGGCTACCTAAACCTGCCACCTGACTGTATGGACATCATTAAGGAGGCCAGGAGACCCACTACCAGAGCTTGCTATGCAGCCAAATGGAAGAGGTTCGTCATTTATTGCAATAATAATGACATTAACCCGCTAGACGCATCCATCCAAAACATTATTTGTTACCTAATACACCTATACCGATGCAATCTGGCGTACACCTCTATACGTGTCCATTTGACCGCAATCTCAGCCTATCTACAAACCAGGCAGCACCTCTCTCTATTCAGAGTGCCTGCCATCAAAGCATTCTTGGAAGGACTCAAACGAGTCATTCCACCTACCCACCCACCAGCCCCAATGTGGAACCTCAACTTGGTCCTCACACGCCTGATGGGTCCACCCTTTGAACCTCTACACTCATGTGAGATTCAATTCCTTACCTGGAAAGTAGCTTTCCTAGTAGCGATCACTTCTTTAAGAAGAGTTAGTGAACTCCAGGCACTAACCGTTCAAGAGCCATTTATACAGGTTCACGCCAACAGGGTCGTACTACGTACCAACCCCAAATTCATGCCTAAGGTGATATCGCAGTTCCATATGAATCAGACTATTGAACTGCCTGTTTTCTTTCAAAACCCACAAACTGTCGCAGAAAGGGCACTCCATACACTAGACGTAAAAAGGGCCCTCATGTATTATATCGACAGGACCAAACCCTTTAGAAAAACAAATCAACTTTTCGTTGGCTTTGCCCCACACCACAAAGGTAACGCTATCTCCAAAGCAGGAATAGCCAGATGGATCGTTAAATGTATTCAAATTTGCTATCAAAAGGCTAAACGCACTTTAACGATTCCCCCTCGAGCCCACTCAACACGTAAGTTAGGGGCCTCCATGGCTTTCCTAGGAAACATTCCTTTGCATGACATATGTAGAGCAGCCACCTGGTCCACTACACATACATTTACCAAACACTATTGTGTAGATGTGCAATCAAAACAGCAGACAGCTGTAGGACAGGCTGTTCTCAAAACTCTTTCAGACCGCTGCAGCTGGCACGGGTAGCCGCCGCTAATAAGAGGGCACTGCTATATATTCTATGCACAGATATGAATTCAGCAGCCCACATGCCTCGAACTGAATATGCTACTTACCAGTATGCATCTGTTCTTGGCATGTAGGGCTGCTGACATTCATATCGCCCTCCCTCCTCCCCGGCGCCTGTAGCAGCTGCAGCTCTCAGAATTACTGTAAGCATGGTCATCACTTTCTGTATCTACTCCATCACGGCCACAATGGCGAAAAACAATCTGAGGATGGAGAGGATGCCCATGCGCACTGTAGTCCAGGGGAGGAGTCACCTATCCAAGGATACTTCGAAGACTCTTCCAGGACAACAACGTGCAAACATCCGGACCCAACACTAGGCGGCGATCTATGCACAGATATGAATGTCAGCAGCCCTACATGCCAAGAACAGATGCATACTGGTAAGTAGCATATTCATTCTGCCATGCATGTGTGGTGGCGTCTATAGAATGTAGAGTTACCTGTGTGCCTGGACGGCGCCTGGAACAGGAACGCAGCGAGGGGAGAGGGCGCAGCCACGACCGTCTCTATGTAAATGCGGGGAGGGGATTTTTGATGCAACCAGTGAAAGGCATGCAAACAGTGCGCCACATGGTGGTAAAGTTCCAGATCTGGAGCACCACGTCCTCCCATAGTATATGGGAGTGTAAGAATATCCCACTTGACGCTGGTTTGTTGACCAATAAAGTCTTGATACATTTAAAGAAGTGGTCTGGAAGGACCATAGGTATATTTAAAAACAAGAACTGAAATCTAGGTAACACTGCCATTTTCATCGAGGAGATGCGACCAAGGAGAGACAATGGCAGCTGCACCCTTCTGTTAACATCATCTTCTAGCTTAGTGACTGCCCGCCATAGTTCTCATTGAATACTATATCAGAGTTCTTGTGTACCTGAATTCCCAAATAACGCACAGAATCAGTGGACCAGTTCAAAGGAAATTCCAGTTCAATCGGCTCCGTGGCAGCGTTAAGGGGTAAAATGGTGGATTTAGTCCAGTTGATTTTAAGGCCGGAGAATTCACCATATCGTACCACTTCCCTTAAGACTGGGGATAGGTTAACCTCTGGATCTCTTATGTATAAGAGAGTGTCATCAGTATAGGTGGAAGTTAAGTTAAATCTGGGAAACATATCTCTCTTATGGCTGTGGTACTCTCTGAGGGCGCATGCCAGGGGCTCGGCCACAATAGCGTAAAGGAGTGGCGATAACGGGCCCCCTTGACGAGTTTCCCTGGAAATTTTAAAAGGAGAGGTTACAGGTTGCCCACCCTGACCCTAGCAGTTGGGGAATTATATAAGACAGCTGAGAGAAGATGTCGCCGACACCCATCCGCCGTAAAACTAGCATCATGAATTTCCATTCAACAGAATCACAGGCCTTTTCAGCATTTATAAATATTGCAGCAACCTTGATCTCTGGTTTAGTGTGTTGGATAGAGCCAAATACTGTGCGCAGGTTATGTGTTGGGGTGCACCCTGGGACAAACCCTGCTTGCTCTGGTCTAGGTCGGTTCCAATGGGGCCAAGCGGTTTCCCAAAACTTCGGTGAATAGTTTGTTGTCGACATTCAATAATCTCAACTGTCTATATGATGAACATTCATCGGGAGGCTTGCCTGGCTTCAAGAGGGTAACTAGCAGAGCCTCTCACATAGACTGGGACATCCCCCCCACTGTCTCCTATCTCCTCGAACAGGGTGATCAAGTGAGGAACTAGGAGCTCTTTGAACTTCTTATAGAAAGCTACAGTTAAGCCGTCCTGTTCTGGGGCGCTCCTGGCAAGCATAGATTTTAACGCTTCTTGGACCTCCCAGGCCTCCAGTGGCCTCATAAGCTATTCTCTATGTCCATCAGCTAACCATGGAAGTTTAATATGTTCCAAATAATCCAGGACTGCAACATCCTCTCCAGCTGTCCTAGTTCGATGTAGATCTGAATAGTAGTTACTAAATCTGTCTTCTATGGCATCAGGATCTCGTAACATCTCGCTGGTTGCTGCACGGATTTCTGTGACTCCAGCAGTCTCACGTCTGCCTCTCAATACGGCCGCTAATTTTGCACCTGGGCGGACCCCCTCCCCGTAGGATTTAGCTACGGCATACTTCCCTAAAAACTTGATCTCTCTGTCAGCAGTATCGTGATACTCCTCCAAGGTTTTCTTTAGCTCCTCCCTGACCTGCTCGTTCCCCCACCTCCAGGGCCTCCCGCTCAAAATCAGCCAATTACTTTTCAAGTACTTCCAATTGCACTCTAATTGAAGGGCGCACCCCTGAGTGTTTGGCCATAGCTTTCCCTCTAATGTAGACCTTAAAGGTGTCCCATATCGTAGCAAACTGGGTTACAGATCCAATATTTGTGTGAAAGAAGGTCTCAATAGCTTCTGTCATTTCAGTCTTGGATACGTTCTCTAGGAGTGCATAGGGCGGAAACCTCCAAGTGAATGGGGCTGGCCGTTTCAATCGGCTCTCAGTCTAATTGTATAGCTGAATGGTCTGAGTATGAGCGTGAGTGCACTTCGCAGCAGCGAATCGCAAGACCAAGGGAGCCAGATGTGAACCAATAATCGATCCTGGTATACAGATCTTGTGGGGCAGAATAGTGTGTGAATCCCCCCGCCCCCCTAGATCTCGCGCGCCAAACATCTACCATGTCCAGCTCTGCAATTGCATCCTCTATAACCTTAGCTGCTAATGACTGATGCCGAGCAGGGCCCCTGGAGTGGTCTAGTGCCGGGTTAAGGACAGTTAAAATCCCCTCCCCATACCTATGGTAGCTGTGCCATTCATCGCAAACGCTCAAGGAGCTCTTGGTAAAATTGTGGTTGATCGAAATTAGGGCCACAGACATTAACAATGATGAACTTCATTCCATTTACCTTACATTTGGAAATGGCATACTTGCCCTCCGTGTCCACCTCAAGGGAGATACCACTGCTGGGGTTAATCCGTGTGAGCATCCATCGCACATGTGTAGAGAAGCCTACAGCGTGAAATATTCCATGCAATCATCTACGAGTTAGCATTTGGCAGTCTATGGGTAGATGAGTCTCCAAGATCAGCGATCACTTTTGTAGTTATCCAAAAATAATTTAGGCCACTAACATTCCAGGTTAGTAGCCGCAACCTATCCCTCCGGTTCTGAGTAAAAATTCACATCCTTAGCCATGCCTCACCTATGTCTGACCAAATAAGCACCCCAATACTCTTTCCTACATCGAGGAACCTTTGCTTGAGTTAATAAGCACACTGACCATGAAAAGACAATACCATAACAAAACCCTCACAGAAATTCCCCCACGCCATTAAGACCCCAACTTAGCATATTCGATACCTCCGCAGCCCCCTCTCTCCCGCACAGAAATCATAAAGCAAAAAGCCATGTGATGAGTAACACACGGGGCGGATGTTACCACGACACGGCTAAGTGCCCCACTAAAACAGAAACGTAGTAATGCCATAAAAACACATCTGGTACATACATGTACAACAGGTATAAACCTTCCTTTCACTAAGGGTACATAGGCCCCCACCTCCCATATCCGTATGGAAATATTCCTAAAAACAGAGCATCCAGTTTGGACATCTAATGTAGCCCTCTCTCCTGGCATATCAAATTAACCTTAACAATACTTGCGATACGCAGACTTCGTTAAACCATTAGTAGCAGTCTCAAAGAATCTGGTTGAAGTCGGCAATCGGGTGTAGCCCAGTGTGGGGGGCACGTAGTTGTCTCTAACACCACTATTATGCCTTAGTTCTCGAGAAAGGAATTGTAAATCGGTGTCTTCTCTAGTCCGGTTCCTCGTCGAGTCTCTCTGCCTCTCTGTTCCGCACTTCCCCCTTAGAGTATTCTTTTAAGGCTGTCTGTAGAGATTTCAGATCTTGGAAGATCTTTGATTTGCCATTCGTATTAACCCTGAGCCTGGCCAGATATAGCATGGTGTAGTCCATGTTTTGCTCCCGTAGGAGTCGCTTCAGCGGAGCAAAGTGTTGTCTGGCCTCCTGCCTTCATGGTAAAGTCTGGGTACAATGAAATCGTGGAGCCCTCGTATTGAAGGTCTCTTTTTTTCTCTAGCTTGCTTCAAGGCTGCGTCCCTGTCTCTATAATTTAACAGTTTTGCGATCACTGGGTGCGGCGGGTCCCCCGGGGGAAGTCTTGGGCCAAGCGAGCGGTGAGCACGTTCTAACACAAATATTTCCGAGAAGGTTTCTCAGCCCAGTAGTGTGATGAGGAGTTTCTCTATGAACACTTCCATGTTCCCATTGTTGTGGATTCTGGGAGGCCTGTAATATGTATATTACTCCTCCTGGACCTAGCCTCCAAATCGTCTGCCTTATCCTGCAACGCAGTAAGAGTTTTCGGCAGCTATTTTTGGACAATGTCCTCTCTGATTGCGCCTCCGACACACGTGTCTCGGTCATGTCGATACGTTCCGCATGCTTTTTGAGGCGCTCTGACATTCTATCCATGCGATATGCTAAGGTGTCTGTTTTCCCATCAATAGTTGATGAGCTTTTCTGCATCACTTCCAGGATCTGTCTAATATCGCCAGCCGCCTCATCGGTCATGTCCGTCTGCTCCTCGGCAGGCCTAGTCCCCTCCGTCTCTCTGTTCCTCGATTTTCGCTGCTTGAACTGTAGTTTAGGTTGAGTTTTGTCCACCTTGCCCATGCTTATGCGGTGGGGGGGGGGGTCGGAGTCGTGGCCGTCTCTCACCTCCAATTCTCGGTTGCCCCAAGCGATGTTTGTTAGAGTCCGGGGTACGAGTAGTCCGCGCACAGAATCCGCTCAAGCCCACTGCTGGCACGGAGAATTCGGGCCAAGAGGTTGCACCAGTCTCCCAGTGATAGATTCCGCCAAGCATGTATTGGAATGGAAAGGCTTCTTCAGAGCACAGATAGGGAGCCCCACAGCCACAGCTCGTACCAGTACTAACTTGGACTCTATACAGTAGATCGCGCCGAATGCGAGATTGGGCTGTGAGAGCCCCCCCTAGGCGCGGACCGGGACCCGCAGAACAGCAGTATTGGTCCGAACGTACGTGTACTCCCCGCATCGCTCTCAAACCACTGGACTCCTCCAAATTCTGTTTGTCGCCATTGGCTCCGCACTGCCAATTCCTCTGCCCTTGTAGGGCTGTGCCGAGGAGATCAATGCCCTCCGTACTATGCATCTATTTTCCACGGATGGGCTTGATAAGCATGTGGTGTCGCAGGCCAGGCCTCAGGACAGTCGTACTCAGAGAAGTTCCGGCCACTGGTTCCAATCGGTCATAACAACTAGGGACCGTGAGAAGGAGCAGTGCAGGCGTGTTGCTGGCTTCCGGCCTGGCGCGCTCCCTCCAGGCACCACAGTATCGTGTCTCTCTACTCCTGGGCCTAGGGCTATGGTGGCGCAGAACGATTTTGCGACCCGTGCTTTGCAGCTCTGCCCTCAGTCAATAGGACTCCCGCACATACAGGCCGCTTAATTCTGATATCGGGGCCTCCAAAGGTCCGCCTATTGCAGCGGCTGCATCACAGCTGGGCCGCGTCTCTTAAGTAATGCTGGTCCGGCGCATACCTTCTGGTTCCTTGCGCTCCTCGCTGGCCCGGTTCAGTGTCGGGGAACAGTCGTCACCCCCGAGGCCGCTCCCAGGCTGGATGTCCGTAAAGAGGCCTAGCGACCTCCAGGGCTAGCTTTCCACAGTAAGGCCTCAGCGGTAATGGCGATCACCTTAGGCCGGTGCGTAAGCCTCTAGAGTAGGCCGCACCAGCTTCGGATCTTCTATGCACCCAGACTCCGGCAGCGAGCACACCAAACTGGAGCACAGCATCAGCGCTCTGTATTCCACTGATCCGGACGTGTAGAAAGTACATAGATGTCAGGATAATTGCGGATTGTTACGATGGCTCACAGAGCTCGCTCAGAGTGCGGCCATCTTGAGCCTTGGCAAGCTCCGCCACGGGACAAATATTTAATAGGTTGCCAAGATTGGAACAGGTGTATAACCTTCTTGACATCCCATAAAGATGAATACCTGGGTTCCGGAGGAAGCGTGAAGTAAATTCCTTGCATCAACTTGCAAACCAATTGATGTTCCCCCAACTGGGGCTTCTAGGAGAGGTACGTGGCCTGCTGACATCGCTGACCTGTAAGAATTGATAGTGCGATACGCCAGACCCTGGGCCGGCAAATGATGCCAAAAAATTTATAATGTCCGCCGCTTCGCACCCTGTAACGCCCTGAACGTCTCCGGATCGTTTAACAGACACGACAATGAGGACGCAACCACTAGTGAAGGGTTAGTTGTTTTAATGAAGGCAAATATAATACAAAGAATAAACAAGTTATAGTCACTGGAATCCTCCAGGCTAAGTACGTTACCAGCCCACAGCACGGATGGTCCTAACCGTCCTCTGCATATACGCCGGTCCCGGCGTATGCCAACAGAGGGCAGAAATGAAATGGCCGACAATGCCAATCGGTAGGCTGTGAGGGGCACGAAGAGTGTTGGGGAGAATCGAGGAGTCAGGGAAACACCCAGCCGGGGTCTCTACCTGAAGGGAGCAGCCGCTCAACCTCTTCCTCAGACTGCACCGGGACGCGGAGTCACCTCCTGGTGATGCGTCACCGATACCCCAATCACAAGCAAGAAGACTGAACCGAGAGCAGCCGCTCGATCGATCCTGTGGACTTCCGAGTCTGTAACGCGGCAAACACCTCCTGGTGTGCGTTACAGCTGGCAGTCCCTGTGTCTCTGGTCGGGCTGGGAGTTACGACTCCAACCAGCAAAAGCGCCACTGCGCTTGGACTCAGCCAAGTCAAAAAGCGAAGCTCAATGGTTGACCGGTAGAGCTTCCGGGTCCTTCACAGGTGACGATGGGGCAAGACACGGCCCAGGGAGTAACGACTCGACCTACCTCCGTTCTTGCCTTACTGGAGCACCACTCCGGAACACTGCTCTTCACGAAGCAGGTACGTCGGTGTGAACACAATATCCGACAGCGTTGTACCTCCCGGTTCCTCCCTTTATAGGGCGTGTTTTCCTTGAGTTATGTAACAGCTCTCCTGTTTACATAAGGGCGTGTTTCCTTGAGTTATGTAACAGCTCTCCTGTTTACATAAGGGCGTGTTTCCCTTGAGTTATGTAACAGCTCTCCTGTTTACATAAGGGCGTGTTTCCCTTGAGTTATGTAACAGCTCTCCTGTTTACATAAGGGCGTGTTTTCCTTGAGTTATGTAACAGCTCTCCTGTTTACATAAGGGCGTGTTTCCCTTGTATGACAGGAATTCTTGACACACCCCAGGGGATCCTGGTCATTCTGCACACACCAACCGACCCATCTGGTCCATGCTGATCTGTAACGCTTGCTTGTGCTGTCGGCCCAAGCCGCTCCCAGTAGCTTTGGAACCACGTTCCATAGGCTTGAGACTCTCCAGTGATGCCTGAAATCCGCCATGCTACCAAAGGCATCTGCTCTTGCTGGACTAGAGGGTGTGGATCGCCCCGGGGATCCCAGAGAAGAAAGGGATCTTGTGGTAGAACGATTGGAGGTTGCCAGGAAAGTTCCAGAAGAACTGGAATCCACACTTGAGAACTCCAATACGGGGTGATCAACACCACCTTCGCCTGTTGTCTGCAGATTTGTGCCGTAAGCCTCATTATCATTGCGAACGGGGGAAAGGCGTACCCCGTCTCCTTGGACCAATCTTGGAGGAGTGTGTCCGTCACGGTAGCTAGAGGGTCTGGTTTCCAACTGAAGAATCGTGGTAGTTTGTGGTCCAGACTGGACGTGAAGAGGTCTATCCAGAAATGGCCCCACGTATTGTGGAGTCTCATAAGAACGGTGGATGTAGTTGCCACAGGCTCGTGTCCGACCAGCTCCTGGAGCACCAATCTGCTATCACATTGGAAGCCCCTGGGAGGTATTCCGCTGTCACCAAAATGTTGTGGGAGAGACAAAAAGTCAAAAAGTCCTTGGCTAGATCCGCCAGAGCTTTGGACTTCGTTCCCCCGAGATGGTTGATGTAATGGACTGCGGCGACATTGTCCATCTTCAGGAGCACGCTGCAAGACGCCTTGTCCTTGTCCACCACTGGATCGCGAAGGACTCCGCCATCATTTCTAGGCAATTGATTTGGAGCTGACTTTCCTCGGCGGACCACTTTCCTCCGAAGAAAGACCTAAAGGTAGGGAGACAAACACGTACACCTGGTCCTTCCACAGAAAATGTAGGAAGCGACGCTGCGGAGGAAAGATGGGGACCGCCAAGACGCGTCTTTTCATGGCCATCCTATCTTAGAGTTGAAGAAGGTCCCTCAGCAGATGGATGCTCTGCATCCTGAAGTGGCGATAGATCAACCATTGGTTGAACTCTCTTAGATTGATCACCGGCCGTGACCCCCGTCTGTTTTGTCTACCAGAAAAACATTGCTGAGAAAGCCTCTTGGGTGTAGACTTGTAGAACTATTTTTTTTCTTTTTTGCAGCAGATCCGCCACCTCTTGATCGATAAGGTTGGCATGATTGTGTGCAAAAACCAGCAGTAGCGGTCGAACCTCCTGAATGGGAGAGCCTTAGAATTCTATATGAAAACCTTTTATGGTCTATAACACCTATGCATCGGAGGTGACAGACCTCCAGTTGTGTTCAACAACCGCCAACCTGCAGCCCACCTTTAAATGTGGAAGGGGGGAAAGGCTCAACTGATGTGGCCAAGGGTTGGCCTCTGGCTGCTCCTCTGCGGCCTCTGTAGCCTCGTCTTGACTGGAAGAAATCTTGTCTGCTTGAAACTTGGATTTCCTTGCCGCCTCTTCGAGGTCCTTGGGTGTAAAAACGGCCGAACGCCCTCTTTCACGTCTGGCCTAGACACAAACTCTAGGATGGAAAACCTTCTTAATGGAGGATTGCGCCTTATCTAAAGATGTCAAAGTGGCAACGAACTTGGTGAGTTCCTTTATGAATGGCTCTCTAAAGAGGCCGCCTTTCGCCTCAGTACCCGCGTTGGAAGAAGCCAAGTCTCCCGGTTTGGGATCCACTGTAACAGAAAGGAGTGTCTCCTCTCGGTAGAGAGGGCGCAATTAGCATTGCCCAGGATGACTATTGCGCGCTGGGCCCGGTTCGAAACTCTTTCCGGGAAGAGAGGGGTGCCTGTCAATTTGGCTTCCTCCGCCAATTCTAAGATCTTTGTGATGGGGCCTGCTACATCTAGTAGCTTGTCTTGACATGATTTCCGTGATCTGTCAATCCCCTTTTTAGGATCCCACATGTATTTCTACAGGAAAGTGGCTATTTTTGGGTCAACCTCTGGAGTTTGTTGCCACCTTGCCCGGTAGGGCTGGGCGTGGGCATTTGATATGAGGCAAACCCTTGCCTCTTTCTCGAGAGGTTGGTGCAAGCGTCCTGCTACGAATGCCCAAAACTTTGGGAGAGGGCACCCACACTGAGGAACGGGGATGTATTAGATCCTCGGGGACCAACTTATCAAAAAGCTCCTCCGACCCCTAGGGTATGTCTGTTGCGGGGGACCCTATAGGGCACCAGAGTCTGGATGGACCTGCCTAATTTGTGGACTCCCCCAATGAGTCCTCTCCATCCTCGTGCAAACTAGGGATCTCTGGGGTCTCTGGGATGGTATCTTGCGACCCCGCATCTGGCCTGGCTAACGCATTCTTCAAGTGTTCAAACGCCCCAATATCCATGCCTGAGGTGCTCTTGCGCTTCTGGGCACGCTGAGGTTGCTCCTCCTGACAAGCATATGCTATTTACATTATGCAGCGCTCAAAAGGACCCATGGCAGCTGCCACCGCTTGGTGGATGGAAGCATCCACCGTGTAGCAGAACTCATCGTCAAGGGGAAGAACATGCAGAGACTCCTCCTCTGTGTATTCACCCTCCATGACGACAGCGAGCACTAGTACAGTTAGGCCAATTATATATATCTATATATCCAAGCGCTCTATGCGCTAGTAGTGGAAACTACTATGACTGGGGGTTGTTATTGACGTGATTAAAAGCACTAATCTTTGTGCACACTAAGTGTGCTAGTCAGATCTATCAATCCGCTAGGGGCAACTCACCCTGAGATGTAATGGGTTCTTACCCGTCTAGGCCTGCCCCGTCAGTCTCCTCGCACAGGTAAAAGCACTCACGCAGAGCGGGCGTCAAGAGAGGCAAAGCAGAAACTACAGACCCTCACTCGGTGGGCGTAAGGGCTCCCAGGACGGTTCAGGTGGCGTGTCGGGTCGCCGGGGCTGTTCGTCCGGCACTCGCTGATCCTGCCATTACCAGGGCAGCGTGGACCAACGAGATGCGCAGACATGCACCCCCTGTGCTCCATACGTGTGCACTGCCAGCCTGTGGCACGCAATCAAAGCCCATACGGAACAATATCGCATCGCAAGCAAGTCAAGGCTTAAACACTGCAAAGTGGCACTTAACACCTAATTCCCCTTGCCTTGAACAAGCCAGAGGGAGAGTAATACTTATCTGCTGCTGAGCAGGAAAAGAAAGAGGAAGTGACCCAGGAAGAGCACGCCCTAGTGAACTATGAGGACTGCTGTTTGGTGGATGTGAGAAAGTGCCCTCTTTCTTGCAATGTATGCCCCCACTTTTTGCTGAATTGCTGATGTGCTTTGACGGAGTGTGCCCTGGGCTCCTGCTAATCAGGTACCCATGGCCTATGTTCCTTCCCTAAAACTGCATTGAAGCCTAAACCCAATTGGCATCTCTGGCCACATGTCGGCCCCTGTTAAATGGTTCCACAGGTACCCAGGGCACTGTGACCAGAGACGGCCTCTAAGGGCTGCAGCACTTATTGTGCCACCCTCAGAGGCCCTGTGTCCTGACACTCACACACTGCCTTTGCAGACTGAGTGCCTTGGTGTAGAACAAAGTGAAGAGTCGACATGGCACACATCCCTGTGTGCCATGCCCACAAACCACTGCTCTGGCATAAATCAGTCACCCCTCTAGCTGGGTGCCCTATGCCAGTGGTGAGGGTACAGGTGCATGAGCCCTGTACCCCTAAAGTGCCCAAATCCATTCCTGGGCACTGTAAGTGCAGTGCTGCCATTAAAGAGTATATGGTGCTGGGATTTTGTTGTTATGAACTCCACAGCACCATAATGGCTACACTGAAGACTGGGAAGTGTGGTATCAAACTTCTCAGCACATTAAACCCACACTGATGCCAGTGTGGGATTTAATGTAAAATGCACAACAGAGGGCATCTTAGAGATGCCCCCTGAAATTCATCCAACTCCTAGTGGCCTGACTGGGGTGGCTGCTTAGGCTGCCACCACTAGACAAGTTTCTGGACCCCTGAGTCGAGAGCTTGCTGCTCTCGGGTGTGAGAAGTTGGCCTGATATATGATGTCACTAGTTCTGGTGTACACCCTGTATCAGTCCAAACAACCCTTATGGTGATTGGTTGTAAAGTCAACCTTATAGACGAGCTATCCTAGTGGTAGCATGGACAAGAGCAGTCTTAGGCTAAACTCTGTATGGCATGTGAAGCCAGCTGTTATACCATTATAATCCGTTGAATACCAAATGAAAGGACACCACACCAGGTATATATAAAATTAGAATGTATTTATTCTGACATATACCCTCAGCACTCTTTATGAATTCAGAGGTCTAAGTACAAACAATTTCTTAAGTAGCATACGTTAAGTTACACAGGAAAATACAGTTAGGCCCAGGGGCCACGCAAACCATATACTAAGAAAGTGGTATAAGTACCACGTCACGAACAGGGAGTAGACCTAGGGCCTAGGGAATCGCTGGGGCTACACTACCCTACCAATAGTTAGGAAGTGGGAGGCCCACGGGAAGTGTGTGCAGTGTGGAAACACACACGCGGGTTACAGTAAAGTCAATGGGAATGTAACTGTTAGAAATAGGAAGAATAAGTACACTTCCGAAGTAACTAGGAGGAAGCAACTAAAGACTTAGACACTTGGATAGTCCATACCCACTGGAGCACCGGAGTACTCGCGTTACCTCACCCACAGGAGACGGGTGCATAGGTGTGAAGATGTGTCTGGTGTCGTCGCTGGATCCTATGGATGCCTGAAAAACAGATGCTGGCAGGCGGCCAGGTGGAAGATGTCCGGTGGATCCAAGGGTGGATCTTGAAGGAAGAACACCTGCAAGCAGAGGGGACAAAGTCTGGGTCACTAGCCAGTGACCGTGTGGAACCAGGAAGGAACCAGGCGATGTCGTGCAGAACACAGGTGATGTCTTGAAGCTTGTCTCTGCAGCTGCGTGGACCAAGAGGCGTCGAGGACGACCAGAACCAGGGTACGAGCTGTCCCACGAAGGATCTTGCTACTGGCGGAGTCGACGTCCCGATCGGAGTCAACAAGCCTTGGCAAAGGCAACCCACGCGGAATGGGAAATTCGCTTCAGGTGTAGACCAGGAAGGTCTGAGGTGCTTCTCTTTCACAGGGAAGCAAGGGCCAGTCTGGAGGAGCCAAACCAGCGGTGGAAAGTCAAGGGTTCGTCGTCACTGAGGCTACTAGCCAACGGGCAAGCAACCGGACAGACGCGTCGAGCAGGAAAAATGCAGAAGGGCCCCACGCAGAACTCGTGGAGTGTGGAGGGCTGATCTTCGGTGCAGATGGTGCTCGGGTTGGGGCTTCTCAATCCCCAGAGCACAACTTCGAGGATGCCTCAAAAGCTGCGCTGGAAGCTACTCGCCAATTTTCCCAGGTAGCCGGTCCCACGTCTCTCGTCGCCTCCACGGATCTCAGCTCTGCTGTGGATGTGGATCAAGGTCGGAGAAGTCTGGAAGTCAAGGCGCTGGTCGGGCTCTGCAGTCGGTTCCTCGTAGAACTTAAGCAAACCAAACGGCAGATCGCTTGTTGGTGCCTGTTTGCACAGGGTGGCCACTCCTTGGCCACAAGAGAGATTCTTCAGTCTTCTTGTCGTCGAATGTCGAAAGTCCAGAGTTTCGTGTCTAGTTTCAATTCAGGATAATCCAAAGTCCTAGGGACTCAGCTCCCACTCTTATACTAATCTGGGGGGCTGGGTTACCTGCTGGGTCCCTCCTATGGGTGGGACCAGGGAGGGGGGTGGTTACACCCCCTTCCCTTTGTCCAGTTTCGTGCCAGGACTGGGGCTGGAGTGCCCCAGCACCGGTTTGAACTGGACTATGCATGGGACACCTTGTGTGCCCCAGACAGTGTCTCGTTTCTTTCATCCCTCCCTGCCCCAATACACTAAGCTCTGTCTAGGGTGGTGCTAGCACCTCCCAAGGCAGGGAACCTATTGTCCAAGCCTCCCTCGCTGGAAGGACTCCCAGCAGCAGGAGGTCAGACTTGTGTCCGTGGCAGCAGCATCCATTTTGTGATGGTGGGGCTCTGGTTAACTTTAACCGGGTAGTAGGATTTTAACATGTCTTCTCCCTCTAGAAAGGGGGACTACTATCCTCATCGCCAGAAATGGTGTGGGGGTAGTATTCCAAAGTGTTAGACACCTTACACGACATGTTTTGATAAAGCCAAACCATAGTTACCATAACCGCGAGGATTATAAGGCACTTTAAGAGTATATGGTAGGTGATATCATAGAACAGCTATAAGGACATGGTTCCGAAAGCTGCAGACAGGCTCAGCTCATGCTAGAGCACCATCTCACATGTTGCCAAGCACTCTGCCTCCAGGACTGTTAAGGCCTGCCATAGGAGTGGCTGAAAGGTTACCCATGTGTCTATATATAAGGCAGGTATAGGAATACTATACCTAAGCAAGGGGTGATTACACAACCTTGCCCCAGCTGAGTGATCAGCCAGTTGTGTCATGATGGGAGGCCAGCCAGGGGTTGCATAATACATGCTGCAGCCCCTGGTAGGCCTAGGGTACACCCATGACCTGGGTACCTAAGGTACACTGTACAGGGCCCTATAAGGTGATCCTTACCAATTGGGTTATGTACCTAAAGTGCATAGCATGAATTTAGAGAGAGAACAGCTGGGCTGTGGGTCTGATTAGAAGGCCCACAGCCACATCTAAGTCGAAAACCAGTGAAGCAAAATCAAAAAGTGGGGGTGACCATAGGAAGCAGACCCTACTCTCCTACATCGGGGGCCTGAAACAATGCACATCCTGGGACGAGGTGACAAGCCTCCTCCTCCTGGATGGGCAGGGCAGAAGCTTCAACGGCATGCCACGTTTGAGCCTCTCCAGACCATTGGCTGCTTTCAGCAAACTGATCCCCACTGGTTCTACCCCCCCACTCTGGGCGGGAGAACCTTCGGGAAAAACAAGCGAGGAAGAGAGGTGTGCCCACCTCTGCCAACTCCACCCCTAAGGTGGGGGAGGCGAGGTGAAGCACAACCTTGAGTCCCTGCATTCTTGAGGATGGGGGGACCCAGTCAACCAGGGACAGGCTCCTGCCCCCCTCCCACTGGAGAGTGGCAGAATAGGGGGTGTACCCACCCCAGAGAAGGAACCCATTGGTCCCTGCCCTTTACCTACCTGTAACACCCCTAAATTTAGTATTTAGGGGGACCCTGAACCTTCCTTCCTCAGATCCAGCAACAACAAGAAAAGAAGATAAGAAGGACGAAGAGCCATGCAGAGCTAACAAGAGGACGACGCCCACTGACTTGGTCCCAGCCCTACAGGCCTGTCTCCCCTCGAACCTGCTCCTGCGAAATCCCGGCGTGTCCAGCAGCCAGCAACCTCAGTCCCCGGAGGACCTGCCTGCCTTCACTTTCCGGACCGTTTCTCCAGTAAACACCGGACGTGTTTAAACTGCAGCTCCTTTTGCCAGCCAGGGATCGCAAATCCAGGCCCCTCTGCACCTGCCGAATCCAGGTCGAGCTTGAGTGGAAAAACACCCTGAGGAAGTCCTCCCTACACCCCTCCCCCCCCCTCCCGCCGATGATCCTGACCTGAGATCCGGCAACCCCTGACCTGCCTCAAGCCTCCGGACGACGCCTACAGCCTCAATCCAGAGGACCTCCCCTACCGCGACCAGAGCGGGTAAGAAAATCCGATGTCCCAAGACACCCCTGCACCCGACGCCCCACGGCCTTGTGTGCCCAAACCAATGGTGCCTAACCAATCCTCAACATCCCAACTTACCCCTTGAAGTAGTGGTCGCTCCTGGAAGATCCTCATCCCTGAGCCTGCAGTGTTTCTTTGTCCCGGAGAATCTCCATTGAAATCAACAGGGCACCCGACCTCAAAACAGCACCCTGCACCTGGCCGCCCTAGCGCCGCTGATGGTTCCCCTTTGGTGCTAACTTGGTCCCCAACTTGCCCTGAGCTAAACCCTAGGAGCTTTGCTCCCACAACCCTGTGGCCTGCTTGCCAGCAGCCACTAACCGGAGCCCCCCTATCATCCATAGGATAACATTGGGCCTCAACACTCTGCACACAACTGCCCGAGTGCCGCTGAGGGTGCAACAAAAGTGCATCACTGATCCTGGGAGACCGCCGAGTCTAACCCCAGAACCCTAACGCAAAAGACCGATTACTTACCTCGAAACCGATAACCTGTTTTTCCTCATAGGATAACTTTTTGGGAGAAAAAGTGTCAGTGTCAACTTTTGAAATACAAGAATATTCTTTAAAAATCGTACAACTAACCAAAACGCATTTAGTCAACTGTTTTCAGGAAATGCCCTGGTGCTGAATCTAGGATCCAGCACTGTGTTAGTAAAAGTAATCCGAAAAGTAATTGCATTTTACTGAAAAAGCCTATTGATTCCTATGTACTGAGTCTACTAAGTTTGTATCAGTTCGAGTTTACAGGGGTTGCAATGCAATGCACAAAGTATTCAACAACAGCATGTTGTAGCTGGAAAGTATTTATATGCTTACCTGTACCAGGCTTGCTTGGTTCTAGAAATAAAACAGTATATATTTTTTTTTTATACAAAAACAATTGGCCTAGAGTTCAGTTCTTGAGTGTGAGAATTCATTTGCTGACTGAGTGGGGTACATCAAATGCTTAACACTGTCCTCTGATACAGCCTTACTGCTCGACCAAGCTACCGCTGTAGAGAGTAAGGTTCTATCCAACTTTAACCTTTGCCAAACCTCTGGAGACCCCTGGACTGTAAACACAGTGTACCTCACTTTGGTGCTGTATATTTAGAGCCAGTTTCTTACAGTGGACTGTAAAGGACCCTTACTGCATGCACCATGGCAATGATAGTTTTTTTTGTTGATTTAAATTTGAAGCAATGTGGTAGTTGTAGCAGCGAACAAGAACTAGGTGGTGCTCTTCGTTGATCTCCGAAACAATGTATTTTTTATGATTCTGAAACCCCTAAAGCTGCTGTTATCTTTAGAAAAAGGAGATCTTGGGTATGATGCTGACCACTGTTGAGGTAGATGTTTTCAAATTTTGTTTGGGTCTTGAGGCCCACAGAATTCAGGATCTCAACCACATTTGTAATGTGCTTGATCTCATGATCTGCATAGTTGCAGAAAAGAGAAAAACCCATGAAAGGCAGGTCATAGATATTTTCTGAGCAGGTGGGGTGAGATTTAAGATGAAGCCTTTTGTACCCTTTTAGTTAACAATCACAGTGGTACTCTTTCATACAGGTCTACAGCGCCTTTGGCTGCACTTAAATACTTTAATAGCTTCTAACATGTTCACATGAAGCTCATTTGAAAAGACAGTTTTCTATTTTCACAGACTTTTTTGTGTGAAATTTAATCAAAACAAGAAGCTTTATAATTATAGATCAGATAGAGACGTCTAGCCGCAAATTCCTTAACTTAGAATATCGCCAGGTGTCAGACTAGTCCAGAAAGTTTTGCGCAGCAGCACCTTTGCGCTCTGGGGGCGGCGTCGTACAGCTCCGCCCTGACGTCGTCCATGGACGTGACGTCAGCGTAGCCATATATGCCCCGCCTCGCCGACATCCGTTTTCTTATTTTCCACGTCACGACGCGGACCCTGGAAACCAGCAGTTCCTGACATTGTTTTGGCCCTTCTCGGCACCGTTGGTGTCTTACCAGAACAGTGTGCAATGCCCTCCGGGTTCAAAGCCCGTGATGCCTGTGCGCGTCCGATGTCGGGCACTGACCCACACCTTATTTGCATGTGGTGCCTTGGTGTGTACCACGAATCCAAACAATGCGCCGACTGTCAACAGATGAAGCCGAAGTCCCTACGGGAGAGTCGTATGAAGTTGTTGGCTGCACGGCTGTCCGGCCCAGCTTCTTCTCGCCACCGCTTTCCCTCTCCAGAAGGAGCTCGTTCCTGAGGCCGCTCCCGCGACCGGCACCCTAAAAAAGATAAGCGGAGCCACAAGCATCCACTGAGGTCCACCTCTCATAGGCGTGGCGCTGGCGCCCATTCCTCTCGTAAGGGGTCCGGTACGGGCACCGGGAGGTCACCTCCATACCCTCCTTTTCCAGGAGTTGGAGCGATGCGCGCCCAAATGGAGGCCTACTCCCGGGCCCCACAGAGGCGGAGGGTACTCCACCCGGGCCGTTGTCGGCGGATCCTTCCCCGACCGGGGTTGTGTGCACCGACTCCGGAGCCGAAGGGATGACGTTGGGCCGTGGCCCAGACCGTCCTGGTCGCTCTAGCACACTCTGACAGCGCATAGCCCTGGGCGGCTTCCTGCACGGACGGCGGAAGCGGCGTCCGCGGCGCCGGCGACACCAGGTTCGACGCCAGGCTCACACCGCCAGTCAACACATAGCCCTGTGTGGCTTCCTGCGTGGACGCCGGAAGCGGCATCATCGACGCCGGGCACCACGTCCGCCCCAATGACCGCCTCGACGTCCAAACCCACACCAAGCTCTAAGCCTGATTCCACGTCTGGGGCAACGCATCATCTGACGTCGCGGTAGCGTCCATCGTGGAGGCCGTCGATGTCCAGTCGACTCCGACACAGTGCCCGCCGACGCCGCTGTCGACGCATCCCTCGCCGCCGGTGTCCATCCGTTCATTGATAGCGGCATCCATGCCTGGGGTTGACTTCCCTCCAGATTCCTCGTTTCTGTCCCCTCAGTGGGGTCGGGCGACTCCGGTATCCGCTACGGCCTTTTCGGAGGCTGCTGCTGCTTTCCCTGGTCAGGGGCCACTGGTGCAGGTCCCTAGTGTGGCATGGCCTTCAGGTTGTTCCCAAGCCCCGCTCTTTATGGCAACTGGGAGAATAAGCCTCCAACCGTCTCCTACAACCGGCCTCTTGTCCCCTCCTAGGGTCACTACTGAGGTTGGGACCGCCTATGCGCGGACTATCAACTGGGCAGCTGCTATCCTCGGCTTTCAGCCTCATGTGGTACCCCTCATCCCCGATCCCTTAATGGATCTGCTCCATCTTGAGCCCATTACCGTGAAGCCCTTGCTACCCCTTGGTGGTGCTTTATTAGAAGCCCTGCGTGGCACGGCCCTCTTCCGGAGCCCCGGTTGATCGGGCTATTGCTGGTAGGCACTGTCCTGCCCCGGGTGATCCACTTTGCCTGTCCCTCCACCCTACCGCTCAGGGCCTGGTAATTCAGGCGGCCTTTGGGTTGCAGGACTCCTCCACTTTGCCCTTGTTTTCTTCCACCCGGGAATCCAGGTAGCTGGATGCATGTGGAAGACAGCTTTTTGCTTCTTCTAGTGCGGCCATCCGCGCTTTAAACACTACATGTGTGTTTGTACGTGCGTACTCTGCATTCTGGGACTCTGTGTCTAACCTTTTCCCTTCCCTTCCGGAGGACTTACGCCCTGAGTTACTCCGTCTTGTCCTTCACGGCAATGAAATGGCTCATTTTACAATACGCTCCTCCCTGGATACCACAGTCTCTGTGGCCGTGCTCTTGCACGGTCGGTGGCTTTACACCGTCATGCCTGGATGCGTGTCAGTCACTTTCCTGATAATATTCGCGAGAGCCTCCAAGACATGCTGTTTAATGGAATAGACCTTTTTGGGTCCCACGCTGACTCTGCGATCTCCAGGCTTCTGTCAGGGCTACCATACTTCTGCTGTGTCACTGACTGCTTGACTTTTCTAATTCGTTGCGGTCTCCCTTTACGGACCAGTTTTTATCAGAGGCAGGTTGGTGCCTCTGTATTGTCTGTATAGCCGTATGGCTGGGTTGTTTTTGTTTCAAGTCCTCTGTTTTGCCAAGATGACCCCCCCTTCTATGCAATGGGTTGACCCTTGCTCTATGTGGGGTGTTGGCTGGTGGCAGATGTCTGCCTTTGCCTTCGTATGCTCCTTTGGAGTTTTCATTATGGGTATCCCTCTGGGGTTCATATACCTCCTTTTACTGCGTCCCGCAGGGTCGCATCGCTCTGTTGTCTGTAGTGCTTGGACTCCGGGTCTAGGTCTATGCTGTGTGGTATCTACTTCGCATAGCCTGACATCTTACTTTTGTCGTATGGTCCGTCTTTTGGTGCCAGCCCCTTCTGGGTTGTTCTCCCAAGTAGGGAGTTGCCGTGGACCTCTCTGTTGTAGGTTGTTACAGCCTTTGGCTTATTCCCCCAACAGTTTTCTCCACATCCCTGCTGCTTTCGCGCAGGGATTTCTACGTTCCACTAGCATTCTTAAATGTGGCAGACTCATGGAGACGGTTCTCCTTGAACCCCGCTCTTCCGGGAGTGTATGACCAGTGAGTTGGTCCTAAGTACTCCCTTGTTAGGCTCGTCTTTTCTTCTAAATTGTCCTGCAAGAAGACTGTTCTCTCTCCTCCGGACTGACGGCAGACGTTGCTTATAGCCTGGACTAGTTCCACTTTCTGTATAACTGCGGGTACTTTTCAGCGTACTCTAGTGCCTGGGTTTAGCCGGGTTTCAGTATCTTCTTGAGGCTGTTTCTGCACCATGTTCTTCCTCATGGCTTGTGCGGCCTGTTGCCTTCTTGATATTGGGCGCATCTCAGCTGTTCCTGCTGTCTTGCTTCCTGGTGTTCCTCCCGGCCGCGTATGAACCTCTTTCGAGATGTGTCGGGGCATCCGTTCAATGCGCTCCACATGTCTTGACTGGCAAGGGTCTCCGCAGTACTCTGCCTCTGTGGTACATGTGAGGGAACTACGCGTTCTCTCCACCATACCACTTACCCAGTCCTTTGGCTTGGTTGGTCAACTGCCGCATCCTGCGGTTCTTTCGCACCACAAGGTTCAGTTCTACTTCCTGCGAGGTGCTGAACTATCTTTTCACGCCAGTTTCTTTGCTGGGTGTATTTTTTTTTTTCCCCATGTCGGCCCGTGCTGGGCGGGGATCAGTATCCTGCTGCCTTCGTATCTTTACGGGAGCAGGTTTAACAGTGTTTTACGCTATTTGAGTTATTTAGCTGGGGCTAGCTCTGGCTTCTTGTCGACACCTTGGATACTGTGGATCCTTCATGCCTCTTGGTCTTCTTTCGAAGTTCGGCATTTTTTCAATCAGGCACAAGCATTCTGGCTTGGTGTTTTCCTTCTCTCATCCCCTCTACATGTGGGGGTTTTTGTGTTATTTTGGATGGGCTGTGGTGCCCTCGCCTCCCCTTGATTCCCTGCTCTCTTCAGGGCTTAGGGGACTGGTGGTTGGCTGCGCTGTCACTTCTGTCCCCACTGTGTTTCGCCCTTTAGTTGACAACACTCTTTTGGTCATGTTATTAACGTCTAGGTTCTCTCTGGACCTTAGTGGGGTTCAGTCGCAGTCCAGTCTCCTTGAAGGGTATGGCTTTGGTATCTATTCTAAGTTAAGGAATCTGCTGCTAGACGTCTCTATCAGATGAACACGTTACTTACCTTCGGTAATGATGTATCTGGTAGAGACATAGTCTAGCCGCAGATTCCTTAACGTCCGCCCGTCCTGCGACAACCTTTTCAGGTTGGGCTTCTTGCCTTCTCCTCCCTTTAGATGGCTTTAATCCTCTGTGGGGTGACGTCTTCTCTTCACGCCGACTCACGAAGCTACATTCTGTTTCGTGGCTCTGCTCTGCCCATTCTTGTGATTGGACGGTATGCTCTTGTGCCATGTGTCCTTTACAACCCCTACCCTGGGTTGTCCAATGTGAGTCTGATTCTTCCCTTCTATCTTCTTCAACCGCTGGAGGTCTCTTGCCTCCCCTGCAATATAGCGGTTGCTGCATTCGGCAGGTCCATTTTTCGGATCTGACGTCTCCTTTTGGGTGACGCTTTATGGTACTTTGTCTTTGCTCCTGGATTCTGGACTGGTTGTCCTTCACTGTCATATATTGTGTTTGCAGCCTTTCTGCCGGCTGCTGTGATGGTTCACCACGGAGCTATGGCTGAACGGTGAGTCTTGTGCCTCTGGTGGCACAGGCTCACACAGGCCAAGGGTTCAATCCTTCCTATGCTCTGCATCTTCTTCTGCCTCCGGGGGAGATTTTGGACTTAACGATTGAGGGGATCCCTCCCAGAGTGGTGCTCTGTTCTTTTCCCTCCCTCAGTTTACAATATACGGTGCCTGGCACTGTCTTTCTATGGTGATGTTTTTTCACCATACCTCGTCTTTTTTCTTTTTCTGCACACTGTTCCAATATTTTTACAGCTTTTGGTGGTGGCTTTGCGTCCTGACGCGGAAAAGTCTTCTGACGAAAACTGATGTCGACGTGCCGGGCGGGGCATATATGGCTCCGCTGACGTCATGTCCATGGATGACGTCGGGGTGGAGCCGTACGGCGCCGCCCCCCGGCGCGCAGAGGTGCTGCTGCGCAAAAGTTTCCTGACTAGTCTGATGCCTGGGGATTTCTAAGTTAAGGAATCTGCGGCTAGACTATGTCTCTACCAGATACATCGTTACCAAAGGTAAGTAACTTGTTCAACAGAACACATCTGTCATAATCAAATTGAAGAATAAATCCTATAGCCTAATTCTAGCCTTCATAAGTCATTACAGCCGAACTGAGTTTATATCTTTTGGTATGTGTAGCGTTTTTTTATTTTCCAATATCATTGGCGCCGGTAGACCAATCTTCGTGAAATTTTTAAAACTAATGGGGCGCTCCGGTCCGCTCCTGTTTTGAAAGTTTCGGGGTGATTCGTCAAGCTGGGGCCGGGAAAAAACGGGGTTCAAAAACGTGTTTTCTTCATGTTAATTTACATAGGAAACTTTAGACAAAGCTACAGTCCGAACTGCTGAATGGAATTACACCAAATTTGGCAAAAAGGTAGGTCTTGGTCTAGAAAGTGTGCCCTCCACGGGGCTTGAACAATAAATTCTTTGGGGGGGTCCCAACCCCCCCCTCCCCATGCTGCCCTGGGGACCGCCACCCTCCAGGGCCGGCTCCTGTAATTTCCCGGGGTGCCCCCCTCCCCTGGACACTGCCGTGAGCAATGACGGGGCGGAAGCCGTGCGGCTCCTGCCCTATCATTGCAAACACTGCTTTTCCAAGAAGCAAAGCAGTATTGCTTTTGGGCAAGGGGAGCTGTATGTTAGCAGCTCCCTGTGCCCAAAAGCAATGCCGTCTCCCGCAGGAGGCGGGGAGCAGGCAGGGACCATGGGGGCATTGGTCCCCAACGTATGGCCAGGAGCCAGGGGATGTGGTTCCCAGGGCCAGAGGGGCCTGGGGTCACTCGCCCCCCCCCCCCCTCCCCTTTAAAAAAAAAAAGAATTTAATAAACTAAGGCCGGCCCCGGTGCATGGGATCCCCGGGGGCCATAATTGGCCTGAGGGGGGCCATGCCTCAAAAATGAAGGATGGCCAGGCCCAGGGAAGGGGGCTACACAGCCCCCCTTCCCTGTTAATAATGAATTAAAACATTTTAAAAATGAGGCCCTGCCCCGGGGGATGGGGTCCCTGGTGGATGGGGTCCCCGGGCCCGACATCGGCCTCGGGAGGGGGTCCTCTGCTTGGTAGGCTAGTTGGCCCCCAGGGACCCTCAGGAGGCAAGGGGACTTAATCCCCCTACCAAGAACCCACCAGGATGCGCGTTTGCAGAGTGGTGGAGAAAGGGGGTGTGGCCTGTGTCCATCTCCCAGCAATCCCACTGTGTGGGGCTTACTGGAGGTAAGAGGTAGGCTAGTTGGCCCCTATGGACCCCCAGCAGCGAAGGGGACTTCAATCCCCATCCAAGAACACACCAGGGAGCGCGTTTGCAGAGTGGTGGGCAAAGGGGGCGTGGCATGCTATGAGAACTTAGCAATCGTGCTGTGTGGGGCTTCCTGAAGGTAATAGGAGGGGTAGTTGGCCCCCAAGGATGTCTTTGGAAGCCAACTACCCCTCCTGTTACCTCTAGTAAGTCGCACACAGTGGGATTGCTGAGAATTCTTTGGAGGCCACGCCCCCTTTCTCCACCACTCTGCAAACGCACCTCCTGGCAGACTTTGGGATGGGGGATGAAGTCCACTTTACTTCTGAGGGACTTTGGGGGGCAAGAAGCCCTCCTGGTTCCTCCTTTAAGTCCTACAAAGTGGAATTCCATGGGCACTGGTCGGAGGCACAGCCCCCTATTTCCACCACTCTGCAAACGCGACTACTAGTTAAAGAAGCATTTGCCATGTAATAGGTTTCGCATTTGCGAGAGTTAGAGCTATTGGCATTGTAAATGTTGAAGTTTTTTACTAATGTTTTTTGCAGTGGAGTGATGTACTTTGTGTGTAGTGGAATTATTTGGTATGTTGTGCAGTGAAATTATGTGGATAGAAAGTATGTGGTATTTAGTGTATAGGAATTATGTAGAGTGGGATTATGTGTTATGGAGAGTAATAATGTGGTATTGTAGTCTGTGTTGTGGAGTGGTAACCTCAAGTTTAGTCTTCCTCATTTCCATAGAAGCTCAACTATGAACTCAGTGAGACAAAAAAAGAAGGAATCACTTAGGAGCACTTGTGGACCTAGTCAGAGGTATGAGCAGGGCCACTAGAATTATGCAACTGTTTGGCTGCACCGTCTTTCGCACAATTATATCTTTTCCGCATTAGCCACATAATCCATCATCTGCTCCCTAATCTGCAGATTTGAACAAAAAAAGCCTTGATTCTAGCTCAAATGGCTCAAACTTTACCAAAAATGCAGCAACAAGTGTTACAGCGTGGTGGAAGACCCTTTGCAAACCTAGAAAGGTCACCTGTTACTTATTGCTAAATGTGGGTGTTAAATTGGCAGTAAGGGTGTGCAAGTCACTCTTGCTTCTTTATGGGCCTCTCTTGCCTCTTTCGGCATTTCAGTTGCTTCTTTCTGCACGTCTTTCTTTTTCTGCACTTCTCTTGCCTCTTTCTGCGCATCCCTTCTATTTTCTGCACCTCTCTTGCCTCTTTCTGCACCTCACTTGATTCTTTCTGCACCTCACTTGATTCTTTCTGCACCTCACTTGATTCTTTCTGCACCTCACTTGATTCTTTCTGTACCCCTCTTGCCTCTTTCTGCACCTCTTGCCTCTTTCTGCACCTCTTGCCTCTTTCTGCACCTCTTGTCTCTTTCTGCACCTCTTGTCTCTTTCTGCACCTCTTGCCTCTTTCTGCACCTCTTGCCTCTTTCTGCACCTCTTGCCTCTTTCTGCACCTCTTGCCTCTTTCTGCACCTCTTGCCTCTTTCTGCACCTCTTGCCTCTTTCTGCACCTCTTGCCTCTTTCTGCACCTCTTGCCTCTTTCTGCACCTCTTGCCTCTTTCTGCACCTTTTGCCTCTTTCTGCACCTCTTTTGCCTTTCTGCAACCCCTCTTGCCTCTTTCTCCAGCCCTATTCCCCCTTTCTGTTGCTTCTTTCTGCACTTCTCTTGCCTCTTTCTATACCGCTCTTGTTTCTTCCTGCATCCCACTTGCCTCTTTCTGCACTCTTCTTGCCTCTTTCTGCACCCCTCCTGTCTTTCTGCACCCCTCGTGTCTTTTTCTGCACCCCTCGTGTCTTTTTCTGCACCCCTCGTGTCTTTTTCTGCACCCCTCGTGTCTCTTTCTGCACCTCTCGTGTCTCTTTCTGCACCCCTCGTGTCTCTTTCTGCACCCCTCGTGTCTCTTTCTGCACCCCTCGTGTCTCTTTCTGCACCCCTCGTGTCTCTTTCTGCACCCCTCGTGTCTCTTTCTGCACCCCTGTGTCTCTTTCTGCACCCCTCGTGTCTCTTTCTGCACCCCTCGTGTCTCTTTCTGCACCCCTCGTGTCTCTTTCTGCACCCCTCGTGTCTCTTTCTGCACCCCTCGTGTCTCTTTCTGCACCCCTCGTGTCTCTTTCTGCACCCCTCGTGTCTCTTTCTGCACCCCTCGTGTCTTTCTGCACCCCTCTTGCTTGTTTCTGTACCCTCTTGCCTCCTTCTGTACTTCTGTTGTTTCTTACTGAACTGCTCTTGTTTCTTTCTGCACCTCTCTTGCAAATGTCTACACCCCTCTTGCCTCTTTCTGCACCCTTCTTGCCTCCTGCACGTTTGTTGGTTCTTTTTGCACTGCTCTTGATTCTTTCTGCACCTCTTTTGCCTGTTTATGCAACTCTCTTGCCTTTTTCTGCACTTCTCTTGCCTCCTTCTGCACCTCTGTTGCTTCTTTTTTACACTTCTCTTCCTCTTTCTGCCCCGCTGTTGCCTCTTTCTGCCCCGCTGTTGCCTCTTTCTGCCCCGCTGTTGCCTCTTTCTGCCCCTCTGTTGCCTCTTTCTGCCCCTCTGTTGCCTCTTTCTGCCCCTCTGTTGCCTCTTTCTGCCCCTCTGTTGCTTCTTTCTGCAATTCTCTTGCTTCTTTCTGCATCCATCTTGTCTCTTTCTGCACCCCATCTTGCCTCTGTCTGCGCCTCTGTTGCCTCTTTCTGCAGTTCACCTGCTTCTTTCTGCACCTCTTTTGCCTTTCGGCACCTCTGTTGCTTCTTTCTGCACTTCTCTTTCCTCTTTCTGCACCTCTGACTTGGAGGTAGTTTTAATACCCCTGCCCCATTATGTACTAGGGCCTTACAAGGGAGGTCATGTCAATCACAGGGGTACCCCAACCTGTAGTGTACCCTAGTGTATGTAGGTGTTTTCACTGTATTCTAAGTGTCTTTCAGGATAGCACTGGCTCTGGGCCTGGTTAGTCAGTCAGTTACCACCAGTACCAGTCAGAAAAAGTTGGGGGCACACAATGACTTTGCAACAAGGCCACTTTCTGCACCTCTGTTGGTTCTTTTTGCATATCTCTTACTTCTTTCTGCACCTTTCTTCATCTTTCTAGACTTCTGTTGCCTCTTTCTACATTTCTCTTGCTTCTTTATTTGCTTTTCTTCCTATTTCTGCACGTCCTACCTCTGTTGGAATAGTTAGAAATTAGCATTTAAACAACCTTAGAAATTCACTGGAAAAAACCATTAGTTTCAGGGGCGTTGTAGTTAGGAATTAGCATTCAAAGAACGTTAGAAATTCACTGAAAAAACCAAAGGTTTCAGGGACGTTATAGTTAGAAATTAGCATTTAGAAAACCTTAGTAATTCACTGAAAAAACCACAGGCTTCAGGGACGTCATAGTTAGTTGGACATTTCACTCGTAGAAAACCAGAGAAATTCGGCTATTATAGTTAGTTGAGCTAACGAGAACTCGCACCCCCGCAATGCACTGCTGATGACGTCACATATTACATCATTCATAACATGGTCAGTGACATCACTAAAGACATCACTGATGACATTATCTTCGTGATAATCTGATGCACCTCTTCTTACCCTAATATAACCGTTGATACACCCACTCTAAAATACAGACTACCATTGACACACCAATACCAGTTATTACATTCCCACTCACTGATTCCTAGGTCTACACACACATCCACTCATTCACCCATAGTCACTCATACATGCAGTCACTCATCAATACTGCACTATCATATGCACTCATACACCTATACAGACACTCACACACCGCCACTCATCCATAGTTACTCACACACCTAGTCAGTCATGCAAAGAATCAATCACGCCCCCATTTACTCACCTATGCATTTATACACACACACCACCTAACTTATGCATACAGATACTAACACACACACTTATACAATCACTGATACAAGCACACACTCATCCATACAGCCACTCTCACAATCACTCACTCTCACATAGTCATTTATGTACTCCAACACTCACATATACTGCCTTTCACATATGTAGTTACTCACACATGTACCACTGAGACATCTATTCACTCACCAACACACCCATAAACACCCACCCACCCATACACCCTTCACATATGTGGTCTTGAACCCCTACACCCAGTGAATCACCCACTTACACATCTATGCACAGTCACACACTCCCCACCCACCCACCCACACAGACACTCAGACACCCGTACAGATAGTCAGCCAACCAATCAATAACCCATATAGACACTCGTGTAGCTTCTCACCAACCCATACAGCCGCTTACACACCAACTAACAGACTGATCGAGAAGATAGTCAACATCCAGCTCACCCGTCACCTCGAAGACAACAACATCATGGACCCCTCCCAGTCAGGATTCCGCAGCAACCACAGCACCGAGACCGCCCTCATCGCCGCCACAGACGACATCAGGACCCTGCTGGACAACGGCGGGACGGTTGCCCTCATCCTCCTAGACCTCTCTGCCGCCTTCGACACAGTCTGCCACCTCACACTACGCACGTGTCTCCACGACACAGAGATCTGTAACAAGGCCCTGGACTGGACCACCTCCTTCCTCTCCGGCAGAACGCAGAGAGTCCGCCTCCCCCGTTCCGAGGCCTCCAAGATCATCTGTGGCGTCCCTCAAGAATCCTCCCTCAGCCCGACACTGTTCAACGTCTACATGGCACCTCTAGCAGGCATCGCCCGACAGCACGACCTCAACATAATCTCATACGCCGACGACACTCAGCTGATCCTCTCACAAGGGACCCCCTCACCGCCAAATACAACCTCCACCAGGAAATGAAGGCCGTCACCGACTTGATGGAGGACAGCCGCCTCAAACTGAACACAGACAAGAAGGAAATCCTCATCCTCGGATCCAACCCCTCCACATGGGATGTCTCTTGGTGGCCCACTTCACTGGGGTCCCCCCCGGCCCTCACCGACCACGCACACAACCTGGGAGTCATCCTCGACTCGAAACTCTCCATCACCAAACAAGTCAACGCAGTCTCCTCCACCTGTTTTAACACGCTCCGCAAGATCTACAGATGGATTCCAACCAGCACGAGGATAACAGTCACCCAGGCCCTAGTCAGCAGCAGACTCGACTACGGAAACGCCCTCTATGCCGGAGCCCCGTCCAAGCTCATCAGCAGACTTTAGAGAATCCAGAATGCTTCCGCACGCCTGAGCCTCAACGTCCCGCGCCGCGACCACATCACCCCCCCCACATGAGGAACCTGCACTGGCTCCCAGTCGACAAAAGAATCTCCTTCAAACTCCTGATCCACGCACACAAAGCACTCCACAAAACCGGCCCAGCCTATCTCAACAGTCGACTCTTCCTTCCACGTACCCAACCGGAACCTCCGCTCCGCTGACCACGCCCTGGCCACGGTCCCACGCATCCAGAGAACCACTTGTGGAGGAAGGTCCTTCTCCCATCGCGCCGCAGAGACCTGCTGTCTTTCAGGAGACAACTCAAGACCTGGCTCTTCGACCAGTAACAGCACCTCCCCCTCCCCCCTCCCAGCGCCTTGAAACCCTACCGGGTATGTAGTGCGCTTTACAAATTATGTGATTGATTGATTGATTGATTGATACAGACATTAACACAGTTTAGTCACTAACCCATGCATTTAGTAAGACACGTTTAATCACTCACTTATGCAGTCAGTCACACACCTACTACATCATCCACTCAGACACTCATACACCCTCTCATTCTTCAAAACACCTTGGCATATATATATATATATATATATATATATATATATATCATATTTAAACTTTACGGAAACACAGTCACTGGATGATGTCATCAGTGATGTCACTGACCATGTCATGAATGATGTAATATGTGACATCATCAGCAGTGCATTGCGGGGGTGCGAGTTATAGTTAGCTCAACGAACTAGAACGGCCGAATTGCTCTGGTTTTCCATGAGTGAAATGTCCAACTAACTATAACGTCCCTGAAACCTGTGGTTTTTTCAGTGAAATAAAAATAGATATATATATACACACACACATGTATAACGGCACATGTTGTTTCAGTGGTAGGTGTTTCAAAATAGAAGTGATAAAAAGATAAGGAGCCCCAGGTAAAGTAACCATAACCAAACATTTAGAAAAAAGTGACAGTTAAGTGACTTATAAAATTACAACAATTTCTCAGGGGTTATTGGCATATTCAAGAGCGTCTAAATGCTTATTTATACAATTTAAGAAGAAGCAACCAGAATGCTTTTTGGTGTTTTCACCTTGAGACTTTCCTTTCAACCCTACTTGGAATATGAGGGGCTCTTTTTTGTATTTTTTTTATTTTTTTTTAATATATTTATTGTACTTTTTTTAAACAAACAAAACCAGTGCATTTATATCAAAGATATCTGTACACTCAGCATCATGCTATGAAAAGAACGTATTTTCTGGAGACCTCCCCCTGCTTCCAATCATACCTTGGTAGTTAGAATAGACACTAGGCATAGTACGTTGTCACCTCCCAAAAACATCATACCATAACGTCTCCAGCAATGTCGCATGATTGCAACCATCCATTGCTCGGTGCATCAAAGAACACGATATGCAATCCCCTTCCCTCCCGCTTATCCCTCCCCCCTCTCTAATGGCGTAACAATGGTTTTAAAACAATATTCAATGGTAAGCCATAGATGCGGTAATAGCAAGTGTGTCCTTCACAATAAGCCAGAAAGCCAGTCTGTGTTGTCAGAGGTAATGACATGAGAGAAAGCGTTGCAGTCATCCTCTTAAGGAGGTGTAAGCCCTCGAGGAGGAATCTTTAACCCTTGTGTGCTTGAGTCTTCATCAGTCAGTGGGAGGTACCCTCAATAAGTGCACTAACGCCTCCCAGGCCCTTGCCATCTCCATCACCTTGTCACTTTTAGCGCGCGTTGCCAGCTGTAGTCGCGTGGTTCCCTCGCATTCCGCCTATTTAAGGAATTCGGTGCGCCATCTCTGAAAACTAGGGCCCTTCTCGGCCTTCCAGTTGGCTGTTATTTCCCTCTTCACCAATTAAAGCCCCAGGTTTATAAATATATATGTTATTTTATTCCTAGAAGTGTGGGGGAACCAGTGTAGCAAACAGAGGCCTATGGTGGGTTCTATGTCCCTGTCTGTAACTATATGCAAAAGAGCAACCGCCTCCTCCCAAAATGTACCAAGTTGAGGACAATTCCACAGCATGTGGCAGAAATTTGCTCCTATCGTACTGCAACGCGGGCACATTGCTGTAGTCACATTAAAATATTTATTAATTTTCTCAGGCGTAAGATATGCTCGATGAAGAATAAAGAAATTTACCAGCTGGAAGCGTGCGTTCCGAGGGCTTTTCCATGCATGTTCCACCAATCCTGCCCATGCCGGGTCAGGAATTTCGAAACCTAGGTCTCCTTCCCACCGCCCCCGGAGCGTTACTAGTGGGGTCAGTGTTCACTTATCCTACGGCGATACAAACAAGTAACTGCCTTGATGGTGCTAGGACTACATACTGACCAACCATGGAGGTGGGTGGTTCCCTGAGTCCCATTTTCCAGTGCACCTGGATAGCCGTTTGTCACGGGGTCATCACGGAGGAAGGACGGGGTGGAGACATTAACGATTGTTCGTTTCCACCCCGGCCACAGGACGCCTACGTCCCTTTAACTCAGACTGGAGTCTCCCGGAGGCGGGGTTCACTGATCAGAGGCCAGCCCAATCAACGAGGGGGCTGACAAATAAAGGAAGTCCGGAAGAACACAGCGAGGCAAAAACCGGTGGAGGAGTCGGAGCTGGAGAGAGGGAGATCGAGTCGTAGAGAGGAGACGGTGAGAGAGGAAGGAGATCGAGAGAAGACGGAGGAGCAGGAGAGAGCGGAGCCGAGAGGATAGAGGTGCCAGGAGGCCAACGACAACGCGACTCGCCCTGCCACGTTTCAGGAGGAGAGGGGCTGTGTGAGCGTGGATTCCTTTTGTTTAACCTTTTCCCCCTCACACTTAGTCTTTCTACGACACCACTTCTTTACATTTTTAAACACAAAGGTGTGGTGGTAGCCCCAGATGATCCCTCACCCCCTACCCCCTTGCAAACCCTGTACAGCAGAATACCCATCTCACCCGCGTATTCTCGTGTTTTTTTGTGTTCGAGGCATGTTCCCCTCCCTTCGGAGCCTCGGATGGGACTCACACCACCGGGAGGAAGAGACGCACGCAGGATTTACAAAGCGGGAAGAATCCAACCCCCTCTTATACTTGGAGTAAAGACTGTTCAGCCTAATAAACAGAAAGAAACCTACCTCAAACTGGTGTACCGCAGCTCATTGCTTCCCCCCCCCCCTTTTGTACTATCCCACACCGTTACAGGCGCTAGGTGTAGTAAGTAATCTCCCCTGGACAGTTCATATCTGTCTTGTAATATCTCAAATTGTATCACAGAGCCATCTTCGTACAGATCTCCTGTGGTGGTCAACCCCCTCTCTGCCTAATCCCCCAGCGCCGCCCAATTACCGTCATGCGGTAGTGCACTACATACCGCCAACGGGACTTCAGGGGCATACGGACGCACTATTTGTGTGCGTCTCTGACTCCTATTCCAGCAGTGCTTAAACGTCCCCATCTCTCGAGTCAGGGAGGAGGCCGGAAGTGGTAATTGCAATAGTAGCTTGGAAAGCGTTTGCCTATGTAATTGATTCCTCTCCCCATCATCATCACTGCAGAACGACCGTGCCACTGCTTGAGTAAGCCTCTGTAGTTGTGCCGCCAAATAATACGATTCAAAATCGGGGACCGCCAGTCCCCTCTCTGATCGTGGCCTCATTAGTGTATTGAGAGCTACTCTCCGCCGTCCCCCAGCCCAAAGAAATCCAACCACCATCAACTGAAGTTGCTTAAAAACCAATGCCGTAATCCAGATCGGTAGCGTTCTAAAATAGTACAACAGTCTAGGGAGCGCTACTATCTTAAGAATGGCCACTCGCCCAGCTATCGAGAGTGGGAGCGTACCCCAAAACTCAATACAACCCTTAAGTGACCTAATGGCTCTGCCCACGTTACCTTCCAATAGGTCAGGTTGGGTGTGATAAATGCGAGCGCCAAGGTACGTCAAACATTGTCGCTCCCAGTGCACCCCTTGCATCGATTCTCGGCCCTCAGATTGCAGCGCCGCAGGGAACAGGCAAGTCTTTGTCCAATTTACCTTCAGACCGGCAACCTTGCCATGATCTTCCAATAAAACCTTCGTGCCGCAAAGCGGCAGATGCCTCTCCCTACCGCAACCGGAGCATGTAGTAGTGACGGACGCGTCCCTCCTGGGATGGGGGCGCCATATGGGAGAGGCGGAGATCAGAGGACTCTGGTCTCCGGCAGAAGCTCAGCTCCATATCAACCTTTCAGAGCTACGAGCGATCCGGCTTGCACTGAAAGCCTTCCTTCCCTCTGTCCAGGGTAGTGTTGTGCAGGTGTTCACGGACAACACCACCGCCATGTGGTATTGCAACAAACAGGGCGGGGTGGGGTTGTGGACCCTTTGTCAGGAGGCTCTGCGCCTCTGGACATTGCTGGAACACCAGGCATCACCCTGGTAGTTCAACATCTGGCGGGGTCTAACGCCAGAGCAGACGAACTCAGCCGCCGGTGCATGATGGATCACGAATGGTGTCTGAACTCGGACGTGGCGCAAGGTCTCTTTCGGCAGTGGGGAGAGCCTTGGTTAGATCTGTTCGCCACCGAAGAGAACGCGCAATGTCAGCAGTTCTGCGCGTTGGAATTTCCAAGGCAGCACTCGCTCGGAGACGCTTTTCGTCGCGAGTGGAGTTGCGGTCTGTTGTACGCCTTTCCGCCTATACCACTTCTGCCCAGAGTGCTGAAGAAGATCAGGCGCGACCGGGCCCAAGTTATCTTAGTGGCTTCGGATTGGGCACGAAGGTTCTGGTATCCCGAGCTACTCAGTATGTCCATCGATCCCCCGATACGACTGCCTCTTCAGGAGGACTTTCTGTCGCAGCAGCATGGGACGGTCCTCCACCCGAATCTGTCCAGCCTCCACCTCCATGTGTGGAGATTGAGCGGCGGCAGTTGATGCCATTTGACTTGCCTCCTGAAGTCTGTGATGTCATTCTGGCAGCCAGGCGTCCCTCCACAAAGACGGTATACGCCTGCCGGTGGAACAAATTTGTGGCATGGTGCACAGCAAAGGCTGTGGATCCCCTTTCCGCCCCTCTTTCTGAGGTTCTCCTCTTTCTTCTTTCTTTGGCCCAGCAGGGCTCTGCTTTGGGCACCTTGAAAGGTTATCTTGCTGCAATCTCTGCCTTCTTATGGCTTCCTGATCAGCCTTCTCTTTTCAAGTCCCTTGTTGTTTCCCGTTTTCTGAAAGGCATTACTCACATGTTCCCTCCTGTCCCCTTCGTAATGCCTCAGTGGGACTTGAATCTTGTTCTGACCTTTCTGATGTGCGCTCCATTTGAGCCTCTTCACAATTGTCCCATTCGTCTTCTGACCCTGAAAACTGCTTTCCTGGTAGCTATCACTTCGGCTAGACGGGTGAGTGAGCTCCAGGCTCTGTCATCTAAGCCTCCCTTTCTTTCTGTTCATCCGGACAAGGTTGTCCTCCAGACTCGTCCTTCTTTTCTACCAAAAGTGGTGACCCCCTTTCACATCAGGCAATCTGTCACGTTGCCCACCTTCTTTCCGCCTCCTTCAAAAGAGGAAGAGAGGCTCCACCGTCTGAACCCAAAACGGGCGCTGTCCTTTTATTTGGACCACACCAAACAGTTCCGGGTGGACGACCAACTTTTTGTTGGATACGTAGGAGGGGAAAGCGGTACACAAACGGACCATCTCTCGGTGGGTCGTGTTGTGTATTAAACTTTGTTACTCCTTGGCGAAAAAGGACCCTCCTGTTGGGTTGAATGCCCATTCCACGCGGGCCACAGTGGCGATTACTGCCCTGGGCCGGGGAGTTCCCTTGCAGGACATCTGTCAGGTGGCGATGTGGGCTTCACTGCACACGTTTGCCAAGCACTATTGCCTGGACAGCCAAGTCCGGACTGCTTCTTTGGCCGTTCTGTTCTCCAGGACTTTCTGGTGTGATCTTGGTTCGCAGACCCACAACCGGGGTTGGTATTGCTGGGGTATCTATTCTAAGGTGAGGAATCTAACTAACGTGTTTCTTTCAGATGAACAAGTTACTTACCTTCGGTAACGATGTATCTGTAAGAAACATTAGTTAGTTAGATTCCTCACCGACCCACCCATCCTCCCCGTTCTGCGAACTGACATCTAGGGTTAAGGCTATCCTTTTCAGGGCCCTAGATTTTTAGGGCACCAGTGTCGGTCTCTTGCATGGCTCTGCGTTCCTGGCGCGGAAAGCTATGTACAAGAACTGACGTCAGCGCGCGAGGGCGGCGTCTAAGTACTCCGACGTCATTCCGGCGCACGACGCCAACGACTGACGCGGAGCCGCAGACGACGCCTAGCGACACGCAAGGGGTATTGCTACAAAAATCTTTCCGGATCCAGCCTGACGCCTGGGGATATTCTAAGGTGAGGAATCTAACTAACTAATGTTTCTTACAGATATATCGTTACCGAAGGGAAGTAACTTGTTCTTCAGTGGCAATAGATGAATGAAGGAAATGATATAAACATGTACATATTAAAAGCACCGGAATCAACAGGGACTAGAGTTGCATGAAGACACATTTTTACGTAGTATGTTCTTGAGTACACATATATTTCATTCTGGTCATTACATACTGTCAATCTTACAACATATTGTATGAGGATTGGTTTCTCAAATTCTAGCACAATTCATTATTAGGAGAAAAGGTGTTTACATATTGTGAGAAGTGAAGTGGCAGTTAGTTAAGGTGACAAACTTGCACCATTCCTCTATTGTGTTTAATCCTTGTCTGATAGAATTACATCTCTTGATCATTTACATTTAAGCCTCTGTAAAATAAATGGGACATCTCCACCTCTTGGCGGTAGGCAAGCCCTCTCAATGGTGTGCCACCTCACATCATCCGCTGTATATTGTTTCTCTATGTAGTGTTGTACAATGGGGCAGTTTCAATGTGGCAACGTATACAGCTTCTGTGTTGTCCAATTCTGGCCTTAATCGGTTGTGTTGTTTAAATTGCACGGACACCAGATGCAATAAATAACGTTTGTGGAAGCACAGTTAATGTGTTGCTGTAACGTCATTTTACGTCCCCATGTATGAGTTCTTTCGTGTTTGCAGTATATTGGCAGCCATGCAATTACTACATATGTAGTGTCCTTTTGTGGGGGGGTACAGCCCACATTTCTGGTATAGTGTTTGTGGGTTTAGAAGCACAAGTATCTGAGAGTACTAAATGATCTCTTTTGTTTTTCCCATTTCTATATGGGAAAAGGAGGGGATCCTTGAAAATGCTCATTGTGTTAAGAACTGGCCAATGTTGTTTGATGGTTTTAACAATTCTGGTGGTGTCTGGACAAAATGTAGTCATACAGGCAATCTTATAACTTATCACTTATCTGCTTGCAGGCCAGGTCGCTCCCCTACTGCTGCACAGCTCCACCTGTGTGTCGGCCCCTCGCTGCCGCTCCTGAGCGTGGGTTCGCTCCTGAGCGTGGGTTCGCTCCTGCTGCCTGTCACTGTGCCCATCGGTTATTTCTCCGTCTCGTGCCTTCTTTTCTGTTTTTTGACTCGGTTTGCTGTTTTTTACTCAGTTTTGGTTGTATTCTGTGCCCACTTGGTCCCATACTGTCCCCCTCTTTCTCTTGTTACCCGTTCTCCCGCCGCTGCTCCCCTGTGGCCCCGCCCCCTCACCGCCCCGCCCCCAGCCGCCCCCACCTGCCTTAAATGGCGGCTGCTGCGTGATTGTGCAGCGGGTGCGCGTAGCGGGCGCGCCGGAGGCAAGCCTGTCTGCGCCTGTCTGCACCTGGACCGCGCCCAGCGCCAGAACCCCTGGACCCCGCGCACGCCACGAAGCCAGTCTCCGATACGACGCCAGCACCCTCCACGCGCTCCACGCCGGCCGAGACAACACCTGCTTCCAGGCTGCCCCGAAACGCACCCACGGACCCATCTCCTGCCGCACCTGCAGCTTCACCTGCAATAGAGCCACCAAACCCCCAAGGACCGGACCCAACCACCTCCGCTGTATTCTCCTCAACACCCGCTCCGCACGCAAACACGCTGTCGGACTTTGGGACCTGCCCAGACGTTGCCTTCCTGACCGAGACCTGGTGGAACGACTCCTCGGCGCCCGACATCGCCATAGCCATCCCGGACGGCTATAAGATCACCCGCAGGGACCGCGCCAACGGGAGCAGAGGAGGGATAGCCATCGTCCACAAGTGCACCCTCAAGGTCTCCACCCACGCGGACGACACCCTCAAGACCGCCGAACACCTGCACTTCCGAATCCACACTGACCCCAACACCACTCTCAGACGAACGCTCGTCTACAGAGACCCCGGGCACCGCTCAGTGACACCATCGCTGACCTTGCCAGCACTCACGCACTCGCCTCCATGGACTACATCCTCCTCGGGGACCTGAACTTCCACCTCAAGAACAACAACAACGCCAACTCCGCCACCCTGATCGACAACCTCGGCCTCAGACAACTCGTCACTGCTCACACCCACGCCGCCGGCCACACGCTGGACCCCATCTTCTCCACAAGCACCCACGTCACCTTCAACCACATCACCGAGCTCCACTGGACTGACCACCACTTCATCAATTTCACCTTCAAGAAACCAAGCACGCACCACCGCGCCCAACAGCTGCCCCGTCGCTGCTGGATGAAAAAAAAAGCCAAAGATCAGCTGACCACCACCCTCGCCCAGAACCCACCAACCAACCCCACCAACCCAGACGCCGCCGCCCGCAACCTCCGACAGTGGATCAACAACTGCGCCAACACCCTCGCTCCGCTCAAGAAACCCCCCATCAACCACACCAGCAAGAAAGCCACCTGGTTCACTGACGAGCTCCAGACCTCCAAACGCGCGCTTGCCGGAAACTAGAGAAGAAATGGCCCCACGAACGCCCACCAGACAGCTTCACAGCCCACAAGGATGCCACCCGCAGACATCAGCACCACGTCAGACTAGCCAAGAGATCCTCCTTGAAGGACCGCCTGGATAACAACGCACACGACAGCAAAGAGCTCTTCAGCATCGTTAAGTAATTCTCCAACCCCAGCGCTACCACCAATGACATCCCGCCCTCACAAGAACTGTGCGACTCACTGGCCACCTTCTTCCACCGAAATATCAACGACATCCACGACAGCTTCAACACCTCGCCCACCCCAACCACGCCAGACCCCATCCCTGCGAACACCACCCGCATCAACCGCCTGACCTCTTGGACCAACGTCAACGACGATGAGACACGCAAGGTCATGAACTCCATCCACTCATGATCACCATCAGACCGATGCCCACACCACGTGTTCAACAAAGCCGACGCAACCATCGCACCCAAACTACGGAAGGTCATCAACATCTCCTTTCGAAACCGCGTCATTCCCGGAAAGCTGGAAACACGCCGAAATTAACGCCCTCCTAAAGAAGCCCAAGGCGGACCCCAAGGACCTCAAGAACTTCCGGCGCATCTCCCTGCTTCCGTTCCCGGCGAAGGTCATTGAGAAAACCGTCAACACGCAACTGACCCGCCACCTCGAAGACAACAACATCCTGGACCCATCCCAGTCCGGATTCAGACACAACCACAGCACCGAGACAGCCCTCATGGCCGCCACAGACGACATCAGGCGCCAACTAGACAACGGCGAAACTTCAGCCCTCATCCTTCTGGACCTGTCAGCCGCCTTCGACACAGTCTGCCACCGCACTCTAAAACACGCCTTCAAGAAGCTGAAATCCAAGAGAAGGCCCTCGACTGGACCACATCCTTCCTCTCCGGCAGAACCCAGAGAGTCCGCCTCCCACCCTTCCGATCCAAAGCCACTGACATCATCTGCGGCGTCCCCCAAGGCTTATCCCTCAGCCCGACGCTGTGTAACATCTACATGGCCCCCCTCGCACAAGTGGCCCGCCAGCACGACCTCAATATCATATCGTACGCCGACGACACCCAGCTCATCATCTCCCTCACCAAGGACCCTCACACAGCCAAAACCAACCTCCACGAGGGAATGAAAGCCGTCGCCGACTGGATGAGGAGCAGCTGTCTGAAACTGAACTCGGACAAGACGGAGGTCCTCCTCCTCGGACCCACCCCCTCTGCCTGGGACGACTCGTGGTGGCCGACCACGCTGGGAACAGCACCGACACCGACCGACCACGCACACAACCTAGGATTCGTCTGCAGAGATACCAAGGTCCAGGGATCCCAATTCTGGAGAAAATTGCTCAATTTTTATGTAACTTATTCCTTGTGGAGGATGACTCAAGACACTGGACCTCTATGGTCTCAGAAAAGTACATGCATTCAGTTGTGAGTTAATTCACGTGCTTGTTCGCTTTATTTGAAAAATATAATCATGAATTATTGGATCAGCTGAAACAGAAGTCCTTTACTTGAACAAATAAAATAATAATTTGGACTTACCAATCTATATTGATTTTCTTGTCCTTTAAACCTACTTGAGAAGGAGTGAATTGACTCACAACTGAATGCATGAACCTAGGATTCGTCCTCGACTCCTCCCTCTCCATGACGAAGCAGGTCAACACAGTCTCCTACTCCTGCTACAACACCCTCCGCATGCTCCGTAGGCTCTACAAGTGGATCCCGACCGAAACAAGGAGAACAGTGACACAGGCCCTCGTCAGCAGCAAACTAGACTACGGCAACGCACTCTACGCAGGAATCCCAGCCCAACACCTGCGCCGACTGCAACGCATCCAGAACGCCTCCCTCCGACCGATCCTCAGCATCCCCCGCCGCAGCCATATCACTCCCACCTGAGAGACCTACACTGGCTCCCCGTCCACAAGAGGATCACCTTCAAGCTCCTCACCCACGCGCACAAAGCACTCCACAATGCCGGACCAGCCTACCTGAACAGCAGACTCAGCTTCCACACCCCCACCCACTAGCTCCGCTCCGCAAACCTTGCCCTCGCCGCCGTCCCCCGCATCCAACGAAAGACCTCCGGCGGCAGATCCTTCTCTTACCTCGCCGCCAAGACCTGGAACACCTTCCCGACCCACCTACGGCAGACCCAAGACCTACACACTTTCAGAAGACTCCTCCAGACCTGGCTCTTCGAGCAGTAGCAGCACCCCCCTCCCTCAGCGCCTTGAGACCCTCACGGGTGAGTAGCGTGCTTTACAAGTGCTCTGATTGATTGATATCACTGGTAGTTTTTTGCCTGGTTTTGAGTATTTCTTCTCGAGGGCTATATCGATCCTTTTCTTTGGGGACTTGACTAGTCGTTTTGGATACCCCCTTTCCCTCAATTTACAACTGAGTATAGCGCCCTTCTTGAAGAAATCTTTTTGGATACAATTCCTTCTCCATCTCAACAATTGACCATAAGGAAGCCCATCTTTCAGTGTCTGTTGGTGAAAGCTACTATATTGTAATAGTGTGTTGCGTTCTGTCGGTTTTCTGTAGATGTATACGATTAAGTGACTGTCTTTTTTCTTAATTTCTAAATCTAGAAATTAGATACTTTCAGTGTTTGTATCATATGAAAACTTCAAGTATGGTTGCCAGGTGTTGAGGTAATATGTGAACTAATACAGTGTGTCTTGTGAGCCTTTCCAGATCATGAATATATTGTCTATATAGCGTTTCCAACACTTGATGTTATTCTGAAAGGGGTTAGACACACTATTAATCCATTCAAGTTCCACTTGGCCAACATAGAGATTCCCTAGGTTGGGAGCAAAAATGGCTCCCATCAAAGTCCCTGAACTTTGTTGGTAATATGTCGAATCAAACATAAAATAGTTGGTGGTCAGGGTAATCTCTAGGTGTTCCACAATGAATGAGGTAGGGACACGGTATAGTGCAGGATGAAGGTCAATAATCTGTCTTATCACCTCTGTTGTCTGATTTTGAGGGATGTTGCTGCAGAGTGACTTATTACTCTAGTATTGAAACTTTCGTAGATTCACATGCTTGAATCCTTCCCCGTTGTCATGATGGGAGTCCCTGGTATTTAAAAATAGTACTAACAGACTTAGTAGAAGTAATAGTACACTGATGGCTATAGACTAGAAAGGCCTAGGCCTCTCAGTTTAATAACCTATCGTGGTCATTAATTTAAAAAAAAAAAAAAAAAGTTCTGCCTCAACCAATCAGCATCCAGTCACCCTCCAGAGAGAAGGACAGCCCCTCAGATTTTCTACCACACTTTGTGCTAAGGGAGTCTCCTCTGAGCTCTGCTCAGTTTTCTCTTCTAAAGGACACTTTCAGGATTTCCTGTCAGGTAAATACTTTAACTTCATTATATTGACATTTATAGGGTGGATTATTTGTTGGGACTGAACAGTGGCTGATAAGACTAAGAAGGCTCTCTTTAGAGACTGTGCCACTTGTTTGAAGAAGAGGCTTTATGTTGAGGTTCCTCCTAAAGACTGCATTTATTGTTTGTACCCTTCTCATAAGGCTACAGACTGCAAAATTTGTTGTACATTCTCAAATAAAATCCTAATGGATTGAGAAGGACGTCTTTTAATTTGACTTCAAAAATTAAAAACTAGGTCTGATCCTGTATCAGACTCAGAAAGTGAGCAGTCAACCTCTTCTAAAACTTCAAGAATCTCTTCAAAAAGAACCAGGGATCCTTCACAGTCAGATAAGGAACCTGTCAAGAAATGCACCAAGAAGTCCTCTCATGAAGCTTCTTCTGAGCGCAGTAAGGGCTCTCACAAAAAAGAACAGCTTCCGAAGACGCTTCTGAGCCAGATATACTTCCAGCTCAACTTAAATTGACATTCAAAAAATCCTCTTCTGACAAGCCATCAGTCCGTTCCCTTGTGAAGGAGGGTATTTCAACCATTTCGTCGACAAGAGGCTGCTCTGCAGGCACGTCTATGTCGACAACTTGTTCCATGGCTCTCTCAGCGTCGACAACATCCTTCTCATCGTAGACACAGGGTCCAATTTAGTCGACCATTCCTCTGATACCTAAGGAGAAAACATCATCTACAAAGCATTCGTCGTCAACGACGACAAAACCGATGTTGGGACCGTGATCAAGTAAGGTACCGTCGACAAAGTCATCGTCGTCAACGGAGACGTCGACGAAACTACAACGGTCGACAAGGTAGTCGTCAAGCATCCCACCGTCGACGATACTGTCGTCGAGTAAGCCGTCGACGAAGGAGCAGTCACCGGCGTTGACGAAATCTCTACCGTCGATGGAACCGCAACTGTCGTCGAAGTCAGGACAGTCGATGACGGCGGCGACTGAGGCAAAGTCTTTAGAACTGAAGACACCGTTGTCGATGCAGTCGTCGATGATAATTGTGTCTATGAAGAAAAAATAACCAGACAAGACACAGGAAGTGGAAATTACACCAGTGCACACTTCACCCAGTAAAATTACGCCTTTATTACCACCTCATCTACTGGAAGGGGACGATGAAGATTCCGAACAAGACGGTGGTCCATTTGGGGACGCTTATAGTCCACCGGAGTTATTTATTTATTTATTTATTTTACAGATTTGTAAAGCGCATGGCTGCCCGTAAGCGTCCCAGTGCTAGTGATAAAGAAACCAGGTGCGAGGGAAGCATTACGGGAACAGCCAGGTCTTGAGTGCTCTACGAAATAAGAGTAGGTTGGGCTGGGCTCTGATGTCTGGGGGCAGTGCGTTCCATAACTTGGAAGCATTATATGCAAAGAGTCGACCTCCAGAGCGGGCTTTCTTGATTCTGGGTACGGATGCCAAGTTGCAGTGTGAAGAACGTAACGTTCTCTTGGTGGTATAGGGAGTGATGAGGTTTTTTAAGATGGGTGGAGCCTTACCATGCAGAATTTTATATGTCGTGCAAAGTGCCTTAAATTGTATTCTCTCCTGGATAGGCAGCCAATGCAAGGCGTTCAGGGCAGGTTTGGCTGAACAGCGACGATGGGTTCCTGTGAGAAGACGGGCGGCAGTATTTTATACTATCTGGAGTTTTTTTTATAGTACTTTTTTAGGGGCCCCCAGATAGAGGGCATTGCCGTAGTCTAGGCGGGAGAGCACAAGGCCGTGAATCAAAAGTTTTTGTGATTGTGTTGGAAGTAATGGCAGAATTTTTCTAGCGGTCCGTAGAAGGCCATGGCACACACCAGCCGTTTTTCTTGCTTGGGTGAAAAAATTGAGGCCTTCATCCAGCCAGATTCCTAAACTCTGGATTTCTTGTTTCGGATTGGGTGGCGTGCCCATACAGGGCGGCCACAGGGATTTGGGTTGGTAAAGTGACTGATTGCCTAAAACCATTATCTCTGTCTTGTCATTATTAAGTTTGAGATGTGAGATGTTCATCCATTTGGTTATGTCGCTAAGACAGTTGTGGAGGTTGGTGAGGGATTGGTCTTGCTGACTTAAGGAGACTACCAATTGGGTATCGTCAGCGTATGTTAAAAGCTTAATCCCGAAAGGGGTGACGATCTTCTCCAGGGGGGACATGTAAACATTAAAAAGGGTCGGACTCGGGGATGAACCCTGAGGGACCCCACAGCTGATGGCAGTGGACTTGGAGGTGAAGTTACCATCTGCTACCTGGAAGGACCTATCGTTAAGGAAGGATTCCAACCAGGACAGGGCCGTCCCTACGATTCCAAGATCTCTAAGCCTATGGACCAGTGTCGAATGATTGACGGTGTCGAAGGCTGCGCTCAGATCCAGGAGGATCACTGCCACTGATCCTCCTGAGTCGATGATTTTTCTTGCTTCTTCGACAACCGCCAACATCGCAGTTTCTGTGCTCTGGCCGGGCCTAAATCCCGTCTGAGACGGCTCCAGGAGACCATTGGTTTCAAGGTATTCGGAAAGTTGGTAATTGACATATTTCTCGGCTATCTTGCTGATGCCTGGGAGCAGGGAGATCGGCCGAAAATTGCCTAATTCTAGTGGGTCCAAGTGCGATTTCTTGATAAGGGCTTTGACAGTTGCTTTTTTCCAGCTAGGTGGAACAACGCCAGAGGTAAGCGAGATGCTAATCAAGTTCGCCAGATAAGGGAGAATGGTAGGCGCAACTAACTTTAGGATGTTAAAGGGTGCGGGATCAGTTGGAGATCCACTTTTGATTGAATATAGTATTGGGGAGAGAGTCTCTATTGTCAAGGGGGTGAAGTGGGACAGTTGATATGCTGTAGCATGGGGAATGGAACTAGGCGGATTAGAAATGGAAAGAGCGTCAGATGTTTGTGACGGAAGAGAATTGAGTATGTTTTTAATCTTTGATTTAAAAAATTCCGCAAGTTCATTGCATCGGTTAGCTGATGGCTCTACTAAAGGGGGAGGATCCGGTGCTTTGAGAAGTTTTTTAGCAATTTGAAACGTCTCCCTTGATGAGTTGGTAGATGATTTGATTTTTTCCTCAAAATATTTGACTTGGGCGATTTTAAGTGCCTTTTTGTAGTTGAGAATGGTCTGTTTTATATTCAATTTTTTTAATAGGGTCGAAATTTTTTCTCCAGTCTCTTTCCGATTTCTTACAGACTTTTTTTAGAATTCGCATTTCCTGAGTAAACCATGGAGAGGTAATTTTACCTCGGGGCTTACAGGTAGATTTTTTGGGTAGGGTTTTGTCCAGTGACTCTCCTATCCATTTCGAAAACTCAGCGTCGGTATGAATAGGGTTAGAGACAAGATTAGGGGGGGGAGCGCTCTAGATTTGCCTTCCATATTTCTGGGTCTAAGGTAGCCCAAGAGCGAGTGGGCTTATTAGGTAGAGATTTAGGGCGCAAGATGTTGTATAGCTGCCAGTTCAGTGAAATTAAGAAATGGTCACACCATGGTACTGGAGTATGGTCTAAGATAGTAAGATCATTAATGTTGGCAAAAATAGGATCCAACAGGTGGCCCAGTGAGTGGGTCGGTTGTCTACTTTGTAGCCTAAGCTGAAGGGTTTCAAGGTCTGCTATTAGGTCAGAGGCTGGTTTGACTTCCTTTTTATCAAAGTGAATGTTCAGGTCTCCTAGGATCATAAAAGTGGAGTGGATGGCAGCAAATGTGCAAGTATGTTCCATTAGAGATTCACTGAACTGGCCCATGGGTCCTGGAGGGCGATAGATAAGAATTCCAGACAAAGATCTACATGGGGAGGCTTGAATAGAGAATAGAGCATTTTCACAATCTAGGAGGGGGCTGCCTTGCAATCGGCAGGAAAGATGGTCTTTATAAATTATAGCAATACCCCCTCCCTTCCCTTTGGATCGGTCCACATGTTGAATTAGGAAGCTGGGAGGGAGGGATTTGACGATGTCTGGGTCGGAATCTGGTCCCAACCAGGTTTCTGTTAGAAAAAGAACGTCTAACTGACGATTTTCTAAAGTGTGGTAGATTTCTATTGAATGCTTGGGGAGTGATCTGCAATTAATCAGGGCCATGCGCATTAGGATGGAAGAAGAATGTTGAGGCACAGTAGGTGTAAATTTATACGGGCAGTAGAGGCAGTGGTTGGAGAGGTTGTCCCCAATGACAGAGTGTAAGCAAGAGCTTTTTACCTCTCTATTCAAACGTAGCAGAGCATCCCTTGAGTATCTATGCGTAAGGTGGATAGATTTATCTATAGTATCTGGCTCTGTGCTCTGCCTAGCGCGGACGAGCGCAGACGAGCTTGCCTTAAGCGCACCTTCGGCACGCCATCGTCGCGCCCGCTGCGCTCGTCCGCTGCGCTTCCGGCAAAGGCACATGTTTTATGGGATTGCTGAGGGTGTTGGAGGGCGGGCGTGGCCAGCACAAGTAGGCGTGTCTCGTGGCTCAATGAGCTCGAAGGCAAATGGCGGCAACAAGGAAGCGTTTACCCGTATCAGCGCTAACTCCGCTGTGCGGGGATGCCTGGGTCTGAGGACTGATGCCCAAAGGATCGGTGAGGTTTAAAACACAATATTTACACAGTTTTTTAAATTCGCAATCGACTAACGCTGCTCCCGGCTTCCGCCTCAGGAGGTTGCAGTATCAATCAGTTACATGTTAAGTGTCAGCCATATGATGATGATGAGGAGGATGATCAACAATACTATGATCAAGCCTGTTTTATACAGCCTGGACAAGGACACCAGCAGTCTCATGAAGAAATGGTTACGATGTCCTCTGCATTGTTATCTGATTTACAGTTCATGCTACAAGATTACAGGCAACGCTTTCCACCTCCAGGGCCAGTCAATGGACATCCTCCATCTCGGGTGACATCACCTGTACGACTAAATACTCCTGCTGTATTATTAATCCCTAGTACTCCACAAGCTGTTGCCCTCCAGGAACCAGCCTCTTCAGATGAGGAGGGGGAATTGCATAACACGACCCCAGAATGGGACGATTACAGAATGTAATCGCCTACCTCACCAACACCCCCTCTGGTAGATTCCACACCAGAGGATATTGGGGGATTTCACAACTTGTTGGAGCGTGCAGCGAAAAGATTTGCTATACCTATGCCATCCAAACAAGCGGACTGCTTTTTATATGATTTTAAAGAGCCTTTTCGAAAGTCAGGTAGAGCCATTCCCATTATAGATTATATTTTGGATGAAGGTATTAGGATCATGAAGAACCCAGCCTCAGTACCAATGGTACTGCCACGTCTGGATAAGAAATATAGGACCACAGATGACGCCCCTGCGTGACTCACAGGTCACCCAAAACCAGACTCTGTGTTAATGCAGGCTTCTCAACAACGCTCCAAAAATCCTGCGGCGCCTTTATCTTCACCCCTGGACAGAGAAGGCAGACGTCTGGATTCCATTGGCAAAAGGTTCTCAGCAATGTCTACTCTAACGGTTAAGGCTGCAAATTCCCTGGCGATTCTAGGGTGCTTCGATCGCCAAATGTGGTTGGACATTGCCGCATATATTGACCAGCTGCCGGAAGACGTGAAGGAAGAAGTAAAAAAGATTCCGCATGAAGGAGAGAGGGCATCCAATGAGATAATTGATTCAGCTATGGAGATTGCTGAGACAGTATTTAGGCAACTGGCTGGAGCTGCGGTTTTGCGCAGACCGGGATGGCTCAAAGCCACCTCATTCCGTCCAGAGGTTCAAAATTAGATATTGGACCTCCCATATGATGGGTAAGCTCTTTTCAGGAGTCTTGTGGAACAGGCCCTCAAGACAGACACAGTTACTGCCAAGTCATTGGGGACGCTGCAATTCAGAAAAGTTCCTTTTCGAGGTTCTAGGGGAAGAGGACAGCCTTCCTACAGAGGGGGGGTATCAGCAATACCGCAACCCAGCATACTCCTAGACACCTCAATCATACCGGCCTCAGTACCAACAGACAGCCGCCTCAATCTTCCAACATCAGACCAAATAGAGAGAAAACAGAACGAGCTGGCAAGGATGCTGGTAATCAGCAATGATACACCACAGGCTCCGGCCCCATCTCTCCTTCCTTCACATTTATATCCAACTCATCCTACCCGCCTAGGAGGCAATATCTCCCACTACCTCCATCAATGGCAGTCCATTACTACGGACCAGTGTGTCCTTCGTCTAGTGCAATTCGGACACACTCTGGAGTTTATACAGTAACCACCTATAACCCCTCCTCAAATCTCCGCCAACAGGCATCTCAAATCACTTCAGCAGGAGGTCAGAAACATGCTTCCAAAAGGAGCAATAGAAAAGTCCCCATTATCCAGCAGGGCACAGGTTTCTATTCCAGTTTCTTCTTGGTCAGAAAGAAGTTAAAGCAGTGGAGACCAATTTTGGACATCCGAAACCTAAATCTGTACTTAAGGAAACAATTGTTCCAAATAATATTGTAAGAAGTGCTGAAGCTCCTACATCAATGAGCTTTTATGACAACCTTCGACCTCCAGGATGCCTACTTCCTCATTCCTATGTACCCAAAACAAAGAAAATACCTGTGATTTGTGGTAGCCAGACGCCACTACCAATTCTGAGTACTCTCCTTTGGTCTGAAGTCCGCTCCCAGGATTTTTACCAAGTGCCTGGCTCCGGTCGCAGCGTTTCTCAGACAGCAGCAACATCAAGTCTTTCCATATCTGGACGACTGGATGATCAAGATTCCGTCCGAAGCAACAGCAATAGAGTCCACAAAAGTATGCCCTACTCTCTTCAAGAGATTGGGTCTTATGATCAATCTACAAAAATCCAATCAAATTTCATCTAAAAAAAATTGTCTTCCTATGAGCTCATTTAGACACAGTATCCTTAAAGGTGAGTCCTGCGAAAGAGCGTCAACAGCGTCTTCTCAATTTGGCAAATTTCATCAGAAGAAAAAAGTTTCTTTCGGTCCGACTTTACAAATCCCTTTTGGGAATAATGTCGTCTTGCACTTCTTTACTTCCTTTCTCCTGTCTCTGGATGCGCCCAATTCAAGAAGAACCGGACAAGCAGTGGGTCCAATCAAGAAGATCCTTGGACGACTTCGTCCGCATAACTCCACGCCTGGTGAAAGCCCTAGGGTGGTGGATAGATAAGAGCCTTCTGCCAGTGGGGCTTCTCTTGCAACAAGTAGCTGCTCCACAAGTAGTTACGACAGGATGCGCCCTTAGAGGGATGGGGAGCTTATATCCAGGAACTCCAAGTCAGTGCCAAATGGAATCAAACTCAATTCCACATAAACATGCTAGAACTGAAAGCGGTGCATCTAGCTTTACAGGCATTTCTTCCCAGAATTCGCTACTCATCTGTGTTAGTCCAGACGGACAATACCACTACTATGCTCTACATCTACAAGCAAGGCGGCAAAAAAGTCTCGCCATCTCTCCAGAGAAGCTCAGGTCTTATGGGAATGGGCCATGGCTCAAGGAATCCACTTATGGGCAGAACATGTTCCAGGACGTCAGAACATGATTGCGTACACTCTAAGCAGGTTGACAACATAGTGTCACGAATGGGAGATTCACTACCAAACGCTACAGGACATATTTCAGATCTGGGGCAAGATGGAATTGGACCAATTTGCAACTCACCAGAACCGCAAATGCCAGTACTATGCAAGTTGGCATCCCCTACAGGGGTCATGGGGGAATGCCTTTTCAGTTGCATTTTCCGGCTTCTTTGCCTATGCCTTTCCTCCTAAGAGTTCGGAGGACGATAAGAACCGAACAATGCAAGTTGATACTCATCGCTCCGGCCTGGCCTCGTCAGAACTGGTATACAGAACTGCTTCTTTTATCCCACGTTCCACACCGTCGACTACCAGTATTTCCCAATCTTCTGACCATGAACCAGGGCCAGATACTTCACCCGGATCTCAAGAGCTAGCATTTGTCGGCACGGCTCCTGATTACAATGAATTCCAACACCTAAACTTTTCTAGTAAGTGCAGAGATGTACTAGCCAGTGCGCGAGCGGAAAGTACCAACAAGACTTACCACCTCAAATGGAAGCGCTTCTGCATCTGGTGTCAAGAGAGCATACACCCACTATCCTCCTCTCCGGAACAAGTCTTACCTTACGTCTTACAACTAGCAAAATCGGGCTTGGCTCATAGTTCGATAAAGGTTCATTTAGCATCCATTTCCAGATATAGAATATAATCTTCTTCTCCACCTCTGTGGTCCTCTAGAGTTAAATGAGAATTTCTCAAAGGACTGTTTCGAATGTTTCCTCCGGTTAGACCTCCACCATTGCAGTTGAACACTGTCCTCTCGCACTTAATGAAACCTCCGTTCCAACCAATTCACACAGCAGATATAAAGTTCCTGGCTTGTAAATTTGGCTTTGCTCATCGCCTTGACATCTGCTAGAAGGGTTTATGAGATTCAGGCCTTTGTAATAGAGAAACCCTTTTTTCAATTTAAAACAGATGGAGTTCTGCTACGCACAAATCCGAAGTTCATTCCCAAGGTTCCCTCTAAACGAACCGGTGGTACGTAAAACTTTCTTCCCAAATCCAATGACCTCGGCAGAGAGGGCTCTGTATTCACTGGATGTCAGGCGTTGTTTCAACTTTTATCTACATAACACGCAACCTTTCCACAAGATAATTCAATTGTTTGTTGCATACAGTGCGCCAAGGAAAGGTTTTTCGCTCTCCAAACTGAGTGTAACTAGATGGGTTGCAAGTGCCATAAAATGTTGTCATCACAAAGCAGGAAGACCTTTATCCGCAAGAGTCCGATCCCATTCCACGAGGGCGGTTTCAAAGTCTGCAGCTTTATTTGCTGGAGTATCGCTTCCAGAAATTTGCAGGGCTGCAACGTGGAAGAGTAGACTCACATTCACCCGACACTACTGCCTGGACTCAGCAATATTAAATTACACAGCTGTGGGTCCAGCAGTACTTCGTCAGGTGAGCCACCCATGTCTACCCTCCTACCTCTTCTTCTGTATCACATCTCCACATGCTTAACCGTTTACCATGCTGTATTTACAGGAATTTTGTCTATTATCATCATCTCGTATATTATTTGATGAATGCTTCAAGTCCTATCAATCAATCAAGGGTTTATAAAGCGAGCTACTCACCCGTGAGGGTCTCAAGGTGCTGTATGTATGTGTATGTGTGTATATATATATATATATATATATATATCTCTATTTCGGTTAAGCTCTAAAGACTATGGTAAATGTGATCGCAACTGCTTGCTATTCTTATTCAAGCATGTGAATCTATGAAAGTTCCAATACTGGAGTAAGAAGCAGGTTTCTTACCTGTAACAATAGTTCTCCAGTATTGTAAGCTTTCATAGATTCACATGCGACCCATCCTCCTCCCCAGGGTAGTCTCACCTCGTTTTGTGGGCATAATTAGTTTAGCACTTGTGCTCGAAAATCTGACCTTCTCTCTGGAGGTGACTGGATGCTGATTGGTTGAGGCAGAAGTTTGGTTCTTTTTTAATAATGACCATGATAGTTTATTAAACTGAAAGGCCTAGGCCTTTCTAGTCTATACCTATCGGTGAACTATTCAGTAGCAGCTCCTCGAAGGAGTGCTGTGGGGCGGGGCGGGGGAGAGGCAGGGTGTGGGTAGTAAACTCCGGCATAAGGCCGAACAGAGGTAAGCAAAGAAATAAATAAAACGAATTGCATTGCACGCGCTGCATCACCATTTTATTTATTTATTTACATCCGTTCAGCCATATGCCGGAGTTTACTACACCCATCCTGCCCCTTCCCCGCTCCTTCATAACCTTCATAATAAGGGATAATAAGGACTGTTTCTGGCCATGAAATGTTGTAAGGTGTAAATGTTCTTGTTGTTTTCAGACTGTTAATATCTTCATGTATTGCTTTGTCGAATGCCAGAATTTCAGAAGGCATCAAAGAATTGGGTGGGTTAAAGTATGATTTAGGTCGCAGGTTGGAGGCGGAGGCGATAAACAAGGAATCTCTTACTTGAAAAAATGTCTTAATCTTATTATTCAGAAAAAGGAGTTCGGGTTGTATCTTGAAAAAATCAGTCCCTTTTGTTATCACTAAAGTGTTCCATGACCTGTTTCTATGGTAACAGGCAGAAGGCAGATTGGGGGGAGGGAAGGGTTGAAATGTATTTCAGTTGGAAAGGGTTGAAATGTTTAACCAATAGTAATGTGTATTTGCTTTTGAGTTTATGTGTGAAGGATTGTGATTTGATGTTTACATGTATATGTGTAGAAAATGAAAGGGAAACCTTTCCATTCTTTGTTTTTGCTGAGAGGTGCACAGTGCAGAGATTCTGTAAAAGAAAATATGGTGAGTGATTGATATACTTCTTAATCTACAAAAGAACTTGAAAGATGAGTTATTTAATTGTGAGGGGATGTATGTAGACTATTTTGATTTTAATCAGACTAATGTATTTCTCCTGCTAAAGTGTAGGGAGTACTTTTTTTCTCTACAATGTGTGTGCATGTAGAAACCATTCTGTGATAACCATCTGTGTTTTTCATGTGTTTGTAGACAGATAACTGTGCTGTTTTTATATTTTGGTAGAATTAGAAACCAGTCATTGTTTATGAATTTGTGAAATGAGTTATGTTATGTTTCTATACTAAAATGTAGTACTACTTCTAGATGAAGAAATGTGTTTTGGTATAGTGCAAGGGTTAGTGTTGTTTGTCTAGAATCACACAGTGAGTCTGTGTGCATTTGGGAACCACTGTGAGAAGCTTTTGGTAACATCGTGTATTTGCTGACAGATAACTGTTTTAACTTGTCATGTTGTGAAGTTTTAGTAGCATTAGAAGACAGTTATGGCTTATGATTTGATTAAATGAGTCAGGCTTTGACACAAAAGTGTAGTCCTGAAATATGTAGATTGTGTGCAGTTCCCTTACCACTTGCACTGTAGTGAATGAGTTTTGGTAAACTCCTAGGGATAGTGGTTGTTGTCTTGAATCACACTGTGAGTCTGTGTGCATTTGGGAACCACTGTGAGAGAAGCATTTGGTAACATCGTGTATTTGCTGACAGATAACTAATTTAAAACCTCTCATGTTGTCAAGTTTTAGCAGCATTAGAAGCTAGTCTTTGCTTATGCATTGATAAAATGAGTCAGGGTTTGACACTAAGGTGCAGTACCATGTACTATTCTGTTCACTGTGGCAGAACTGAAATTTTAAAAGTTTTACCTAAGCACTGTCCTAGAAGTAGTCTTGATTATTTAGTCAGTTTCTAAGTACCAAATAGATTGCTTCAAATGTCTATGCAGTATGCATGTAGTGTTCTAACATACTATACACTTGTCTTTTACACCTTCAATTCCCTAGTCAGTATCCATACACTTCCAGGAAACATCCTGTCACTTCCTTTGCAGTCCTCTAGAGACCCATTCAACAGCATGTACTAATCCATTCACTTTGGGTTTTAGCAAACACTTATAAATTCACCAAGACACTCTTTCCAGTACTCTAATGATTCAGTCACTGCCTAAGTATTCATGCACTGAGCCAGGTCTTAGCACATGGACTTCTTCAAACCCCTATCCACTATGCATACAGTCCTCTAACCATCTACACACTTGTCTTTCACACCTTCAATTCCCCAGTCAGTATCTGTTCACTTCCAGTAAACACCCTGTCACTGCCGTTGCACTCCTCTAGTGACCCATTCAGCATCATGTACTAATCCATTCACTTCGCCAAACCCTAATAAATTCACCCAGACACTCTCCTTGCTGTACTCTAATCATTCAGTCAGTACCCAAGTACTCATCCAGTGACCCAGGCCTTAGTATATGGACTGCTTCAAACCCTTATCCACTATGCATGCAGTCTTCTAACCACGTACACAATTGTCTTTCACACCTTCAATTCCCTAGTCAGTATCCATACACTTCCAGGAAATACCCTGTCACTCCCTTTGCAGTCTTCTAGGGACCCATTCAGCACCATGTACTAATCCATTCACTGTGCTAAAACCCAAACACTTATAGGTTCACCAAGATACTATCTTTGCAGTACTCTAATCATTCAGTCAGTGCCTAAGTATTCATACACTGAGCCAGGCCTTAGCACATGGACTGCTTCAAACCCCTTTGCATGCAGTCTTCTAACCACCTAGACACTTGTCTTTCACACTTTCAATTTCCTAGTCAGTATCCATACAGTCCAGCACTTGTCACTGCCTTTGCACTCCTCTAGTGACCCATTCAGTACCAAGTACTAATCCATTCCCTGTGCGAAAAGCCTAGCACTTATAAATTCACCTAGGCACTCTCCTTGCTGTACTCTAATCATTCAGTCAGTACCCAAGTAGTCATGCAGTGAGCCAGGCCTTAGCACATGCACTGCTTTAAATGCCTATGCAGTATGGATGCAGTCCTCTAATCACCTACACAGTTGTTTCACACCTTCAATTCCCTAGTTAGTATTCATACTCTTCTAGCAAACACCCTGTCACTCACCCAGTGTGTCTCCTTATAGTACTGTAATCATTTAGTCAGTTAGCATGTAGTCTTTTAGTGAGGTAGGCTTTAGGGCATGAACTGCTTCAAAGTAGTATGCACTATGCATGTAGTGTTTTAACGATCGTCACACTTTTGGTTCAGGGCTATAGTTTCTTAGTCAGTTTTTATATAAAATGTGTTTGTACAGTAATAGAATAGTATAAATTTGAAAGTTATTAATATACATTTATTTGTGATTCTTTTTTACAGATACAGAACAGGAGTGTTTCTCATCTGTTTGCACTATTCTCGTGCAAGATTGTTTGGATGAAGGGTCCTTAGGTGTTTCATCATACTTGCTGTGCCGCACGAGTATGTTTTGTTAGGATCCCCTCGTAACAGAACTCTTTGGCAAATCTTGCTAGTGATGAAGGTGGCATTGGTCTTTGTTTGCCCCTTGGGAAAAGTAAAAAATTTCCTCACCACTGAAGAAAAACGTTGTGGGCGTGGTGCCTTCTGCAAAAAAAATTCCTCAGATTCGGGAAATATTTTAAAGCGGCAATATTTACAGTTTTTGAAAGTTAAACTTATACAATTTTGTTAGCTGTATGCATTTTATATATCTTTGATTTATTTCTTGTGGTATTTTGTTGAGAATATCATGTTGTTTTTTTAACAATCTTTCTGATTTTCCAGGTCTGTCGTCGACATCCATGATTCCCACAGGAGTGTTCCGCCTTGTTGTTTTGTATTGTTGTTGTTACATTTTGTTTTAGTCTATTGTTCATATATATGTTAATAAAAAAATTAAGTTTGAAAATAGTTTATCGTTTATATATTTTTGTTATAAAAAATAAAGTTTGAAAAAAAAAATGAATAACGTTTTTGGTGGTTCTCTTAACTGCTGTGTGACTCTTTCTTGTTGTCATTACTGTTATTTGATGGAGTCCACCATGGTGTTAAATTTTGGGGCACTTATCGCTGGAATACTAGTGATATCTGCAGTTTGCACCAACTTCTGAATAGTGTGTTAGATTTATCTAAACTTTACTTCCGTTAAAGTGCTGATAATGAAATGGAGAGTAGCCGTTCCCGTGCAAAAAGACACGAGTTGCACCTTTCCGATTTATTCTAAATACTAAAATCCTGTATTGAATTGCACTGAGGTATTGGCTGCACTTACAGTGTACACACAATCTATTAAGAAATCTCATTGTATTTATATTGATTGGGAATAGTGCGTCAGGTGCTGGATCTTGACGAGATACACTGCTCAGTTCGTATATTGTTCTGCACATGAAAAAAATCACATCACAACTTTCACACCAATTGCAATGCGAAACAAATTCCGGCGAAAAGACACGTTAGCACCAGGGTTTTTACACCTGCTTTCTGCTGGTGTTAAGCAGGACAACTACCTGCACCATGAAAGGGAATACAGCCAAGAGCCACACCAGAACACCCACAGATGCCATAGAGTCAATGAGCATGATACAGGGATACCCATGAGGGACACAAGACTCATCGCAACAACTTCTGGACCGCCAATGCCCCCCAAACTCGCATCTGAGCAAGTGTGTCCCTGTGGTCATTGTGTTAGCATGATAGGCACGAGCCTTGCAATATCACAGTGTGCTGTCACCTCAGCTTTGGCAGTGAGCCTGGACATGTAGCTACGCACGCATCCTCCTGCATGTACAACCGACGTGTGTTGGTCCGGGGTACACAGGTCAGCGCAGGGTTGTGCCTATTCGGCAAGGGGAACGGGGTGTCTCGGACATGTCCGTGTACAGAAAGTGCGGTAAGTGTGTGTCTGTGTTCTGGTGTGGCCTGCCACAAGGGCCGCAGCAGTCGATGTTGTAAAGTGGCATGCACCACCTTCAAATGGCACTGCGATGGTGTAGTTGGAATGCAGCAGGACATGCGCGAATAGGCATTACAATGGTGTGCTGTACGAGTGCACGAGATACAACAGCGCACCGTACATAAGTGTGGGGGCTCGTGTGAGGGAGGAGCAGCTGTTTGGCAACGTAACAGACCGTGAACTCGCCCATGTGCCACGTGCTGGGCATCTCATCCATGATGACCACGGTCGCAGATATCCCACAACACCAACGACTCGCCTTTGTACACATCCTGTATGAATGCAGCGTGGTTTTCACTTCTATGCTCGTTCAGTGGTGTGATGTTGGCGGGTTGTGTGACTTGTGCTCCTTGTTGGTGTGTTTTATTTTGGCCATTGTTAGTCTATATGTGTGTTGTACTTAATTGTGCATGTGTGCCATTCTGCCCATATCCCCCCCTCCCCCCACTCTCTGCTTCTTCCTCTTCCTAGTGCTGTTGTGTCTATAATTTTGTTGCTTCACACACAAATACATGTAAAGAATAAATTAGAATAGTTCCTTGATTCTTTTAGGTTTCAAAACTTCTCTATTAGTTTCTTTTCAATTTTCCATATGAACCGTTTTTTTAATATTCAACAACTCATAGAAGTCAGAAGTGCAATGTATTCTATCAACACACTTTCTAGAACATTCTCCAATACGTGCAGGTTAAAAGTTCAACAATTTTTTTAAACTTTATGATATTTTTTTGTAACATTTTCTTGAACATTTAATGACACGTGCAGGTTAAAATTTGACGATTGTTTTAAGTTCGAACAGTGCCTTCCAAACGCAAGTAGCAGGTGTGGTTGAGCTGAGCAAATTTTATCCTATGATATGTACTCCACGTTGAAACTGCTTTTTCTTAACCAATCACAAATCTGCTTTTCCACAAAACTAATGTGCACCCTACTTTTAAAAAAGAATGCTTTTCATGATATCTTTAGAGATACGTTATAGATAGGAATTAGCATTTAAAAAACCTTTGAAATTCACTGAGACAATCATAGGTTTCAGGGGCATTATAGTTAGGAATTGGCATTTAAAAAAACCTTAGAAATTCACTGAAAAAACCATAGGTTTCAGGCGTGTTATAGTTAGCTGGACATTTCCCTCGTACAAAACCCTAGAAATTCCCCTGTTATAGTTAGGTCAGCTAACTATAACTCGCGCCCCCGCAATGCACTGCTGATGATGTCACATATTACATCACTCATGACATGGTCAGTGACATCACTCATGACATCTCAAATGACATCACTGATGACGTCATTCAGTGAGTATGTGTTTCTGTAAAGTTTTAATATATTTAATATATATAGGAAAAGGCCTGTTGAAGAATGAGTGGGTGTACAAGTGTGTGAATGGATGATTTTCTAGGTGCGTAAATGACTCTATAAGTGGGTCATTAAATGTATCTTACTGCAGACTAGTGACTAAAGTGTGTGAATGTCTGTGTGTTGGTGTATAAGTGGCTGCATGGTTTTGTGAATAGCTATATGAGTGTCTATATGGGTTATTGATTGGTTGTCTGAGTAACTGTATGGGTGCCTGAGTGTTTGTGTGGGTAGGGTGTGTGTGACTCTATGCATATTTGTGTGAGTGGGTGATTCAATGGGTGCATGGGTTTAAGAGTGCATCTGTGATGGACTGTATGGTTGGGTGAGTGTACGTATGGGTGTGTTAGTGATTGAATGTATATCTCAGTTGTACATGTGTCAGTAACTACATATGTGAAACGCAGTGTATATGTGTGTAAGAGTATATAACTATCTATATGTGAGAGTGTGTGATTGCGGGAGTGGCTGTATGCGCCATAGTGCAAGGATATCTGTATCATGTGCTGTTTGTTTTTTCTGCAGGAAGACACAGAAATTGTTATTATTTTTATGAGTAAGTGAACTTGAGTGTGTTTAACTGTATAGGTGAGTAAATTGGACTGTGATTCATTATTTGCATGACTGACTAGATGTGTCAGTACCTCAATGGATGATTGGCGGTGTGTGAGTGTCTATATAGGTGTATAAATGCACAGAGTGACTGTAAGTATGAGTGACTGTAGAGGTGAGTGAGTGGACATGTATGTAGATCTAAAAGTCAATGAGTGGGTGAGTAGTTATTGGTATTAGAGTATCTATGGTTGTCAAAATGGCCGTTTTGGATTTTTGAGTCGGTATATCAAAGGTTATATTAGGGTGTGAGAAGATGTACTAATTTATCACATGGATGACGTCATCAGTGATGTCATTTGAGATGTCATCAGTGATGTCATCAGTGATGTCACTGACCATGTCATGAGTGATGTAATATGTGACGTCATCAGCAGTGCATTGCGGGGGCGCGAGTTATAGTTAGCTGAACTAACTATAACAGGGGAATTTCTAGGGTTTTGTACGAGGGAAATGTCCAGCTAACTATAACACGCCTGAAACCTATAGTTTTTTCAGTGAATTTCTAAGGTTTTTTAAATGCCAATTCCTAACTATAACGCCCCTGAAACCTTTGGTTTTTTCAGTGAATATATATATATATATATATATATATATATATATATATATATACACATACACACACATACATACATATACGGCATGTGTTGTTTCAGTGATAGGTGTTTCAAGAACTAAGTGATAAAGAGCACCAGGTAAAGTAACCATAACCAAACATAAAGAAAGAAGTGTCAGTGAATTGACTTATAAAAATACAACAATTTCACAAATGTTTTTGGTATATACAATGACATCTAAATGCTCATTTAAACAATAGAGAAGGAACAACCAGAATGTTTTTTGTGCTCTCGCCTAGATACTTGTCCTTTCATTGGTGTTGATGACATTTCAACCTTACTTGGAATCTGAGAGTCTGATCGGGACTGTAATAACCAGGGGACTACAAAAGACACCGAATTAGAGCTTGTAATTGGAGTCATATGGTGACAGCTCAGGGGCTATATGGCCTTGGGAATAGCATGCTTACTGTTAGAAATGGGATTTTTGGATGGCTAGGGCTTGCGCCTAAGCCAGGCAGAAACCACCACTCTAGTCAGGGCAAGGGACTTACACGCTGAAGATGACCCCTGCTCACCCCCTTGGTAGCTTGGCACGAGCAGTCAGGCTTGTCCCAGAGGCCATGTGTAAAACGTTTGCGCAACACACACACAATAGCAGCGACACTAGGCACACTACAAAAGAAACTCCACACAAGGATATATAAAAATAGCTTTTGTATTATCCAAAACACAGTAGATCATAATCACACATATACACTGTGCCAACTGGCACCAGGTAATAATTTACAGGGGATTATTTACATGACAGGGCCAATCGGGCCACTGTCAGAACCATCACAAAGCACAAGTAGCAAATATAAACACAGCCAGTAACTACTGGCAAAATACTGTACTCCGCATTTAGCATTGGCAACATAAACACATTATGTCTGCATGACATCCTAAGCATAAAAACATTATGCAATCTCTGAAGGCATAAACACATTATACAATAATCATATCAGGCATAAACACATTATGCAATCCTTTAGGGCCTTGTGCCCTCCTAGTACACTCTGGTACCAACCAGGACCCCAGGCCAACTGGCCTTTCGCTGGGGCTCAAAATGCTCTCTGTCTCAAATGTCAGGGCGTAAAGTTAGGACCTTCCACTGGCCCTTTGACTGCCTTGGCAGCAGAAAAGATGTGTGTCACGCACTGGGGGCCGAGGGTTGCATCTTACCCCTTCCTTATCATAAAAATCATAATTGCCTCCACGTCGCAGCTGCCCGCTCTCTCGCGGTGCAGCTGAGTCAAATCGGCACTGGCACCAACAATGCAACTGAAGCCCCACTCCGGGACTTCTAAAACTAAAAGGGCCCAAAAAGGAATTCCGCATAGGCACCACGGTTCTTCAGTGACGGCCAACACTGCTCTGCCCCAACTCACCGGGACAGATAGCGGCCGGCTCCAGGCACCGAAAATGTGCTTCGGGAGGTCCCGCTCACGGGACTCTGCTTTACCTCTCTCGGTCTCCTCTGGCAGTAGGCAGGCACCGACAATGTGCCTTGCAGGCTCCGTCTCTGTTCTCCGCGGCCGCAGGCAGGGCTCCTCCCACCTTCCAGCTAACTCGGCCGAGACATCCAGCCGTCAACTAGGTTCCGTCCACAACCAGGCCGCTTGCCTGACTTCCGGGTCGCCGCTCGTGGTGTGGCGGCCCTTTTCCAAAATGCAAGACGCGGGGTAGGCTCCCGCCTTTAAAATACACACAAATGCAGGGTGGGCTCCCGTTATCCAAATGGAGGCACCAGCATGCGTGGTAGGCTCCTGCTTTCCTCCCGCAGCTCGGGGGAAATCCCCACACCGGCATTTCCTTCAGGGGACTTTGCAGCCAAGTGCTGCCGGCCACCAGCACTCCTCCTGGAGTAGAAATTTAGCGCTCACGACGCGCTAAGCTCCCAAAGGTTTCAGGGCAAAGGCTGAGCCCAGGCAGGCCAGCTCACAGGGCCCTCCAGCAGGGAGGCAGTCCTTCGTGGTGGTTCCTCCTGGGGCCCAGCAGCAACAAGTCGCAAGGAAGCACTCCAACATGGGGTCACAGCCCCAGTGCTTATACAGCACTTTTTCTTTGTTCTGCCCTGGCACAGGGCTGGGGGAACCAGTCGCAACTGGTTCTGGGGGGTAGTGGAGCATTATGTTTACCGGGTTCCTCTTCCCCTTTGTCAGGTGGGGGCTCGGTCATCAGACACACCACAGGGGGGGGGCAGAGCCAGCATTCACCCAGGCAAGCAAAGACCTATTCAGGGTCAGGGGACTACTCCTCCTACTAGTTCAAATGCAGATCTCCTATTCAGTCTAGCGCTGATTCACCCTGCCCTCCCCGGAGCCACACACACCTCACCAGCCCCTGTCATTCCAGAGCCAGACATGCAATGCGCATCAGGCAGGCAGACACATCGCACACAGAAATGGCAACTTCTAAAAGTAGCTTTTCCAAAATAGTGATAATAAATCTGCGCACACCATTGCGCAGCATTTATTATTACTAATCCAAACATACCAAACTTGACCACGCTGCTCCTCTCATATCAGGAATTACCACTGAAATACTTATCAGGGAATCCCCAATGCATTCCTATGAGAGGGCAGCCTCACAGCAGTGAGAAACCAAAATGGCTGTTTGTCATTGCCAGGACAGGTCACACACTTAAGGTACATATCCTACATTTTACCTGCAATGCACCCTGCCCATAGTGCTAGCTAGGGCCTACCTTAGGGGTGACTGACATGCAGTAAAAGGCGGTCACAGACGTGGCATACTCTTTAGGTGCCACATCACGGCGGCAGTAACACTGCGCGCGCAGACCCTGCAATGGCAGTGGCCTGAGACAGGTTTGAAAGGCGACCTTGGTGGGTGGCGCAATCAGCGCTACAAGCCCACCAGTAGCATTTAATTTGTCTGAGATACCACTTTAAAAGGGACTGACAGGTAAATTAAATATGCCAAACAGGTGATTATATATTAAAATTGTTTGCATAACAATGGAAATAAATCAATAAAACTAATTACAAAAATGTGTGGTAAGGCTTTGAATTTTCAACTTTCCAGCTGCTGATCGCATTTGAGAAAGCACTTGCCTCTGCTGAAAAGATTCCTAGTGATGACCACCAACGTCTTTACAAAGATTTTATTCACTGTCTGTCTCAGGTAAGATATTTCTTTACTTATGTTTTTTTTTTTAATTTGTTGTACTTAGGAAAGACAACCCAAGCCTTGTTCTCTTCAGCCCCTAGTTAAAGAAAAAGGTTCTGAAATGTCAAAGATAAGTCATGTTTCTACAGCATGTGTCAATTTGAGAAAATGTAAATTATGTTTGTGTGCCTTTTTTTTTTTTTTTATCTTCTTTCCTCAATTAATGAGACTTTCCTAAAACTGCCCTAATAATATAATCAGAACTCTCCTTGTGGCCAAACCCTTTGCTACGCCGTCATACCAGTTTTATTTCCATTTTGTTGCTTGAAGGTCTCTGGGAGTAGTTTGGGCTTTTTTGATCTCAATGCCGCACACATTTTGTGATAGTTTACTGTTGAGGTTATTCATTTTGCTTTTTGATGTTTTTGGGATCTATAGTTGTTTGTGATTCTGTTGCAGTATACTGTTCTATTTTGCATTTAAAGGGTGTGAGTATTTTTTAGGTTATTTTTCACTATGGTCTTTTGTTGGGGGGGCCAGTCACTGTCCATTTTGTCCATTTTTAAATTTGTCCATGAAGGATGGATCCGTGTCAGATTTTCAGGCTATCCTCATGGGGTAAAGTAAGATACTGTAAATGTAATTGGGAAACTTTGATATAGAGAGGGGCTAGCCAAACAATATGGCATAGAGCAGCCCTCATAGTCCAATGTCAAACACCTCTACTCCCACCTCTAAGTAGAATTTAGGGGAAAACATGCAGAGAGCTGAAAAAGGTGAGGGAAACTTGAGCAAATATCATTTCTGCCATCATGTTTAATCAGGTGGCTCCGCCTGGTTGCTATTCTTTTTGGGCTATACCATTCGTGGCACATTGTTTCGGTGCCTTGTGTTTAAGTTGGTGTCTGAAAATGAGTCCTGTTTTTTCTCTCTGAATCACCTTGCTAGTGATTGTAGTCGAGCACCACTCATTTGATTTCATTTGTCCCAATCTAACATTAGTTCCGTATGTACCAGACGGGTATGGATGTGAGGTCTAGCATCCAGCACTATGAAAGTGGTGAAACATTATGGATCCCAAAATCAGTGACTTGCTTTCCTGTTGGATTGTGATGTTTTCCTCAGGTGAAAAAGCTTGTTTTGAAAAGATAATAATCCTCAGAAATAAATGCTTTGCTGCGGGATCTAATCTGGGGGTATGGACGGAGGAGGCTCTGTACAGCGGAGGCTCTGTACAGCGGCCCATGATAGTGGGTGGCCTAGGGGTGCCGAATTTTGAGCTTTATTTCCTGGCCTCTCAGATGCTATAGCTAGCGCACTGGCTGGAGGGAGTGAACCCGCGGGAGCGTTCCTGATTGAGTCTGGAGCGCACCCCAGGTTACTACTTGCCAAATTGCTTGATCCAACAGTGTTAGTCGCTTACAGGTCGGTACTACAGATTGCTGCCCTGCAGTGTTGGAAACACTGCATGACACAAATGACAGGGTCCCCTTTGTCGGTTTACCCCATGGCGTCCCGAGGTCAAAATTTACAGCCAAACAAATGACAACTTGGTCGGAGACTGCACTAGAGACGGTAGGGGAATGCTATTAAGAGAAACTTTTAGCCCCCTTTGAGGATCTAGTTGAAGGCTTTGGCGTCCCGCCTGGGCAGTTCCTCCGGTATGTATTACACTCTTTATTTACATTGGGTACGGCTAGGCACCAGGTAAAGTGGTGTTCGAGGCATTGGCGCTGTAGATCACATGCTTTGCATACTCCTGCCATCGAGTGTAGGGTCCGGATGTTTTTTTTCCGCCATCGGGTTCGCACGTGAATTGCCGTTTCTCGGGTTCCCCTCAGTGCACAATCCACTTACCCTCAATTGTATTGTTTCCGATCGCATATTCACTATTGTGCCAAATACTCACGAAGTGTGCAACTTGTGCGTATCTCCAGAGCACAATGAACATGACTACAACGTGTGTAAATCTTTCAGCTCGAAGAAAACCCTCTGTGACCAACGGGCTCGACGTCGCGGCATTCAGAGCCAACACACCGGTTTCATTCTGGACCTCTTCAGAGATGATTTCGAACAAGAGACGGGCAATGTACTAGGAGCCGAGGAAGAACAGGAGGATCCTATATCCGTCTCAGAATCCGGCTCCGATGTGGATGAAGAGATTCCGCAAGGTCAGCGTATTGTGAGTACCGAACCCTCTCTTGCCCAAAGTCCTACTCAGACTAAGAAAAAGGCTGCGGTCCCACCTCTGCCTTCGGGCCATGGTCGGAACCGAGAAAATGTTTCCAACGCCCCGCCTTCCGGCTCGGCACAGAAACGCATGTTAAAGCCTACCGGCCCGGGATCGACTCGTCCACACTCTGGCATCGAGCCGAAACCTTCGGGTTCGAAGCCGAAACCAGTCTCCGGCCCAACTCCTTCGACACAAAAACATTCTTTGGATCCGAAATCTTCGGCACCAAAGATACACCGATCTCGATGCCGCAGTGGCTTCCGTTCGTTCCGCCACCGCCTTTACCCGGGTTTCAGGACAATTTTGCCCCTAGTTGGGACCCTAATTGGGACACGGAGCCAGATCGATGCCGTCCGATGCCGTACCTGGCACCGTTCGACAATTTATATTCCCCTGTCCCTCCCCCACCTCCGCATCCTGTTTTACGGGCAATGGAGGAAGGGGACCACTGGGAGGGGTCTGAGGACCCTCTTGCATGGCAGTGCGGGTCGGAACAGGAATGGACAGAAGAGCTAGAGGATGCAGGTGGCCTTGACCTCTCCTCTGACCCTGGTTTTCTTTCTCCTGCAGTGACAATGGAGGAGGGGGCTACATACACTGTGGTGCTCCGTAGAGCAGCTGAGGCCCTTGACCTCGACCTGCCTACGGTGACCCTCAAGACTAATCTCCTCACTGAAGTGCTTCAGCCGGCGGCAAGCTCTTTGGAGCCCCTGCTGCCGTTCAATGAGGCCGAAACGGACGTCTTGATGGGCACCTGGTGAAGACCACCCACGGTGGTTCCCGTGGATAGGAACGTAGTCAGGCGCCATCGCCCGGCCCCAGGTGACCCTTCTTTTCTGTCTACCCACCCAACCCCGGAGAGTTTGGTCATCCAGGCCTCAACTTCCCAGAGCGCATTTCCTACCGCTCAGCCGGATAAGGAATCCAAGAAGCTGGAACAGTTCGGCAAGAAACTGTTTTCATCTGCCAGCTTAGGGCTGCGGTCGGTGAAACACCGCATGCCTCTTGGGCCGCTATTACCATGCTGTGTGGGACACGGTTGCGCAGGTGCTGCCTCAGTGTCCAAAGGAGGCGTGGACAGTGCTTTCCCAAGCTGTTGCTGAGGGGAAAGATGCAGCAAAGTTTGCCATCAGGTGTGGATTGGACACCGAAGACTCAATGAGTAGGGCAATTTCCACGACAGTGGCCCTCCGTCTGGTTGCCGGCCACTGGTTTTTCTGGGGATGTGCAAAGTTCTCTTATGGACATGCCCTTTGATGGCACTCGCCTGTTTGACTATAAGGCAGATCGTGCTCTGGAGCGTTTTAAGCACTCACGGGCTACGGCCAAGTCTTTAGGTCTCTCCCTCACGCGCCCAGCCACGTCACCCCACAGCGGTGGGTGGCCGGATTCGCCATCACCTCCCCAACTGGTGTTCTGTTACCTCGGACAGGTGGGTGCTGCAAATCGTTCGAAGGGGCTACTCTCTCTCCTTCGAGACTGCCCCTCCAGCCATTCCATCTCAGTACCACTTCATGTCGGGGGAACATTTTGCGCTTATCAAGCAGGAAGTCACGGCCCTCTTGGCCAAGGGGGCCATCAAGCGCGTTCCTGGGCCTGAAGTAGGACGTGGTTGTTATTCCTACTACTTTCTGGTCCCCAAGAAGGACAAAGGGGGCCTGCGTCCCATCTTGGACCTCAGGAACGTCAACCGCTTCCTCCGGAAGGAGATGTTCAAGATGTTGATTCTAGTTCATGTCTTGGCTGCCCTCGACCCCGGAGACTGGATGGTAGCGTTGGACTTGCAGGACGCATATTTCATATTCCCGTCCTGCCGGCTCACCGGCGTTACCTGCGGTTCTAGGTAGGCCAAGAGCATTTTCAGTTTGCCGTGCTCCCCTTCGGCCTTACCAGTGCCCTTCGGGTGTGCGCAGATCTGGAGTTCCAGTCCTCCCCTATCTCGACGACTGGTTGTTGAAGGCGGGTTCGCCCCAGGCAGTCGTCTCCCGCCTCCAGACTACGGCAAACCTCCTGCATTTGCTGGGGTTCTCCATCAACGTGCCGAAGTCACACCCGAGTCCCTCTCAGAAGCTTCCCTTCATCGGAGCGGTTCTGGATTCGATGCAGTTTCGGGTTTATCCTCCCGAGCAGCGAGTTCGGGATATTCAGGCTATGATTCCGATCTTTCAGCCTCTATCCCGGGTTTGTCAGGATGACCCTCCGGCTCCTGGGCCTGATGGCGTCCTGCATCCTGCTAGTGCAACATGCAAGATGGCATATGTGGGCTCTGCAGTGGGACCTGAAGTTCCAGTGGACACAATATCAGGGCAACCTTTCCGATCACGTCCAGATCTCGGAGGACACTGCACGACAATTGCAGTGGTGGCTCACGAATCGCGATTGGGTCAGTGGCAGATCCCTCTCTCTTCCCCAACCGGAGCACACCGTGGTGACGGACGCATCCCTCCTGGGATGGGGCGGCCACATGGGAGAGGCAGAGATCAGAGGCCTCTGGTCTCCGGCGGAGTCCCGGCTCCATATCAACCTTTTGGAGCTTCAGGCGATCCGACTTGCACTGAGAGCATTCCTTCCCTCTGTCTAGGGAAGTGTAGTGCAGGTGTTCATGGACAACACTACCATCATGTGGTACTGCAACAAACCGGGTGGGGTGGGGTCGTGGACCCTCTGTCAGGAGGCTCTGCGCCACTGGACATGGCTGGAACATCAGGGCATTTCCCTGGTGGTTCAACACCTGGCAGGTTCTCTGAACGCCAGGGTGGACAAACGCAGTCGCCGGTGCAAGGTGGATCACGAATGGCGTCTGAACTCCGATGTGGCGCAAGGTCTCTTTCTGCAGTGGGGAGAGCCTTGGTTAGATCTATTCGCCACCGAAGAGAACGTGCAATGTCATCAGTTCTGCGCATTGGGATTTCCAAGGCCGCACTCGCTCGGCGATGCTTTTCGTCGCGAGTGGAGTTGCGGTCTGTTGTACGCCTTTCCGCCTATACCACTTCTGCCCAGAGTGCTGAAGAAGATTCGGCGCGATTGGGCCCAAGTCATTCTTGTGGCTCTGGATTGGACACGAAGATACTGGTGTTCCGAGCTACTCAGCATGGCGATCGATCCCCCGATCCGGCTGCCTCTTCGGGAGGATCTTCTGTCGCAGCAGCAGGGGATGGTCCTCCACCCGAACCCGTCCAGCCTCCACCTCCATGCGTCGAGATTGAGCGCCGGCAGTTGACAGCTTTCGACCTTCCTTCCGAAGTCTGTGATATTATTCTGGCAGCCAGGCGTCCCTTCACTAAGATGGTAAACGCCTGCAGGTGGAACAAATTTGTGGCATGGTGTACGGCAAAGGTGTGGATCCCCTTTAGGCCCCTCTTCCGAGGTTCTTTTGTTCCCTCTCACTTTGGCCTAACAGGGTTCTTCTCTGGGCACTATCGAGGGTTATCTCTCCGCCTTTCTACAGCTTCCAGATCAGCCTTCTCTTTTTAAGTCCCTGGTTGTTAATCGCTTCTTGAAAGTCATAACACACACGTTTCCTCCCGTGCCTTTCATCATGCCTCAATGGGACTTAAATCTTGTCTTGACCTATTTGATGTGCGTTCCCTGTGAGCCACTTCATAACTGTCCCTCACGTCTTCTCACTCTCAAGACTGCTTTCCTGGTAGTTATCACCTCTGCCAGAAGAGTGAGTGAGCTCCAGGCTCTTTCTTCTAAACCTCCTTTTCTCTCTGTTCATCCAGACAAAGTGGTTTTAAGGACTCTTCCTTCTTTCTTGCCAAATGTTGTCACGCCCTTCCACATCGGACAGACCAACACTTTGCTCACTTTCTTTCTGCCTCCGCATCATTCAAAAGAGGAAGAGAGGCTCCACCGTCTGGACCTAAAACATGCGGTCTCGTTCTATCTAAAGCGCTCACAACAGTTCCGGGTGGATGACCAACTTTTTGTTGGCTACATGGGCGCCAAGAAAGGTCGGGCCGTGCACAAACGGGCCATCTCTCAGTGGGCCGTTCTGTGCATCAAAGCCTGTTACTCGTTGGCTATGAAGGAGCCTCCTGTGGGGCTGCATGCCCATTCTACCAGGGCGACGGCAGACACTACTGCCTTGGGACGCGGCGTTCCCTTGCAGGACATCTGTCAGGCAGCTACGTGGGCCTCGTTGCACACTTTTACCAAGCATTATTGCCTGGGCAGCCAAGTCCGGAGAGACGGCTTCTTTGGCCGTTCTGTTCTCCGTGACTTTCTGGTGTGATTTTGGTTCGCAGACCCTCCACCGGGGTTGGTATTGCTGGGGTATCTATTCTAAGGTAAGGAATCTATCACTAACGTGTCTCTTTCAGATGCACAAGTTATTTACTTGTGTAATGATATATCTGTAAGAGACATTAGGTAGTGACCGATTCCTTACCGCCCCACCCATCCTCCCCTTTCTGTGAACTGATTTCTAGGGTTAAGGTCATCCCTTTCAGGGCACTATTTTCATGGCACCAGTGGTCAGTTTCTTGTATGGCTCTGCGTTCCTGGCACGGAAAGTCGTGTGCAGAACTGACGTCCGCGCGCATAGGTAGTGCCTAAGTAGTCTCCGTGATGTCATCTCGGCGCTTACGACGCCAGCGACTGACGCGGAGCTGCACGACACCACCTTCTGACGCGCAGGGGTTCTGCTGACACAAACTTTCCGGATTCTGTCTCTCACCTGGGGATATTCTAAGGTAAGGAATCTATCACTAACTAATGTCTCTTACAGATATATCGTTACACAAGTAAGTAACTTTTGCTTTAGTGATAGATTGGTGAGCACCTGTATTTTTTGGTTCTGGGTTTGCAGACAACTAGGGGAACCTAAAAAACCCAAACATTACTGACAACTAGACACCCATGGGAGTCCAGGAAGGTGTGGCTTGCATTGATCCCCCAACATTTTCCTACCCAGAATCCACTGCAAACCTCAAATTTAGCTGAAAAAAAACAAATTTTTCTCACATTTCTGTGTGGGGAAGTTGTGGGATCACCAGGCTGACACAAATTTCCTACCACCCTGCGTTCCCTCAGGTCTCCCGATAAAAATGGTACCTCACTGCTGTAGGTGGGTCATGCACCTGCGACAGGCAAGGGCCTAAATTATTTTGAGGAGACATCAAAATTATCTACCAGAAAACGACCTGTTTTTGCAAGGGGAGCACATGCGTTTTTGGTCCTGGGCTCGGCGGCCATCTAGGGAAACCTACGAAACCCACAGATTTCTAAAAACTAGACACTCTGGGGAGTCCAGGGAGGTATGGGTTGTGTGGATCCCTCAGTGTTCCTAACCAGAATCCCCTGCAAACCTCAAATTTAGCTGAAAAAATCTAATTTTTCTCAAATGTCTGTGTGAGAAAGTTGTGGGATTGCCGGCCTGACACAAATTTCCTACCTCCCAGCGTTCCCCCTTGGTCTCCCGATAAAAATGGTACCTCGCGCGTGTGGGTGGCCCATGTACCCGCGACAGGCAAGGGCTCAAAACGTATTGTGGAGACATAAAATTACCTATCTTAAAATGACATGTTTTGCAAGGGGGGTCACCTGGATTTTTGGCCTTGGGATAAGCTGCCATCTAGGAAAACCTACCAAACCCACACATTTCTGAAAACTAGAGACCCGGGGGAGTCCAGGGTGGTATGGCTTGAGTGAATCCTCCAACGTTTCCCTACCAAGAATCCCCTGTAAACCTCATATTTAGATGAACAAAATCATGTTTTCCTCACATTTTTAGGTGGGATCACCTTGCCAGGACAAATGTCCTACCACCCAGCGTTCCCCTTGTTCTCCTGAGTAAAAGGATACCTCAGTTGTGTGGGTGGGCTAGGTGCCTGTGACTGGGAGGCGCCAAAACATTGTGATTAAGGGTATAGCATAGCGACGTCTAAGCGCTACATTTTTCAAAAAATTTGTTTTTAGCCTATTCCGCATTAGACAGCCACACAAGCAAGGTATCACTTTACTGGGTGGTCGGACATTTGTGCCAGCACGGTAATCCCACTCAAAAATGTGTGGAGAAAGTGATTTTTTTCAGCTAAATTTGAGTGCTGCAGTGGATTCTGGGTAGGACAACGTTGGGGGAGGCATGCAAGCATACCTCTTACGTTTTGGCCCCTTGCCTGTTGAGGACACTTGGCCCACCCAAGCAAGTGAGGTACCATTTTTATCGGGAGATCTGGGATAACGCTGGTCAGTAGGAGGTATGTCAGCTTGGTGATCCCACAACTTTTCCAGTCAGAAATTTGAGAAAAATGAGATTTTTTCAGCTAAGTTTGAGGTTTGCCTTGGATTCTGGGTAGGAAAACGTTGGGGGCTCCACTTAACCCATACCTCCCTGGACTCCCTAGGGCATGGGTACTCACAAACTTTCTCTCGCGGGCCAAATTTACAGTGTGGTTTCTGGCTGAGGGCCGCACCGGTGGGGGCGGGGCCAGTGGGGGAGGGGGCGGGGCTAGAGCAAAAAAAAACTATGACCATGAGGTTGAACACAGGCCCCTGCAAGGACGCCTTCATCCACTGAGCCACCAGACTCGGCATTCACACATATCTATCTATCTATCTATCTATCTATCTATCTATCTATCTATCTATCTATCTATCTATCTATCTATCTATCTATCTATCTATCTATCTATCTATCTATCTATCTATCTATCTATCTATCTATCTATCTATCTATCTATCTATCTATCTATCTATCTATCTATCTATCTATCTCTATTACTCTCCCTCCCTCTATTACTCTCCCTCCCTCTATTACTCTCCCTCCCTCTATTACTCTCCCTCTCTCTATTACTCTCCCTCGCTCTCTCCGTCTCCCTCTCTCTATTACTCTCCCTCGCTCTATTTACTCTCCCTCTCTCTATTACTCTCCCTCTCTCTATTACTCTCCCTCTCTCTATTACTCTCCCTCTCTCTATTACTCTCCCTCTCTCTCTCCGTCTCCCCCTCTCTCTCCGTCTCCCCCTCTCTCTCCGTCTCCCCCTCTCTCTCCGTCTCCCCATCTCTCTCCGTCTCCCCCTCTCTCTCCGTCTCCCTCTCTCTCTCCGCCTCCCTCTCTCTCTCCGCCTCCCTCTCTCTCTCCGCCTCCCTCTCTCCCTCTGTCTCCCTCTCTCCCTCTGTCTCCCTCTCTCCCTCTGTCTCCCTCTCTCCCTCTGTCTCCCTCTCTCCCTCTGTCTCCCTCTCTCCCCCTGTCTCCCTCTCTCCCCCTGTCTCCCTCTCTCCCCCTGTCTCCCTCTCTCCCCCTGTCTCCCTCTCTCCCCCTGTCTCCCTCTCTCCCCCTGTCTCCCTCTCTCCCCCTGTCTCCCTCTCTCCCCCTGTCTCCCTCTCTCCCCCTGTCTCCCTCTCTCCCCCTGTCTCCCTCTCTCCCCCTGTCTCCCTCTCTCCCCCTGTCTCCCTCTCTCCCCCTGTCTCCCTCTCTCCCCCTGTCTCCCTCTCTCCCCCTGTCTCCCTCTCTCCCCCTGTCTCCCTCTCTCCCCCTGTCTCCCTCTCTCCCCCTGTCTCCCTCTCTCCCCCCTGTCTCCCTCTCTCCCCCGTGTCTCCCTCTCTCCCCCGTGTCTCCCTCTCTCCCCCGTGTCTCCCTCTCTCCCCCGTGTCTCCCTCCTCCCTCGTGTCTCCCTCCTCCCTCGTGTCTCCCTCCTCCCTCGTGTCTCCCTCCTCCCTCGTGTCTCCCTCCTCCCTCGTGTCTCCCTCCTCCCTCGTGTCTCCCTCCTCCCTCGTGTCTCCCTCCTCCCTCGTGTCTCCCTCCTCCCTCGTGTCTCCCTCCTCCCTCGTGTCTCCCTCCTCCCTCGTGTCTCCCTCCTCCCTCGTGTCTCCCTCCTCCCTCGTGTCTCCCTCCTCCCTCGTGTCTCCCTCCTCCCTCGTGTCTCCCTCCTCCCTCGTGTCTCCCTCCTCCCTCGTGTCTCCCTCCTCCCTCGTGTCTCCCTCCTCCCTCGTGTCTCCCTCCTCCCTCGTGTCTCCCTCCTCCCTCGTGTCTCCCTCCCCCTCTCTCTGTCTCCCTCCCTCCTCCCTCCTTCCCTCCCCCTCTCTCTGTCTCACTCCCTCCTCCCTGTCTCACTCCCTCTCCCTGTCTCACTCCCTCTCCCTGTCTCACTCCCTCTCCCTGTCTCACTCCCTCTCCCTGTCTCACTCCCTCTCCCTGTCTCACTCCCTCTCCCTGTCTCACTCCCTCTCCCTGTCTCACTCCCTCTCCCTGTCTCACTCCCTCTCCCTGTCTCACTCCCTCTCCCTGTCTCACTCCCTCTCCCTGTCTCACTCCCTCTCCCTGTCTCACTCCCTCTCCCTGTCTCACTCCCTCTCCCTGTCTCACTCCCTCTCCCTGTCTCACTCCCTCTCCCTGTCTCACTCCCTCTCCCTGTCTCACTCCCTCTCCCTGTCTCACTCCCTCTCCCTGTCTCACTCCCTCTCCCTGTCTCACTCCCTCTCCCTGTCTCACTCCCTCTCCCTGTCTCACTCCCTCTCCCTGTCTCACTCCCTCTCCCTGTCTCACTCACTCTGTTTGTCTCACTCTGTTTCCCTCCCTCCCCCTCTGTCTCCCTTCCTCTCCCTCTGTCTCCCTCCCTCTCCCTGTCTTCCCCCTCTCCCTGTCTTCCCCCTCTCCCTGTCTTCCCCCTCTCCCTGTCTTCCCCCTCTCCCTGTCTTCCCCCTCTCCCTGTCTTCCCCCTCTCCCTGTCTTCCCCCTCTCCCTGTCTTCCCCCTCTCCCTGTCTTCCCCCTCTCCCTGTCTTCCCCCTCTCCCTCCCGCTGTCACCTCACCCCCTGCTCTCACTCCCTGCTGCCCTCGTCACCCTCTGTCACCTCACCCCGCGCTGAGACAGATTCCAGGGAACGCACACAGCCGCCGCACCCAAGTACTTCACAGGTCTTTTAAAGACCATTCACTTGTTAATGAGGCTTTGTTGTATTTCACCTCTACTTAGCGCCCCTGCATCTCCTCTCAATCAGAGTGGAGATGCAGGGGCGCTAAGAAGAGGTGAAATACAACAAAGCCTCATTAACAAGTGAATCGTCTTTATAAGAATCGCCCGGCCCCCATAGCTCGCAACCGGCGATATAAAAAAACACAGGTGTATGATGTCTGCGAGGTCCGCGGGCCGCCAAGGAAGGCCGCGGGCCGTACTATGAGTACCCGTGCCCTAGGGTGTCTAGTTTTCAGAAATGTTTCAGTTTGGTAGGTTTCCCTAGATGGCCGCCAAGCTTGTGGCAAAAATCGCAGGTGTCCACACCCCTTGCTAAACCAGGTCGTTGTGATAGGTAATTTTGGTGTCTCCGCAATACGTTTTGGACCATTGCCTGTCGTGGGTACTTGAGCCACCCACATAAGGGATATACCATCGGGAAACCTTGGGGAATGCTGGGTGGTAGGAAATTTGTTGTATCTTTCTGAAGCTTGAAAATTATGGCACAGTAATGCAAGGAAAATGTGACAGTCACATTTTGAGGTTTGCAGGACATTGTGAGTAAGATAACTTGTTGGGATCCACAAGAGAGACATCCCCATGTACTCCCCAGGGTGTTTAGTTTACAAGAATATCTAGAGTTTTTCTTAGATGGAATGTACACCTTGGCAGAGAAAGACAGAAAAGACCACTATTACTGCACAACCATCTATTTCTCAAGTACACACACATACTGGTTGGATATGGCACGAGGGTGAGTGATGGTTCAGGATATAACATTTTATTAAGAGATTTCACAAAAATGAAATGCCCTGTCAATAATTGAAAGGACAAAAAACTGAACCAGTGACTCACAGCTCGTGAGCTGTAAAGCCGCCTCAAGGCCCCAACCGCTTTACAGGCCATTCACACACCTTTCGTACGTGATACACACAAGACCATTCACACCACCAGATATGGAACCAACACATTACAACATTCACAAAAAAGGACAAGGTACACCCTGCTTGAGAAAGACAGAAAAGACAAATATTACTGCACAACCATCTATTCCTCAAGCACACACATATTCTGGTTGGATTTGGCACGAGGGTGAGTGATGGTTCAGTATATACAATTTTATCAACAAGAGATTTCACAAAAATGAAATGCACGGTTAATAATTGAAAGGATCAGAAACTGAACCATTGACTCAAAGCTCGTTAGCTGTAAAGCCACGACAAGGCACCAACCTCTTTACAGACCATTCATACACCTTTCATACGTGTGACACATACAAAACCATTCCCACTGCCAGCTGCGAGCCCATCACATTACAAAACTCACATCAGCAGACCGCGCTATTCAAGGGCCCATCACTTTCACACGCCCACATGCGTGACACAGCAACCACACCGACTGACTGTGTGGACTGGCGTTTGGCTACTAGTGTGTGTAGTAACCAGCAGCAAGTTATTGCTCATACATCGCCAGCCAAGCGCCAGTCCACGCACACCGCCAGCCAAGCGCTAGTCCACCCACACCGCCAGCCGAGCGCCAGTCTATTCACACCGCCAGCCAAGCCCATGTATATTCACACCGCCAGCCAAGCGCCAGTCAATTCACACTGGCAGCCCAGTGCCAGCCCACTGTCACCGCCAGCCAAGCGCCCCTCCACATACACCACCAGCCAAGCGCCCGTCCACACACACCACCAGCCAAACGCCAGTCCACGCACACTGCCAGCCAAGCACCAGCCTAAACACACCGCTATCACATTTAGAGTTTTTTTTATACATAAAAGAAAACGCAAACCAATTGTAAGTAGATACAAATCGACTAACACAAAATCTGAAACTAAGTACATTGCACTAATGCCAGTCTTGAAACTGAACAAAAAATGTAAAACAATACAGACCAGGCAGTTCACTTTACCATTCATGGATGCTCCCAAAAATTATTTTGCGTTTGGTACATTCTAAAAAAGCAGCCCCACACAGGGCAGGGTTAGAAGGACACTCAGGGCAGTACATACGAGTCTCCTTCCGCGTACCTCTTCGCCAGCAGACTCTACATCTCCTACTGGGAAAGTCTTTTGAGGGCGTGGGAGGAATGTGATCAGGAAAGTGTCGATCTTTCAATCTAGCCACGTTCTCCACCACTCCAACTCTAAGAACACTTGCCTGTTCAACTACAACAAGGCTGCCTATCACAGACTCCTGAAACTTAACAAAAGTCATTGTTGACTCAGGACAACAATCCTTAAATACAAAATAAGCATTAAAGGTTGCCAAGTAGAAAATTCTTATACCTAATGTGAGCCTTATGAAGAGCAGTATAAGATTCCAACCTCTGATCTACTTTATTGACACCACCCATGTGCCTATTATAGCCTAAAATGTACACAGGTTTGCGCCCTTCAGCAACCTGACTCCAAACAGTGACGGGTGAATTGCTTTCTTCATGGATGGTAGTCACCATGTAGACATCTCTCCTGTCTGCAAACTTTACAGCTAGAAGTTCCTCACTACGCAACGCTCTGCACTGTCCCTGCTCAAGCTTTTGACAGACAAGTTCTTTTGGGAAACCTTTACGGTTAGAGCAGATTGTGCCACAAGCAACAGTGTCCACTTTGGCCAATTCCCTGAAGAACTGCATACCAGTGTACAAGTCATCTACATATAAGTGGTGACCTTTGTTAAAAAGTCCTCTACCAAGTTCCCACACAATTTTCTCACTCACTCCAAATATGGACGGACAACCAGAGGGGTCAATCCTGGAATCCTAACCGGTGTACACCCTGAAATTAGAGACATTTCCAGTCCTACTGTCACACAGCATATACATCTTAATTCTATAGTGTGCTCTCATGCCAGGAATGTACTGCCTAAAAAACAAGCGGCCCTTGAACAAGACTAAAGACTCATCCACAGCTATTTCTTTCCCTGGAGCATTGATCTCAGAAAATCGATCTTCAAAGTGATCAATGACAGGCCGAATCTTAAAAAGACGGTCCCAATCAGGGTGATCTCGTGGCAACGCTAAACCATTATCGACAAAATGCAGCATCCGAAGCAGAATCAAATACCGATCACGACTCAAGATTGCCGGAAATTTAGCTGTTGCCATCAAGAGACTAGTAGACCAGTATGAAGACATTGATTGCTTCCTTTGCAAGCCCATCAAAAAAGTTAAACCCAAGAACGTCTTCATCTCTTCTAGATTTCACTCTAGAGTCCACTAGGTAGCTCTAGAGTGGGGCCTAAGGCTGTCACTGTTGTCCCTCAAATACTGTTCAGCTCAACAATCTCTGCCAAAAATACATCGTCCATAAACAACTTAAACTTTTTTATAGGCAGATGGTTTTTAATATCCACTCTACACCCAGGAACACCAGTAAAGTCGGGCAATGCCAGCTGCACCATGCCTGGGGCAACCCAGAGGTCAGCACTTCCAATGTAAAGCCTTGCAGCACCAGGCTGCAACCCAGATGCCTCTTGCTGCACTATCAGCACATGATTCCTCGTGGAAAGAAAACTCACTGACAGAATCTTCCACTCCCTCCTCTATCTCAGAGGCAGAGTCAGTCTCTGAACCATGGTCAGAGGAAGACTCAAAAAGCATACCAACAACCTGCTGAGCAGTAATCCTTCGGCTAGCCATAATCCTTGCATAGAAATGAGACTTCACAAACAAGTCAACAACAACCAACACGGTGCAAAATAAGTAATAAATAAAGTGTGGCTTTATCACAAAGATCTATATACTCAAAAACAATATGACTCACTTGCCAATGATAGCTATACTCACCAGCACCTACTCTGCATAGAGACAGCAAAAAACGATATTCCACTATAAAGAAATAAAACCAATGACTCACTAGACAACAAAATACATATCAAGCACTAATGCAAAAAGATTTTGACACTGAAAAAACAAAAGCCAAACGCACTGCTATTATTACACCAGTTGCAAAAAAAACATTCATGCAGGGAAATGAAACTCATTTAGAGTAAATAGTACAAATAGAATTCTCTTACCAAACACATGAAACTACACAAACTGCAGAACCACCAGTAGCAAAACCGCAACTTGGAACATCAGTCTAAAGAGCTAGAATAAAAAGGAGAAATTAAACATTAGAATTGCAATTCAAAAGAAATAAACAATTAAAATTATAACATGCTGTGTCACTACCCAAATTGTCAATCTGCCAGATGAGCCTTCAAATAGGAACGAGAAAAATGGGGGGTGATCGTGCCCAAGGGATCTGGTGGGGTGTTCTGCCAGGCTGATCTGTCCTCTGGTGGGACAGATAACAGCAGACAGAAATTTGCCCCCTTGCAAAAGAAATAGATACCTGGTGCCTAGTAGGGTTTTCTGCCCCTCCTCCCTCCTGGGGGCAGAAAGGCCAAATAAACTGGCAGATCTGTCCCCATGGAGGGGGGGGGGTAATACATAAACATAATTTAACGCCCTTGGAAGCGCCCCTTGGTCAAGGGGTTGCTTCCATCTCCAATAAAAAAGAATCCTTGGTGCCTAGTGGTGTTTTCTCCCCCTCCACCCTCCTCCTGGGGCATAAAGGCCAAAAACAAGCCGATTTGCCTCCGGGGGGGGGGGGGGTGGGGGGGGGGGTTCAGGGAGGCAGAAAAAACCCAAGGGTTCTCTACCATCTGCAATAAAAAAAAATCCCTGGTTCCTAGTGGGGTTTTCTGCCTCCCATGTGGGCAAAAAAACACAAGGTGATCTACCCTGGGGGCGGGGCAGAGGAGGAGAGGGGGGTAGCAGAAAAAACAAACTTAATTCGACCCCCTTGGAAGTGACCCCTGCCCAAGGGGTTGCTTCCATTACAAACAAAACAAACATAATCCCTCGTGCCTGGTGGGGTTTTCTGAGGGTAGCATCAAAAATCTTCCGCTGCGATCCCCGTTTGTGGGGCGTTGATGGGCTGCCCATGGAGGGATCACCAGCGCTTCCCCCATGGGTGGGTGCCATGACGGAACAGTTCCGTCATGAGGAAATGCCCACCGTGGCTCATGAGCACAGAAGGGGTTAATGCAACATCGTTTTGAACTGAAGGAGAACAATTTCTGAAAGAAACCCGTTAGTTAGAATCCTCACCTTAGAATATCCCCAGGCGTCAGGCTGGATCCGGAAAGATTTTTCATCAGCAATACCCTTGCGCGTCGCTAGGCGTCGTCTGCAGCTCCGTGTCCGGCATCGGCGTCGTGCGCCGGGATGACGTAGTCGGAGTACTTAAACGCCGCCTTCGCGCGCTGACGTCAGTTCTTCTTTTTTCCGCGCCAGACAGCGCCGATCCGGGAAGAGCATACCCTTTTAGTTATTTTTTGACTAAACTTTTTGGACTCTTTTGGTCATATTCTCGTCGACTCGACTCTGGTGCCGGTAGGATGCCTGGTTTTAAACCTTGTGACTCCTGTCACCGACTGATGTCTGTTACGGACCACCACCGCCGGTGCCTCTACTGCCTTGGGGCCGACCACGATGCCGAGTCTTGCCTCGACTGCCGGGCCTTGACTTCGAAGGCTAGGCGGAAGCAGTCCCGCCACCTACTTGAGCTCCGGGAGTCGGCTCTGCGCCGTTCACGGTCCCGGTCGAGGAGGAGGTCGAGGGACCGGTCGCGGAGCCGCAGCCATCACCACTCATCTGGTTCTAAGTCTTCGGGTAAGTCGAAGCATAGTAAGAAGTCCAAGAGGCGACATCGCTCTTCGGGCTCCCATCGCCGGTCACGCGACTCGGCTGAGGGTTCGGGTGGTACCACCCACGCAGCTCCGTCGGAGCCGCAGGAGTCACGTCCTTCCCCATACACGCCGGTCCCTGGGACTGACGCGACTCCGGCGGAGATCAGTGCCTTCCTCTCTGCCATGAGAGGCCTGGCTCCGCCGTCTATGCAGGTCCCCGCGGGATCCAGGCCTGGATCCCAGTCGGTGCCAGTCGACCTCACGACCTCTCCGCCAGCGCCGACTCCGGTGCCACCACCGGCGCCGACTCCGGGGCCACCACCGGCGCCGACTCCGGTGCCACCACCGGCGCCGCCTTCGGACGACGCCGTTCCCCGGTTCAGTCCCGGCCCGGCGTCTGAGCGGCGCCGTCCGGCTGGCAATTTCAGCTTCCGCCCGGCTCTGATCACTCCACCTGTCTACCAGGGATCGGATGCCGGTGACTTTTGGGAGGGGTGTGATGACCCTCTGGCCCGGCAGGGCCAGTTATCACAGGACTGGGCAGATGAGCTGGGGGATGCCAGTGGTCCTGACACCTCCCCTGACACTGGCTTCATCTCTCCTCCGACCGTGACTTCGGAGGAAGGTGCTGCATTTTCTGTGGTGCTGCGCAAGGCGGCTGAAGCCCTTGGGCTGGAGCTACCTGCTGTGGCCGTGAGGACTAACCTCCTCACAGAAGTGCTCCAACCATCAGGAAGCTCCTCGGAGCCTCTGCTGCAGTTTAATGAAGCACTAGTGGACGTTCTGAAGGGCACCTGGTCCGAGCCCTCAACAGTACCTCCTGTGGACCGGAATGTGGCCCGGCGCCACCGCCCAGCACCGGGCGACACTAGTTTTCTGTCCATGCACCCCATGCCAGAGAGCCTGGTTATCCAGGCCTCTACTTCCCAGACCTCCTTCCCGTCCGCTCCCCCAGATCGGGAATCCAAGAGACTAGAACAGTTTGGTAAGAAGCTGTTCTCATCCCTTAGTTTGGAATTGCGGTCTATTAACACCGCTTGTCTCTTGGACCGTTACTCCCACTCCCTGTGGGATACGGTGGAGGACGTGTTGCCCCAGTGTCCGGAGGAGGCCCGGACACGGCTCGCCCAGGCTCTTGCCGAGGGGCGAGATGCAGCGCTGCATGCAATCCGATTTGGACTGGACACTACGGACTCGCTGGGTAGGGCAATGTCTACCAGGGTGGCGCTTTGTCGCCACGCCTCGCTGCGGTCCACGAGTTTTTCTGGGGATGTCCAGAGCACCCTCATGGACATGCCCTTCGATGGCAGTCGCCTTTTTGGCAACAAAGCGGATAGTGCGCTGGAGTGCTTTAAGGACTCCAGGGCTACGGCCAAGTCCTTGGGCCGCTCGGCCCTGCGCCCGCAAGCTTCCGCTTTTCGCCCCTTTCGTGGCCAAGGAAGGGGCGCCCCCTCACGTCTGCCCAGCCACAGGCTGCAGACCCAACCTCCACGCGGACGTGGATTCCGCCGAGGCGGTACAGGGGGACAACGTGCCGGTCCGTCCACATCTACCCCAGCAGCATCCGCCTCAAAGCCCTCCTAGTCTGTGCTTTCAGGCCCATTCCACGCCAGTGGGAGGCAGAGTTCGCCTTCACCTGCTCCAATGGCGTTCCATCACGTCGGACAGGTGGGTGCTGCAAATCGTTCGAAGGGGCTACTCCCTCCGCTTCGAGGCGACCCCTCCAGCCATGCCACCGCAGTGCCACCGAATTTCGGGGGATCACTTGCAACTTCTGCAGGAGGAAGTTACGGCCCTCTTGGCCAAGGGGGCCATTGAGCGCGTTCCTGGTCCAGAAGTAGGTCGTGGTTGTTATTCTGAAGGACAAGTTAAAGATGCTCACTGTAGCTCAGGTTCTGACTGCCCTAGACCCTGGAGACTGGATGGTAGTGTTGGACTTGCAGGACGCATACTTCCACATCCCCGTCCTGCCGGCCCACCGGCGTTCTCTGCGATTCACTGTGGGCCAGGAGCATTTTCAGTTTACCGTGCTCCCCTTCGGCCTCACCAGTGCCCCTCGGGTGTTAACGAAATTGATGGCGGTGGTCGCAGCTCATCTGCGCAGATCGTGCTCTTGAGGCGGAAGCCGAGAGCGTTTTTACTGTGTTTTCAGATACTTGCTTTTTAAATATATTGTATTATTGTTCTGTGTGTACTCACTTCTCCGGTACCTCGCTGATCCTGTGCAGATGTGCTAGCGCAGCCCTCCTCAGCCTTAAACTTTTCCCGCCGCCATCTCGGTGAGGACGGAGGCCACGCCCCCTTTGTGAGGCCACGCCCCCCGACGTCACTCTCTTACGCTCTATAAATAATGTGCACTTCTCGGCCGCGCCGCCAGCGCGCCGAAGGCGCGCTAAAGGCAAGCCCGTCTGCGCCCGTCCGCGCCAGATCGGGCCAAGGGGCACGTCACGCTGACCATCACCTCTCGTACTCCTCTCAATCTCTTAAAGACCTGCAACATCTTGCATCCTCTCCATCCCCAACGGCTATTCGCTGTATATGCACTGCTGGCCTCTTGCACCCCGAGCAATACCACCTAAGAGCTAACACACCATCAGCTACGCCGACCAGGAATGTCACGACCATCAGGGTGTTATATTTAAACACTCGCTCCTTGGTTAAGCACTCTGTGGATATCTTTATCTTGTTAGCTAACACCAATCCAGACATGCTCCTGCTCACGGAAACCTGGCTAACATCTGAGTCCCTCCCAGATATCTTGGCTGCCCTCCCCCCCCCCGATTATTACATCCTTCATGCCGACCGTCATGGTGATCGGCCCGGGGGTGGGGTGGCAGCCATCATATCCAAGCGCCTTAACTCTGTTTCTTCTTATTCCCTCCCTCTCCCTAAGGTGGATAACCTACTTATCAGTGTGCAGACTGATACCGGCACTTTCACCCTTCTGCTTCTATACCGGCCTCCCCATCCCATGCCATCCTTTCCCACCATCCTGGGTGAACAGTTGTCTAACCTTCTAACGCTGCACTCTAGTTTCGCCCTTCTTGGCGATTTAAACTACTGGTTCAACGACACAAACGCTGGTCCCCATGCCACTGAGCTTTTCGAGACTCTTAATAGTCTGAACCTCACGCAACAGATCACTTATCCTACCCATAATAAGGGTCATATCTTGGACCAGATTTGGACTTGTAATCTGGTATCATCTCCACCTGACGTCTCCCCCTGTGTCTGGTCTGATCACTATTTAGTCGACACTACCATTACTATCACCGGTCAGATTCCTCCTCCCCTGATGGCTTGCGGTTTCTCACGGAAATGGAGTACTTATGACTCTCAGGGCTTTCTTACGGCCCTTGCCGATACCCGTCCAGCCTTCCTCCCCTCAAATGATATAGACAGCATCGAACATGCTCTTGGCTAGAATCGGCCAGCAACCTCTTCGCTCCCCTGGTCAAATTTCCTAGCACTAGGCACCGCAGCTCCCATCGATGGTTCTCTGGTGATCTCAAGCTCCTGAAATTAAAAACACGTCAATCAGAACGCACCTGGAGACGCGACTATTCCGACCCAGCTCGACAGTCCTATCTAGCTGCGCGTAAAGAATACAAAACCGCCATCAGCCTAGCCAAAATGGAACACTTTTCCCACAGGATCTCTTCGGCAGCTGATAAATCTAAGGAGATGTTCAGAGTTATGGATGAACTCACCACCGATGACAGAACCCTCCCAGCCCAGACCCCTACTCAAGAGGCCTGTGACACCCTCAATTCTTTTTTTCTAGATAAAATCTCGAAAATTAAAAAATCTATCCCTTCCTCTCCCCAGTCCCCTCCACTGGTTCCCTGCACTAACTATTCCTCGACTTTCTCTTTCTTCCCAGCCCTAGATTCCACTTCATTAGCGGAACTGGCAACTCGGGTAAAATCTGTTTCCCCGAATGATTGCTGCCCGCCATCTGTCCTACGGAGCATATGCCTGAACCTGCCTGACTGCATCCTACCTTTACTTAACGGGGCACTTAACAGCGGCATTGTTCCGACCTCTTTCAAGGAGGCCATTCTAGTGCCTCTTCTTAAAAAACCCGTCGCCGATCCCGCGGAGCCCTCGAATTACCGCCCCATCTCCCTCCTTCCGTACCTCTCAAAATTGATGGAGGCCCACGTCACCCGGTGTTTATCAAACTTTATTGAATCATCCAACCGCCTCGAGCCCAACCAAGCCGGTTTCAGACCTGCCCACTCCACTGAGCATGTCATCCTGGCAGTCCTGGACACGCTCAGGAACAACGCGGACGCCGGGCTCCCCCAAGCCCTTGTCCTCCTGGATTTATCAGCCGCGTTCGACACGGTGGACCATAACATCCTTCTCCACCGCGTCGGGCAGGCAGGCATCCAGGGTACCGCTCTCAGTTGGGTTAAGTCCTTCCTGACTGGAAGAACACAGGCGGTCCGCTTGGGACCCTTTACTGCTACCAAAACCCCCACATCCTGTGGAGTCCCTCAGGGCTCCTCTTTATCGCCGCTATTATTTAACCTATACCTCCGGCCCCTGATTCAATCTCTTCAAAAATGGGACATCGTCGTCTATAACTATGCTGACGACTTACAGATCATTCTTCCGCTTAATTCACCTCATGCCATCAAAACCTTTAATGCAGTCATGATTCACATTCAAGGTTGGATGAACCAGAATCAGTTGAAACTTAACCCCAGGAAAACTGAGCTCCTCCTCCCGGGACTCAGCCACGCTCACTGGGGCCCGCAGTTTTGGCCTCCGGAGCTAGGCTCCCCCCCCCCCCCCCCCCCCCCCAATCCCGGTGAAAGCTGTAAAGAGTTTGGGAGTGATTATTGACTCTGAACTTTCTCTCAGAGCACAGGTGGGCTCGGTAATATCTTCCTGCATGTACCAATTGCGGAAGATCCGCAAAGTCCGCCACCTTCTTTCCTCTCTTGCACTCACCCAAGTTGTCATCTCACTTGTGCTCTCCCGTTTGGACTTCTCTAACTCCATCTATCATGGCCTTCCTTCATCTGACACATCGTCTCCAAGTTGTCCAGAACCAAGCGGCCCGTTTAATTTCTAACACCCCTAGATGGCAGTCAGCCAAACCTCTACTCCACAGTCTTCACTGGCTCCCGATCGACCAAAGGACAGCTTTCAAGGTGGCTTGCCTCACATTCAAAACCCTTCATTGCCCTGGTCCCGCGTTTGTAAAATCTCTTATTTGTCCCTACCATCCTCAGCGTGATCTCCGTTCTGCCCACAGCCATCTGCTAGCCACCCCCAAAATCAGAACCAAGAAATTCGGTGGTCGCCGGTTTTCCCATCTTGCCCCTGTACTTTGGAATCCCCTCCCACTCCCCATTAAATCCTCCTCTTCTCTCATGAACTTCAGGAAACTTCTTAAGACTCATCTTTTCCATCTTCTCAGTTAGAATCCCGTTTTCTCCTGTCTCCCCCTCATTCACTCTGTCTGTCAGCGCCAGGAAGCCTCGGCGATAGTGCGCTTTACAAATCTCACCTAAGATAAGATAAGATAAGGGGTTTCAGTCTTCCCCTACCTCGATGACTGGTTGTTGAAGGCAGGCTCGCCCCAGGCAGTAGTCTCCCACCTCCAGACTACAACTGACCTCTTGCATTCGCTGGGGTTCTCCATCAACGTGCCGAAGTCGCATCTGAGTCCCTCCCAGCAGCTCCTCTTCATCGAAGCAGTTCTGGACTCGGCGCAGTTCCGGGTCTATCCTCCGGATCAGTGGGTCTGGGATATTCAGGCTCTGATTTCCATCTTTTGGCCTCTATCCCGGGTTTCGGTCAGGTTGGTGCTGCGGCTTTTGGGTCTGATGGCCTCCTGCATCCTGTTAGTGCATCACGCCAGGTGGCGAATGCGGGCTCTGCAGTGGCACCTGAAATTTCAGTGGGACCAGCATCGGGGCAACCTGTCCGACCACGTCCTGATCTCGGAGGGCACTGCGAGACAGTTACAGTGGTGGCTCACGGATCGCGATTGGGTCAGTGGCAGATCCCTCTCCCTACCCCAATCGGAGCACGTAGTGGTAACGGATGCGTCTCTCCTGGGATGGGGAGGCCACATGGAAGAGGCAGAGATCAGAGGCCTCTGGTCTCCGGCAGAGTCCCAGCTCCATATCAACCTTCTGGAGCTGAGGGCGATCCGGCTTGCACTGAAGGCATTCCTTCCCTCTGTCTGGGGAAGTGTCGTGCAGGTGTTCACGGACAACACCACCGCCATGTGGTATTGCAATAAACAAGGCGTTGTGGGGTCGTGGACCCTTTGTCAGGAGGCTCTGCGCCTCTGGACATGACTGGAACAACAGGGCATCACCCTGGTGGTTCAACATCTGGCGGGCTCTCTGAAAGCCAGAGCAGACGAACTCAGCCGCCGGTGCATGACGGATCACGAATGGCGTCTACACTCGGAGGTTGCGCGAGGCCTCTTTCGGCAGTGGGGAGAGCCTTGGTTAGAGCTATTCGCCACCGAAGAGAACGCGCAATGTCAGCAGTTCTGCGCTTTGGAGTTTCCAAGGCGGCACTCGCTCGGGGACGCCTTTCATCGCGAGTGGAGTTGCGGTCTGTTGTACGCCTTTCCGCCTATACCACTTCTGCCCAGAGTGCTGAAGATCAAGCGCGACCGGGCCCAAGTCATCTTGGTGGCTCCGGATTGGGCACGAAGATTCTGGTATTCCGAGCTACTCAGTCTGTCAATTGATCCCCCGATTACACTGCCTCTTCGGGAGGACCTTCTGTCGCAGCAGCAGGGGACGGTCCTCCACCCGAACCTGTCCAGCCTCCTCCTCCATGCGTGGAAATTGAGCGGCGACAGTTGATGCCATTTGACTTGCCTCCTGAAGTCTGTAATGTTATTCTGGCAGCCAGGTGTCCCTCCACAAAATCTGTATACGCCTGCAGGTGGAACAAATTTGTGTCATGGTCAACAGCAAAGGCTGTGGATCCCCTTTCCGCCCCTCTTTCTGAGGTTCTCTTGTTCCTCCTTTCTTTGGCCCAGCAGGGCTCTGCTCTGGGCACCCTAAAAGGTTATCTTTCTGCTATATCTGCTTTCTTACGGCTTCCTGATCGGCCTTCTCTTTTCAAATCCCCTGTTGTTTCTCGCTTCCTTAAGGGCATTACTCACATGTTTCCTTCTGTCCCTTTCGTAATGCCTCAGTGGAATTTGAATCTGGTCTTGACGTTTCTGATGTGCGCTCCCTTTGAGCCACTTCATAATTGTCCCCTTCGTCTCTTGACGCTTAAGATTGCTTTCCTGGTAGCCATCACCTCTGCTAGAAGGGTGAGTGAGCTCCAGGCTCTCTCTTCTAAGCCTCCTTTTCTTTCTGTCCATCTGTTCAAGGTTGTTCTTAGGACTCATCCTTCCTTTCTCCCTAAGGTGGTAACTGCCTTTCACATCGGGCAGTCTGTTACGTTGCCCACCTTCTTTCCGCATCCTTCGAAAGAGGAAGAGAGGCTCCACCGTCTGGATCCAAAACGGGTGCTGTCCTTTTATTTGGACCGCACCAAGCCGTTCCGGGTGAACAACCAACTCTTTGTTGGCTACGTGGGTGCTAAGAAGGGACGGGCGGTACACAAGCGAACCATCTCTCGGTGGGTCGTTTTGTGTATCAAAGCTTGTTACTCCTTGGCTAAAAAGGAACCTCCTATAGGGCTGAGGGCCCATTCCACTCGGGACACAGCGGCGACAACTACCCTGGCCCGGGGAGTCCCCTTGCAGGAATCTGTCAGGCAGCAACGTGAGCCTCGCTGCAGACGTTTGCTAAACAGTATTGCCTGAACAGCCAAGTCTGGAGAGACGGCTTCTTTGGCCGCTCTGTTCTCCAGGACTTTCTGGTGTGATCTTGGTTCGCAGACCCACCACCGGGGTTGGTATTGCTGGGGTATCTATTCTAAGGTGAGGAATCGTAACTAACGTGTTTCTTTTAGATGAACAAGTTACTTACCTTCGGTAACAATATATCTTTATCATTAACATTAGTTAGTTCGATTCCTCACCGACCCACCAATCCTCCCCGTTCTGCGAACCGATATCTAGGGTTGAGGTCATCCCTTTCAGGGCCCTAGAATTTTTGGGCACCAGTGTCGGTCTCTTGCATGGCTCTGCGTTCCTGGCGCGGAAAGCTATGTACAAGAACTGACGTCAGCGCGTGAGGGTGGCGTCTACGTACTCAGACGTCATCCCGGCGCACGACGCCGACGACGGACGCGGAGCCGCAGGCGATGATTAGCGACGCGCAAGGGTATTGCTGACTCAAAATCTTTCCGGATCCAGCCTGACGCCTGGGGATGTTCTAAGGTGAGGAATCTAACTAACTAATGTTTCTTACAGATATAGCGTTACCGAAGGTAAGTAACTTGTTCATTAGAAAAACAGTAACTTTTTTACTCTTGAATCCTTTTGAAGCCAGATAAGAGTCCCCCGAGGACGGCATTGAACACTGAGGCAGTATGCTTGCACACACAGCTTATTACCAGGGCAAGGAGTAGCCCCAGAGGTCAAGCAGACGGGCCGAACCTCCCAAAAATTGTTGATTCAGTTCTTAAGGAAGGCGTGTAGACCATTGAAACGCAGACTAAAAGAATCAGTGCCAGCAAGGGGGAAGTGTTAATACAAACAGTACTGGGAGAGTCTGAAGAGCAGCCATGGTGAATTATCACTTAGAGACTGTGACTGCACAAAGAGTTTAGGGCATCTTCCCAGCCAGACTTGCATAGCGTGAGGTTGCACAAGAGTGACTGAGATTGTACGGCACAGGGCAGACTGGCTGTAGCGAGCACCAGCCGTTTTCCTGGTGTGTTGAAAGGGTGGGTGCTGCTCTTCATGTGGTGGCAGTGGTGTCGCTGGGTGGTGGAGGTGTTTTGGAGGGGGGCAGATCGCTCCATCCGTCACAAGTTTTGGGGGCAGCGGCCAGCCCCTCTCCCCCGCTCTTACCTGCAGCCGTGAGAATCAGCATCAAACCCCCCGCTCTTACCTGCAGCGCCAGCACACCAAAACCCTCCCTTGCTCTTAGATTAGGCAGCCGTGGGCGGCAGACATAGTGGCCTAAGGCCTTGCTACGCCACTGTGCAGTGGGATACATTTTTTAAAATGTTTTTACTGAGGGCCGCAGTGCTAATATGGCCGGCAGCACTGCTAAAGCATCTCTCACTAGCAATGCCAATAGCTCAGACTTCAACAAATGCGAGACCTATTTTATTTCCGATGCTTGTTTTATCAGGATGTTTCAAATTATATTGACTCTATTTTAGAATTCTTCTTAAATGCCTGAACAGAGCAGACTTAGTGTAAATGAAATGCTATGTATGTTTAGTTAGAAATTGTTTTCCTGCCTTTTGAATGTGTTTTCATTGTATTAGTTTCCCCATGAGAACGTGAAATTAAAAGAAGCGTGTGAAGATATGATGGTTCTCTACCCCAAGCTGAGCTATCCCTTAGAAGTACTTGGCCTGAACTTCATTCAAACCGGTAAGCTATCTATTTATTTACATTTTTTTATCAACTAACATGTTTGACCCATTGAGCTGCTAAGTACCACGAGGATCCTAACCCTTTTACTGCTCGTTGTTCCTCCAATATTCTTTTTAATGGTCACAGATCTCTTGATTTGTTCTTACTTGTTTTAGTAGAACTATTTTGGGTGTTAATGTTATGAGAGTTAAGAGACACATCCTTTTGTTTTTTGTAGAGTTATTTCCAGACTGGTTTGACTGTATGGTCATATTTTAAAGACAGGTGTCTTTTGTATTCCTGCGTCCATAGTGGAAGGCCGATATGTTCTAATTGTTTGTCTGTTCTTCCTTTGTGAGATTTTGTATTTAGGGAATTGTCAGTATTGATTCTGTTCATAGTGGCAGAATTTATGGAGGAACTGTTTCAGACTGTCATCTGTTTTTCTGTGTTTAGTAATTATTTTTTTCTTGCTTCCATTACATTTTGAGTCTTTTCAGGTTCTTGTGCAGTATATAGGAATTAGTGTGCAGAAGACATTATGACGTTAAAAGGTTAATTCGCGTAGGCAATGCTGATGAGTGAAACTACATGCAAAAGCCCATGTACCACACTGACATGGCAAATGCTCGTGTGCGGCTTATTTTGCTACTACCTAGATGTATTTAGCTGAGTAGACAAAGCTATATGTTCTGCTAAGATTTTCACTATTACGCCAAGGCATGTGGATCGGGGGAGACATACAATTTGGGTACTGCTGACCCAAACAAGCCTAAGATTAGCTTAAAGGCATTGGAAGGATGATTGGTCAGCAGAGTTACCACTGAGACAGAGATGAAGCTGGTGTTATGAGTAGGTCGAAGGATACTGGGTCAAAGAAGACACTGACGGTACAACGAAAACAGCTGGCACATGAAAGGAACACAATATTGTGCAAGCCTGCTTTTAGTATATCAAAAGGAGGGGTAATGGCAACTCTGTCATGCAGATTTGCAGTTGCCCACAAATGCTGTCCCTCTGTGCCGTTTCCAGGGAATGTTTGAACCAGTCTCCTGGTGCTAGCTGCCAAAGCAAAGTCGACCAGGGGCATATGGCCTATTGTCCTACTTTATATTGATTCGCAGAGGAATCTAACACAAGTTGTGTCCACACTGTAACCTGCCAGTTTGCCCGAGTACTCTAGAGCCGAAGATAAATGCCATACACTATCAAGCCCATCATGTGGACGCGCCAATTATTAAACCATCGCCAGATAATACAAAACGTACTGGCTTGCGTACACATTAAATGTAATCGCCATATTGGAATGCATTGTCAGAGTTTAGTTAATACAATGGTCAAACCCCAAATGCCACAAAATATTAAACAACCTGCCTGAATCGGAGGAAAAAATTATCAAAATACTGGAAGCTAAAACATACCAGTAATACAATACTCTCGTAGCTGTAGACAAGCACTCTATGGTGTGAACCCCCGAGTCAAGGGCGCCATCATGAAATCAGGCGGAAGAGTGAACTACTGCGCAAGAGCACAAAGGGTCTTAAAGCGCGGTCGCTATGTTGAAAGAGTGTAACCAAAGATGAATAGCACTCCATTGTGTATGGAATACTGTGCCAAAAAAAGACTAAACGTCAGATTGCCACACAATAACAGTGGGTGATCAGCCTACATCTGAAAAGAGAATGAGGGCGAACCTAAGCAACCTCGTATTAATGGGATTGTATGAGAGCCTAAGCGAAGGAAATAGTGAGTGAATGGAAACGGATGACGACAAAGCAGAACGTAGCTGTGCACAGAAGCATCCGTGTCACCCAGATAAACACCATGAAGTTATATCTCATATTTGCCATTATTGGAAATGAATATAATGAAAAGAAAACATGAAAGCAATAAGCAGATCACTGCTTACCACAGGGTCCTGGTCACCAAGTTATGTAACATACAAAAGTAACACAATGTAAATCTAATGCCCAGATCATGTTACAAAATGAATTAACATGTACAACCTTTATATCGTGCACTGTTATTGACACAACAAAGCCCACGATTTATAAGAAACAAATCCTGTCCATTTTATTGTTCAACCCCTGAGGTGTCATAGGTTTGAATTTTTTTATCTACCAAATGTTATGTTATGTTAAGGGGGATTTTTAGAGCGCACGGCTACTCAAAAAGAGTGTCCCGGCGCTGAAATGCCTACCTCAAGAAAAAAGAGATCCAACACGCTTTCTATCCTACCATACGAGACTTATTGATTTATTGGTAGAACAGCCAGGTCTTGAGATGGCTCATGTTGGGATAAGAATTTAGAGTTGTCTTTATCTGTGCTAGTTTGGAATATCTCCAGTATTAGAAACCTCAATTGAGCTATGTTGTGTTTGAGTTTCAACCAATTTGCAACTAGATTAGATTTAGTATTCCTATTGCGGATCATGCTCTTGTGTTCGGTCATTCTAATCTTAATCTTGCGGTCAGTTTTACCTATGTTCATCAAGCCACAAGGGCATTTTATGCAATAGATCAGAAATGTCGAATTACAGTCGCCAAAATGTCTTAATTTGATGGGTTTCCCTGTCTGTAGATGGGTGACTGTGTTCCTCTGGATGACATTGTTACAATGGATGCAGTTGTAACATTTCCACGTGCCTGTTTCCACAGTACTTGGTGTACATTTAGGTTGTGTTAGCATCTCTTTGATTTTGCAACTACTTGTGTGCGCAAATAGAGGCTGTTCATCAAACAAAATATGAAAGTCAGGCTCATGTTGTAGTGGTTCCCATTGTTTCCTTATAATTTATTTTACTGCTGCTGATTTAGTGGAATATTTAGGCGCAAATACCATCCGGTTCTGTGGTGTTTTAATTTTGGTTGTCATAAAGTCCTATCTGAGTCGAGGAAATTCTTATCTCGGCATCAGTTAATATGGGAAGGGGATAACCCCTTTGCTTGAAATTGTGTTTTTGAATCTTTGTGGCTGTCTCAAAAGCTTCATGTGTAGACGCGATCCTTTTAATCCTCAGCATTTGAGGATATGTTGAATTTTGAATGAGACTGGGAGGTTCAAAACTCGAAAATAATAGCAAATTGTTTCTGTCTGTTTCCTTCTTAAAGATTGTGGTGTCCTAATTAGCATTAGATTCGGTGATCAACACATCCAGAAACGATAAACTCATAGTGCTGATGTTGTGTGTAAACTGAATCTGTGCATTTTTCTGATTCAGCTCCTGGATCTTAAGCGCTAATGCCGTTTTGGTTGTGGTCCATATTACGGAAATATCGTCAATGAAACGACCGTAAAACATCAAATAGGCGTTCCATTCTGGATCTCTGAAAATGTCCTTGTGTTCAAATTTTGGCATGAAGATGTTAGCGTAAGATGGTGCCCCGGGAAAACCTATGGTGGTCCTGCTGACTTGCAAATGGAATTCATCTCTCCATGTGATATAACTGTGTTGTAAGCAAAATTGTAAAATCTCCAAAATGAAAACTTTATTCACTTCTATTGTTGGTAATTGCAACAATGCCCATTCACATGCTTCGATGCCTTCCTGCAAGGGTATTGATGTGTATAAAGAGATCACATCAATAGAACAGATAAGCCACTGTTCATTTGAGGTGGTGTCCAGATTATTCAGGAGTTGGAAACAAATGAGTGGTATCCTTTATATAAGATCTACAATTCTGTACAAAGGATTGTAGAAATTGATCAATATACTCACCAAGCGGTTCAAGGACCGAATCTCAACCTGAAACAATTGATTGTGGACTTTCGGCAACATGTACAGTTGAGGACGCCTAGAATGTTGTACCGTTAACAAATTCCGTGTGTTGGATGAGATCCAGTTCAATTCTATGGCTTTGCACAATATCTCAGTCAATTTTTGCTTCATATCTTTGATAGGATCATGTTCAAGTTGCGCATATGTAGATGTATCCTGGAGTAGTTCTGCCACCTTAATTTCATAAAAGCTTGTGTCCATGACCACTAAAGCTCCCTCTTTGTCTGCTAGTTGAAGGGTTAGCTGTTGATTATTGGCAAGTTGTCTCTATATTCGTTTTTAGGTCTCGGCTCGAAGGCTGCGCTTGCGCAGTCTCGCTCCGAGATTTAATGTTTTGGAGAAGAGGGACTTGAGCCCGCCCCTCTTCTCTCCTCTTCTCCATTGGCTGGCCTCTTAAATGCTGGCCAGCCATTGGAGAAGAGGTTTGTCTCTACGAACAGGACCCGTCCTTTTCGGATTCGGGGCGTGTTTTTTGCTACTTTTCTCATTATCTCCTCCAGCCAATGGCAAGAGGAGACAACAGAAAAACACGCCCCCGAATCCGGAAACGCCGCTGCCTTTCTCCGAGGCATTTCTGCTTCGCCTCGGAGAAAGGCGGCGGTGTTCGGATGTTTCCTCTACTGCTGTGGAACAGGAGTGAGTTGTTTTACGCCCCTAGCTCTCAGCTGCTTTGTGTGTCTTATCTCTGGTCCTGATCACCCTTCAGTCTCTCATCCCCAAGTGCCGTTTCTCGCACTCGCGTCTTTCTGCTGTTGTGATGCGCGTGCAGGCAGCATGGGGTCCCTGGGTCTCTTCTTTGGGGCTCTCCTCTTTTCCCCTGCCTTTCTCTCCCTCGCCTCTCCCAGGCTCCCCCTTCCCACGGCTCCCTCTCGCCACTCAGCGGACAATAGCTGCTCTCGCGCCCTTTGATACTTCCGCGCTATCTCCTGTTCCCTTCCTCACCCACAAAATGTAAGCAGCAGACCCCGCCCACCCCGGCTCATCAGCCCGGAAGATTGATCTGTGAATACTCTGAGCGCTCTCCAGGGCCAATGCCGACGTCGGAATTAAAAGGCTGCCTGTCTCTTAATGGCCATCATCTCCCTGCTCTGATTGGCAGGCGGCAATGTGGGGAGAGGGCGGGGCAGCCCAATGCGAAGATCAGAGAGCCGCCGCGCGGCTGCCTGCAGCAGGGCCCCGGTGTGCAGTGACAGCCAGCAGGCAGGGAGGGCCGCGCCCGGGGAGGCTCACCGCCACCACCACAGGGGCAGAGAAGAGGTGGGAGGGATGCCGAGCCTGGGTAGACCCTCCCCACCGCAGTGACAGAGGGCCGAGCCTGGGGGTAGCAGGGACAGCCGGGGCAGGCAGGGGATGTCGAGACTGGTAAATGCACTGCCACCACCGAGGAGAGCAGGGTGTGGTGCCAAGCCTCTGATGAGACCCAACACAATGAGAGGAGCCGGAGGGAGGGTGACGAGCTTTGGGTGGACTCACCACAGTGACAGAAGACAGCAAGGGGGGGGGAGCGAGCTTAGGGTGGACACACCACCACCACCACCACAGTGACCGAAGAGAGCAGAGGGGGGCGAGCTTGGGGTGGACCATAGAATCCACCTCATCCCACACTTACAGCACAGGCCCAGGAGATGCTTTTCCTGGGGAGACACTAAAAGAGCAGGAGGACATGGGCAGCTTGGGTACCAGCTTCACCAACCACAATGACAGCACCGGCAGGCGATGCCGGGCCAGGGTGGGCCTTCCCAGCAGTTACAGAGCAGTGGCAGCAGAAGCCGATGACGACGCTACTCCAGCACACACACAGTCAGCTATCACTACCCAACAGACACACAGGGCGGAGCCCATGCGTCCTCCTTCTCTGCCTCTTCACACAGTGACAGGGCAAGAGGGACAGAGCCTGAGAGGCCTCCCTCACCCCCTCTTTACATGTCGACAGAGCATATGGGAGGGACACAGCTTCGAGCAGACCCATGTTCCCCATCACAGCCAGCCGATGCGATCTTTTGGCCAGGACTGTATTCTTTCCACTATGAAAGTGTGGCACTGCCTCCCAGGCCCAGGTCTTCTTTCATCCTCACTCAAGTAGTATTTCCATCTTAAAGAGTTTCTATTTAAATGACATTTGAGGAATCGGAGGTGGTCTTCCAGACACACTACGCATGAGAACCTGAACAGTTCATAGAAATCTATCTGGGACAAATAGTTTAGTTTTTGACAGAAATGTACTGGTTGGAATCTTTTAATGAGTTGCAGTGTAGACACGGAGCTGTGTTTGCCCAACAACGAGTCATAAGGGACTCTTGTGAAAGGATAAGCATTCACTTAAATGCAATGGACTGACCCCCAGGTCCCTGGTACCCCCGATGCTTTCGGTAATCGGGGTTACCAGGCAAGCAGCCTTGAAAGCTCTGCGGCAGCTCTGCAGATCTGTGGTGTTTCACCCGAAGCCTCCACTTTATTCAAACAGGTGGCCTTTTCGTTTGAAACACGGGGCAAAATACCATATTACTCGGGGAGGGTGTGAGGTCGGGACTGAAATTACTGCTTTTCCCGGTAATTCCTCATTACTCTGGGTCTCATTCCCAATCTATGTTTAAACCAACATTGTGGAGTTATCAGTGACCCTGGTACCTCTAACTCTGGATGCAGAACTCACAGGGGATTAAGTAGTACTTCAGAATGAGGCCTGAAATGTTGGAGGTGCCAAAAAACTCTGATTATCGTTTTACCAGATATTCTTTCTTTGGTGTGTGGATCGAGGCTCATGGGAGATGACATCACACAATCTAAATTGAAATGAAAAGGTTATATTTGAAGTTATTTTCTCACTAAAGGGTGTCACCAGACCTCTAAAGCAATGTTGGGGAAAAAAAACGTAAAATTATGGCAAAAAAGCGGTTTCTCAAAAACTGGAAATCATGTGTAAGGCTAAAAATCAGATCTTAATAGACTGAAATGTTAAACTTGGTCATGATGGAATTTCTGCCTAAGAGACCAGGAGGCTGTCTTCTGAAGAATCTAGCGGCAGTCCTTAAACCAGAGGTGTCCAGCATAGGTTCAGGAGAGTCACATCCATTCCATGTAAGATTTCCTGCTACCATCTAAAACTCATTCCATTAGATTGTTTGTACATTTATTGTAGGTGGATATCCTGAAAGTCTTGCCTGTATCTGGCCCTCCTGGGACCTACGTTGGACACCCCCTGGCTTAGTTTGTGTGACTAGAGCTATTGTATAGTGCACAATATGTTTCTGGCTTGTTTATCATGCTCCTCTCTCCATGTATTCCCCTTTCTTCTACACCCTCTATTCCGCTTTTTCTGGCCAGCCTCTGTAAATGTGTTGTATTGAGTCGAGGTTATCAGCTGAGAGCGGTGCATGGATTGTTTTTGATAATTCCTTTGAGTGAACTTGCTTATGCAAAGATGCATGGTTACTTTTTTGCGATGGTCGTCAACTGTGTATGCATTAAATGAAAACATAAAAAATCCTCTCATCCTGGAATAATGCGTCCCTCAACTCCCTTTCTAAGGTTCTTACTGTTCAGTGGCGGCTCCTCTGTTATGGCAGTTTCTTTAAATGTTTTAAAAACAAAAACATAAACAAAATAAATGTCATGAGCAATGCCAATAGCTCTAACTGTAACAATGCCGAGACCATTGCATTGTAAATGCTTGTTCATTAATGAAAAGGTTACACCTGGTTTTAGATTGTAAATAGAGTGTCGCAAAGTCCTTTTTTTTTTTTTTTTTTTTTTTTAAACACATTTTGTCAAATGGCACATAAACAGCAGGGCCCTGTAACCCAGAGGCGTCTGCATAATCGGAACATGTAATGCTGACCTTGACATTTTTCATAATGGTACCCTAGGAAAAAGAAAATTAAAGGTAATACAATAAAAATCTAACAATTTCTCATGAATTCAAAGGCTAATATCTCAAATTCCAAGGTGTTAATATCATACGTTGGTAGAAAAGATGTTCCTTTATTGAGCACTTTACTTTGTTGTGCTGTCAGTGTTACAGATGAGATGTTGATAATTAAGTCTTGGTTTTGCTCTGTAAGTTCCGTCCATCCTGGTGTCTTTCTTTGCCCTGTGCGTGTTTTTTTGAGACGCTTTGGTCTGGTGGACGTCCTGACACCTGTCCGCTCGCTAAAAAAGAAGAGGAAGGCATACCTTGAGTGCTCACACTGGGAGCGTTCATGAGTAGTTGAGATGTTGCCTCTAGCTGATGGCTTGTGCTCAATGGTGTTCTATTAGCCTCCATCTCCTGATCAGAGACTATGCTTCCCTGTGAAGATGTGACTGGCTTCTGAGTAACTCTTCTACGGGCATAAACCTCAGCCCATGTGTACACCTTGATGATCTTATAGTCAATTGTATCGCAACAACATTTTCTGAGTTTGTGTTCTTGTATTTCTTTACCATAGATGTCCAGTTTGGTGTTCAATTCATCCAAAGTTTTCTTCCAAAATTCCGATTTACATCTAGATGTCAAGTCAGATTTGATAATTTCTGCTTCCTCCTCTAGTTCTCTTATTATCTGTGAAAGTTCTTCTATTAGCAACAAAATTAAATCCAATGAACATTTGTTCGAAATACCTTGCCATTTTTCCATAAAAAGCTTATTGAATTGGAACCTGTATAAACGTGGTTTTATTGGTAGTCTCAAACCTCGTGGGATTCTTTATACCTAGTGGTATTGAATAAGTGTGGAAGCATGAATTCGTTGACAGCACCCTTCTGGAAATGAATTCCAATTGTTTGAGTTGTTGTGTGATAGAACCTTCCTGTATATTGAAAGCTGTGGTTTCATGTAATAATGCGTAGAAGTCACTAGCTTTTGCAGTTGTATAAGTTCTAGTATCTGCTCTGTTGTCTGTGATGTTAGATATGGCTTCAAAAGACATATTGTACGGGTGGGTGCTGGATCTGGAAAGTGGCAACAATGCTAATGCCGTAGGTCGTGTTGCGCACACCTAGACTTCTACTAAAATGAAAACATTACTGGCCCTATTTTATCTGGTATGCGTGCAGGTCAAGAAGAGGTTGCTTGCATCTACTATAAATGGAACCTAAACAAGTGACAATTCACTTGATGCCTGGCCGCACAGCTATAAGTGAAGTTCATCTTCTAATCATAAATTATATTGTATTACACAATTGTATAATTCAAACATATCATTTTGTTGTTTATTCAAGTAAAAAATAAATGTTGTACTTTGTATCAAATTAAACAAACAAAGAGCAAAAACATATAACTACATTAACAACAACCAATTTCTTTCAAAGAATGATGAACAAAGATTCTTGTAGTATTCTTAAACACCAATTTTATAAACATTCTGACAACACATTCATAGGTTGAACGATAAAATGGACGTGATTTGTTTCTTATAAATAGTGGGCTTTGTTGTGTGAATAACAGTGCATGAGAACGAGGCTGTACATGTTAATTCATTTTTGTAACATGATCTGGGCATTAGGTTTACATTGTTACTTTTGTGTGTCATATAACTTGTTGGCAGGACCCTGTGGTACCCAGTGATCTGCTTTTTAGGTCTCGCCTGGCGAAAGCAGCGCACGCGCTGCTCTTTCCACGGATAGCACCTTTTGTAATCGATTCAGCCAAAGCGGAATGCACACGCGTCCAAATGGACAAAGATGGCTGCTCTCGCCATTGGCAAAGCTAAACATGCACGCGTAGGGACAAAAAAATGCACGCGCATATGTACAGCCCGACGCCATCTTTGTGCACACGCGCATGCATTTTTTTGACCTTACGCTTGCAAGGCGGTGTGCTTTCACTTTCCCAGACAGGCTGCAGGGCCCGGCGGCAGTGCTGAGGAATCCACCACGGCGCGTGCAGCCACAGCTCGACCCCAGAAGTTGGCGCGAGGCTTCCCGCGAGCATTGCGTGTTTCTCCTCTAACTCTCTACCAGTTCTCTCCAAAGATCCAATGTTACTACATCTGCGTTTGTCGTTCAGGTTGTTGAGCATTTCCTACCTCGTTGTTTCATTTGTTGCATAGTTTCACATGTGACACTGTTTCCTTGGACTCCTCAAATGCCAACCTTGGTCCTTCGAAAGTTCAACAAACTAAACATGGTTAGATATATTGTACAATGTTGCCCAGTCAACTGGTGATCCAACCCCTATCAGATTTACACAATGTGTATTGTATTAATTATGCCAACAGTGCCATGTTAAACCAACACTGTGTATAGTACATCTCTAGCTTTAATGTACCTAGAATAGCTGTTCAGTGCTCAGGAAGCTAGGTTTATATTTATTTGCACGGCAACAGCAACGTATAGCTCGAAGCCATAATTTATTAAATCTACGCTTGTACTGTACAAGCACTCAGAATCCCCTCCTGCTAGGCCTGGGTCGTTATTTATAAAAATAAAAATAAAACATGCGAGTTAATTAGAAAATGGATCCACTCTGTTTGGTGACGCTGCAAAAGTACAGGATAAATGTCCTTCTTCAGTAGAGAGCAACACTTTTTGGGGGGTGATGGAGATGCTGCCCAAAGTCTTCTCAGGTCTCAGTGCCACTCGCTGGGCGCAGGTTCATCAACCAGAGCTCATCAGCTCGTTAGCTCAAGGGAGCCTTTTCAAATAGGAGGGGGGTGGGCGCACACTGCCTCACACTCCAGCACTCAGTTTGCCCCGATGCATCATAGTAAATGCAGTGCATGATAACACTTTCTTTGGTGTCAGGCTTCAGTTTTTCACCCTTGTTAGTGCAGCCAGTGCTGTTTATCTCTAGACACGTGTTTCAGGATAACTGTCCTTCTTCAGTAGAGAGCAACACTTTTTGGGGTGTGCTGGAGATGCTGCCCAAAGTCTTCTCAGATCTAAGTGCCACTCGCTGGGCGCAGGTGCATCAACCAGAGCTTGTCAGCTCAAGGGTGCCTTTTCAAATATGAGGGGTGTGGGCGCACACTGCCTCACACTCTAGCACTCAGTATTCCCCGATGCATCATAATAAATGCAGTGCATGATAACGCTTTCTTCGGTGTCAGGCTTGAGTTTTTCACCCTTGTTAGTGCAGCCAGTGCTGTGTATCTCTAGACACGTGCTTCAGGATAATTGTCCTTCTTCAGTAGAGAGCAACACTTTTTGGGGAGTTCTGGAGTTGCTGCCCAAAGTCTTCTCAGGTCTTAGTGCCACTCGCTGGGCGCAAGTGCTTCAACCAGAGCTCGTTAGCTCAGGGGAGCCTTTTCAAATAGGAGGGGGTGTGCGCGAAGATAGTGTGATCATGCACTGCATTTATTATGATGCATTGGGGCAAACAGTGCTTGAGTGTGAGGCAGTGTGCGCCCACCCCCCTCCTATTTGAAAAGGCTCCTTTGAGCTAACGAGCTCTGGTTGATGCACCGGCGCCCAGAGAGTGGTAATGAGACCTGTGAAGACTTAAGGCAGCATCCCCAGCACCCCCCAAAAAAGTGTTGCTCTCTACTGAAGGACAATTATCCTGAAACACGTATCTAGAGATACACAGCACTGGCTGCACCAACAAGGGTGAAAAACTAAAGCCTGACACCGAAGAAAGTGTTATCATGCACTGCATTTATTATGATGCATTTGGGTAAACAGTGCTGGAGTGTGAGACAGTGTTCGCCCACCCCCCTCCAGTGTGTGGTTTGATATAAGACTGTCAGTATAGGACACGGCATGAGGGCCAATGTGAGGTACGTAGAAATAGCCTTCTTAATAAGAGGCTGACATAATAGTTATGGCACTTGCTCGCCTACCCCTCTGATTCTGGTAGTTCTCATTTGAACTCCTTAATGCTGCTGGCGAATTCGGGGATAAACTGCGGGTTCCAAGGTTTGTCAGTTGCCTACCTCCACCTCCTTGCTTTTTTTTCACCCTACTCTCCAACCAGCTGAAGGGACAAGTTGAGGTATGAGCACGAGGAGCCACTTCCTCAGCAGCTACTTGAGTCGCACTTGAACGATTTGTCCCCCACAACACAAAACTCTAAATGCTCAGCGTACATTAACAGTGTCAATAATGATATGTTAGCAGGAGGAAAGAAATAACTTCCGACATGAGAATAAGTTATTTCAGGGATTTCTTTCTATCACCGGTAGCTTTTATCTCTCACTTCGGCTCCTAAGGAAATCTTGTAAACAAGCTGAAAGAGCCTGGCGTAAGTCATATCAGCCTGATCAAAAGTTACTGTATCTTGCCAAGATAAAAATCTATCATAGGGCGATCTGTAAAGCCCGTGCCGCTTACTTCTCTCGTGAAATTAACTCGAGCTCTAATCCCACTAAACTAATATTCAAGGTGCTCAAGGACCTCACTGCCAGCAGAGTTCCAGCTGCTGATATTTGTTCAGCTAGTCATTGTGAGGGTTTGGCAGCCTTCTTTGTGGAAAAGGTGGAGGCTATCTATTGCTCCTTCCTTAGTTCTTCCATCCCTCCGGAGAAACTGGCTTCTGTTTCAAAAACTACCAAGGTTTTGTGCTCCTTTCCCGAGCTCTCGATGCACGAATTTGATAAGATCGCAGGGAAAGTAAAATCGGGGTCTCCTATGGATCCTCTTCGGCCTGCTCAATTCAGGGAATCTGCAACACTTTGCTTTTTTTTCACCCTACTCTCCAACCAGCTGAAGGGACAAGTTGAGGTATGAGCACGAGAAGCCACTTCCTCAGCAGCTACTTGAGTCGCACTTGAACGATTTGTCCCCCACAACACAAAACTCTAAATGCTCAGCGTACATTAACCGTGTCAATAATGATATGTTAGCAGGAGGAAAGAAATAACTTCCGACATGAGAATAAGTTATTTCAGGGATTTCTTTCTATCACCGGTAGCTTTTATCTCTTACTTCGGCTCCTAAGGAAATCTTGTAAACAAGCTGAAAGAGCCTGGCGTAAGTCATATCAGCCTGATCAAAAGTTACTGTATCTTGCCAAGATAAAAATCTATCATAGGGCGATCTGTAAAGCCCGTGCCGCTTACTTCTCTCGTGAAATTAACTCGAGCTCTAATCCCACTAAACTAATATTCAAGGTGCTCAAGGACCTCACTGCCAGCAGAGTTCCAGTTGCTGATATTTGTTCAGCTAGTCATTGTGAGGGTTTGGCAGCCTTCTTTGTGGAAAAGGTGGAGGCTATCTATTGCTCCTTCCTTAGTTCTTCCATCCCTCCGGAGAAACTGGCTTCTGTTTCAAAAACTACCAAGGTTTTGTGCTCCTTTCCCGAGCTCGTGATGCACGAATTTGATAAGATCGCAGGGAAAGTAAAATCGGGGTCTCCTATGGATCCTCTTCGGCCTGCTCAATTCAGGGAATCTGCAACACTTTGCTTTCCTTTGCTTCGCGATCTTGTCAACTTATCTCTGAAGTCGGGCTCCGTCCCGGACAGTTGGAAACAAGCACAGGTGATACCCATTTTAAAAAAATCTGCTCTTGATCCGTTAAAGTTTGAGAACTATCGCCCCATCTCTCTCCTTCCTTGGGTGGCAAAATTGACGGTGACCTATGTAAATACCATCCTATGTAATCATATCCTCTCTGCCAATATTTTAGATCCTTCACAGAATGGTTTCAGGCCTGGCCATAGTACTGAGACCGCGCTTCTTTCTATGGTCAAATACCTGCGAACTTTGGTGGACTCTGGTCAAACGGCGGCTCTAGTACTTCTAGATCTTAGTGCCGCGTTCGACACCGTCTCCCACGCAATTCTATTGCAGCGTTTGGTTGAGGCTGGTGTCGATCACGTGGCACTTGAATGGTTTCGATCGTTCTTATCTGGTCGGACTTTTAGGGTCGTCACCCCTCCTTACCAGTCTGAGCCCCATTCCATCATACAGGGTGTTCCACAGGGGTCAGCTCTTAGCCCCACACTCTTTAATATCTATGTTTGGCTGCTGTCATCAAGCGCTGTAATCTGACTATGGTGTCCTATGCTGATGACACGCAGCTAGCGGTTGCAATAAGTGGGGCATCTGACCTAGAGGCCACCAAGTTCTGTGAGGGAATCAGGTCAGTGGCCTGTTGGTTGACTGATAATTGCCTGCAACTAAACGCAAAGAAAACCGAAGTACTGATTGTTGGCAATCAGAGCCACGTATGGGGAGATCGTTGGTGGCCATCCGAGATTGGTCCCACCCCCCTTCCTGTCACTGAGGTAAAGAATCTAGGCATTTGGCTAGATTCCAAACTTAGTTTTGTCTCCCATACTAAGAAAACTGCCGCCATTTGCTTCGGGATTCTCCGTAGGCTCAGACCTATCCTCAAATTTTTCGATGCTCCAACCAGACAGCTTATTGTACAAGCTACCATTCTGTCTCGGTTGGATTATGCGAGCTCCCTTTTGCTTGGAGCCAATCAGGCCGAACTTTGTAGACTCCAACGAGTTCAAAATGCTGCAGCCAGGGCTCTTGTTGGTCTGCCTAGATTTTGTTCGGCAAAAAAATCTATTTTTAAACTTCATTGTCTCCCTGTCTCCCAGAGGATCAAGTTTAAGTCTCTTTGCCTCTCGTTTAAAATTTTGAAACATTCTTCCCCCCAGATTTTGGAACATCTTATTACACCATATGTACCACCGCGGTCCTTAAGATCTTCAGGTTTACATCTGGTTACAGTTCCACGCTTTAAAAGGGTTAGGGCCGGTGGCCGCTCTTTCAGTGTGCTCGCTGCCAAGCTGTGGAACTCACTTCCTGCCCATATTCGCGCCATTGATGAACTTCTGACTTTCAGGAAAGCCGTTAAGACCCTTTTGTTCTCTTCGGGTGCTTAGTTTTGATCTGGATTTTCTTTTAGTGCTTATGTGCCGGTTCCTTGTTTAAGAAGCGCCGGGACGCCCCTTTGCTGGGGCAGCTGTGCGCTATATAAATCCGGGTAACATAACATAACATCTATGTAACAACTTGAAAGTTTCAGGTAATCAGTGCTTGCTGTCCGTACATTCCTCTGCCGAACGGCCTACATCTCTAAATAATGGGGCAATTCCCTATCCTTACAAACTTTGAATCAAAGGCGATGAGGCACATACAGTGTTCTCTGGGATATCGTTTTCTTGTAGACAAGTATAATATAGACCATTAATCCAGAAAATTAGACAACAGTCCTGGCAGCAGGTAGCCATCTTGTCTTCAGAGTGACCAACATTGTTCATCCTTGTCGAGAGAGGATTTACATGAACCATCTGGATCCCATTTGTTTAGCTAGTCCCTTTTGATTTGATTTAGAAGTTATGATTACTTTCCAGCCTAGTGGGTTCTGAGCAGTGGCAGCAACAGCAGAACTATGGAAAGTCTTTTAATTGTTTGGTGTGGTAAACAAGAAATCCCTTACTATGAGACAATGTAGCAGATATTGAAGTCATGGTAGGCCTCTCACAGTGCTCTGGGGAAAGCAGCATGTCACCATGGGGTGTGGGCAGACAGACTCCAGGAAAACCTTTTACAGTGTTTTGTTGAAATCTGTACCTCCTCCCCCAGGTGTTCTTGGGAAGGCCTAAGATGGTGTGCTTGTGAGTGTTGCATTACTCAAGTTATGAAGGACTTACCAAGTTTTCCTCTTCAACATAGGAGACAGTAAGGCAAAGGGTTGTATCTTTAGTGACACCGTCGAGGCCTCTGATCACCAGCTCACTGTGTAGCACATGGTAATTCTGGTGCAGACATAATAGTATCTATTTCCCATTACACAATGGCCTCTGGGGATTTCAAGCATCAAGGCAAAATGTACATTACATGCTGAGCTGGACAATGTGCAGCACCGTGAGACAAGCATGTTATGTCCGATATTGATCATTTTCTCCCCTCCAGTCATAATTTCCTAGACATTATCAGGAATGTAGCCCCAAGGTACTGCACTGTATCCTGGAGTGCAGGCGTGGTGCTGTGGATGGTAGGAGCTTCAAGTGCTTAGATCGACTTCCAGCCTCCGATGCAGCACTGAAGCAGTGCTGCTGTGTATGGCACCCCCAATCTAGCATGAGCCACAGCATGGTGCTTTGGTTGGTTGGAGCACTCCACACTTAGGCAAGATGGCCACCAGTCCCTGGTGTGGTGTGGATGCATCACACCTGCCCCAATCCACTGCAGCAGCACTGCACTTAGCTGTACGCTTTAGCTGGCCCCCAATAGCGCTGCTACTTACTATGCCTGCTGATGTGGTGCACCTGAAAAGCAGAGATATTGAGATTGGAGCTCAGTTTGGGTGAGCAGCTAGGATTTCGGGTGCAGGCAGGAGATATTATATAATGTGACTCAAGAGATTGTGCTTGTAAGAATATCAGCAACCTCTGTGGTGAATCACACTTCCTGCTCCAATTGTTATAAGGCCACCATTTGCTTTTTCAATGCTGCAACATATCTCAGGCTTGAGACAAAAGGGCAGATCTACCCAAAATAATTAAGTAATTACAGGCGTTTATTGTATGCATTATATAAATAGTTATTTATATTACCCTCTCTTCAGCCATGCAGAACATTAATGCAAGCTCTCCGACCACACAGGTAATGCTCATCCTTTCCTATCCCATTATTATTATTGTTATTATTATAGTTTGTAGAGCACACGGCTACCTCCAACGGAGGTGTCCCGGCGCTAAGAGCGGGTGCAGAGAGGTTGGGGAAGTCACCAAAGGCTAGGAGAGACAAAAAGCCAGGTCTTCAAGATCTTCCTGAATTCAGATTCTGACTTTGCCTTCCGAAAGTTCTCGGGCATGGAGTTCCAAAGAGAAGTGGTTCTAACAGGGAACTATCGCCCACCAAACCTGGCTTTTGCAAAGCGGGGAGTGACTAGAAGTACCTGATGATTGGACCTCAAGACCCTCCTGATGGTATTTTCGGAGTCTCTTCATCAGATATTGAGGGCCCGTGTTTCTGACTGCTCTAAAGGCGAGAGTCAGTGCCTTGAATTCTATCCTTCTCCTAACGGGCAGCCAATGCAGGCTGCGTAGATGAGGGGATATATGGTGTCGCAGTGGTACATTTCTGATGAGCCTGGCAGCCGCGTTCTGTATGATTTGCAGTTTCCTGAACAAGTAGGCTGGCAGGCCCAAATACAGGCTGTTGGCATAGTCCAGATGAGACGTGATCAGAGAATGGACCACCATTTTTCTTCAACCCATGGGTAGGAAATGAAGAAATCTCAGTAAGGACTTCATTTTCTAAAAACAAGACTAGGAGACCTGGCTTATCTTGGTCTTGCATGAGAGGGTTGAATCAAATTTTAACCCCGAGTTCCTAGCAGAGGACACCGGAAGAGGGGGGAGGTTTAAGTTCTGACGGCCACCAGAGGTCGGTTTGTGGAGGAGATTGTTGATTAAAAAACAGAACCTCCGTTTGATCAGTGTTCAGCCTCAAGCAGTTGTCAGTCATCCAGGATATGTCAATCAGACACTGTTTGAAGTTCGTAAATGCTGCCTCTGAGTGATCCCTAAAAGAGAACACTAGCTGAGGGTCATCAGCATATGAGACAGCCCTTACATCATGCTTCTCTATTAGTGGAGCAAGGTAGATATTTAAAAAGAGTTGGGTTCAGGGCCAAGCCCTGAGGGACTTCGCAAACCAGGGGGCGAGGGGATAAGATATGGGGGTGGAGGAGTACTTTCTGGTACCGGCCCTCAAGAAAATAGCTGAACCCCTTGACATAGAGGGTATTCTTGCCGCACTACGCCTTTCTCCAGCATTGAGAACATTTTCACCACCCTGCCCCTTACTATGCACGCGATGCTCACCTCTCCCATCAGGCACATCCTCATGAATTTACTAGTTTCATGTTTTGCTTATAAGATAGAAAAGCATTTTTAATTGCTAGCATTGAATAGGAAGCACATCTGTTGGTATATCTCCGATTTCAAGTACTTATCCATTACTTCAAATACATGTCATATTGTGGGGCAATCTAGCCATGGCTATTGTGTGTCGCCCATGTGCCTTTGTGTGTGTGTTGGCACAGTGTTCTCATATCTATGTTGCATGTGTGTGCATGAGGGCTCCATGCTTGTTTGTACTTGATTTTGTGTGTCTATAGAATGTGTCTTTTTGATGCCTCTATGCAATATGCCGTCCGTATGTGCGACAAAACTGTTTTTGGGTGTACCATATAGATGGCAGGTAAATTGACTTTGCCACTGATTGTTGGATTTGCATTGGTAGGAAATACGAGTCGTCCTCTGTGCTCCCTAAGCAACACACAGTAAATTTACGTGAACAATATTTCTGCATTCACAAGAATTCAATAAAATCCTTTGTTCTGAATCATTAAAATGATTATTTGATCAGGATTTGTAAGGCTTGCTATTAATTTGCCATTCAGTAATGGGTGTGCAGCTGTTACAATTTATTGTCCATTTTTCTCTATTACCTTCATATTTCTTGTCGTCTTCTGTGTGGTAAGTACATAAAATGCTCTTTTAAGAAACAACAGTATTGTGTATGTTTTAATGAGTGTGAAATGCAAATGTTAGCGGTCGTTACTGGACCGTTAGCAATAAATCTGTAGTCTAAAATACAGCATTAATTGAGATCCCTTTATTGTTGTTATGCTTTTAGGATGTTGCAGTGAAGAAGCTGTCAGCTGTTTTTGCAAGCTTGACCAGCTGGACTCAGAAAATGGCCTGGGCAAGATTGGTTTAGGAATTAAATCATTTCAGGATAAAAATTATGAAGTAGCTGAGAAGAATCTATCTACAGGTTTGTTTATGGACACTATCAGTTTGGATTGTATTTGTACCAATGAATAGAATCCAAGTACTGAATGTTGATATTTTTTTTAAAGTATGTGTTGCTGTTAAAATCTAAATGTTAAATGTGATTAGGAAGTTGTTAATGTAAAAACATTTTGTATTTTGACAGACACAATAAAAATACATGGTAGCATTAAGTTATATCATACTTTACCAACCCCTCTAAGTGCAAATGATTTAATCAATAATTTAATTCTCCGAACAAGTTATGCTTTCTTTACTTTGAAGTACTTTTGGAAAGTTTGAGGACTTTTGCACCTTTTTGGAGTCTTAGTGCCTGGCTTAGAGTTTGGCAGACAGGCTACTCCATCACAAATCTGAAAGATACCCTGTACACCATGTTACAAGTGCACTATATTCTAGGGCACTTGTAATGTGGTGGACAGGATATCCGTCACTTTTGTGAAAGAGTACCTATCAATCAAACTCTACAGTCCCTATATTACTAAACCTTAAAATACAGTTACTGTGCTAATTCAGCAACATCTACGCTGCTGCGGGTGCGGCTTGTTCCAACTATGTCGGTAGGCCAGACGGATGCCAAGTCAGTCCACCACCCCCCCTCCAGCCTTCGCCTCCAATCCCTCCTAGTCCGGTGTAGGGAAGCCCACCTCTCTATGTATTGCACCACAATGGGGTACACTGCAGAGAGGCCAAAGAGACCCTTATTGTTTCACAGAGGCAAAAGTAGATCATACTAATGCTCTATTTTGTAGTAGTGTGGGCTAGCAGTTAGGCTTATCAGAGGGTAGTGCTAAGCATTTGTTGTACACACCAAAGCAGTAAATGAGGCACACACTCAATGAATGAAGTAGAGACCGGATTAAAAAAATAGTACTTCTTTTTATATAAATATTAGACCAAGAACTTTGCGTACAAGGTAAATACTTTTAGCAATATGATAGAAACTAAATAAATGCTATATCTATTGGTGCGCGCAATTACGCACAATACATTTCCTATGGGAGGAAAAGGGCAACTGAAAGAAGCAATGCAATACAGTTTCTGTGTGCTTACCCTTTCAGAAAATGGAAGGTTCAGGGCCAAGGTCCAAAGTGTCACGGCTAAGTTCTCATCCAGGGGATACTCATCAAAGTCGTAATCTATGAATAATCCCCGCCCATGTGCGGGATCCCGGAGCATATAGAAAATACATATATATACATATATATATATATACATATGTGAAAACATATACATGCAGCCTAAAAATGTTCAAAACATGGCAATGCTGTAAATTACGTATGTTTGCATAGTAGTGCCCCCTAACCCGTAAGGAAAAAAGGAAGCATCAGGCAAATTATAACACAGCACTGCTTTATTGTCATAAAACAACTTGTAATTGTAAGCATTCGCCAGTAGGCTGCAGCAGAGTATCAAGAAACAAAGAAAACTGACACCTTGCCTTTGAGGCATTAGAGTAGGGGGACCGTGCCTTTAAGACCTGCATGAGACCCCCTGCTCCCATGATGCATTGCAAGTGGCAGTTGGGCCAGTTCTTTTTTCCGGCTCCTTCTGTGAGGATCCTGGAGCTTGAGCTCTTCAGTTTTTGACTGAAATTTTGGAAATTACAGCTTTTTCAAGCATTTTTCGACGTTTTCTGGCTTCTGGGGGCTGATTCTGCTGGTTTCCAGTAAAATTTCGAATTTTTTCTAGTAAGAATGCCTTCTTTATTTCGGAAATGCCCTTCTTGTGGCAACAAGATGGCACTGGCAGATCCACACTCGGTGTGTATTGCGTGTTTACCAACTAAACACGATCCTGACCGGTGTCCTCACTGCCAGAAGTTCTCCAAGCGCACTCTGAGGGATAGAGAGCGCATTAGACTACAGGCACAGCTGGAGAAGGACAGAAGCAGTCGTGAAGGCGATCCTTCATCAAGACCAACTTCTTCAGCTACACAATCGCAAAAACGGCGACACACCAGCTCTCCTGGCTCCAGAAAGACCAAGAGTCCTAGGGATTCGTCGAAGAGGCCGTCGAAAAGGCAGAAGACAACTTCGGCGTCAAGGGATTCATCTCACCGTCGAGATTCTCCACCGCGCAAAAGTAAGTCGGCGTCGAGGCGCAGTCCTTCGGGCTCGAAGGCTGCTAGTCCGGGGAGGTCTGGACTGTCTCCGTCGACGTTGAGGCTTCCGTCGACGTCGAGGCACTCTCCGCCACCCTCGAGGGGGTCGGCGTCGAGAGATGCGGCGACGTACGTTCCGCCGCGAGTGGGCAGGTCGCCGTCGAGGGATACCCCCACTCGGCGACATAGAAGGTCGACGTCGAGATCACATGGAAGGTCGACGTCGAGATCAACAATTCGACGCTGTGAGAGGTCGAAGTCGCCCACTCGACGTCGAGAGAGGTCGCCGTCGAAGTCACCTAGTCGACGGCGTGCAAGGCCGACGTCAAGGTCATCCAGTCGACGTCAGGTGCCAGAGAAGAGGATATCGACGTTGAGGCCTCGCGATCGGCGTCGAGACCGCCGTCGAGGCCAGAACGCTATACCCCACACTTGCCGACGGTGACGCAGACGTCGTTGACGTCGAGGAATTCGACGTCGAAGAATACAGCTGGAACTCCCGCGGAGAGGTCTCGATCTCCAGGAGAGCAGTCATCATCTCCGGGACTGCACATCGTGCAAATATCTCCGGAAGGCTCACCCAAGTCTCCAGAGAGGTTCGGACTGTCACCTCGCTGGTTGCGGGATGTGGGCGCTGGCACATGTCGAAGTCCTGGATCGGACTACTCCCGCAGGTATTCTCCACCGTGCAGGAGTAAGTCTCCTCCAAGGGATCCAAGGCCACCTACTCCCCGCCGGTCTCGTTCCAGGGACCGCCGCTCCGCGCACAGACGTCCAATATCTCCGTCAAAGCGCAGATCAAGGTCTAGGGCTCACCATAGCGAACGCTCTCACAAGAGGCGACGCACCAGGTCACCCACTGGGACTTCATCCACAAGGTCCTCAGTCCCGGACTACTCTCCTACTTTTTCCTCTACACCTCCATCGCGAGTGTCCCCGGTGGATGACATCGCTACCTTCTCAGACGTCCTGGGTAGAGGGGTGCAGAAATTGAACATCGCGCTGCACATCCCTCAGGCACCCACTTCAGTGATCTTTGACACTTTGCATCATCGGTCGGCTCCCAGACCTCTGCTCCCTTTGGTGCCAGGATTGTTGGACCCAGCTATGGCCATGTTCCTCACTCCGGCTACGGCGGGCTCGGTTCTGTCAAGAATAGCGAAGAAGTATAAGGCTCCAGCCGCGGATCCTTTGTTCTTGAGGGCGAACCCGCCAGCGGACTCAGTGATCGTGGCAGCAGCTATGAAGTCCCACTCGACCTCAGTGTCTTCTTCTGTCCCCCCTGAGAAGGACAGCAAGCTGATGGATTCCTACGGCAGGAAAATGTGCAACACTTCTGCCTCGCACATGAAGGTGGCTAGCGCTTCTGCCCTGCTGGGGCGGTATGATCGTTCCCTGTGGGATTCCCTCGCCAGATTCGCGGAGAAGCTGCCTAGAGAAGACAGGCGGGACTTCACAGAGATCCTACAAGAAGGCGGGCTAGTGGCCAATCAAATCATCAGCGCAGCGGCTGATGCCTCGGACCTTGCCGCACATGGATACTCACAGGGCGTCTGCTCTCGGCGTTCGTCCTGGCTGAGACTAACGGGCCTCAAGCCTGACGCACAAAAGTGAATTCTCAATCTGCCCTTTAACGGATCATCATTATTTGGGGCTCATGCGGATGACCAAATTAGCAAGATGAAGGCAGAGTTGGACACCGTGAAGGCTGTGGGGCTGGAAAAACGCAAAGAATTCCGAAAGCGTTTTCGCCAGGGCGACAAACGTGCCTTTCACCAGCGCGTTCAAACACCCCAATGGTCCTCCCAGAATCAACAGAGGTCCCAGTTTCAGCAAAGGGGTCGGGGCAGAGGAAGAGGAAATGCGAAGCAACAACAGTCCTCTACCAAACAGCCCGCGAAACAGTGAAATCTTACTTCCTCCGCTCTCGTTCGCCACTCCGGTGGGAGGAAGTATCACCGTTCACCTGACAGAGTGGAAAGCCATTACAAACGACAGATGGGTGCTGAATATTGTAGAGCATGGCTACTTGCTGCGGTTCAAATCTCCCCCTCCGCAGGTACCCCCACGGAGGCAGCCACTCCCTCCCATCCAAAACCAACTTTTAAAGGACGAAGTTGCCACTCTCCTCTCCAAGAACGCCATAGAGGAGGTTCCAACCAGGCAGAGAAATCTAGGAGTGTACTCCCGGTTTTTTCTTGTTCAGAAACGTGGAGCGGTCAGAGAGTACAGACCCATCCTCGATCTCCGCCTACTCAACGGATTTGTCAAAAGAGAAACATTCAGAATGCTGGCACTGCACCAGATCTTCCCACATCTCCACCAGGGGAACTGGATGTGTGCCATTGACTTACAGGATGCATACTTCCACATTCCTGTCTCAGCGAAACATCGAAAGTTTCTCAGATTTCAGATCGCTCGCCGGCATTATCAATACAGGGTTCTGCCATTCGGCCTCAAATCCGCACCACGAACTTTCTCAAAGTGCATGGCGGTGGTGGCTGCCTTTCTCCGCAAGCGGAAGATATTGGTCTACCCCTATCTCGACGACTGGCTCTTGAAGAGTTCCACTCCTGCTCGAATCCAGAGTCATCTTTCGTTTTGCCTCAACCTTCTGCACTCGCTGGGCCTCCAGGTCAACTACAAGAAGTCGGTCCTCAATCCCACTCAGCGGATCCACTACCTGGGCGCCTCTCTAAACTCCGCAAGTGCAAGCGTGTGTCCTTCGGAGGAGAGGTTATCCTCCATGCTTCAGAAAGGCCGCATGCTTCTCAGCATGGCATTTCCCACAGCCAGACAAGTGTCATCTCTCCTGGGGTCGATGGCTTCGTGCATTTACATTGTGCCCAATGCACGTCTGCACATGCGTCCTCTGCAACAAGAACTAGAGGATCAGTGGTCTCAGCTGTCCGGCCGCTGGGAAGATCCCATCACCCTTCATCAAGCCGCCAAAGACTCCATCCGGTGGTGGATGAAGCGCTCCCATCTGCTTCACGGCGTCCCTTTCCATCAGGCGCCTCCGACACAGACAGTGGTCACAGATGCCTCCATGCAGGGCTGGGGTGCTCATATGGGCCAGCTTCAAGTACAAGGTCTCTGGTCCGCTATCGAACAGAGTTATCACATCAACTTCTTGGAGCTACGAGCAGTCCACCTAGCTCTCAAGTCCCTGTATCCATCCCTGCAAACCAACTATATTCAGGTTCAGACAGACAACACCACAACTATGTTCTATCTGAACAAACAAGGAGGCACCAGATCGCGGGTCCTGTCTCTGGAAGCCCAGTCCATCTGGAGATGGCTTCTAGCGAGAAACCTGGCGATCGTCGCTGTCCACCTGCCAGGGACCCTGAACGTGCAGGCAGACGGCCTCAGCAGAGACTTCGTCGAAGCGCACGACTGGGTGCTCAACTGTAACGCCCTGAACGTCTCAGGATCGTTTAACAGACACGATAATGAGAACGCAACCACTTGTGAAGGTTTAGTTATTTTAATGAAGGCAAAAATAATACAAGGAATAAACAAAGGTTATAGTCACTGGAATCCTCCAGGCTAAGTACGTTACCAGCCCACAGCACGGATGGTCCTAACCGTCCTCTGCATATACGCCGATCCCGGCGTATGCCAACAGAGGGCAGAAATGAAATGGCCGACAATGCCAATTGGTAGGCTGTGAGGGGCACGAAGAGTGTTGGGGAGAATCGAGGAGTCAGGGAAACACCCAGCCGGGGTCTCTACCTGAAGGGAGCAGCCGCTCAACCTCTTCCTCAGACTGCACCGGGACGCGGAGTCACCTCCTGGTGATGCGTCACCAATACCCCAATCACAAGCAAAGAAGACTGAACCGAGAGCAGCCGCTCGATCGATCCCGTGGACTTCCGAGTCTGTAACGCGGCAAACACCTCCTGGTGTGCGTTACAGCTGGCAGTCCCTGTATCTCTGGTCGGGCTGGGAGTTACGACTCCAACCAGCAAAAGCGCCACTGCGCTTTGACTCAGCCGAGTCAAAAAGCGAAGCTCAATGGTTATCCGGTAGAGCTTCCGGGTCCTTCACAGGTGACGATGGGGCAAGACACGGCCCAGGGAGTAACGACTCGACCTACCTCCGTTCTTGCCTTACTGGAGCACCACTCCGGAACACTGCTCTTCACTAAGCAGGTACGTCGGTGTAAACACAATATCCGACAGCGTTGTACCTCCCGGTTCCTCCCTTTATAGGGCGTGTTTTCCTTGAGTTATGTAACAGCTCTCCTGTTTACATAAGGGCGTGTTTTCCTTGAGTTATGTAACAGCTCTCCTGTTTACATAAGGGCGTGTTTTCCTTGAGTTATGTAACAGCTCTCCTGTTTACATAACCTCTCAACCGCTAAGCATCCTGGGAGATGTAGTCCGTTTTCGCTGGTTACCGTTTTCCTCCCCTCGCATGACAGGACTTCTTGACATCAACGAAGACGTCACTCAAGAGATCTTCCGGTTGTGGGGCGTACCGGACATCGATCTTTTCGCAGACGCGGCAAACAAAAAATGCCCCGTCTTCGCCTCCAGGTTCCCTCAACGGGGGTCAGAGGGGAACGCACTTTTGATCAGCTGGTCGAGGACTTTGCTTTACGCTTTTCCTCCTCTCCCTCTCATCCCGGCTGTGATACAGAAACTCTACAGGGCCAGGACTCGGATGATCCTAATAGCCCCGGAGTGGCCCCGTCAGTGGTGGTACCCGGATCTACTCCAGCTGTCGGAAGTACCACACAGGAGGTTGCCTTGCCTACCGAACTTGCTGACCAAGGACAAGGGGAGGGTGTTTCATCCCAATCTTCCCTCCCTCAGCTTGACGGCATGGCTCCTGAATTCATCCAATACGGACATTTAGATCTTCCTCCGGACTGTATGAACATTCTCCGGGAGGCAAAGAGGCCCTCCACTACGAAGTCTTACGCCTTTCAGTGGAAAAGATTCTGCGTTTGGTGTAGAGCTAACACCCTTGATCCGATGCAGGATCAAGAACAGGTTATTCTCCCCTACTTACTGTACTTAGCGAAGTCTGGGTTAAAGTACTCTTCCATCAGAGTACACTTAGCTGCTATTACAGCCTATAGGAAGTCTCCTACCCAGACCTCATTCTTCCAGATGCCAGTGGTAAAGGATTTCTTAGAAGGGCTTAAGAAAGTTTACCCACCAGTGAGGTCTCCTTCCCCTTCCTGGGAACTTAACATCGTTCTCTATAAGCTAATGGGGGCCCCTTTTGAACCAATTCATAAGGCGTCCTTGCAGCATCTGACCTGGAAGGCTGCCTTCTTAGTAGCCATCACTTCGGCCCGTAGGGTCAGTGAAATTCAGGCCCTCTGCTGCAAGGAACCTTACGCTGTGTTTCATGCTAATATGGTGGTGCTCCGTACTCATCCGAGCTTCCTGCCCAAGGTGGTCTCGGACTTCCACATTAATCAGGTGATCAATTTGCCCACCTTTTTTCCTCAGCCATCCACTCCCCCGGAGAGAGCCTTACATTCTCTTGACCTCCGGAGGGTTTTGAAATTCTATCTGGCTAAGACCCTTCCACTTAGAAAGTCAGACAGGCTCTTTGTTAACTATGGGCCCGCGAATACCGGGCTGGCTGCCTCCAAGAGGTCCATTTCTAGATGGATTGTCTCATGTATAGCCTTGTCTTACCAACTGTCCCACAAGGTTCTGCAGGGTAAACCTAGAGCACACTCTACTCGAGGGAAGGCTTCTACTGTTGCACTCCTTCGCAACGTTCCCATGTCTGAAATCTGTAAAGCGGCTACATGGCGCTCAGTTCATACCTTTACGCGCCATTATTGCCTAGATTCAGACGCGCAGGCCGACGCACAGGTGGGGCAGGCTTCTCTGAGGAACCTGTTTGCATAACTGTGATGCTAAATGTGCTTTTACTGTATGTTTTAAATGCGGTCGTGCTCGTCCGCGAGACTTTGGGTATTGGCTTGCTACTCTATTCATAGATTATGACTATTGATGAGTATCCCCTGGATGAGAAGGATTAGTTACTTACCTGTAATCCTAGTTCTCATCCAGGGGTATACTCATCAAAGTCATAAGCGACCCACCCGCCTCCCCGGACGAGCATGGTTTCTCTTTAAGTACGTGATGTATGGCATGCAGATCTACTCAGGTGCGGATGCACTGCCAAAAAGAACTGGCCCAACTGCCACCTGTAATGCATCATGGGAGCAGGGGGCCTCATGCAGGTCTTAAAGGCACGGTCCCCCTACTCTAATGCCTTAAAGGCAAGGTGTCAGTTTTCTTTGTTTCTTGATACTCTGCTGCAGCCCACTGGCGAATGCTTACAATTACAAGTTGCTTTATGACAATAAAGCAGTGCTGTGTTATAATTTGCCTGATGCTTCCTTTTTTCCTTACGGGTTAGGGGGCACTACTATGCAAACACACGTAATTTACAGCATTGCCATGTTTTGAACATTTTTAGGCTGCATGTATATGTTTTCACATATGTATATATATATATATATATATATATATATATATATATATATATATATATATATTACCTACTGGCGGTCGCCAGTAGGTAGTTATAGTTAGGACCACGTTTCCATAGGAAAACCTCAACATTCTATTTTGAATAACTTTGGCGCCGGTCGACGAATCCTCGCGAATTTCTCAAAATAGGTGGGGCGCTATGCTCCGCTCCTACCCTGAAAGACTCGGGGGGATTCGTCAAGCGGGGGCTGAGATAAAAGGGGGGTCCCAAAACGCGTTTTTCCCATGCATTTTTCCATAGGACCTTTAGAACGAGCTACAGCCCGAACGGCTGAACAGAATTACTAGAAATTTGGCAGAGAGGTAGTCCCTAGGTCAAGGAAGTGCCTTTTGTAGGTTTGGTGTAAATCTGTTCAGTAGATTCTGAGAAAATAGCCTTTAAATCAATATATATATCTGAGCCCGCTTACGGTACGCTTACCGTACGCTTACCGTACGCTTACCGTAAGCTTACGGTGGCGTGCGCGAGCGCGATTCTGATTGGCTCTTAGATCTTAGTAAACATTCGAATCGGCCGAAACCAGGAAGCGGCGTCCGCCATTTTGTCTCTCGCACTGAGTGTTGTTTATCAAACATGATGGCCAAAAACATGTTACGGGGCTGTTTTGACAACTCCCTCCCACATAGTCATGTTGAGGGAGTCCCCAAACATCCCCCAAGAGCAAAAACGGTTTTATTTTTTTTTCGGCAATTTCGCGGGGTACGCTTACCGTACGCTTACCGTACGCTTACCGTAAGCTTACCGTACGCTTACGGTAAAAAAATAAAAATAAAAAAAACACTATCCACACTTAACCCACCCCCTGTGCTTTTGGTGGCCGCAGGCCACCAAATGTGCAGGGCTTATTAATAGAGAAAAAAAACGTAATTTTGGCAACATGAAATTATAAAATCGAAATAAAAAAAACACTATCCACATTGACCTCACCCCCTGTGCTTTTGGTGGCCGAAGGCCTCCAAATGTACAGGGCTTATTAAAGTTGATAAAAACCGTGCACGGAACGAACTGCGTTAAGTGGGCGCGCACGCCACAAATGGCGTAAAGTAACTTAGCATTTAAAAAACCGTACAAATTCACTGAAAAAACCATAGGTTTCACACACGTTATAGTTAGGAAATAGCAGTTAAAAAACCTTGCTAATTCACTGAAAAAACCATAGGTTTCACACATGTTATAGTTAGCTGGACATTTTACTGATAAAAAACCAATGAAATTCCCCCGTTATAGTTACTGTAGGCAACTATAACTCACGCGACCGTAATCCTCTGCTGATGACATATGTGTCTTTATGAAAAAAAAATATTTGTAATATATGGATAGCTAAAATTTAATGGAAGAAGATATGGGCAAATAAGTGTCTAAATACAGTATTAGCATCAGCAGAGGATTACGGTCACGTGAGTTATAGTTGCCTACAGTAACTATAACGGGGGAATTTCATTGGTTTTTTATCAGTAAAATGTCCAGCTAACTATAACATGTGTGAAACCTATGGTTTTTTCAGTGAATATATATATATGTATTTTCTATATGCTCCGGGATCCCGCACATGGGCGGGGATTATTCATATATTATGACTTTGATGAGTATACCCCTGGATGAGAACTAGGATTACAGGTAAGTAACTAATCCTTCTTGGGAGCACCCCAGGTTTCTAGGGAAACAAGCAGAAAGGGGACTTAGAAGCAGGCGCTCTACGAAGCCAATGGGTCATCTGTAAAAGCAAAGGGGGACTTGCTGGCAAGTCCACAGGCTCTCAAGAGAGAGTAGAGGTCGCAAAGGCTCTGGGACCTCGGGAGCACTGCTGGTTTCAAGATGTCCCGGGCAGGCAAGCTGGGTCCAGTGAAGATGGGCAGCTGTGCAAAGGTGCGCAAAGATGAACCTCGCGGTCAGGGGCTGGCATCTTGGAGCAACCATTCTGGAGCTGCTGGGTCACTGTTGAGGTCGGTCTCCGGGGTCCTGAAGTTCCTCCTTTGGTGCTGGCTCACTGTAAAGTTGGACCCCACCTGAACTCTGTTTTGTAGGTTTTGCAGTAAGGGCTCCGGTACCCGGGGAATTGGTGCCTCGCATCTCCAGTGGGTCCTATGGCCTGGTGCCTCAAGACTTGGTGCAGAGATCTGAAAGAGACACGTTAGTGATAGATTCCTTACCTTCAAATATCCCCAGGCATCCGATTGGATCCGGAAAGTTTTGCTAGCAGTACCCCTGCGCGTCAGTAGGTGGCGTCGTGCGGCTCCGCGTCCGTCGCTGGCGTCATAAGCACTGAGATGACGTCACGGAGACTACTTGAGCACCAACCATCCGCGCTGACGTCAGTTCTTTATTTTTCCACGCCAGAGAGCGCAGATCCGGTTAGAGCACGTACCGTAGTCACTTTTTGACTACCCTTTTTGTGACTTTTGTCTCCTGTACAATTTTGGTTTCCTTGGTGCACGTAGGGATACCTGGATTTAAGTCCAGGTATCCCGTAGGTGGAGGACGACTGGGAGGGGTCCGAGAACCCACTTGCCCGTCACTGAGACTCCGAGCAGGACTGGGCGGACGACTTGGAGGATGCCGGCGATCTCGACGTCTCCTCTGACCCGAGGTTTGCCTCTCCCCCCGCCTACCACGGAGGAGGGCGCCTCCTACACGATGGTGCTCCGTCAGGCAGCTGAGGTCCTCAACCTTGATATCCCTATGGTGGCCCTCAAAACTAATCTCCTCACTGAAGTGCTGCAGACGGTGTCTACTTTGTCAGAGCCCCTGCTCCCATTTAACGACCCCCTCACTGACGTCTTTTTGGGCACTTGGTCGCGGCCAGCCACAGGGGCCCCTGTGGATAAGAATGTCGTCAGGCGTCACCACCCGGCGCCTGGTGACCCCGCTTTTCTGAATACTCATCCTATGCCTGAGAGCCTGGTCATCCAAGTCTTGACGTCACAGAGTGCCTTTTCCATGGCTCCGCCAGATAAGGACTCTAAGAAGCTAGAGAAGTTCGGTAAGCGGTTGTTCTCTTCGGCCAGCTTGGGGCTGCAGTTGGTGAACAAGGCCTGCCTATTAGGCCGCTATTCCCACGCGGTGTGGGATACAGTTGCACAGGTGCTGTCCCAAGCTGTTGCCGAGGGTAAGGATGCGGCTAAGTTCGCCATTCTGTGTGGTTTGGACACCGCAGACTCACTGGGTAGAGTGATTTCTACGACTGGTGCTTCGTCGCCGCGCCTGATTGAGATCTACCGGCCAGATGTCCATAGCTCACTCATGGACATGCCCTTTGATAGCACTCGCCTGTTTGGCGGTAAGGCGATCAGTGCACTGGAGCGTTTTAAGGACTCACGGGCCACGACCAAGTCCTTTGGTCTTTCCGCAAAAAGCCCAGCCACTCCTGGTTTTCGTTCCTTTCGTGGCAACGGCAGAGGCGCCCAGGCACGTTCCTTCAGCAAGCCTGTGCAGAACCATCCTCCGCGCGGATGCGGCTTCCGCAGGGGCGGGTCTGGCAATCAGCGTGGGGGTCAATCCACCCCCGCTGCTTCTACCTCCAAACCTTCCTAATCCGAACTTTGTGGAGCACCCCATGCCAGTGGGTGGCAGGATTCGCCATCACCTCCCCCACTGGCATGCTATCAGTGCCCCTCTGGTGTTCATGAAGGTGATGGCGGTGGTCGCAGCTCACCTGGGCAGGTCAGGGGTGTCAGTCTTCCCTTACCTCGACGACTGGTTCCTGAAAGCGGGCTCGCCCCAGGCAGTCGTCAACCACCTTCAGACTGCGACCGACCTCCTGCATTTGCTGGGGTTCTCCATCAACGTGCTGAAGTCGCACCTGGGTCCCTCTCAGAAGCTCCTCTTCATCGGAGCGGTTCTGGATTCGACGCTGTTTGGGGTTTATCCTACCGAGCAGCGAGTCTGGGATATTTAGGCTATGATTCAGATTTTTCAGCCTATCCCGGGTTTCAGTCACGATGACCCTCCGGCTTCTGGGCCTGATGGCCTCCTGCATCCTGCTGGTGCCACATGCTAGATGGCATATGCGGGCTCTGCAGTGGGACCTGAAGTTCCAGTGGGCGCAGCATCAGGGCAACCTGTCCGATCATGTCCAGAGCTCGGAGGGCACTGCACAACAATTGCAGTGGTGGCTCACGAATCTCGATTGGGTCAATGGCAGATCCCTCTCCCTTCCCTAACCGGAGCACTCAGTGGTGACGGATGCGTCCCTCCTGGGATGAGATGGCCACATAGGAGAGGCGGAGGTCAGAGGCCTCTGGTCTCCGGCGGAGTCCCAACTCCATATCAACCTTTTGGAGCTTCGGGTGATCCATCTTACACTGACGGCATTCCTTCCCTCTGTCCGGGGAAGTGTGGTGCAGGTGTTCACAGACAACACTACCATCATGTGGTATTGCAACAAACCGGGCGGGGTGGGGTCATGGACCCTATGTCAGGAGGCTCTGCGCCTCTGGACATGGCTGGAACATCAAAGCATCACCTTGGTGGTTCAACACCTGGTACGTTCTCTGAACGCCAGGGCAGACTAACTCAGCCGCCGGTGCTTGATGGATCACAAATGGCGTCTGAACGTGGTGTAAGGTCTCTTTCAGCAGTGGGGAGAGCCTTGGTTAGATCTATTCGACACCGAAGAGAACGCGCCATGTCATCAGTTCTGCGCGTTTGAATTTCCAAGGCGGCACTCGCGAGGTGACGCTTTTCGTCGCGAGTGGAGTTGCGGTCTGTTGTATGCCTTTCCGCCTATACCTCTTCTGCCCAGAGTGCGGAAGAAGATTCGGGGCGACCAGGCCTACGTCATCCTTGTGGCTCCGGATTGGGCACGGAGATACTGGTATCCCGAGCTACTCAGCATGGCGATCGATCCCCCGATCCGTCTGTCTCTTCGGGAGGATCTTCTGTCGCAGCAGCAGGGGACGGTCCTCCACCCGAACCTGTCCAGTCTCCACCTCCATGCGTGGAGATTGAGCGGCGAACGTTGACAGCTTTTGATCTTCCTCCCGAAGTCTGTGATATCATTCTGGCAGCCAGTCGTCCCTCCACTAAAACGGTATACACCTGCAGGTGGAACAAGTTTGTGGCATGGTGCACAGCGAAGGCTGTGGATCCCCTTTCTGCCCCTCTTTCCGAAGTCCTTCTGTTCCTTCTTTCTTTGGCCCAGCAGGGCTGTGCTCTGGGAACTATCAAAGGTTATCTTTCGGCCATCTCCGCCTTTTTACGGCTTCCAGATCAGCCTTCTCTTTTTAGGTCCCCGGTTGTTAACCGTTTCCTAAAAGGCATTACGCACACGTTTCCTACCGTGCCGTTCATAATGCCTCAATGGGACTTGTCTTGACATATCTGATGTGCGTTCCCTTCGAGCCCCTTCATACCTGTCCTTTGCGTCTTCTCACTCTCAAGGCGGCTTTCCTGGTAGCTATCACCTCTGCCAGGAGAGTGAGTGAGCTCCAGGCTCTTTCTTCCAAACCTCCTTTCCTTTCGGACAAGGTGGTTTTAAGGAATCGTCCTTCTTTTTTGCCAAAGGTCGTCACGCCCTTCCACATCAGGCAGACCATCATTTTGCCCACCTTCTTGCCGCCTCCGCATCCTTCGAAGGAGGAAGAGAGACTCCACCGTCTGCACCCAAAATGTGCGCTCTTGTTCTACCTGAAGCGCACACAACCGTTCCGGGTGGATGACCGGCTCTTTGCTGGCTACGTGGGCGCCAAAAGAGGTCAGGCTGTGCACAAGCGGACCATCTCTCAGTGGGTTGTTCTCTGCATCAAGGCCTGTTACTCGTTGGCTAAGAAGGAGCCTCCTGTGGGGCTGCGTGCCCATTTTACCAGGGCGACTGCAGCCACTACTGTCTTGGGACGCGACGTCCCCTTGCAGGACATTTGTCAGGCAGCTACGTGGGCTTCGATGCACATGTTTACCAAGCATAACTGCCTTGACAGTCTGGTCCGGAGAGACTGCTTTTTTAGCCGTTCTGTTCTCCGTGACTTTCTGGTGTAATCTTTTCGCAGACCCACCACCGGGGTTGGTATTGCTGGGGTTTCTATTCTAAGGTAAGGAATCTATCACTAATGTGTCTCTTTCAGATGCACAAGTTACTACTTGTGTAACGATATATCTGTAAGGGACATTAGTTAGCGAAAGATTCCTAACCGCCCCATCCATCCTCCCCCCTTCTGCGAACTGATTTCTAGGGTTAAAGTCATCCCTTTCAGGGCCTAGTTTCTTGGCACCAGTGGTCAGTTTCTTGCATGGCTCTGCGTTCCTGGCGAGGAAAGTCGTGTACAGAACTGACGTCCATGCGCATGGGTGGCGCCTAAGTAGTCTCTGTGACGTCATCTCGGCACTTACGACGCCAGCGACTAACGTGGATCCGCACGACGCCACCTACTGACACGCAGGGGTACTGCTAGGAAAACTTTCCGGATCCAGTCTGACACCTGGGGATATTCTAAGGTAAGGAATCTATCACTAACTAATGTCTCTTACAGATATATCGTTACACAAGTAGTAACTTGTGCGTCGAGTTGACTCTCCAGAGCAGGTGTACCTCTCAGATGGCACTCGAAGACGTCGGTCTGGCTGGGGAGCCGAATGACGTGGACCAGACTTTGCTCTTTTTGGTGCCTGCGGCTGCAGGGTGATAGTACCTCTATCTCGAGGGAGTTCTTTGGTGATTTTCGAAGTGCTGATGATCCTCTAGGGTTTGTGGAGGCCACACATTGACGAAATGAACTGGAGGATAGCGATCATTGAGTTCTATGGCAGCAGGCAAAGGTTTTCGCCCAAAGTCCACCACGAGGTCTGCAGTTCTTGGTCCAACAGTGTTTCTTGGGTGTCTTCTTTTCGTGTCCATGGAATCTAAATTCAGGTGCAGGGTCTGGGGATGCCACTGAAATACTAAAATTAGGGGCGTTTACAAGGGAGTGACAGGTAGTTGCCAATGGGCCCCTTACCCTACACAAACACTAATATGCTCACCTCCTGTGGGTGGGTGACCTTGCCCTATCCCTGTTTTGGGAAGTACCACCATCTTCAAGATGATGGGCACTGTAAAATGTGCTTCACTTGGCCTCCAGCACCTAAGGGTTGGAGTTGGCAGAGGGGGGGCACACCTCCTATTCTTTCTTGTTCTTTCTTGTTTTTCCTGCCTGTCTTCCTGACAAAAGGGGTGAGAACAGGAGGTGCGGCTTGCTCCTTATATCAGGAGAGGCTGAGGTCATGTTTCAAAAGTGTCATGGCCTTTGAAGCTTTCTGCCACAGATGGCTCTTCCTGACCGGGGAAAGGTGTGAACACCTCTGCCCAGGACAGGCTTCGTTCTTGACCTCCAGAATGTGCTCGTGTAGGAAAATGGGTTTCTGTTGCAGTAACCTCCCCCCCCCCCCTCCCCACACACTTTTTGCTAGATTTCTGATGCACTTTGACTGAATCTGCCCTCTGTCTCTGCCAATCTGGTTCCCAGTGCCTGTGTTCTTTCCCAAAGTGTTTAAATTTTTTCTACAATTAGCACACCTCTGGCACACATATATGTCCCTTGTAAAAAGTCCTTTTTTGTGTTTACCTTTCTCCCCGCCCTTCTCTTGGGCCTTAAAAGAATCTTGCTTCTTCTGGTCACCACCATTATTTTTCTGCTTAACCCTGGTTCAGACCAATTTGTCTGCCTTCTTTCCCAATTCTTGAGGAGAGGTCAGATCAGAGTCGGCCAGGTACTGGTGCAGTTGATGATTCTGACAAATATTAAGGATGTGCTCCCTCATGAACGAATTGTGCTATGCCTCATAGTCATGTACCTTGCTAAGATGAAGTCAGCCTTCCAGAGCTTTAATAGCATTGTGTATAAACCAACCCGGTCTTGGGTGTGTGCCTCCTGTTTTCCTAAACTTAACCCTGTATTGTTCAGTGGTTAATCCAAATCCATAGATGAAGGCACACTTCAAGACTTGAGTAACTATCTACATCCTCTTCACTAACAGTGAGGAGCTTGTCCCTACTTCTGTTAGCAAAGGGTAGCTGCCCCCTGCCCTTGGAGGACCTTCAGAACCATACCGGCCCTTTCCAAGGCAGTGATCCATTTATGGATGTCACCCCCCCTCTGGTAAGTAGGGACTATCTTGCTCAGGTTTCTGGTATCAAAGGAAGATTCCCAGACTAGGTACACTAGTGCTGCTGCCATGGGACTCTAGTCCCAAATTCTTCTAGACCTCTGAACTTCCAGAGTCTCCTTGTCATGGGATAACTGCTCTTGAATGAGCTTTGCTCTCTCAAGTTTGAGTAGGTGGTACTCCCTCTCTAAGGAGTCCTCCCTCTTTCTAGAGATGGAGGTCCCTATAGAATTTTTAGAAGCATTTGAATTGATAGAGGAGGACCTAAACCTCTCCTGCATTCTCTGAAACCGCCCCGGAGGGATAAAGGGGTACCTGCCTCTAGGGACTCCTTCTGTACCATCTGTACTATTCCCTGGAGGATCAGAGTTTACCAGTGTGGAGCCATTAGACTCCTCCTGGTCATGTTCAGAATTAAGGTCACTAGGGGAACCCCTCCCAACCCATATTCTGGAGCATCCCACCCACTTTGTCCTGCCTTTCTGACCGATCTGGATTCTGTAGGTCATCCAGCCGAATTAGCTCTAAGAGGTGCTTAGTGTTGGGCTTGCTCTGTTCTAGAGGTACACAGGGTCCTCATTTCCTGGAACTTAAGACCACTGTATCTAGAGGGTTGGGACCCACTAGGATCCACCATCAAAGGCACAGTGACTAGGACTGGAGAAAAGGTTGTGCTAGGCCCTTAACAACCAATCTAAAGGTTCAGTAGAACATACTGTTACAAAAATATTTTTATATGTGCCTAATGCTAGTGAAGACCAATGACCACCAATGACGGAAGATGCAGGAGTGATGATGGTGACCTTGTTGCTGCGTCTGTGGGGACCAGGCTACGCTGTGGAAGACCAGGAGCCGTTCACGAGCTGTCCCAGATCGGAAGTCAAGAAACATGGGGCGGTGTCTGGCGGGAGCACCAGCAAGCCTTGGCAGCAGCAAGAGACGTGGTAAACGATAAAGGAGCAATGTTGGGACCAGAAAGGTCTAAGGGACTCACCAATTGCAGGAGAGTCCGAGCAGGCCCGAGCAAGCAGGGAAGCCCACCGAAGCCAAAGAGGACCCACAGGCCGAAGGCACAGGAGTCACAAGAGGACCATGGGACGTTGGAGCAGCAGGCCGGTCAACTTCATTGTGGTGCCTGCAGATGCAGGGGCGATTCCTTCGGGGGTCTTTAATGCCCACAGGCCTGGAGAGGAACCTTTGATGAAGCACAGACGATGAAGAAGACTTGCAGAAGAGTGAGAGCAGGAGCAGCAGGAGTCCTACTTGGTGCAGTCTTGGTTCCAGGCGAAGTCCAGGTGCCCAGTAGGAAACAAAGTATTTAGAGTTTCCGTGAATATTGTTGTTCCTCTAGCAGGTATCAATGCATTCTACCCAAAAAAGACTAAGTAACTTTCAGGAATCATATTTTGTTTATTTTTTTAAGAAATCTATTCAATTCTTACAATTATGTACACTGTAATACCAAATTACCCAAACCCATCATCAGTTTCTAAATTATTTATTAATATTGAAAGGATTTGCGCTCATCTTTGTACTCCCAAAAAATATTTTTCTAGATGCGTTACCAGTGTAGAATATTCATTGACCCAGTTGTTTGTCTTAGAAAAACGTATTCCTTTCTACTGATGGGGATACTTTTTTATATATTCTATTTTTTTTTGTGCCAAGAATTTTATTAGTGTGTTCTGTGACTTTCCTGCCCCGTGTGTTCCAGGCATGGCAGTGGCTGCGTTGCTCCCATGTGCCTCTGTTCCATTAACCAGTCTCAGGCCCCCTCAGCGCTGTTGAAGATGTGTGATTTGCCTTCGTAAACTACTCCCAACCTTGCCGGGAATAGGAGCATATATTGTAGACCAATGGCTTTACATTGTTGTTTTACCTGGTAGTACAATTTCCGTTTGGTTTGAACGTGGAGAGTGTAATCTATGAATATCATCACATGGTTGGCTTGGTGCGTAAATTCTCCTTTCAACCTTGCAGGATAGTCCCTCTCATAGTAATTAAGAATTTTAGCAATCGTAGGATGGGGGAGGGGCTCAGGGCAGGGTTCTCTGGGCCAGTGCCCTATGTGCTCTTTCAACAATAAAGCAGGGTGATGGAAGGTCGCTATCAATTCACGATTTCACCACCTGCTCCAGGAATAATTGCTGCATCGACCCCTCAATCAACACCACTCTACACCACTTCATGACTTTCTATGCCACTGTACGACTCTCGATGCCACTCTACACCACTTCACGATTCTATATGTCACTCTACGCCACTTCTCAACTCTCTATGCCACTCCATAACACTTCACTCTACTCCACTTTACGACACGCCACTGCCCTCTACCCCCGTAACATTTAGCCATTTTGAACAGCAGCCACGCTGTTATCCAACATGGCTAAAATATGTTTGCAAAGTTAGGAGCTGTTGCATAGGGGAGATGTATTGGGTTTACCAATGCTTGCTAGAGATTGAGATTTTTTTTCAACATTACTCTTTGTCCTAGCACACGGAGCTGAAAGACACAAAAGAGCAATAGAAAAAATCAGGAAACCGTTCCAATAAGAGAGTGCGGATAAAAAAGAACTTGCAAGGGTGAGCTAAAGATAGAGGGAGTGTAAGGTGATCCAAAAAAGATGGATGAGTTGGAATAAAGTTTATGCAACCATATTATTGAGCAACCTGGTAGCTGTTGCTCCTAAGACAAACATGGGTCACCTGCACTCAGTATTATGTACAAATGAAGCAATGGATGGGCGGTTCAGATGCATTGCATTGCTGACTTACATCTGTCACCCCTTGTAGTAGTAATGTTCCCATCTGTGCACTATCTGAAAGAGACACGTTAATGATAGATTCCTTACCTCAGAATATCCCTAGACGTCAGACTGGATCCTGAAAGTTTCGCTTAGCAGTACCCCTGCGCGTCAGTAGGTGGCGTCGTGCAGCTCTGCATCCATCACTGGCATCGTAAGAGCTGAGATGACACCACGGAGAGTACTTAGGCGCCCCCAATGCGTGCTGACGTCAGTTCTTTCTTTTTCCGCGCCTTCAAGCGCAGATCTGGATTGAGCACGTACCTTAGTTACTTTTTGACTACTATTTTGAGACTTTTTGTCTCCTCTCTTTTCTCCTGGTGCACGTAGCAATGCCCGGCTTTAAGTCCTGTGGGGTCTGTCCCCGGAATATGTCGGTGGCGGACCCCCACGATGTTTGCCTCTACTGCCTGGAGACTGCCCACGACTCCTGGGACTGCCGGGATTGTCGAGCCATGACCCCAAGGCCTTGCGGGAGCGGCGTAGGAAGCTGCTAGAGGTCCGGCATTCGTCACGTTGCCGCTCCGGGTCCAGGGGCCGTTCCCGGGACCGCTCGCAGGACCGGAGCCGTCGCTTCTCAGGCTCCAAGTCTTCGCCTTCGGATTCCGGTAAGCGACGCCATAAAATGAAGTCGAAGAAGCGTGTTCGCTCTCTGACGTCCCCCGTCGCTCCCTGGAGGCGAACGTGGGGGACGGGGGCTTCGCCCCGGTGCCTCCCCTGCAGCATGGGAGGCCCGCTGCCTACTCGCTATACCCGGGTCCGTCAACGACTCCCGAACAGGTGCAAGAATTCCTTGCTACCATGGACCGCCTTTTTGGGCCTTCGAGTTCCCACCGGTGCGCCTTCGGGCCCCGCGGTCCCGCGTCCAGATCCTGTTGGCCCGGTGGCTTTGTCACCGGCGCCACAGGATCCTGCACCAGTGGCTCCGGTGCCACGAGGTGCGGCATTGCCGGCTCCGGCACCGCCCTCCGCTTCACCCTCAGCGCCACACTGGGGGCCGTTTATTCCTCCCTTGCCCCAGTTCCGGGACCTTTTTTTTCCGGCCTGGGATCCGCATTGGGAGATGGCGCTGGTCCGACCCCGGCCGGTGCCGTTCTCGACACAGTTAGTCCCTTCTCCGGCTCCGGCTTTGCCGCCGCGACCGGCTCCCTCTATGCCAGAGGCGGACGAAAACTGGGAAGGGTCCGAGAGGACCCTCTTGCCCGGCAATGTGACTGAGCAGGATTGGGTGGAGGACTTGGAGGCGGCAGGCGACCTCGATGTCTCCTCTGACCCGGGGTTCGCCTCCCGCCCGCCTATGATGAAGGAAGGTGCCTCCTACACGATGGTCCTCCATTGGGCGGCTGAAGCCCTCAATCTTGACCTCCCCACAGTGGCCCTCAAGACCAACCTCCTCACCGAAGTGCTCCAGATGGCGTCTCCTTCGTCAGAGCCGTTGCTTCCCTTCAATGACGCCCTTACTGACGTCCTCTTGGGCACTTGGTCGAGGCCGGCCACGGGGGGCCCCAGCCTTTTTGACTACTCACCCTACGCCTGAGAGCCTGGTCATTCAGGCCTTGACGTCACAGAGTGCTTTTCCTAAGGCCCCTCCAGATAAGGACTCTAAATGGCTGGACCAGTTTTGGAAGCTGTTGTTCTCTTCGGCCAGCTTAGGGCTGCGGTCGGTGAACACCGCCTGCTTGTTTGGCTGCTAACCCCACGCGGTGTGGGATGCCGTTGCTCAGGTGTTGCCTGAGTGTCCTGAGGAGGTGCAGGCTGTCCTTTCTCAGGCAATTGCTGAGGGTAAGGATGTGGCGAAGTTCGCCATTCGGTGTGGATTGGACACCTCTGACTCATTGGGCAGGGCGATTCCTACAACTGTGACGTTGCGACGTTACGCCTGGCTGCGTTCGACTGGGTTCTCGCCCGATGTCCAAAGCTCGCTCATAGACATGCCCTTTGATGGCACCCGCCTGTTTGGTGACAAGGCTGACAGTGGCCTGGAGCGCTTTAAGGATTCGCGGGCTACGGCCAAGTGCTTGGGTCTTTCTACTAAGAGTTAGGCCTCTCTTGGTTTTCATTCCTTTCGTGGCCAAGGTAGAGGCAGTCAGGCGCGCCCGTCCCCTAAGCCTGTGCAGAGCCAGCCCCAGCGTGGCCAGGGTCGCGGTTTCCGCGGCGGCGGGTCGGGGAACCAGCGTGTGAGTCCGTCCACCTCCATCCCCGCTGCTTCCACCTCCAACCTTCCTAATCTGATCTTCGGGGAGCACTCCACGCCGGTGGGTGGCAGGATCCGCCACCACCTCCCTCAGTGGCGCGAGATTACATCAGACAAATGGGTGCTGCAGATATTTTGCCACGGTTACTCCCTTCCCTTTCAGTCCTCCCCTCCTGCCATGCCACCGCATGTCTCGGGGGATCACTTGGCTCTTCTCTGACAGGAAGTCACGGCCCTCTTGGCCAAGGGGTCATCAAGTGCGTTCCTGGGCCGGAAGTAGGAAGTGGTTGTTATTCCCACTACTTTCTGGTCCCCAAGAAGGACACAGGGGGTCTGCGTCCTATCTTGGACCTCCGGGACGTCAATCGCTTCCTCCGGAAGGAGAAGTTCAAGATGCTGACTCTGGCTCAGGTCTTAGCTGCCCTCGACCCTGGAGACTGGATGGTAGCGTTGGACTTGCAGGACGCATATTTTCACATTCCCGTCCTGCCGGCCCACCGGCGTTACCTGCGGTTCACGGTAGGCCAGGAGCATTTTCAGTTTGCCGCACTCCCCTTCGGCCTTACCAGTGCCCCTCGGGTGTTCACGAAAGTGATGGCGGTGGTTGCAGCTTATCTGCGCAGGTCGGGGGTGTCAGTCTTCCCCTACCTCCGAAGTCGCACCGAGTCCCTCTCAGAAGCTCCCTTTCATCGGAGCGGTTCTGGATTCGAAGCTGTTTCGGGTTCTTTTCTCCCGAGCAGCGAGTCGGGGATATTCAGGCTATGATTCTGACCTTTCAGCCTCTGTCCCGGGTTTCAGTCAGGGTGACCCTCCGGCTCTTGGGCCTGATGGCCTCCTGCCAGTGCACCATGCCAGATGGCATATGCGGGCTCTACAGTGGGACCTGAAATTCCAGTGGGTGCAGCATCAGGGTAACCTGTCCGATCATGTCCAGCTCACAGGGCACTGCACGACACTTGCAGTGGTGGCTCACAAATCGCGATTGGGTCAATGGCAGATCCCTCTCCCTTCCCCAACCGGAGCACACAGTGGTGATAGATGCGTCCCTCCTGGGATGGGGAGGCCACTTGGGAGAGGCGGAGATCAGAGGTCTCTGGTCTCCGGCGGAGTCCCGGCTCCATATCAACCTCTTGGAGCTGCGGGCAATCCGTCTTGCACTGAAGACATTCCTTCCCTCTGTCCGGGGGAGTGTGGTGCAGGTGTTCACGGACAACACTACCGCCATGTGGTATTGCGACCAACAGGGCGAGGTGGGTTCGAGAACCCTGTCAGGAGGCTCTGCGCCTCTGGACGTGGCTGGAACGTCAAGGCATTACCTTGGTGGTTCAACATCTGGCTGGTTTTCTGAACGCCAGGGCGGACGAACTCGGTGCTTGATGGACCACGAAAGGCGTCTGAACTCGGATGTGGCGCAAGGTTTCTTTCAGCAGAGTTGCGGTCTGTTGAACGCTTTTCCGCCTATACCACTTCTGCCCAGAGTGCTGAAGAAGATCAGGTGCGACCGGGCCCAAGTCATCCTTGTGGCTCTGGATTGGGCACGAAGATAATGCTATCCCGAGCTACTCAGCATGGCGATCGATCCCCCAATCCGACTGCCTCTTCGGGAGGATCTTCTGTCGCAGCAGCAGGGGACAGTCCTCCACCTGAACCAGTCCAGCCTCCACCTCCATGCCTGGAGATTAAGCGGCGACAGTTAACAGCTTTCGATCTTCCTCCCGAAGTCTGTGATGTCATCTTGGCAGCCAGGCGTCCCTCCACTAAAACGGTATACGCCTGTCGGTGGAACAAATTAGTGGCATGGTACACAGCGAAGGCTGTGGATCCCCCTTTCTGCCCCTCTTTCGGAAGTTCTTCTGTTACTGCTTTCCTTGGCCCGGCAGGGCTCTGCTCTGGGCACTATCAAAGGTTATCTTTCGGCCATCTCTGCCTTCCTGATCAAACTTATCTTTTAAGTCTCCGGTTGTTAACCGTTTCCTGGAAGGCATTACACACATGTTCCCTCCAGTTCCGTTCGTAATGCCCCAGTGGGACTTGAACCTTGTGTTGACTTACTTGATGTGCGCTCCCTTTGAGCCGCTTCACAACTGTACTTTGCGTCTTCTCACCTTAAAGAGTGCTTTCCTGGTTGCTATCACCTCTGCCAGAAGAGTGAGTGAGCTCCAGGCCCTTTGTTCCAAACCTCCTTTCCTTTCTCTTCATTCGGACAAGGTGGTTTTAAGGAGCCGTCCTTCTTTTTTGCCGAAGGTTGTTATGCCCTTCTACATTGGGCAGACCATCACTTTGCCCACCTTCTTTCCGCCTCCACATCCTTCAAAAGAGGAGGAGAGGCTCCACCGTCTGGACTAGAAACGTGCGCTCTCATCATATCTGAAGCAGACACAGCGGTTCCGGGTGGATGACCAACTCTTTGTTGGCTACGTGGGCGCCAATAAAACGTCGGGCCGTGCACAAGCGGACCATCTCTCGGTGGGTCGTTCTGTGCATCAAAGCCTGTTATTCGTTGGCTAAGAAGGAGCCTCCTATAGGGTTGCGTGCCCATTCCACCAGGACAACAGGAGCCACTACTGCCTTGGTACGCGGCGTTCCCTCTTTGGGCCTTAGTTTTCTGCACCAATGGTCAGTATCTTGCATGGCTCTGCGTTCCTGGCGCGGAAAGTTGTGCACAGAACTGACGTCAGCGCGCATGGGTGGCGCCTAAGTACTCTCCGTGGCGTCATCTCGGCGCTTACGACACTAGTGACGGACGCGGAGCCGCACGACGCCACCTACTGATGCGCAGGGGTACTGCTAAGCAAAACTTTCCGGATCCAGTCTGACGCCTGGGGATATTCTGAGGTAAGGAATCTATCACTAACTAAGGTCTCCTACAGATATATCGTTACACAGGTAGTAACTTGTGCATTAAGACCTAAGGTCAATGAATATCCGCGAGTTATGGGACATTTTGCCTTACACCATTGGTTCCTGTGTAGCTTATCCACATCTAATTTAGTTCTGTTTGGGAAGGCACAGTCTTTCCACGACAGGGAGGGGCTGCACCAATGTCCTGTGCAGTGGCGGCTCGTGTCTGGTCCGCGGAATCTTTGGTTGGTTAGTTTTAATCACACTGCATTAGCTCGGTGATTCACTGAGCTAGGAAGCAAGCTAGGAAGCAAGAAATGTTTGTTATGGAAACCGAGTCTTCACAATGTCTGCATGAATCAGCTTAAATTTAACAGTGCTTCACATGAATACCCTACTTTCATTCGCAGTTCCAGCAAATTTCCCTCTGAATTGTCACCTTCTCTTAATATTTGGGATAAATTGTGGGGTAATCCGAGCAGTAGTAACGGGTGTCCGTATACTGCCATTAAAGGCTTTAGTTCCCGACGTCTACCCTTCTGATATGCCTAGTACCCTGAAATGGTTACAGTTTTCTGGGCTGGCACCAACAGGTAACGTTTATTTTATTAACATGCTGATAGTCATAAAAGTGTCCAGCTTTAGGGTCCGCATCTTCTTTTGTTCTTTATTAAGATGTTGTCAGATGTTAAACAGAAGGCTATAGGTGGAGGCAATTAAGCTTTACATTGTGAGAAGTTGGCCTGATATATGATGTCACTAGTTCTAGTGTACACCTTGTATCAGTTCAAACAACCCTTATGGTGATTGGTTGTTATGTCAACCTTATAGACCAGCTATCCTAGTGGTAGCATGGACAAGAGCAGTCTTAGGCTAAACTCTGTATGGCATGTGAAGCCAGCTGTTATACCATTTGCAACGGTAAACAGCGTTTACTTAGCATGCTTTACTTCGCATGCTATTACTACGCGGACGTTAGTACGCACGCGTTGTTACTTAGAAAACCTTTACTACGCAAGTCGGAACAGCGACTTGCGTTAGGGGGGGAAGGTGTTGGATTTAAAATCCAACACCTTCCCTAGTGTCCGCATAGACTGCAGTTGGAATAGTAAATTATACTATTCCAACATCCAGCACCCCCTACTGCAATTTGTTCCGAATTGCGTAGAAAAGGAATGCAAACTAAAAAAGCGGTCGTACTAACGACCGCGTAGTAATGGCATGCGTACTAAACGCATGCGAAGTAACGTCGTATATTCATTTGCAACCCCTTGAATACCAAACGAAAGGACACCACAACAGATATTTTGTAAAAATAGAATGTATTTATTCTAGTCAAAACACCCTCAGCACTCTTTATGAGATTCGAGGTAAGTACAACACAGTCATATTTAAGCATACATAAGTCACACAGGTAAGTAATACAGTTAGGGCCTAGGGGCCACGCAAACCATATACTAAGTAAGTGGTATAAGAACCACTGTCACGAACACAGGATAGGCCTAGGCCTAGGGAATCGCTGGGGCTACACTATCCTATCAGTTGCTAGGCAGTGGGAGGCCCACGGGATTCAGGTGCAGAGTGGAAACACTCACGCATAATGCGTTAAAGTCGATAGAAATAGTAGTATTTAGAAATTAAGAGTTTTAGGACACTTCGGATGGAACTTGGAGTTAGAGACTTGGAAACTAGACACTTGGATAGTCAATACCCTTATGAGCACCGGAGTACTCAAGTTACCTAGCCCACGGGTTGCGGGTGCATAGGTGTGAACTTGCGTCGGGTTTCGTCGTCGACTCCTATGGATGCCTGAAGAAAGTTGCTGACAGGCAGTCAGTGAAGAGTGTCCGGTGGATTCCAAGGATGGAATCAGGAAGGAGGATACCTGCAAGCAGAGGGGACAGAGTCTAGGCCACCAGCCAGGAGCCGGGAAGGAACCAGGAAGGAACCAGGCTATGTCGTAAAGATGCAGGTGAAGAGGTGAAGCTTGTCGCAGCAGCCACGGGTACCAGGAGGCGTCGAGGACGACCAGAACAAGGAGGCGAGCTGTCCCACGAAGGCTCTTGCTGTCGGCGGCGTCGATGTCGAGTTAGGGCCCAACAAGCCTTGGCAAGCGTAACCCACGCAGGATGGAGGACTTGCTTCTGTCGCAGACCAGGAAGGTCTGGGGTGCTTCCCTTTCACAGGGGAGCGGGTGCCAGTCTGGAGGAGCCGGACCAGCAAGGCAAAATTGAAGGTTCGTTGTCACAGAGGTCACTAGCCAACGGGCCAGCAACCGGACAACACGTCGAGCAACTCAGGTGCAGAAGGGCCCCACGCAGAACACGTGAAGTGTGGGGAGCTGATCTTCTTTGCAGATGGTGCTCGGGATTGGGGCTTCTCAATTCCCCAAGGACAGCGTCGAGGAAGCCTCAGAAGTCGCGCTAGTCAGTTACTAGCCACTTTTCCCAAGTCGCCGGTCCCACGTCCCCTGTTGCCTCCACGCATCTCAGCTTTGCTGTAGATGTGGATCTGGTTCGGAGGTGTCTGGAAGTCACGGCACTGGTCAGTCTCTGCAGTCGTCCCTCGTAGGAACAGTCGCAAAGTAAGCAGCGGTCGCTGGATGGTGCCTGGTTGCCCAGGGTGGTCACTCCTTGGCCATAAGGGAGATTCTTCAGTCATCTTCTGTAGTAGAATGTCGAAGGTCCATAGTTTCTTTTCAAGATGCAGGTTCAGGATAATCTAAAGTCCTAGGGACTCAGCTCCCACTCTTATACTAATCTGGGGGGCTGGGTTACCTGCTAGGTCCCTCCTATGGGTGGGACCAGGGAGGGGGGTGGTTACACCCCCTTCCCTTTGTCCAGTTTCGCGCCAGGACTGGGGCTGGAGTGCCCCAGCACAGGTTTGAACTGGACTATGCATGGGACACCTTGTGTGCCCCAGGTAGTGTCTCGTTTCATTCAACCCTCCCTGCCCCAATACACTAAATTCTGTCTGGGGAGGTGCTAGCACCTCCCCAAGCAGGACACCTATTGTCCAGGCCTCCCTGGCTGGGAGGGCTCCCAGCTGCAGGAGGTCAGACTTGTGTCTGTGGCAGCAGCATCCATTTTGTGATGCTGAGGCTTTGGTTAGAGTTACACAGCAAAGTAGGATTTTAACATGTCTCTCCCTCTAGAAGGGAGGAATAATATCCTCATCACCAGAAATGGTATGGGGGTATTATTCCAAAGTGTTAGACACCTTACACGACATGTTTCGGTAAAGCCAAACCATAGTTACCATAACCGTGTAAGATTATAAGGCACTTTAATAGTATATGGTAGGCAATATCATAGAACAGCTATAAGGACATGGTTCCGAAAGCTGCAGACAGGCTCAGCTCATGCTAGAGCACCATCTCACATGTTAACAAGCACTCTTCCTCCAGGATTGTTATGGCCTGTCATAGGAGTGGCTGATAGGTACACATGTGTCTATTGTGAGTGTAGATATAGGTACTATATCTAAGCAAGGGGTGATTACACGACCCTGCCCCAGCTGAGTGATCAGCCAGTTGTGTCTGATTGTAAGGCCAGGCCAGGGGTGCCATAATACATGCTGCAGCCCCTGGTCGGCCTAGGGTACACCTATGCCCTGGGTACCTAGGGTACACTGTACAGGGTCCAATAAGGTGATCCTTACCAATTGTGTATGTACCTAGGGTACATGGAGTCCATCTTAAAGAGAGAGCAGACAGCCTGAGACCCTGAATGGCAGGATCTCAGGCCAACTAAGTCGAAAAACCAGCTAGACACTAGGCAAAAAGTTGGGGGTAACCATAGTCCGATATCCACCTTCCTACACACATGTCATATTGTAAGGGCAGTGTGAAAACCCGACTGCCCAACCTTGACTCGCTACTTAATCTAAAAAATGTGAAGGTTACAAAATTAAGGTACATACACGTGCAATATATTTGGCTATTAAGATCATTTTATCAGGTAGAGCTGTTCTTAAAAATTATTTTATTTCCGGTTATAATAAAAGTATTTATAAAGGTATTAGTGTTTCGTGCAGCTTCTATTAACGTTTAAAAAAATAAATCTTTTCACAACATGTTTGCTTTCTGAATCATATGTCCCTCAGCATTCAATGGTGACCAGCAATCTGTTAGACTGGGACATTCACCTCAATGTTTTTCTACCCCATGTTTTGATTGTAAATCCATATTATTTGACTTGCATATGAATTCTCCACTACCATTGTTTGATTTTGTAGGATTGGTGAAAGCCAGCTTCTGTACATCAGCATGGTGTTGTCTGGCACAGGTCCAGCTGAAAATGCACCGATATGAGGAAGCTATATTATCCTGCAATCAAGGTAACTGCTTACATGTGCTTTGCTTCAAATAACATGTGCTACATAAAGTTCAATTTAGCCAATATAAAAGCGTCTTAATGGAAAATAAATAACATACTGTTAATGTAGAAACCACAAACAGTTGGGCATTTTATTTGTATTTTACTTAAGATGTAGGTTATTGAAAATACACTACATACCGAGTTCCTTAATACAGTCCATTGAACTTAATTCGGACATGTTTTGCGAAAGTGAAAAAGAGTATAATTCATTTGGCTTACCAATGTTTTATTTATTTAGGTTCTACCATATGAGATACATTATGGGCTAATGTTGTTTTCGATTGAAATTAAATGTGTTTTTCGTTTCATGTTTTTCTTTATTAATATAAGGTTATGAAGAAGGCTAAACAATTGGAACAAACCTATGAGGGTTGATATTATAGACATTTCTATAAGATAGCTCTACCGTTCTGTGGTTGCCTCTCGCCACTTCCAAGTAAACCTTACGCTGTCTTCTTGCTGTCATTTTGTTTTCCTTCCTAGAACTTTTGAGAGAGAAAAGTTAAATTCCTGTCGCACACATCCTCATATGTATAGGCTGTATCTTACTTTCTCACCCTCCGGTTTAGATGTAGTTTTTTCCAATAATTATCAACTATAGAGGGTATTGGCCCCCTAATCAGTAAGGCTAGGCCAATATTATAAAGCTCACAACAACACACATGCCAGTACTGATGCTTAATCATACATCATTCCATAAGATCCCACGTGACACTCAATGTGACCAAAGAAGGTTTCTTTGTTTATTATTTCATTTCATTAAGTATAAGCTGTAGGAAGGTGGATATCTGACTATGGTTACCCCCAACTTTTTGCCTAGTGTCTAGCTGGTTTTTCGACTTAGTTGGCTTGAGATCCTGCCATTCAGGGTCTCAGGCTGTCTGCTCTCTCTTTAAAATGGACTCCATGTACCCTAGGTACATACACAATTGGTAAGGATCACCTTATTGGACCCTGTACAGTGTACCCTAGGTACCCAGGGCATAGGTGTACCCTAGGCCTCCCAGGGGCTGCAGCATGTATTATGCCACCCCTGGTCTGGCCTTCCAATCAGAGTCAACTGGCTGATCACTCAGCTGGGGCAAGGTCGTGTAATCACCCCTTGCTTAGATATAGTGTTCGAGGCATGTGGGCTGCGGAATTCATATCTGTGCATAGATCGCCGCCTAGTGTTGGGTCCGGATGTTTGCACGTTGTTGTCCTGGAAGAGTCTTCGAGGTATCCTAGGATAGGTGACTCCTCCCCTGGACTACAGTGCGCATGGGCATCCTCTCCATCCTCAGATTGTTTTTTTCCGCCATTGGGTTCGGATGTGCTATCTTAACTCAAGTTAGGAAAAACTTTATCGAGGCCAAAAGGCCTTTAGTTCGCGTCGGTACTGTTTTCTCGATCGGTTTCGATACTCCTTTGTTAGTTTACTAACTTTCAGAACCGACTTTTCGCATCTTACCTGCCCATCGATGACATCGACGATGGAATCGAGGACACCATTCAAGAGATGTCCGGTATGCAATGCGAAATATCCCCACATCGACGTCCATCCGGTGTGCAACAAATGCCTTTCGCCGGATCACGACGAATCTACCTGCATGGCCTGTGCCCGGTTCCGTTCCAAGAAGACTCTACGGAATCGACGAGCGGCAAGACTCGAAGCGCAGCACGCGGCACCGGCCCCGGCAGACATCTTCAACGCCGAGACCGAAGATGTCGAAGAATTGGAGATCCTACCCTCCAGTCCAGTTTCCGAACATGACTCCGGATCGGGCGACGTCGACGAATCACTCTTTCGCAGAGATGAAGACGACACCGAGGTAGGAGACTACGATGAGGCCTTAGGGGCCGAAGAGAGTAGCTCCAATGACGAGCAAGGCCTACCCGTTCAGACTGAAGAGAGCCCAGTGCCACAGTCTATGGCTCCGGTCGAGGGATCGCCTTCGGGCCTTACCCGAGACCTATCCTGCAGTTCTTCGGCCCCGCCCTCGGGCCCGGCCTCGGATATTCAGCGGCAGCCATTATTACCTAAACCGGCTGGTTTCCCTTCTTCCAAACCGAAACCGAAAGCTGCACTGTTTCAATTGAAACCGAAACCAAAAGTGGCGCTGGTCGGATCGAGGCCTTCCACACCTTCGACGCCAGCGAAACGCGTCGGCACCGAGCGCACCAAGCGAGACTTCGGTGCCGAACTTGAAGCAGCCGAAGTCGGAGTCGGCATACGGAAAAAGGCCTTCGGTGCCAACAAACCTGATCAGCTCCCGGCGTCGACGCCATCGACTCCGACACCAAAGGTCACACTGCCGGCTGCGTCTCACATCGCTTCCACGGCAACACCAAAGCCTCATGCATCGAAGACGTCGACGGCCATTCCCGCCCCTCGACTCGATGACCCACCGGCGCCGAAAAAGTCCACGACCGCCTCTACGGACCTGGTCGGCGCGAAAGCCTCAAAGGCGCTCCAAGTGCGACCTGTTGCGGCACAAAGCAGCAAAACCAAATCGGTCCTCCAGGACACGTCGGGCTCCGGCCCAATAAAAGCTCCAGCAGCCTCTTCGGCGCCAGCCAACATTACTTTTGGCCTGCCTCCGTCCACGATCCCAAAAATATTCCAACTCAGGACACGGGTCACCCACACCACAACTACACCTGCTGAGACGTCTCCGTCACATGTCATCGACGCCAACACCGGCAGGATGGTTATCCACGAACGGAGGATAACTTCGGAGCCACCTTTGGACCCTTTCCGGATCCCACTAAAAAGGAAGCTGCCTGTGGACTCAGAACCTGTCCTAAGCGAATCTTTCCACTCGCCCTACCAGGATCCACAATCATTCTCTCCCACACACTCTGACACGGATGTGTTGGAGGACTACATGGGTGACCAAGTCCCCTACCACGGAGACATAGACCCTGATGACCAACAGGACCCTGATCAAACTTGGGGCGACCCTGCAGATCCAGGTGCACCTCTAGATGCACAGGACCCACAACTCTATGGGGCGAAAACATCTCCCACAGAGGACACTGCAGCGTTCAACGCTCTTATTGAACGTGCCGCAAATAATCATGGAGTGCAGCTTCACTCTGACACCATCGAGGACGACTTTCTTATGGACACCTTCGCATCCTCAGAAAGACATGTAAAAACTCTGCCCATGTTGAAAGGGGTCCTCAAACCAGCCAAGGACATCTTCAAAGAACCCACCAGGGCACGAGTGATAAACCCCAGGATCGATAAGAAATACAGATCGGCGCCTGGGGACCCTACTTACATCAGAGGCCAATTACCACTAGACTCCATTGTCGTGGCGAATGCTCGCAAGAGGGCACACTCGCAGACGACAGGTGACGCTCCTCCCCCGGACAAAGAGTCCAAGGTGTTAGAGACCTCTGGCAAGCAAGTTGCCGCCCAGGCTGCCAACATATGGCGCAAAGCCAACACTCAAGCGCTCCTCGCTCGCTACGATAGAGCGCACTATGACACATTGGAGCAACTACTCCAACATCTCCCTGACCAGTACAAAGAAGGTGCAGAAATTCTTATCAGAGAGGGACAGCTACTCACAAATGCTTCCATCAAGTGTGCACTAGATGCCGCAGACACGGCTGCCAGGGCCATAAACACAAGCGTCATGCTGCGACGACATGCCTGGTTGCGAATCTCCGGATTCAAACCCGAGGTGCAAAATAATATACTCAACCAGCCTGTCAACCCCGACTATTTATTCGGACCGGAGGTTGACACCACCCTTGAGAAAATAAAAAAGGACACGGACACCGCAACGTCCATGGGGGCTCTCCAGACTCAGTCCTTTCGGAGCAGCTCCTTTCGTTGCCCCGGAAATAGAGTAGCAGGTAGAGGACAGGGGTCACAGCAGACATACAACAAGGGCAATACACAAACCACCTACGATAAAAACACCCGGCAACACCAGGTCCTCCCCCAAGAACAAGCAGTGACGCCCTCTTCCTTCCTCCCGACCACATAACACCTGTCGGGGGAAGGCTACAAAGGTTCCTGTCCACGTGGAACTCCATCACCACGGACAGGTGGGTCAAAGATATTGTCAAATACGGTTACTGTCTAGAGCTAACCTCCACTCCACCCACAATTCCTCCAAGAAACCGTCCTATGTACTCAGAGCACTTAACGCTCTTACAGCAGGAGGTGCAAAGTATGCTTCTAAAAGGCGCTATAGAGGTCGTACCCGTCCACGAGCAGGGTACGGGAATGTACTCCCTCTACTTTTTAATACCGAAAAAGGACGGGTCACTCAGACCTATACTAGACCTAAGACCCCTGAACCGGTACATTCTTTCCGAGCACTTTCACATGCTCACTCTCCAGCAAGTCCTCCCGCTTCTCAAGCAGGGAGACTTCCTAGCCACGCTGGACCTCAAGGATGCGTATTTCCACATACCCATTCACCCCTCACACAAAAAATACCTCCGGTTCACTGTTCAGGGGCAGCACTACCAATTCAAAGTCCTTCCCTTCGGCGTGACAACAGCACCCAGGGTTTTCACGAAGTGCCTAGCTACTGTGGCGGCACATCTACGGAGGCAGCACGTACACGTCTACCCCTACCTGGACGACTGGCTCGTACAAGCACAATCAGCCCAGCAATGTGCCAACCACATGTCCCGCACCATTCACCTCCTTCACAGTCTGGGATTCTCACTAAATTACCCGAAATCCCATCTCTAGCCCGCACACGTACAACAGTACCTAGGTGCGACTATAGACACTCTGGCGGCCACAGCTCAGCCAAATTTAGTGAGGATCAACAGCATGCAAACGCTGATCTCCAGGTTCAAACCCCAACACTCACTTCCAGCACGAGTGTTCATGCAGTTGATAGGCATGATGGCCTCCTGCATTTTCATAGTCCCACACGCGAGATTACATATGCGCCCGCTTCAGGAGTGCTTAGCACGTCAGTGGAATCAGGCTCAAGGACAGTTGAAAGACCTAGTGTTGGTGAGCGGTCGGGCATACAACTCTCTGCATTGGTGGAATCCTCAAAACCTTTGCAAGGGCCGACCGTTCAAAGAGCCTGTTCCACAAATAGTACTGACAGCGGACGCGTCTCTCCAGGGATGGGGAGCTCATGTACTCCACTACACAGTGCAGGGACTATGGACGACACAACAGAAGAAGATGCACATCAACCTTCTGGAACTGATGGCAATCTTCCTGGCCATGAAGGCATTCAAAGTACATCTGTGCAACAAAGTTGTGTTGATCCGGACGGACAACATGACTGCCATGTACTACATACAGAAGCAGGGAGGAACGCACTCTCCACAGTTGTCTCATCTGGCTCAGAGCATGTGGAAGTGGGCCATTCAGAGGAACATGTTCCTCATGGCAGAGCACCTCCCGGGCAAGGACAACCAGATGGCGGATCTGCTCAGCAGACACACCCACCAGATGCACGAGTGGGAGCTACACCCTTCAGTACTCCAACCGTACTTCCAGCAGTGGGGTCATCCAGAGATAGACCTCTTCGCCACAAGCGAAAACGCAAAATGCCAAAGCTTTGCCGCCAGGTTCCCACATCCGCAGTCGCAGGGCAATGCGATATGGATGAACTGGTCCGGCAGATTTGCGTACGCTTTTCCCCCAGCGCCGTTGATACCGCTGGTGGCTCGCAAACTCAGACAACACTCCCTGACACTCGTCCTAGTTGCTCCTACGTGGGCACGCCAGCCATGGTACACCACCTTCCTCGAACTTTCCGTGGTGCCGCATCAAAGGCTGCGGATCAAACCCGCGCATTTGACGCAGAACCATGGAGAGATTCAGCACCCAGATCCAACAGCTGAACCTGGCAATCTGGCTCCTGAAGTCCTAGAGTTTGGCTACCTCAACCTGCCACCTGACTGTATGGACATCATCAAGGAGGCCAGGAGACCCACTACAAGAGCTTGCTATGCAGCCAAATGGAAAAGGTTCGTCATTTATTGCAGTAATAATGACATTAACCCGCTGGACCCATCCATCCAAAACATCATTTGTTACCTCTTACACCTATACCGATGCAATCTGGCGTACACCTCTATACGTGTCCATTTGACCGCAATATCAGCCTATCTGCAAACCAGGCAGCACCTCTCACTATTCAGAGTGCCTGCCATCAAAGCATTCTTGGAAGGACTCAAACGAGTCATTCCACCAAGCCACCCACCGGCTCCAATGTGGAACCTCAACCTGGTCCTCACACGCCTGATGGGTCCACCCTTTGAACCTCTCCACTCATGCGAGATTCAATTCCTCACCTGGAAAGTAGCTTTCCTGGTAGCAATCACTTCTTTAAGAAGAGTTAGTGAACTCCAGGCACTAACAGTTCAAGAGCCATTTATACAGGTTCACGCCAACAGGGTCGTACTACGTACCAACCCCAAATTCATGCCCAAGGTAATCTCGCAGTTCCACATGAATCAAACTATTGAACTGCCCGTTTTCTTCCAAAACCCACAAACTGTCGCGGAAAGAGCACTCCATACACTAGACGTAAGGAGGGCCCTCATGTACTACATCGACAGGCCTAAACCCATTAGGAAGACAAAACAACTGTTCGTTGCCTTTGCCCCACACCACAAGGGTAACGCCATCTCCAAAGCAGGGATAGCCAGATGGATAGTTAAGTGTATTCAAATTTGTTATCAAAAGGCAAAACGCACATTAACTATTCCCCCACGAGCCCACTCAACACGTAAGTTAGGGGCCTCCATGGCTTTTCTAGGAATTATTCCCCTGCATGATATATGTAGAGCAGCCACCTGGTCCACCACACACACATTTACCAAACACTATTGTGTAGATGTGCAATCAAAACCGCAGGCAGCTGTAGGACAGGCTGTTCTCAAAACCCTTTTTCAGACCGCTGCAGCTGGCACTGGTAGCCGCCGCTAATAGAGGGCACTGCTATACATTCTATGCACAGATATGAATTCAGCAGCCCACATGCCTCGAACTGAATATGCTACTTACCAGTATGCATCTGTTCTTGGCATGTAGGGCTGCTGACATTCATATCGCCCTCCCTGCTCCCCGGCGCCTGTAGCAGCTGCAGCTCTCAGAATTACTGTAAGCATGGTCATCACTTTCTGTATCTACTCCATCACTGCCACAATGGCGAAAAACAATCTGAGGATGGAGAGGATGCCCATGCGCACTGTAGTCCAGGGGAGGAGTCACCTATCCTAGGATACCTCGAAGACTCTTCCAGGACAACAACGTGCAAACATCCGGACCCAACACTAGGCGGCGATCTATGCACAGATATGAATGTCAGCAGCCCTACATGCCAAGAACAGATGCATACTGGTAAGTAGCATATTCAATACCTATATCTACCCTTAAAATAGACACGTGTACCTATCAGCCACTCCTATGGCAGGCCTTAACAATCCTGGAGGCAGAGTGCTTGGTAACATGTGAGATGGTGCTCTAGCATGAGCTGAGCCTGTCTGCAGCTTTCGGAACCATGTCCTTATAGCTGTTCTATGATATAGCCTACCATATACTCTTAAAGTGCCTTATAATCCTCGTGGTTATGGTAACTATGGTTTGGCTTTATCAAAACATGTCGTGTAAGGTGTCTAACACTTTGGAATACTACCCCCACACCATTTCTGGCGATGAGGATAGTATTCCCCCCTTCTAGAGGGAGAAGACATGTTAAAAACCTACTACCCGGTTAAAGTTAACCAGAGCCCCAGCATCACAAAATGAATGCTGCTGCCACGGACACAAGTCTGACCTCCTGCTGCTGGGAGTCCTTCCAGCGAGAGAGGCTTGGACAATATGTTTCCTGCCTTGGGAGGTGCTAGCACCACCCTAGACAGGGCTTAGTGTATTGTGGCAGGGAGGGATGAAAGAAACAAGACACTGCTTGGGGCACACATACTCTTAAAGTGCTTTATAATCTTAAACGGTTATGGTAACTATGGTTTGGCTTCATCAAAACATGTCGTGTAAGGTGTCTAACACTTTGGAATAATACCCCCATACCATTTCTGGTGATGAGGATATTATTCCCCCCTTCTAGAGGGAGAGACATGTTAAAATCCTACTTTGCTGTTTAACTCTAACCAAAGCCTCAGCATCACAAAATGGATGCTGCTGCCACAGACACGAGTCTGACCTCCTGCTGCTGGGAGTGATCCCGGCAAGGGAGGCTTGGACAACAGGTTTCCTGCTTGGGGAGGTGTTAGCACCTCCCCAGACAGACTTTAGTGTATTGGGGCAGGGAGGGCTGAAAGGAATGAGACATGCCTGGGGCACACAAGGTGTCCCATGCATAGTCCAGTTCAAACCGGTGCTGGGGCACTCCAGCCCCAGTCCTGGCGCGAAACTGGACCGCCTGTCAGCAACTTTCCTTCAGGCATCCATAGAAGTCCACGACGAAACCCGACGCAAGTTCACACCTATGCACCCGCAGTCTGTGGGCTAGGTAACTTGGGTACTCCGGTGCTCACAAGGGTAGTGACTATCCTAGGGTCTAATTTTCTGAGTCTCGACTCTCTAGCTGCTTCAGAAGTGTCCTTAAACTGTTAATTTCTAACTGCTAGTAATTCTATCGACTTTTACGCATTACGCGTGAGTGTTTCCACTCTGCACCTGAATCCCGTGGGCCTCCCACTTCCTAACTGTTGGTAGTGTAGTGTAGCCCCAGCGATTCCCTAGGCCTATTCTATTTCCGTGACAGTGGTCCTTATACCACTTCTTTAGTATATGGTTTGCGTGGCCCCTAGGGCCTAACTGTATTACTTACCTGTGTGACTTAATGTATGCTTGAATAAGACTGTGTTGTACTTACCTCGAATCTCATAAAGAGTGCTGAGGGTTTGACTAGAATAAATACACTTTATTTTATATATATATATCTGTTGTGGTGTCCTATCATTTGGTATTCAAGGGATTATATATGGTATCACAGCTGGCTTCACATGCCATTTAGAGTTTAGCCTAAGACTGCTCTTGTCCATGCTACCCCTAGGATAGCTGGTCTATAAGGTTGACTTTACAACCAATCACCTTAAGGGTTGTTTGGACTGATATAAGGTGTACACTAGAACTAGTGACATCATACATCAGGCCAACTTCTCACATAAGCTTCAAATGGAAAACTCAATTTTTAAGGATTCCAATGTTTTACACAAAAACATTGAACATTTTTTACGTAAACCACACCTGTTTTGACACGTATATTACATGTATTACATATATTTTATTTTAAACTTATTGGACAACACAGAACATGACATAGACCACAAATCAAACATTTGTAAAGGTGAACAAGCTCAAGTTCCAAATTTTTCAAAAACGTGAACATACCAAAGGAAAATATTGAAAAATGAAACCAAAAAGAAAAGGAAGCCCGAGTTGGTTGCAAATTTCTTTAGGAAAACAATGTTCGAGGCATATGTGCTGCAGATTACACACTATGCATAGATCGCCATCTGGTGTTGGGCCCGGATGTTTGCACTTGTTTTTGTCCTGGAAAGTCTTTGGAAGTCACAAGATGGGTGACTCCTCTTTAGGATGCTAGTGCGCATGGACATCGGCTCCATCCTCAGATTGTTTTGTATCCGCCATCGGTCTCGGATGTGTTTCTCGCGCTCCAGTTCAGAACCGTTACCGATTCCATTTCGACGCGCAATCCTTCACCCTTTCTATGGTCATGTCTTGATCGCGAACCCTACTCGTCGCGCATCTCTCGTAGTCTTCGATTCCGGTCGTCGACGAAGGCCTTCGGGCCTACCTGGGCCTTAGCATCTAGGTCATGGAAAGGACGCCATTCAAAAAGTGTCCTCGATGTGGGTCGAAGTTTCCCCACACCGATCTGCATGAGGTGTGTAACCTCTGCTTGTCACCGGAGCACGAGGCTAGAGACTATCCAGCTTGTGCCTCTTTCTGCTCCAAGAAGACCATTCGGGAACGGTGAGCTTGGAGGACCATGGCTCGCTCGTCGACCGCAATCCCCGACGACATCTTCCAAGAGGGCGTCGATGTGCCGGAGCAGATTGAAGAAGGCCTTTTCAGCGATTCCAAAGCCGATGATTGACGTAGAAGAAATCACTCCGGCGCAGAGGGTCGTAAGTAAAGACGTCGACCCCGACCCCCTCCAAAACAAAAAGGCTTCGGGCACACCTTCGCCTTCGGGCCCAGGTGCACACCAACACACTGCTTCCCACGCCCCGTCCTCGGGCCCGGCAAAGAAGCTTACCAAGCCTTCAGGCGACTCGGGCTCGAGTCAGCCTACGTCCGGAGCCGAAACTAAATCTTCTGCACCGAAAAAGAAACCGCTCTCCTCCTCCGTGTCGACCGCGGCTTCCACCTCAAAGCCCTCGACACCGAAAACAACAAGCATCGACTCGCCGGCACCGAAAAAACACTCTGAGCCGACCAAGAAGCCACTCCCCAAGAGTTCGGACACACACTCTTCAGAGCCGAAAAAATCATCGGGACCCAAAAAACATTCAGAGACGGCAAAACACAGGTCCAAACCCAAAGATACTCCGGAGTCGATGCCTAAAAAGTCCTCGGAACCGAAACACTCGGTGCTGAAAAACCAAGATTCAGCAGAAGAGCTTTTTCAACCAGATCCTGCACAAAAAACTCTGGTTATAGACCCTGAAACTGGTCATTTGATACTAAGCTCCAGGAAAAGACCACTGGACAAGCCTACACCTGCTCCACCACCTAAAAAGAGGGACATTGCCACATCCCCTCTTAGAGTCCCTTCTCCACCTCCTCCTCCTCCTCCTCACCTCACTCTCCTACACCAGTAGACGATGATGACACCTCCGATGACAAAGGGGGGGGGGGGGGGGTTGCGGAAGATGTGCCACTAAGGGATCCCAGCCCACCTGGATCCCCTGACCCTTGGGATGACTAATACACCTGATGTCCCAAATCTCCCGCAAGACGACATCTACCCCTCTAGGCCGCCCCACCAGAGGACACCATGGGCTTTAATCAGTTCGTACAATGAGCTGCCCAGTACCACGGGGTCGACCATCACAGACCCCGTTGAGGAGGATTTCTTGTTCGACACTTTTGACACCACACAAAGATCAACATCTACTTTACCCATGCTCAAAGAGGTCATTAAGCATGCTCCTGATCTATTCAAAGATCCTGTTAGGGCTCGGGTCATCAACCCTCGCATAGAAAAGAAATACAAAGCTGACCCTACAGACACAGCTTACATTAAGGGCCCTGTTTCATTAGACTATATGGTGGTATCCAATGCCAGGAAGAGAGCTAACTCTCAAACATCAGGTGACGCAGCCTCACCCGATAAAGAGTCTAAACTCTTGGACACCTCCGGCAAGAGGACAGCCTCACAAGCGGCTGACATATGGCGCATTGCCAACACTCAGGCCCTGCTAGCCAGATACGATAGGGCACATTATGACGAGTTAGAGTCCCTATTGCAACACCTCCCGGACAAATATAAAAACAAAGCCAACGACCTCATACAGGAGGGTAAACTAATCACCAATATCTCCATTCATTGCGCTCTTGATGTGGCAGATACCCCCTCCAGAGCCGTAAGTACCAGTGTGCTTTTGCGTAGGCACGCTTGGCTACGCATTACAGGCTTTAAGCCTGAGGTACAAAGTTCGATCCTGAACCAGCCATTCGACCAACAGCACCTCTTTGGCCCTGATGTAAACTCTTCCCTGGAGAAAATGAAAAAGGACACAGACACAGCCAAGTCAATGGGAGCCTTGCAATCACAAGCTCCCAGACGTTCTTTTCGTCGCTCCTCCTACAGAGGCAACTTCAGAGGATACTCATCAGACAACCCTTTCACCTCTTACAAGGCTTCCACCCAGTCAACCTTCACCAGAGGTTGCCAGAGAGGAGGGTACAGAGGCAACAATAACAAGGGCAGAGGCAAGACTAACAACACCCGCTCTGCCTCCATCCCTACCCAATGGCTTCCCTCCTCTTCCCCGACCATTCCACTCCTGTCGGGGGAAGACTACAATAGCTCCTTCCTGTCTGGACCAACATCACCAGAGACAGGTGGGTGCGACAGATAGTTCAATCAAGTTACTGTCTCGAACTCACCTCTACCCCCCCAAACATACCACCCAAACAGCGTCCAATGTCACAAGAACATCTATCTCTGCTAAAGCAGGAGGTAATCTCCCTTCTACAAAAAAATGCGATAGAACTGGTTCCCTTGCGCCAACAAAACACGGGAGTCTACTCCCTGTATTTTCTCATACTAAAGGACGGCTCTCTGAGACCTTTTTTAGACCTCTGACCCCTAAACCTATACATACACCATTTCCACATGGTCACACTTCAGCAGGTCCTTCCTCTTCTTTCACAAGGCGACTTCCTTGCTACCATAGATCTCAAGGACGCCTACTTTCATATTCCCATTCACGCAACTCACAGGAAGTATCTCAGGTTTGTAGTGGACGGGCAGCACTGTCAATTCAAAGTACTCCAGTTCGGAGTCACAACAGCACCAAGGGTATTCACCAAGTGCCTAGCGGTAGTAGCAGCCCACTTAAGAAGACAGCAAATTCACGTCTTCCCATATCTCGACGACTGGCTCATAAAAGCCAGCTCATACAACCAGTGTGTACACCACACTCGCGCGACTATCCAGCTACTCCACGACCTGGGGTTCACAGTAAACCACTCCAAGTCTCATCTGCAACCGTCCCACATACAACAATACCTCGGTGCCACCATAAACACCTCAAAAGCGCTAGCCTATCCCACTCCAGCCAGGATAGCAAGCATGCAGGCTCTCCTCCCCAAATTTCAACCTCAACACTCCCTTCCAGCTCGAGTGTTCATGCAACTCATAGGGATGAGGGCCTCTTGCATATTTATAGTGCCTCACGCAAGACTCCAGATGCGTCCGCTACAAGAGTGCTTAGCACGCCAATGGAACCAGGCTCAAGGTCAGCTAACAGATCTGGTGTTGGTAGACGGTCGCACTCATCGCTCTCTGCAGTGGTGGAACACCAAGAACCTTTCCAAAGGGCGACCATTCCTAGAGCCAGTTCCGCAAATTGTCATGACAGTAGACGCATCGCTCTCCGGATGGGGACCTCACCTATCACATCACACCATGCAGGGCAGATGGAAACCTCAACAAAAGTTACTCCACATCAACCACCTGGAGTTACTAGCCATATTCTTAGCCTTAAAAGCATTCCAAAAGCAAATATCAGGCAAAGCTGTCTTAGTACGCACAGACAACGTGACAGCCATGTACTACATACAGAAACCAGGCGGGACACACTCTCTGCAGCTCTCTCAAGTAGCACAGAGCATATGGAGATGGTCTATACCACAGAATAAGTTTCTCCTAGCCCAACATGTCCCGGGAGTCCAAAACACCATCGCCGATCTGGTAAGTCGTCAAACACAACCGATCCACGAGGGGGAACTTCATCCGCAAGTTCTTCAGCCATTCTTTCAAATGTGGGGGCAACCACAGATAGACCTCTTCGCCACCCACGAAAACGCCAAATGCCCAAGCTTCGCCACCAGATATCCACACCCATTGTCCAAAGGCAATGCGATATGGATGAACTAGTCAGGCAGATTTGCATACGCTTTTCCTGTACAGTGTGAATGAACAAAAGTAACATAAAAAGATGACACAGCTGCGTGTCATTTTGTAGGCATGGACATTTGTCATTAAATATGCTGGACGCAGATGCCATTTTTTTTTTTTACTGTGCTGTCTGGTAGACTGGACCTAACCAGCATTGGCATAGCCAATAGGTCTCACCTTTGGGACCTTATAAGTGTTTGGTTATCCAGCACAATATCCTTGGTGCAACAACATCAACTATTGCATGGCTAAACACTTATAAGGTCCCAGAGGCGAGACCTATTTACTATGCCAATGCTTGTCTTATCCTTGGTTGACTTTTCTGTCATTCTTATTTGTCCCTTTCCTATTCTGTACTAGCTTGTCAGCCTTGCGTTTGTCCTTTCCATGAAGTATAGCCTCTTTACTATGTCTTGTGTTTGTTGAACTTCTATTTTTCCACTGCTTGCTTTCTCAAGCATCATTTTTAGGTCGAGGACTATCCGGTCTGCCGAAGGCAGAACCGGAAGTCGGAGATTTAATGTTTCCTAGAGTGGCTCCTTAGCCCGCCGCTCTTTTTGCCTCTCCTCCATTGGCTGGCTTCCTAAACGGAGGCCAGCCATTGGAGGAGAGAGCCGTCCCTCCAAATAGGCTCCGTCTTTTTCAGATTCGGGGGCATGTTCCGTGCTGTTCTTTCCACTTTTTAGTCACGCCCTTTTAGAACAGCAGGAACATGCCCCTGAATCCGAAAAAGTTTCGAAGCTTCCATCCGCCATTTTTTTGCCATCCGTCCGGCGCCGGGTTGTTGTGCTGGTGGCGGCGCTGCCGGGGCAGGCTCCAGTTCGACTAGCAGGGAACCGCACCATGCTTTGGACGCCTTTCCCCCTTGTGCCTCCGGAGCTAATTGTAGCAGAGATTCACGCGTGGACGAGGCAAGCAAAGGTGTGGTGTTTACTCGTGGGCGAGCACTGCACCAAAAAGACAGCCACACAGTGGCCCGCTACTGGCAGTTGTTGACTTGCGAGTTGTGGCACCAGCAGGTCTCAAATCGATTCTAATCGCAGCTCAACCATATTGTACCAAACCATGTGATCTTTATCAAATCACTAGCTCTCCATGTAATTTAGCTCTCTGGTGTTCCAAAATAAGTAGCGCTTAGAAACAGATCAAAGACAGCATTCGAAACACGTGCCCATTACCCTCCCGGCACTGCATGAAGCACTCCGCTTGTCTTCACTTTACCTCTCCCTTTACTTCCTTCTGTTTCCGATCACCCCTAACCCTTAACTGCTGCCATTTCCCGCCTTCGTGAAGAGCGGACAGACGGACGTTTCGTGGCCTGGAAAACAATCTCGTGTATGAGGGGAAGGTAAGTGAGCAAACAAGGCAGATATGATCCTTTGTTTAGCAATTAACCATGTATTCATGTATTTTTTTCTTCAGTAAATTTGGTAACAGCAGCGTAAACTATTGAGCGCGTTTTCATAAAAATACCGCAAACTACATTAGTCATTTTTATATAGCACATACTGCAACTTGAACTGCCCGTTGTCGATAGAATAAGCGTGTTACCAGTACCACACTTCAGTGCACACTACATCCACCAAGGAGAGATTGCTGGGGCCGCTCCTGTGGGCTTAATACACACATCAACAACAGGCACTCAATGCAGGGTACCATCTCACCTGCTGAGAGTGTTACTACTTTATGTATCACGTTCTTCGTGTGACCCCAGGACCCCTTACACAAGTAGGGAACGAGGAGTGGCTGTGTTGTTTGCTGTTCACTATTATCACTTTGATCAATCCTGACTTCAGACATGGTTTAGATTTGTAGACTGAGTTGAAGAGCGCGTAGGGCGGTAGGGTGGAAAGATCCGAATGGCAGATTGGCCTGGACGTTCCGTGTGTTCAGAGGGGGTTCACCTTCCCAGGCTCTGGTTTTCATACTGCGAAGGGATGTGAGGCGACGAATGTGTCCCACTGCGCATGCGCAGGTGTTCCACGCGTTATAAAAGCACATGGCTCATTCAGATCGGATTTTTGCAAGAAATCATGACAAGAACCGCTTTTAGAATCCTCAAAAGAGACGGCACGGGTGCGAATGTGCACTCTCGAGACGGCTCGGGTGCGAATGTGCACTCTCAGTCGGAGCCACGGCCCATCCAGCCTTCCCGTGCTTCCCTGTCTGCCCCTGTGCGGTCTCCAGCTTCGTCTTGTTTAGTCAGCGCCATTGTTTCCTTGTATTGTCATCCGGGACTTAATTAATTGAGGACGGTTTTGGCTCCGCCAGTTTTTGTGGGCCAATCTAGCCTGCATTTACCACAATTCAGGAGAAAATACCCTTTTCAGAATGCACTTTCCTGCATGTGAAAATAAGTGCAGCACTGTTTGGAATAGGAAAACGCACACCTGTTATTTGCAGCCCTTCAAATCGGCATTGGAATGCATCGACCGCTACCTAAATCGTCGTGTGTGTCAACAATTGTCCAGTATCCGCTGTCTGACTGAAATGAACATACGGTTGCTGTAAAGGTGCTCCCCACTTGGAAAGAGTGACACGCCATTTGGAATCCTTAGCGTTGAATCCAGCAGAAATAATGTGATTCTTTTCAATGGAAGTGTTTGGTCGGACACGGAATCTTTCTACCCAGGGCATCTAGGGGTGGAGGAGAAGCGCGCCATCTTGTTCTGAGACTTATATATAAAGGAGGCGGACTCACAGAGACTTTCCCAGAATTGAGCCCAGGCTGGTGTCTCTTGATCAGAAGTAAAAATCTTTGTTTCAATTTGTCCCCACAAAACGTGCGCGCATCTGCGAATGCACGGGGGTTGATCTTTTTCTAAGCATTCAAAAGTTTCTGGGCCGGGGATAAGGGATTACATTAGGTAAATTCCCACAAGAAAAAATTACAGGCTTTGTTCAAACAGAAAGCCGGGACACTTTAGGTGAAAAAAATGTCATCTGCCATGTAACCTAATTTCATGTGTCACTCAGCTAGCCGGCCATGCCTCTCTGCTACCAGTGTACATCAGAGGATTTCTCATTGCACTCTTGCTAAAATATGTATTTGCCTTCTGCTCTCATAATGGCACGGGCTCTTTGCTGGAAGCTAGGATTGGTCGAGCATGCCACACGTGAGATGGACCCACTTTGCAGATGCGGGCCTTGCATGTCTGTGTACGGTTTTTCAGGGATTTAAACATTATTGGAAGGAAGCGTTCTCACCACTGCATGAAACAGTTCATCGAACAGGCCTTGGCATGGCGTCTACCGAGGCCCGTGTTAGCTAGTGCGTTACTTGCCTTCTCTTCGGAATAGCTAAGACTTCCAAAGCTCGCCATTACAGCCACTGACGGCGAGGCCTCTGGGTGTGGTGATGTAGATGTTTAGTGCAATTTGAGGTGTGTTTGCAGCTCGCGTAAACACAGGAAATGTCTAAAAATATCACACTGTTTAGGGAAACACCTCAGCCTGAAGTGGTGTAGGCAGGGAGATTAGCCAAAAATCACTTGAAGTGACGATTGGAAAACACCACCACTCTGTTCTTCTCATACCCTCTTGTCGGTTACCCCCGAACCTAGAGGCCTACCTAGTCTCTGACTTTATCCAGGCTGCACTCATACTGTCCAGTGTGAGAAGCTGCCCTTTTCAAACCATGTTCTGTAACGCCCATTTTACACATGTTCTCCTTCTCGTCTGCCCTGATGTACTGCCAGTCATATAGTGTCCACAACAAACATCAACATTTCTGTAAGCCCTGGAAGCAGGCCGGCCTGTGAGGCACCAACAAGAATATGTCAAATCTACCAAAGAGCACTGATGGAAACAGCATCCTGGAAGGGACTTGTATACCTGCGAAGGAGAAATGGCTGGATGTGCCCTGCGGGATTGGAACCCATGCTTCTCAGGCCCACAGTTTTTGAGAAGGCAAATTCAATTCCCTGGACTTTTACAGGGTCGCTGATACCGCTTTACAACTTGTCTGGAGCCCCTGCCAGAAGTGCCGCCTCTATCCTGTGAAATCAAAGCCATCCTGTGGATAAGGCTTTTAAAGGTTCTTGCATCTTGCTCAGTTGTGCCAGCACACTAACTTTGACAAATACTGCAACAGAGCACAGAATTACGAGTGAGTACTGGCTCACTGAAAACATTATAATCCTGTGGAGAGTATCGATTCCTGTCACTTTAAAATAATTAGAAGCTTGCTGAGAAGTGCCAGTGCTGAGCAGCGTTTTACTGCTGGCCCATGAAAAGTGTTAGAATCTTGCTGAGAAGTGCAAGTGCAGAGCAGTGTGATACTGAATTCCCATTAAAAGTGTTAGAATCTTGCTGAGAAGTGCCAGTGCTGAGCAGTGTGATAGCGCTGTTCAATCAAAACGGTTAGAATTTTGGTGAGAAGTGCCAGTGTGGTAGTGCTGTCTCGTCAAAAGTTTTAGAATCTTGCTGAGAAGTGCCAGTGCTGAGCAGTGTGGTACTGTTGGCCCATCGAATGTGTTAGAATCTTGCCGAGAAATGCCATGCTGAGCAGTGTGTTACTGCTGGCCCATTAAAAGTGTTAGAATCTTGCTAAGAAGTGTCACTGCTGAGCAGCATGATACTACTATCCCATTATAAGTGCTAGAATCTTGCTGAGTAGTGTCATGTTTAGCAGTGTGGTACGGCTGTCCCATGAAAAGTGATTGGATTTTGCTGAGAAGTGCCAGCGCCGAGTAGTGTGGCAGTGATGTCACTTTAAAAGTAACAGAATACTTTTGAGATGTGCCATGATTTCATTTGATAAGTGCCAGTGCCATCACACAACAGGAATCCTGTAAAGAAGCGCCACCACTGTAGAGTTCATTTGATACCTGCTGATAAAAATCTGCACAGTCCCTTAAAACTATTAGAAAAAAAACGAGAATTGCAGCGGCTGTCCCATGAAAAGTATTCAAATGATCCATAGGCGTGCGTACACTGTCCGACAGAAAGTGTTCGATTACAGCTGATACAGGCCAGTCCCTCTCATCTGACACACAGGAGTCCTTTTGAGATCCGCCAGTACTACTTCATTGTGCAGAGAAGTTCCTGTAGCTGTCCCACTTCAAGTACGGAAGCCTTAAAGACCATGCTAACAATATCCTACCATAGTTAACTATTTTATGAGATGAGTCAGTTGTGTCCCGTGAACGTCATGATATATTCACGAGAAGTGACACTACTTTACTTTCAAAACCTGTCTCTGAAGCCCTGTTACATCACAGCTCCCTATGTGGGCTACAATCCAGCCACCAACGGACCCCTCAAGAATGAAGGCCAGTATCAGCCAGTCATTACTTATCTCAACCACCGACCATCTCACTTCCTCACAACATCCCTCTCCCTCACTACCTCACTCTTTCTCACTACATAACTCTCTCTACCTCACTACTCCACTCTATCTCACTACCTCATAACTTCTCTCTCTCAAACCATCACTACCTCACTCTCTAGCTCACAACTTCACTCTCTCACTCACTACCTCAATCACTCTCTATCTCACTACCTCACTACTTCTATCTCACTAACTCACTTTCACTACCTCTCTCTCTATCTCACTACATCACAGCATCACTCTATGCTTATATATCACTACCTCACAACATCCCTCTCCCTCACTACCTCACTCTTTCACTACCTCACTCTCTCACTACCTCACTCTCTATCTACCTCACTCTCTCTCACTACCTCACTCTCTATTTCAATACTTTCCTCTCCAACCATCTGCGTTGCTTCCATCACCCCCACCCTCCATGGTACTTCCTCCCACCCGCTCCCTCCTCCACTTAGAACGCCGCACTGACGTTTACAAAATAGTGATGGTTGGCATTCTTGAATTCATTTTAGCCGCTGGTATTTGCTAAGGGCAGCACAAGCATCCTATGATTGGTTTTGCCCTTATTAGAGTATCTTCAGGCGGGTGGCACAGAGTCATAGACTTGCCTCCTTGTTTAAACCTTCCTGCACAGCATTGGGGATCCTGAGCAGCATAGCTAAAAACCATTGACACTACTAATAGGTCTGAAAGGCGAGACCTATTGACTTTTGACAATGATTGTTAGGTATGACATCAGCCACAACTTTTTGATTGACTAACCTTCTATACATAATGTAGTTGCTTATAGGGGCTTTCAGCAGCCCTCGTCTATTAGTCTGTAGTTGTCCTTCACATTTCCCTTCTAACCACCTCTGCATACAGCAAGGGCAGTAGGTCAGCCCCTCAGCCATTGACTACCTTCATTGTGAGTGATGGCATTCTGCCCTTTCACAAGTGGCAAAACTACACCCATAACAGTTCACATTAGTGCTGGTGACTACAATAGTAAAGTGTTCTTCTAGAGACAAAGAGAATTTATGCTTTTAGTCAATGTGTTCTGTTTTGCAACAACCACTATAAAACAAGCATTGGCAAAGCCAAAGTGGCAGCCAATGCCAGACCTATTGGCTTTTCCAAAGCTTGTTTTGCTTCCATCCTTTCAAAAGTCGCTCGAGTAATACCTCCTGGCCATCATGTGCCCGTTTTTTATTTGCTTTGCCTCTTGCATTGGTTCTGGTGCCTGCTTTTACTTGAAGAGGTGCAAATCAATTGTTTTTGGTTCTGTTGACTTTTGCTTTGTTGTTGCCCCGAATTCGCTCACCTTTGAAATATTAAGAGAAACTTGGCATTTAAATATTTCAAAATCTATTGTTTTGGTTCTATTTTCGCTTGCTTCGTTGTGATCCCTGATTCCCTAACCTCTTTGAATATTCAGGGCAGTTTGCAATTCTTTCAGGAAATATTTTAGGATCCTTAGTTGAGGTTTAATTGTCTTTAACCTTTTCTGCCCACTGACTCTCTGAGCTCTTAGAAAATTCATTGGGGATTGGAAATCTCTTTCCAAATATTTTATGATCCAATGTGCCAAAAAATAGGGGGTGTCTTTGATTATTATGCAGATTTGTACAGCGCATGGCTAGCCAACAAAGGGTTTCCCAGCGATACGCTGCATTTGAAGTACTCGGAGACACAAGAGGGGGCTACTCCAGATGCCAGAGTTAGAACAACCAGGTTTTAAGCTTCTTGCAGAAAACTGATAGTGAGCAGCAGGCTCCAATGTCGGGTGGAAAGGAATTACACAATTTTAGGCTTAAAAAGAAAAAGCTCGGCCTTCTTGCCTGGAGCTCCTGACTCTAGGAACTACAGCGAGATCCAGACTGCTTGAGCGCAAGGACCGACTAGGTTTGTAAGGCACCAGAGATCTTAGGTAGGAGGGGCCAGAGTTTGAAAGACATTTATGCACGTAGCGTAGCGCTTTGAATTGAACGTGATGTTCAACTGGGAGCCAGTTGAATGTCAGAGTAGGCCGGCAGTGGAATGGAATTATCAATTAATTTTGAATTCACATATGTTGATGCATCTCTTTTAGTCTTCCTATATAATGTATGCTGCTTTTTCCTAAAACAGTCTACTTTTTGCAAAAATGTGTTTGGTCCGCCCAAGAAATTACATGCTATTTCAGCTCGTCCATCGTTATGTTACATTTTCCTTGACATTACTTGATCGTCCGATGGGTTTCTTTAACATTGACACGTATTGTTTTTGTCATCTTCTTCGTACTCTTGTGTGCTTTTGCTTTGCCATTGCTCTAGGTTTTTGTTTCAAATTCTGTAAACTTTTCAGTGTTCTTTACCACTGCATGTCACCTAGTTCGGGGTTTTTTTTTTTTTAAATGTCTGGTGCTTGTTTACATTAAAGCATATACTTGACTTTGGTAAAACTAAAGTATTCGAATATATGTATTTTGTATGGGGATAAACTTTATATGCAAGGTCTGATTCATTAGATGTTTTTCTTTAGTTATTTCTCAGATACACTGTTGTACTCATCTGAAAGATCCTTTCGAGCTGTTATGTTTGTTTGCTGGTTTGTGGTACGTTGGCATTTTTTATGGTTTGATCTTATTTCTGAAATGTAAAAGGGTTTGTGTAAGTTTGTATGCTGTCAACATTTTTTATCGTTCTTATGTACATACCACATCATCATACCACACATCTCTAAATCTTTTCTCGTTTTTGTCACTCCTTAGCTGAACTGTTATCTCAGTTGAATTTCTCCTCTCTTTGCGTATCTTTGTCTTTAATTTTTTTGGATGTCTGCATCTGCTATTGATATTCTGTCGTAGTAGACTTTGCAACCCATGAGATATTATACATTTCCAGTGTCTCTGGCCATATATATCGTGACCTTGATGCAGGCAGCACTGTGATATAGTTTTCTTATTGTAATTGTAATTGATTTTGCATTCTGCTGTGTGGCTAGAAGAGCCTTCTGAATGGTCGACTTAGTGACCAATCAGCTTCTTACGGTTTTTATAGTTTTTAATTTTTTTTTTACAGTGGTTTGTGTGGGAAGAATCTTGGTGTTGTGCCTGAGTATCGAATGTGTGCTCCAAACTTGCTGTGGCAGAATTGTAGGTGCTCGTAATCATGTAGGGATCTGTGCGAGTGATAGCATGACATATATCTACCATATTTATTCTTCGATTACGGAACGTGTCATCTGGGTGTGGTGATTGAAGCGATGTACCCATAGATTAACCATAGGTGCCATGGTAGTGAATGGAAGGTGCGTGTCTGGAAACGTTGATTGTCCAACCAGGGGATATATGTAGACACCATGGTACAGGATCTGTGGTGTCTACCCAGAAGTAAACACGACACAGTAGAAGGAAACCCTTGGACATTACAGTAATATATTATGGGAGTCATCGGGACGACATATCTTAATCCACTAATCAGACCATAAACATCACAGTAGTGTGGCTAATGGGATTCACTCAGAAGCGGATGTGGCAAACTCCACTGGTGGCCGAAGAGCACCACAGTAGTCGTTCTATGGTGTAAATCCAGAAGTGAAGATGATACAACTCCGAGATAACCAGGGACACAACGGTAGGTTAATGGCCTTCTCAGAGGCATTGAAGTGTAACCCACAGGAGTGGAACTAGGGGACTGCCATGAAGAGTGGACAGTGATAGCTCTGCCAATAAAAGCAAGCAGTAGTTTGATTTAAGAAGGATGAGATGTGAGGACAGTGGGGTAAGGAAGATGGATACGAGTGACAGCGCAAAGTTCAGTCCCACAACTGATTCTGAGTCCAGACCAAGAAGATGCCACAGGAAGATGCTCATGAGAAATCATGTAGGTGCCTCTGCTGACTGTTGGTGCCAGGGGCTAGCAGTCCCCGTGAGCGAATGGTGTCAGACAAGCCCTTGCACTTGCTTTGGGAGGTAGGAATGAGACTGTAGGACTGTTCATGAACAACTAAAGCCTGTAAGCAAAAGGAAAGGCAAAAGAAGCAAACATCACAAACTACCACGACAGCTTAAGCCTTAGTACACAGGGCCTGATTGCATCCATGAAATGGTCTGCTGGGAGCAGGCTACAGTTCTGCCAGTGCGGACCTTTTTCACTGAGATAGTGGTAGACGTGTGAGGGTAGTTACTGCCTAAAGGATAGCTCTCCTCCGTTCCGAGTTTAAAGTGGAATATGGGTGCTAGTATTCTGTGTGTTCGGAGGGACTGACGAAGGCCTGTTCACATGACCCCAGCGTGGTGATGGCTGCAGGCAAGGACTTGCTTTATTACCTTGCATGAAAGGGATGACCATTTTTTCACACCATCATACTTCCCAGACTGTTATGGTGGCACTGTAGTAACTGATCTCCGGACATAGCTCTTCCTTTCACCGCTACTCTTTCTCCATACTCTTCCTGTTATTGTATTATTATTGTAAATTGTATTTATATAGCTCTTACTACCCCTGATGAGGTGTTGAAGCACTGTACACCAGGCCACACACTGCTCCAGAACCCACAGTTGGTGATGAGGCCAGTGTTGGTTATTGGGACTAGTCTTGTGTGCTCAAGCAGACCGTTCCATGCATTCGCTCTGGCTTCTTTGTGGTATACTAGAGTAGTAGGGATTTAGGTGTATTCATTAGTGGGAAAAGGGGGATAAATGAGTTTCTGCAAATGTTTGGTAAGGTGTGTAAATGGCTTGTCCCCTAGAGGAGATTATGTAGTGTTGGGTTGCGGGGTGCCCCTTTAAAATAAATAAATAAATAAAAGTTTGAGGCATTTGCAGAAATGCTTCATTACAGATTAACACAAACATGCATGCGACTTAAAGAAAGTTGTTCTAAGTGAGAAGAGGCATGCAGAGCATGGAAAGGGAGGAGAGAACCATTTAACAGGAATAAGGAAAGATGAAGTGTTAAGTAAAGATCCGTTTTCTACGCCAGATTTTAGGAATATACGCGACGTTTTCCAGATAACATGCAATTTGAGGAATCAAGACTGGAGAAAGAAACAACATTATTTGCACAGTATTAGCCAATGAGGACGCCTCTGGTTTAACATGCCACACAACGGAGGGTGAGAACTGCTTCCCCAGGCGGCGGAAGCCTGCATTCCTGTGGTTTGCGATCGAGAGAATAGGGTGACTGGGATCCCTTTAACACTGAATGAAGTTTTTGTTAGCAAGGGGCTGCTGAAGTACTGCCTTTGATGTATGATTAGGATGAGGGGTGGAACTGCAGATTCTGTAGAGCCTTTATGTGAGTGATGTCACTGACTATGTCATGAGTGATGTAATATGTGACGTCATAAGCAGTGCATTTCGGGTGCGCAAGTTATAGTTAGGTGAACTAACTATAACGGGGGAATTTCAATGGTTTTGTACCAGTGAAAAGTCCAGCTAACTATAACGCCCCTGAAACCTATGGTTTCTTCAGTGAATTCCTAAGGATTTTTTAAATGCTAATTCCTAACTATGCCTACAGAGATAGGACATGTGAAGAAAGAAGAAAAAACGCACCGAAAGAAAAAAAAGAAATGCAGAAAGAAGCAACAGAAGTCCTCAAAGACGAAGAAAAGTGCAGGAAAGATAACGTGCAGAAAGAACAAACAGAAGAGCAGAAACAAGCCTTGTTGCAAAATCATCCTGTACCCTCAACTTTTTCAGACGGATACTGGTGGTAACTGAGTCTGACTAACCAGTCCTAGAGCCAGTGCTATGTTAAAAGACACTCAGAATACAGTGAAAACACCTACATACACTATGGAACACTATGCGTTGGGGTCCCCCTGTGATTAGCATGACCTCCTCTGTAAGCCCCTAGTATATAATAGGGCAGGGGATTAAAACTACCTCTTAAAACGCGCCACAGGGCGTGTTTGCACACGTCACCTCAGGCCCCGTCCTCTCCCTTCCCCACTGTGTAAACACGCCCTGTGGCCGTTTTAAGTTGGGAGATTAAGTCCCCTTGAATCCTGAGGGTCCCTAGGGTCCAACTAGATCATTAGGTACCTCCAGTAAGCACCACCGAGCTGCGTTGCAGAGAGATGTAAAAAGGGTCACGGCCTAGACCACCTCTCTGCAACGCAGCGCAGTGGCGCTTACTGGAAGCACCTGGTGGGCTAGTTCGCCCCCAGGGTCCCTCAGGATTTTAGGGGAATTATTTCCCCAACTTAAAACGCGCCGCAGGGCGTGTTTGCACACGTCACCTCAGGCCCCGTCCCCTCCCTTCCCCACTGTGTAAACACGCCCTGTGGCCGTTTTAAGTTGGGAGATTAAGTCCCCTTGAATCCTGAGGGTCCCTAGGGGCAAAATAGCCCACTAGGTACGTCCAGTAAGCGCCATTGCAGAGAGGTGTAAAAAGGGGCACGGCCTGCACCACCTCTCTGCAACGCAGAGCAGTGGCGCTTACTGGAAGCATCTGGTGGGCTAGTTGGCCCCCAGGATCCCTCAGGATTGAAAGGGAATTATTTCCCCAACTCAAAACGTGCCACAGGGCGTGTTTGCACACGTTACCTCATGCCCCGTCCCCTCCCTTCACCACTGTGTAAACGTGCCCTGTGGCCGTTCTAAGTTGAGAGATTAAGTCTCCTTGAATCCTAAGGGTCCCTAGGGTCAAACTAGCCCACTAGGTACCTCCAGTAAGCGCCACAGAGCTGCGTTGCATAGAGGTGTAAAAAGGGGCATGGCCTCAGAACACCTGTCTGCAACGCAGCTCCCTGGCGCATACTGGAGATACCTGTTGGGCTAGTTGGCCCTCAGGGACCCTCAGTATTGAAGGGGAATTAATTCCCCAACTTACAACTGGCCAGGGGGTGAGTTTGCAGAGTGCTGCAAGGAGGGGGCGTGGCCCCCAGCGCGATGCCGGTCTTTTATTTATTTTATTTTTTTAAGAAGGAGGGCTGTGTGGCCCCCCTTCTTTTTCTAATTTATTGGCCCTGGGGACCCCCATCCCCCAGGGCCTGCACCCTAATTTTTGTTGTTGAAAAAAAATAAATTTGGAAGGGGGCCACGTGGCCCTCCTCCCAAGGCCTTAATCGGCCCTGGGGACCCCAACCCCCGGGTCATGGCCTTTTTTAAATTTTTTTTTATTCTTTAGGAGGAGGGCTGCGTTGCCCCCCTCCTCAGGCCACTTATGGACCCGGGGACCCCATCCCCCGGGCCGGCCTTTGTTTTTTAATATAAAAAAATATATATATTTATAGAAACACCTAGGACATGCTGGACAACCCGTATGTACTTATCACCATGACGATTTGCTTGATATTAATTACAAGGCGACTATTCATACAATGATTCCACGTGGAATGTATTTACACCGCTAGTGAAGCTCTGACGTGTCTGACGCCCTACAGTGCCTAATCCCGGCGCCCCCGCCGGTGGGTACTCTCCAAGTAGACACCCTTGTTGTTTATTTATACAAACATGGTTAGCGATTGACGGGCACATTTAATACACACGCACACCAAGCCATTCGAAGGGGATTCGACAAAAATTCGACTAAAGTATGCAAGAAACCCCCCTCATGGTTAATAAAACACACATCCACCGCCGGATGTGTAATACTTTTTATTTTACTCTCTGGAAAGGAGACGAACCTCACTTGAGAGTCACAGCGTGCTCCTGGCTGAGTCCAATGCTGTGTTACACCCACCAGTGCCCACCGAGTGCCACACACCTCTGTGTTGTATTCCACCAGCTAGTGCGTATGCTATGACACTCTCTAGCCCATGTGCACTGTAACACCACCCCGTGAATATGTCATGCCACACTTGCCTTCGCACGGGTTATATTGCCCCATCTAACGTGCCTTCCTCGATGCCTAGGTTATAACGCACAGCGCTATGCCATACATATTACAATCTGGGATCCATATCTTTGTCACAGTGCATATGCAACGTTACACTCCCCAGCACATATTTTATATTACAACTTTAGAGACTACACAACACTGCCCTGTGCATATTACACTCCAAGGCACATATCGCATAGCACGCGCTAGTGCCTTTGCTATCTCGCGCTCTCCAATGAATCTCCAATGTATTGCATATTATATTCCACGCCCCGGTTCATCTTATATCACACTGTTTGGTGCATAGTTTATACCATATACTATATCTAGTTTTCATTTTCAATCGTGCTCCCAGGACTATGTTCTATATAACACTGCATCCACCTACCCTTTTCACGAGCATTACATTTTGCGTTGGGGGGTGGAGGGCCAGGGGGTGTTTCTGCCAAGTGAGCCCGGAGTCACAGTCACAAACGTCCTCTTCTTCCTGAATAAAAGTGAGATTATGCTGCATACTTGTTCATATTTTAAGTAGTTCGCACAGACACACATTTTAAAAACAAAGTTCCTAATACCCACCTCCTCTGAACAGTTAGCTTGCTGCCCCATCCACCTCCTCCCTATCCTCTGTTGTCTGAATCCATGGACTAGCCTCCTCCCTCCTGCCATGCATGGTCTGATATGCTGCCACTGCCCTCCATTTAGCATGATGTACCAGTCCACTCCTGCCCTCCATTGCCCAATTCTATGGCCCATCATTGACCTCCTGCTTAGCCTCTGTGCTTAGCTTGCTGCTCCTATTCTCCTTCCCCCTGCCCTCTAATGTCTTTGTGCATGCCCCTGCTCCATCCTTTTTGCCCACCATGTTCCATGGACCTGCCACTCCTATCTACTCTGAGTGTTTTGTTGAGCTGCCACTCCCCTCCCACCTGCCTAGCATTGTCAGATGACTGTAACCTGTCCCTGCCACCTCCACCCTGCCTGTCCACATGCCATGCCCCTATCCCCTTCCTCCTGTCCTCCATGATCCATTTTACTGCCACACCCTTCTGCCCTCCCTGGTCTGTTGTGCTGCAACTGCTCCTCCTGCCTGCCCCGCGCAGTCTGTTGTGAGGCCCCTTCCCCTGAACTCTCTTGTCTGTGCCCAGGTCCTGACCCACCCTTCTATCCTCCATGGTCCTTTGTGCATGCCCCTGCACCCTCCTTCTTGCCCATCCTAGCCATTGTGCTGCCACTAACCTTCCCGCTTGCCATGCATGGTCTTCTGTGCTGCCAAGGCCCCTCCCACCTTCCCAGTGTGGTCAGCTAGCTGCCCCTGACCCCTTCCCACCCTCCCTCCATGGTCTGTGTGTATGCCATCATAGTCTCACTGTTTCTCTCCATGGTGTGTCTCTTTTCTAGTGCCCATCCTGCCTGACCTCTATGGGCATCTTGCTGCTCCTGCCCTGCCCCGTTGCCCGCAGCCCTCTGTTTCCATGTGCAGACCCCTATTCCCTCCCTCCTGGCTTGTCTGTTCCATTGTAATGCCCCTGATCCGTCCCTCCTGCCCTTTATGGTCTGTTATGCTGCAGCTTTCTCTCCTGTCTGTCCATTATGGTCAGCTAGCTACCATTGCCTCTTTCCCCTCTGTTCTCTATGTGCATGGTCCTGTCCCCTCCCTATTGCTTTCTATGGATTGTTGTGCTGCACTCCCGTCCCGCATGCCCTGTGTGGTGTATTGTGCTGCTGCAAACCCTGATGCCTGCCCTGTAGGGTCAGTTTGGTGCACCTCTCCATGTCCCTCCTGTCCTCTGTTATCCGAGTCCATGTCCCTACCCCAATTCCTCCTGCCTACCATGATCCAATGTACCATACTTGCGAACATTTTGAACTCGGTAAGAGGGAGATTTTGAAAAAAACCTGGGGTATTGATTTTCCCCTTTGCGTTACATTGAAAAAGAGGAGATTGTAGACAGGAGACAGATCAAATAAAGCCCATTTGAGCTTAAAAACATTGGACGTTTCCTGGCTGAAACGGGTCTGTTGGCGTGTATGGTTGTACTACCACTGCCTTTTCCTTCTGCCCACAATGGTCTATTATATTGCCACAGCCTCTCTTGCCAGTCCTGTATTGTTGGTTTGTTGCCCCTGCCCCCCTTTCCATTGCCCTCCATAGTCTGTTGTGCTGCCACGGCCCTTCCTGCCTGCCCAGTGTGGTCAAATTGTTGCCTCTGCACTCTCCTACCTGCCTTCAATTTTCAGAGTCCATGCCCCTGGCCTCTCAACAGTATCCCAATGAACAACTAGATTGCTAACATTCTATATTTATTACAAAAGTGTAGAATGCCTGACGTCATCTTGATGTGATCAAAACTGTAATACCTAGAGCATTTCCTTTAGAAATTACATATATGAGAGGGTCTTATTTGCATCAAAATTATGGTTAGTGCTCTAAAAAACTAAACTGAGGACATATTTTCTGAGTTTTCAAATAGCGACAAAGAACTTTTAAATTATTTGTAATCTTTATATTTTTTTATCCAGTTGACCACTTGATTAAATGTTGCACTTAGGGGAGAGGATGTGGTGTTCCTTCCAGAGCTGCAGACTTTGCAACTGGGGAACCAGGTTGGAGTTTCTGCTTCAGCTCAACATTCTGTGATTCTGGTCAAATCACTTAATCTCCCCATGTCTACAACCAAAATGAATTTGATCTTGTGTGACGTAACCAATGCTCATGTAAAGCACTCCAATACCTGACAAGTCTGCACTATATAAAACTGCAAATACACAAAAAATAAATGTTTTGCACACTTCTGTCATTGGGCAACATGTGGGCTACATCTGGGTGATATTTGTTATGCATTTGGGCTCTTTTGTCTCTGGTGGCCATCTTGGGAGAGTTATTTGTTATGAAGTTTCCTAATTTCCTCATTTTCTGCAGTCTCCTCAGTAGGAAATGCTTTCAGTTTTTTACTTTGATTCCATCAAGAAGGTATTCAGATATGTCACACATTTGCCATAAATTCTGAAAGTTAGCACTCTAGTTGCACATTAGATCACTGTAGTAAAGCTACTGCTCACCACGGAAGTCTGCTGCTGGTATTAAAAGTGCATGTTTCAGTCTGCATATCAGAATTTTTTAATGAAATAGAAGAAGATTTGAGAAGTCACTCAAAATGTGCCCTAATTTTTCTTTCTTCAGCACTAATCATAATTTCTATGGCAAAACGAACCCCCTCATTGTGTTCCTTTTTAAATTAAATGTTTTAAGTGTTACCAGTTTATTCCAATCAAGATGGCTTCAGGTGTGCCATACTTTTGTCATAAGTAAGACTGTTAGCGCTCTAGTTGTTCTTTAGAACACTCTGGGAAGCTGCAGTAGAACACAAAGGAATCAACTGACAGTCTCTGCCCTTGTTGGATGTACATGTTTTACTGAGAATGTCAGACTTCATTCTCACATGACTGAGAAAGATAATGTGAATTTACAGAAAATATGCTCTCAGTTTAGCTTATAGATCACCTTCCAAACCTCTGTGGGGAAAAGTATGAGAAAATAGTTTTCTCTCAAACATGATTCATGATATCACAGCAGAAGGCTTTTTCACATGGTAAAATCGCCTTAGAACACACCACAATTCCTAAAATGAGTATGGTACCATCAACAAATCATTTTTAATGTAACTAAAGTCTTAAAACCTTCTATTAACTGCAATGCTTTTTAATGAGGTGCTATCATGTATATTGGTCCCAAGATGGCTGCCAACACTTCTTGGATGAAGTGCTGACAGCCAATCAGATCTCACGATGAGATGTGTGGTTAGGCTCCGCCCAGATATATCTATCTTATTAACTCTAATTTTCTCAGGAACTACTGAACGGATTTACACCATTTAAGCAAAAGGCACGAGTCTGAACTGAGGACTACCTCTTTGCCAAATTTGGTGTAATTCCGTTCAGCAGTTCGGGCTGTAGCTGCGTCAGCAGTTCGGGCTGTAGCTGCGTCAACAGTTCCTATGGGAAAATGCATGGGGAAAAAGCATTTTGGAACCCCCCTTTTTTCTCGGCCCCTGCTTGATGAATCACCGTGAAATTTTCAGGATAGGAGCTGACCGGAGCTGGCCAAAAGTTTGGAAAATTTCGCCAAGATTCGTCAATCGGCGCCAACGTTATTCCAAATAGAATGTTGCGGATTTTCTATGGAAAATAGGTCCTAACTATATGTTTTCACTTCTGGCCCTATATCAATTATCAATCCAATAAAAACAGAAATGCATGCAGGGGTTAGAAAGGCGGGGGTGATGGAGGGGTGGCTTTCGATGAGAGATACTAGAGCGGGGGATGGGGGGTGCTACAGGGGTGGGCTCCGGGGGATGTTAGACGGGTGCTCTGAGGGAGGGAATGCCACAGGGATGGGTTACGACCCCTCCCCATCCCATTGCAAGGCTCAAACTACCCCCCCTCGCTGCCCCCACCCTGTTAATGATCCGGCCACACTTATATAAGCAGCGGAAGGTTAAGCGCCCCCACCGCTTCCATTGTCCCCGCTGATGAGGTGGCGACCCCCGGGGTTCCCAGGGACTGGCGGCAGGCCCCGGACAGCGCCTCCTCCAGCCGCCACGGGTAATTAGTTCCCAGGCTGCAGCAGGGAGATAAAGCGCTCTGAAGCCCTCAGCCAATCCCAGCCCGTGCCTGTGACCCTCCCGATGCCCCACCCACAGGGGAAGGGGCCTGACATGTAAGATTAATGTATGCGCCATAACATCGCACAAAGACATCAGGTTGGATGGGGAGGTGTGAGGGGGGATAGCGCCCCGACCTGAGGATTGGGGACACCTGTACAGACAGACAGACACACGCAGGCTCATCCCAGCACTCGCGCCAACGGGAGCGTGCGCCTGATTTATGCGCAAAGTAGCACCTACCAGAGACATTGCACCAATTGGCCTTTTGGAGTGATTTAATCATTTCTTGGACAATTTTCCAGTTTCACCCACAGCTATTTGAAATAGCTCACCGGCTCGATGTGAAGAGAAGCTTTTACTTGAAACATACATACAGTATTCCAGATATTCACGGGCACCTGATCCCTGCCAGTATTTCAGAAAACCCAAAATGTAAGTGATTTCATTTTAGATGAATTTATGTACTTTTAGCCTACTTGGCTACCTTAAACTCTGGCACAGATACAGCCCTCATATGCCACAGTCGGACACCAATGTCCTTCATTAACTAATTTACAAGTGTGGGACAGTGTGCACATAGCCCCGCAGAGAAATTTTGCATCCCCTGCTTAAAAACATTTTTTTAACTGAAGTTTGTGTGGACAATGTCCAGGGTGATGTCCAATACTTTAAAACACTTTTCCTTAACAAAGGTTTTTTAGGTCTCGCATAAAGCAGCGCATGCGCTGCCTCTGCGAGGCATTAAGTAATAAGTATTACTACTGAAACTCCACCCATTGCATCTCACTTTGTTTTGTCACTTGCCATTGGGTACATCTGGCATTGCTCTTTTTATGTAGCTCATGTATTGGCTGGTGGTCCGAAACGTCACTTCCGTTTTGCTTCCTTTGAGCAGGAAGCAGCACTGACCAACTACAGTTTAGTTCCGCTGCTCCGCATTATCTACTCAATTTGGGACTACTTCCTTGTTTATTTTCCACCGCCGTTCACCACTAGCTGCTGAGTTTGGAAGTGTTGGCATTTTCTTTTCCTGTTCCGCCCCCCTCCCTTTGGTCGTGTTATCCATCCTCCCGCCCTCTTTCCCGTTGTCAGTGTCACCGTTCCCTTTGTTCCCGCCCCCCTCCCGCTGTCCGTTTCCCCGTTCACTTTGTTCCGCCCCCCTCCCGTTGAGAGTGTTCTCCATCCTCCCGCCCCTTTCCCATTGTCAGTGCCCCCGTTCCCTTTGCTCCCGCCCCCTCCCGCTGTCTGTTTCCCCGTTCCCTTTGTTCCCGCCCCCCTCCCGCTGTCCGTTTCTCCGTTCACTTTGTCGTTTCTCCGTTCACTTTGTTCCGCCCCCCCTCCCGTTGAGTGTGTTCTCCATCCTCTCCTCCTTTCCCATTGTCAGTGCCCCTGTTCCCTTTGTTCCCGCCCCCTCCCGATGTCTGTTTCCCCGTTCCCTTTGTTCCCGCCCCCTCCCGCTGTCTGTTTCCCCGTTCCCTTTGTTGCCGCCCCCCTCCCGCTGTCCGTTGTTTGGCAGCTTGTTACAGATTAGAGTCTGTTATGGTCTCCTTTGTACCTTTTAGTAGACACTGGGGCCTTTGGTTTGTCAGAATTTACATATTTCCTGCTGAAAACAGCCATATTTATCTTCAATGTGTAAAATATAAATGCCTACCTCACACTGTCTTTCAGATGTGGTAGGTAACCTTGATAGCGTCACATCCGCCTTGAAACAGACATCTCGAACTATGAGGAAAGAGTTTTATTAAAGTTTACAAGATGCAGTTTGTGTTTAGATGTTTTCGTTTTTGTGCCACTCTTGCTTTCTTTTGTGTTTATGCCGTTTTAGTTGGGGCATTTCACCGAGTTGTTCTTTATTTCTTTATTATTATTAACCAGGACCATGGCTCGTTGTGGCAATTGTTGAATTTGAACAGGCTTCACTAATGCTGGCTTTAGAGCATAACTCATAACATTGTGCATATTTCCATTATTCTCTGCCCCATTACAATTATGGGATGGGAGATGGCTTTAAGTGTTTTTTAACCCTATAATTATAATGCATTGGAAGTTTGTTGCTTTTCCCATCTACCCTATGAATCTAATTTGTTTGAAGATTTCACTGCGGGTAGTCTTTCTCATTGTCACTTTTGAATGTTAAATAGTGCTTGAGCTGCCTCGAAGCACTGGGAGAGACCGGACATTCTAAGGAAGGAACAGGAAATAGGGTAGATAGGAAAATGCCATTTTGGGTGTTCTTGCAAAGGTTATGCCACCCAAATCCTGTTTCAGAGTACTGCAAGACTCCTAATCCTCCCTCTCACATTCCTCCAATACCTAGTGCTTTGAAGCAGCCTTATTATGGCCTAAGGGCTATAGAAGAGACCAGTGTGGCTTACTTATTACGCAATGACGAATCTATATCCAGGTGCCCTTAATACAGCTGGTTTAAGCCCTTTTCTCTGTTAGAGTCCAATTGTCCAACCAGAGTCGCGCTCTTCGTTACCTCCTGAAGCACAGCGCTGCTGTAATGGCGCTAGTGGTGAAGTGATGCCACTGACATGAGAACAGAACATGTCAGCGGGGTTGACTTCCAGCTATGCCTCAGTAGCACAAGTTGGGAACAATTTGGGTAAAGCCATTTGCGTAGAGCTTTTGGGAGAGAAGCGTGTATTTGTGTCTTCTCTTGGGGGCTGCGCAGTGGAAGTGATCGGTTGTGATGGTCTTCAGATGTGGTATGTTTTACATGATTCTTTCAGCACAATGTTTCCTCATTAATACTTTCATCCACTTCGAGATTACAATAGTCAGTCAGTTTGAAGTACTTGGTGTAGTTGTAATGTGGCTCAAGGAACTGTGAACTAGTGAAACCACTTCAAGTAGTTCTATGGTCAACAGATCTGCACCAGAGATGGTTCCTCAAACATGGCGACTGCATAGAGTTCAGGGGAGCCCGGACTGCCTCTGTGTGCATTCACATCCCGTTCCCCCATATACAATATTGAGCAAAGCAATATGGAAGGAGGCTGTCATGCAGACTTAGCATCCTTAAAATGAATACTGAATTAGAATATTGGTGATGGGAGGCAAAGGCTGGTTAATGACAAAGATCTCCAGATACTCTGGCATTTTGTGTGTGATTTGAACTCATATTTTCACTTTTGAGTATATACATAGGCGTGTCTATTTTTCCGTAATATAAAGAGGCAATATCATCAACAGTGTCCATGAGCAAAGGGGCGTAGCACAGGCCCCTAAATCCCCAACGATGCAGGCGGGCGGACCTTCAGGGGCCCCCCAATACTTCAGGGCCCCCCGTTAAACCCAAGGCTAATGAATCTGTAAATTATGGGAGACGCAGGAGCACCTCATTACATTCTACTGAGGGGGGCCCATTATTTTGCGTTACACCACTCTAGGGCCTGCAACACCTTTTGACAGTTTTGGTTTTTTAGCGTGTGTGCACACATTGGCGGTACTTGTATAGTCTCGGTAGGTCCCAGGATTTGCTTGTTAACTGTAGTCCAACAGATGCACTAAGTGAGGATTGTATGCAGCGGTGGAAGTACATTAACAAGCTTTGCAAATGCAACAGGTCTCGCATTTGTTGGAGATGAGTAATTGGCATTACAAATGCCAAGGTTTTAAGGTCGAGCCTGGGCAGCACATGCGCTGCTCTGCAACATATTTTATTGGAGTATAGCATGGAAGCTCCGCCAATATTTGTCATTGGCTTGTGTCATTGTCCTAAGTAATGCTGGCTTCTGATTTGTTAATAGGCTTGTTAGTCCCTCCTTAGTACCACCTTGTCTTAATTTGTAATCTCCCATGAGGACTGGCCCTTTTACTTTGGTTGTTACACAGTTCGTCTTTTTTAGTCTGTAAGCGCTATTTTCTTTAATGAGTTTCTCCTACTGTAGGCACAAACATGCTTTCCTGCAGCATTTGCGCTTTCACTTTCTGAGCAGCCCTGGACAATGGTGGCCGCTTCTTTGAATATGTCTTGCATTTACAAAAGTTTGAGCTATTTAAATTGTAAATGATAATGCCTTTTATTTATGTGTTAATCAGCAAAACAGATCAATAAAAGGCATTGTCATTTATAATGCCAATAGCTTAAACTCTGGCAAATGCGAGACCTATTGCATTGCAAATGCTTGTTTTTTTATGCATCTGCTTTATTTTCTTCCCATTCCATCCCTGCAGTGCAGGAAATGAGGGGATCTAGCTGTATTTGATCTTCGAGCTATGACAGAGACGGCCGGCCCCACTGAAATAAGGTGAATTTCTCCCGGTGTAAATAAAAACACGGGGCACATTCGGCAGCCTATTTCTATTTGTTCCAGCAACCTGCATTTGGTGAGGGGGTTTCTGATATTTACTTCCAGCATGGCCCAACACAAAGACCTCACTTAAAGGACCATCTGTCACGACTTTTAATGTTCTTGCCAGTTCTGGTGTGTTGGAGAGGTTCTCGACTTCGGTTCTTGAGGGTTCTGGTGTGTCCGAGGTAACTAAGGTTTCTAAGCCACAGCAGACTGTGCCTTCCAAAAAGAGTCCCAAGAGGAAACAAGCATTGAAAATGCAATAGGTCTCGCCTTTGATTAAGTTAAAGCCATTTGCTTTGCTAATGGTATTGTATAACAAAGCAAATGGCTTTAGCTTATTGAAAGGCGAGACCTATTGCATGTTTAATGCTTGTCTTTCCATTCCCAGCCCACACAATTCTAAATTCCTCAAATGACCCTCTTTAATCCTCCCGTGCCTTGTTTGGAACTCCTCCTAACACAACCATGCTAACTCCCCAAAGATCGCCTAGCTTAAAGAATATACCTACATATTAATATAGTGTGATGCACCGCTTTGCGTGTTTGCAGTAGTCTTTGGGATTGTCAAGCTGGCCATGCCCCAGTCTCAATTGTCCACTCCATGACTGCCTGACTACTTCTGCCTCCCCCTTCTTAGGTCATCTCTTCGCCACCCCAAAATCCAATACCCTAAACTTGTCATTTGTTCCCACGAGCCACGCTGCCCTGATGGGTTTGGTAATTGGCATGTGCATTGTTTCCTAGATTTACAATTTCCTCTTCTGCCATCATTTCCCTTCCATCTTGTAGTCGCCACCATTTCTTCCATGACCACCACTTCTCAGACCCAACAATTGTAATTCTCATGTAAGCCTCTCCTTAACTATTACCACTTTCTTTAAACGCCATCTCCCCTTTGTAGTTCATTCCCCGATTCTCCAATTCCATTCCTAACAATCCACACCTATCCTCCTTGAATCCAACAGCATTTTAATCATCATTTTCTTTTCAAATATCAGCTGTGCTCTCCTCCTGGAGCGTGATGGATCCCTTCCTCACCACTTGCCTTCTTGCTTCTTTGTTTTCCCCATTGGCTGAGGTAACCCATTGTCCCTTAACTGATCAGCGTGCCTCAAACAACCCTTGATCAGCTTAATTGCTCTTACCCTAAGCGTTTTCTGTTATTCTATATAGCTATGTTCCCCCAGTGTGCTGGTTTGTACCACTCCTCTCCTTCACTGCCTTCTGTGGCGCCCACGACTCTATAGAATGCCACTTGTCAGCCTCTCTTCACTTAGACACCTATTCTAATTTCTGAATAATTCAAGTTTTGCCTGGTAACAGGAATATCTGCTTAGTTGACAATGAAACGGATGTACCATCCTTCTGATGTTTCCCACCTTGGCATTTGACCAGCTCAAACCAAGGGACATTTCTGGGTCTGTAACCTGGATTCCCACCGTTATTCCCCATTTGAAAGCAGACACCCAGGGTCCTGCTTAGAATACCCCGGCATTTGCATTCCAGGTGCAGGAAAATCAATGAGATCACCATCTGGCGCCCTGCTGCTGTCGGCAGACGCACCATCTATGCTGTTATTTCATATCTTATTTCGTGCATCAGCCTCGCTGCTTACAGATTCACATTGTTAAAAAAGAATGTGTATGAACATGGCCTACTTTTTTATAATATAGGAACAAACTAAACCGTGTGACATGCAGCCGGCGTTTTCTTTTTCTTTCCAGAATTATGATTTTGAAATATCGAACCACATACTTTGAAACTAGTAGTTCGTTTAGTTAGCAGATATTCAAAGGAAAGTTTGTTTTAAGCCTTGACCATTACTGCAATGGCTAGGAATGGAATTACAAGAATCAATCTACACAATTCAAGCCACGGCAAGACATGGTTATGGCCTGCACAGCACCAACAGAAAACACTGGCAAAGCTAATAGGTCAAAACGGCAAGGCCTATTCGCTTTATAACCCGGGATTTGTAAAACGCAAACTAATCACGCCTAAGGGTCTCAAGGTGCTGTCGGGGAGATTACGTGAGCTGTTGCCCAGGGCCTCATGATGCTGAGCTCATCTGGCTCCGGTGCTGGGGATCGAACCGTTACCCGGTGCTCCGGAGTCTGCGTCACACCTCTGCCAACGCTTGCTAAGTGCTTTCATACGCTCTGCAGAATTCCTCTTAAATCTGGTATGGCTGCTCGGATCAGAGCTTAGAGTTTATCTTTAGCTGGCCAAACCTTCAGAAGTTCTTAGGCTAATTGCGTTTACTGGGGGTGAGAGGATGTCAACCAATTCTTCGAGATGACTATGCAGTTATACTCTAGAACAAAGTCTTTAACCTTTTCTGTAATACAATCTACTTATGTCCCATCAAAATAATGCAGAACTACTAACAAATATAATCTGTGTTGCACTAGTGACCACTTTAGACTAGATTATATTAGTGACCATCATGTGCAAGATAAATAGCAGTGCATCATTCATGTTTGCTAGTTCTGATGTCCAAAAAGCATTATGCATTTGGATTATTTCTACGTTGTACCAATGCCTCTGGCACCAAGGTAATAAGTTTCCCCAGGACAGCACAATTTGTCACTCAAATATCACTTTTAAATATATATTTTTGAAGTTCAGCCATTTTTCGACAAATATGAGCCTGTGAGTTCTGAGACTACATCTTTTTTGTCTTAAATACTCACTTCCCAATTTTAGTATAATATATGTATGTATGTATGCGTCTTGTAAAGCGCACTGCTGCCCTGAGGCGTCGTGGCGCTGTAGACCGCTGGTGAACCTGTCCTGGCTATCCCTGTGAGATGGTCCCTCCTGGGTATCTCCAAGGTGAAACCAGGCATCCCCGGCGAATGTGGGGGGCCGTTGTGGAGATGAGGCAAGCTAATGCCCAGAGTTGCTGAGTGTGATCCCTGGTTAGAGTAGGCACTGAGGCGAGAATTATCGAGTCCGCTGGCCCTGGTCCACGACCCTGCCGCGTCGGGAATTGAACCCTGGTCCCGGGCCGTCCTCTGCTTCCGGGTCTGCTGCCTCTAACCAGTGAGCCACACCACTCCACTATATGAATTCAACTAAGCAAAAGCTTCAGTTTTAGTCATTCAGTCAGTCAAAAAAGCTTTATTACCGGTTAAAAACCATTAAAGCGAAGGATACATAATTACATAAGACAACCAATTGATCACCAGTGAGCAGCAATACAAAGTGTACATGATTAAACAATACACCTAGAACAATAAATAGTATTTCAAATAGAAAAAAAAGGTAAAAACAGGCCACTCAGTGTGGTATTAAAATTCCCTAGTAAATGCAGAGGTGTACTGACAGTTAAACAGTTAAAGCAGCTTTGTCCTTAAGTTTGGCTTCTCTAGCGCACCACATAGAGAACAAGTATCTGGAGGTCGCCAACACAGTCAACGGGGTAGAGTCATATTTCAGCAATCTAAACACAACCCTGTAATCCCTGAAGCCCCTGGACTTGCATAACTGTAGAATCCATTTGGCTCTAGCCGTGGAGTATGAGGGGCAGAAGAGCACAACGTGCAGATCTGTCTCTTCGGCGTATTCACACCCCGGACATAGGCTAGATGCATAATGAGCCATTGACCACTTGTTTGTTTCTGCCCTCACTGGGAGAGATCCATGTCTGAATTGGACATACAATTTCTTCGCCAGTAGGGGCTGAATGTCGTCCAAGAGTTTCTCAAATTGGTACCTGTCCTTGACTTCGAGGAAGCTGCTGGACAACCTACCGAACGATGGTCTTAATGCCATCTGTTCCAATTGGAAATAGTTGAGTGCTTTGACCAGCGCCCTCTTGGGAGTCGTAGCAGAGGAGAGTGCGGGGGCGAGCCACAGATCTCCCTTCCCCAAGGCCAGGCATAGATCTTTAACATGCTTTAACCAAGGGATTTTTCCCACACCCCTTAGCGTCAATAGATGACAAAGTTCCTCCCGATAACTTAAGAGCTCAGGTGTGGACCAGAGTCTCCTCCAGTACAATAGAGGACGGTTAGGGATAACTTCATGTATGGGGACCCGACCCAAGTCAAGGCGTAGCGGGATCAGCGGTGTGCTCTGTGGGAGTCTCAGCAGACGCCTGATGAAACTATTCTCAGAGATAGAGAGCGAGGAGGCATTGGCGTGGCCCCATAGCTCTACACCGTAGAGCACCCCACCTCTTGCTTGTGCTTTATAGATTTCTACTGGAGGTCCCACAATTTTGGATGTGCACTCATTATGTACCTTTAAAGTAGCTCCCGCTGCTTGGGCCAGCTTCATATTTGCCTTGGCTATATGGGTCCCCCATTCCATCTTGTCATTTAGTGTTACCCCTAAATATTCAAAAGTAGAGACTCTTTCAAGGACCGTGCCATCCATATGGGGAAGGGGACAGTTTGGCAATTTAGAGTTAAAGACCATAAATTTGGTTTTGGACAGGTTGATCTCCAGGTTTCTTAGTCTGCAAAAGGAGCAGAAAGCCTCCAATGTTCGCTGAATACCAGTTGAAGATTTTGATAGCAGAAGGGTATCGTCGGCAAACATCAGGGCTGGTATCTTTCGGGCTGCCAAGCTGGAAGATTCCAAGTCCCGCGCGTCCCAAAGATGTTTGATCAACCCATTAAGAAAAAGCGAGAAGAGCGTGGGCGGCCAACACGCGTCCCTGCCTCACTCCCTTTTCCACCAGAAAGGCGGCCGAAAGCTCCCCATTCCTCCCGTACCTCACTCTTGCAAAAGTGCCCTGATGTAGACATTTAAATAATTGGCACAAATAGGCTGGAACACCCATCTCCAACAAAAGGGCCCATAGCTTCTCCCTCTGGACCAGGTCAAATGCAGATCGAAGATCTACAAAGATCAAATACAAACTGCCGGCCCCCAAAGTCACCATCTTCCAGAATACCATCTGTAATCTAAACAGTTGGTCGATGGTGGAAACTTTGGCACGAAAACCCGCTTGTAGGGAGGTCAGGATGTGATGATCGTCCATCCAACACTGCAACCTTGATAGAAGAATGCGGGCCACTAATTTCTGGAAGACGTCAATAAGACTGATGGGGCGGTAGTTGACCGGGTCCAGGGGGGGGATGTCTTTTTATGGATGGGAATAATCTCCGCGCCCAAATATAGGCACATGTAAGGGACCCTAACCTTCTGCTCACTTAGAAACAGGTCTCCCGGTATGCGGTCCAGTCCGGGGGCTTTCCCTGTGGCCAGACTTTTAAGGGCTCCCTGAGTTTCCTGCAGGGTTACTGGATGGCAGTCCGAGTCAGTAGTGACCTTTGTGTCTGGAGCAGGTGTGACTGAGTCTGTTGAGGACACAGTATTAGTATGCGCGAAAAGGGGTTTAAAGTGCGCTATCCACACATCTTCACTCAAATTAGGTGTAATAGCACTCGACCCCTCGGACGAACCTGATCTGACCAGGTTCCAAAATGCCCTGTAATCACGTCCATCAAGGGCGTCTTTTATGTTATCCCATCTACGGGCCTCCCATTCTGATTTGGACTCCACTGTAATGCTTTTGTAAGCGAGTCTGGCCCCTCTTATACTCTCAACTGAGCCAGTTTTAACCTCCCTAACAAGGGCGCGTTTTGCCTCCCTACAGGATTTGTTAAACCTCTGCTCCTGGATTCTTGGCCGGACCCTACCGTGAGCTGAGATATAGAAATAATCAGCTAGGGAGGTGAATAAATTGAGTGAATGAGCTCAAACGCCCGAAAGTAGGAGCAATCATAAGTAACTGGCAAAAAGAAAGCCTCTGCAAAGGACGAGGCAACTAGTTGGTAGAGCTCAGATACTTTATCCGATGCCAGTGCAAACTTAGCCCATTTAATACGTCTGCCTCCTGCCACAGTGATTAAATTGGGGTTTGGGTAAGGATCGTGCTCCCCCACTCCAAGTTTACTGCCCAATGCTGAATGAAGTTCTAGAGACAGGAGATTGTGGTCACTATCCACTCTCTCAATTACAGTGAAGGTCTTAATTTGGGACCACAATTCAACATTGACCATAATATAGTCAATGGTCGTAGTTTCCCCCGCTCTATTATAAGTGGGCTTCCCTGGGGAGTCGGTAGAAAGTCTGCCATTGCAAGCTCTAAGGGAATGGGAGACTAAAAGCTTATTTATCTGCAGCGCCAATGGAGTCAGGCGCTTATCTGGATACAATAAGCACTCCTGAATATGCCAGATAGAATCCTCCTCTGCAGTTACAGACTGGATCCCCACCAATGGTTCAAAATGACAATTAAAATCACAACCCAATATTCTATGTGTAGGAGCAGGGTACAGTGCGAGGAGTTCGTTAATAGCCTCAATCAGGGGAGTGGGGTGCAGGTAGATATTGAATATCACTGCTGACGTGCCATCCAGATATTTAAGGGCAATGCACAGAAGATCCGGGGAGTGTGTATCGATCACGGTCACTGAACACCCCAGATGAGTAGCTACCCATGTGCACAAGCCCCCCGATGGTCTACCCCTCAATCCCTGTGCAGCTGGAATGTGGTAGCATGCATAGCCCACCCTAAGGGGGACGGATGTCATCCAGGTCTCTTGGAACAGACACACGTCGTATTGATCCACCAACTCCCCCCAATCTGGGTTCGATAACTTAGAGCCTAACCCCGCTACATTCCAAGACCCTATAAATGAGCTACGTAGCTGGGGCCTTGTGGAATTGGCTATGGCGGGCAGTGGCAAACAAATACAAGGGAATACGATCTTTATCATTGTACCAAGGGGAGGAGGCTAGTCAATCCACATTATTCAAAGCACTAAATCTATTTTCCACAGGTATATTATATTTAGACCTCTCACCGTCCTTATGATAGTAGGATGCTCCAAAACCACCAGGGAACCTTTCCTGTGGGTAAAAATACCCTAAGTGAATGGGGGTAATCGGGCCTTGATGACAGGGTCCGCCCCATTCTAGTATATGATTAACCACGCCAGGATCTCTAAAATTAATGATCACACAATCCCCACCAATATCTTTAGTATTATTCCCTATCCAACTAACTCTTCTGGCAAATAATATTTCCCCTTGACCTGAATTCGTTAGTGGCCTGCATTTGTTCAACCAGAATATGATTTTATTCTTTAGCTCGGTGAACGTTTCGCCTCGCTCTTCTGCCAATGGTGGAACTTCAGATAGTACCACTACGTAGGGTGAGGCCTCTGGAGGTAGCTGGATGGAGGGTAGTGATTGTTTGGGGGTATTGACTGGCGGTTTAGGTGTAGACTTATGAGGTACCATTCCTCAAATTGGCAGCTGTTTATTCTTCCCCGTTGAGGTTGGTGTCGGGATACTGGTGCAAAGACCCGCTATGCTTGAGTGTCCGCTTGGGAGAATAGCGGGGCAGAAATTGGTAGGTCCAGTAGGACAATTGGTCATAGACGATGGACCTGGCCCTTGTTCCCGTTTATCTGGTCGAGGTCCTACACCTTGACTTTGGTCTTGGATTGTCTGTTTAGCATTGCCTATGTCCGGAGTCGGGAAAATATTCCCAGTCGGCGATGTTGGCTGGGGGGCTACGCCACTTTTTGTATTTATCATGGACACAACTTTATCAATTCTACTCATCAGGGTTTTAAACTGAGATTTTATAAGTTGTTCCATATGAGCTTGCAAATCGATTATTAAGTGGGTATCCCACAGAGGAGGAGCTAGAGTGGAAAAAGAGGAACCTGCATCTGGCTGTGGAGTGTCAGAGGCAGGTGTGGTGGGCCTAGCGGCTTTTTTTGTGGTTTAGGCTTCTTTTTTCTAGGGCAGTTCTTGGATGGCTTGTTAACTACCTGACGAGCCAGAGGGGGAGGAAGATTACTACTAGAGCCTACCTCTGACTCTATCTGAGCGCACGGAAGGTCCGCAAAGGAGGTTGCTAACAGCGAGTCAGGCGAGTTAGCTGTGGCTAAAGAAACATTCCCAGGTGGCGTATTAGGTAGTATAGTAGGTGTCAGCGAGAGACGCCTTTCGGTGTTTTCTATGGCCGAAGCTACCACCGTTATAGTCTTTTGAAGCATTTTGTCTATTGCAGTTAGGCTTGGGAGTGGTGTTGTTGAGACGGCTGTTTGGCGTGTAATAGGACGTGTGGTTGGGGGAATGGTTTTGCCCATAATTCCGATCAAAAGGTTCACACCAAATGTAGAAAAAAAAGTACTACAAAATGTGATTTAAAACTACTTAAAATACTAATGAGAAAAACACGTAAACGTACTGAGTCTACAATTAGGAGTTGTCACAGAAATAGTAATTGACTGACTAGTTAAAACATTACTAAAGTTCATATGTCCAATTCGACCACCTCAATCCCTGTGTTGTCCATCCTTGGGAGTAGGCCCGGCCCTGCCTCTTCTGGCCCCTGACGGCCACAGACAGCCCGCCCTTTGCCCGGGCTTAGCCCGGCGCCTGCCCATGCGCGTCCTGCGCGGCGGGAGGAACCGGTCAATGAATTACTTCCGTTCACCTGGGGGAGGGGCAAGCAATCCGGTCGGCGCTAGGTCCTTGGGCGCAGAGTTCTTTACTAGGCACACCCCAACAGCGGCGCGATGCGTTTCCCGGGAAGCGCGAGAGGTGTTTGTAGCCCCCGTTCAACTGGGGGAGGGGCAAGCAATCCGGTCGGCGCTGGGTCCTTGGGCGCCGAGTTCTCTACTAGGCACACCCCAACAGCGGCGCGATGCATTTCCCGCGAAGCGGTAAGCGCGAGAGGTGTTTGTAGCTCCCGTTCACCTGGGGGAGGGGCAAGCAATCCGGTCGGCGCTGGGTCCTTGGGCGCAGAGTTCTTTAGTAGGCACACCCCAACAGCGGCGCGATGTGTTTCCCTGTGAAAATGGTAACACACCTTTCAGCTACCAAGGGATGCAGAAGTGCGTAGTAACACAGGCACCATGCAGCAGTATTTAATGAATGCGCAGTGTGGCCCTCGTGCATGTCCCAACAGGTCCGCAGCAGAGGTAGGGGCCTTCCAGATATCAGCCGCCACCACTATGAAGGCTGGAAAAGGGGGAGATAAATGACAACAGGCAGACTGGTATGGTCATTAAGTTTTTGCGGCCCCGCCTTCTCACCTCAACACCAGAACTTCAATATGTGTGTCCAGGACGGGCCGGTGCAGCACAAGTATCCAGCCGAGTCCACAGGCTGGAGGAAAACTCCCAACGAGCCCCAGCAGTGCACCGGTAATACAGGCTCACTTATAGTGCAGAGGCCGCACCCCTAGGATCTCGTCCTCGCCACAGGGCCCAGTGGCGCAGCCAGGTCAGGTCCGGTCAGCGGTGTTCCGTCGGTTCCCGGGGCAGATCGAAAGGATCACCAGTGCTCCTTGGGCAAGACAAGCAGCATCTCATGCCCCCGGGAATGCCTCAGTTGGCGTGAGAGCCCCAGTAGCAATAGCGCACCTGCAGGTAGGGAAAGTGCGCCACAGAACTCCCGCCGCTACATCCCAGCAAAGCCACACACCTCAGGGTAGTCCAGTCTGGTCGCTCACGGCAGCACAACCACAGTCCAGGTATCCGTTTTAGTAGGCTAGGCTGCACATAGGAGAACTACTTGTAGTCGCAGGAGATCTTCCAGTAGTAGCTTATGAGTTATTCAGCAGAGAGGCCTGCTCTGGAACTAAATCTAAAAGTCATGCGCCTACATCAATGACCATATTTTGTGGAAAATGTTTTTGACTTCTAGTTATAGCTAGTGTATCGCACAGCAGTTACTTGAAGAATAGACAAAATAACTTGTTTATGGATATTAATTTGATGGTAAATTAGAAACAAGACTTTAGTATGTCCTTTATTTTCCAGCTTTGAAGACGTTAATGCCATGTAATGCATCTATTGGCAATCTTCATCTCAAAAAGCTTGCCTTACTAGTGAAAGCTGAAGCTATGGTCCGAGACGGTGATCCTGGCTACTTCGAAGAAGCTGTGAAGTCCATAGAAGAGGTAATTGTGATTTTAGTACCTTTGGGGTACCCATAAATACTGCTGTTTATTTGAGTTAAATGTGGGCCACACATGAAATGTAAAATTCTGCACAACTGAAATATCAAAGGTTCTCCAGAACCAGAATATCAAGAGTTCGAGAGCCACATCACATTGGCCATATAGCTTGCCATAAACCCTTTACCTAATGCCTTACTTGATTATGCATTGCCCTCCTAGCAAGAATGCATTGCCCCAGATTTCCATTCTATGTGAACTAACAACAAATGTAGCTTTCGGATCAGGTATTTTCTAAGCCTCTATTTTTATGTTCAAAATGTTCTATTGTATTTTCAGCTAACAGATACACAGAATAATCAAAGCAAAGATAACAGTAGGTTGCATAAAAGTTTTGAAGTGTTCCCTCAAGTGAACATAGGCATATATTTCAAAAGTCCATGTTTCTCCAGTATTGTATTTTTTATGGATTCACATGCTTGAATCCTCCCTGTCGCCATGGTGGGAGTCCCACGGTAACAGAAGAAATAGCAGTAATTAAACATCACCATAGACCAGAAAATTCAGTGAAGTAACTTGTCAGCCTCATTTTATAACATCCACATTTCAGCCAATCACAACAGAGACCTCAGTTTCCTTCCCCACAGAGCCACCATAGCTCAGATTTTTTACCACACGTTGTGTGATAGGGAGTCTCCCAGTTTAAAAAAAAAAAAGCATATGTTTTACGTTTTAGTTTTAACAGGTACATCTATTAGAAAAACAGACATTTGGCGTAGAGGCCTCAGGTTTCTTCAAGGCAGTCGGGTACATGGAGGCCATTGTAGGTTCCGAGTATTGTCATAGTGCATTATGTACAACATCATGTTGGACAGTTCTGTTAAACAGTTTCTTACAATCATCAGATGGATTATTTTAATGGTGATGCAGAACACATGAAGAACTGAGGAAGAGAATAATTGAAATAGATCAAATAAACTAACCCCCCCCCCCCCCCCCCCCCCCCCTTTACCCAACTCATCTGGCCCTACCCTGTCACGCAGTCTTGACAACACGCTCCCTCTGGTGCTCCCTCTGGGCAGATTGAGTTCTGAAAATGGACACTTAATAGAGTTAAATCACCAGGCTAGGCGCAGGGCTGCATTATATGTGCTGAGTGGGCCTGGGTTAAAAGGGGCTCCTACTGATCGAGTACTACAGGGACTGGTGCCGGTACAAGTGTCTTGAAAGCTTCCAGAATAACATCCCAGTCCATGGAGATCATATTTTTATGCAGACCGCTGGCTTTCTCACGTCTAATTGCTGCACTTTCTACGCCACCCCACCTAACTACCTCTCCATGCCATGCGTGGAGCGGTGGGGGTTTGGCTGACTTCCACCGCATGGTGATGGAGCGTTTGGCCATCAGGAGGGCCAGATCAACAAAGCGCAGCTGTACTTTGAGTTTTGGAACACCGGGTCAGACCTAACAGACAGCTACCTGTTGTACTCGGCACAGGGAGGCCCGTGGCCTGAGCTCCGCTCAGTTACAATATTTCCTCTTCAAATTTTGACCTCCAGTCTCAGCTTTTGCTACTCTCAAGTTATTTGTTAGACATTATACTTTTGCCCTTCCTTACTGTTGAGATGCCAGAGCCTAAAAAAGGCTGGTTAGGCCCTGTAAGACATGTGGGAAGTGTAGGCTATTTTCTGAAGACCCCCACAAACAGTGCCTATATTGCCTCTACCCTCGCCACAAACTCAGGCAATGCATGTATTGCTGCACTTTTTCAGCTAAAACCCTCAAAGACTGGGAGGGTAGGCTGCTACTCTGGCTACAAAAGAGGAAGGCTGTATCAGACTCGGAGTCTGAACCTTAGGAAAAGGCCCATTCTTCCTCAAGGAAAGAAAGGAGGGCAGTCCCTCCTCACATCATGGGGACTCTAGGAGATCTAATTCCCTGGACAAATCTGAACCAAAACACCGCAAGAAACCTCAGGCAGGGGCTTCAAAGCCCTCTTCAGCTCCTGCGTCTGCTTCTGTGTCTCCTCTACAGAGACCAATCTTCTCAACCGTTGACGGCATCGCCGTCGGCGAAGATCCCACCACCCTCAAGAAAACTTTGGGTTCCTGTACCGTTGACGGCTTTGTCGACGAAGCTTTCACCGTCGACGAGAATTTCACCGTTGACCACCGGCCTGTAGACGACTCCAACGACGACGGCCCCGCAGATAAAGGCTGTCCACGCACTGTCGACGGTGCCACAGACTATCGCATTCGCGGTTGCACCGTTGTGGAGCACGTCAACTAAGGGAAAAATCAGTCTCCTTCAGCCCAGGCAGATTAAGGATTTTTCCAAGATATCCCCTTTACCTCCTGCTCGCCTTTTGGACTCCCAAGACTCAAAGGATGAAAGTATGTTTGGCCCTGCATACATTCCATTGCAGTTAAGGGTCACGTGCCAAGATTCTGATGATAAGGACATTGAGGACAATGATCCATCTTCTTACCTGGCAGGGGAATTTTCTTTTGCAGAACAAGATATCTGTCATGCAGAGGCCGGATTCCTTCCAGGAATGTTACCCTTATGATGATAGGGAGGGGGGAGCGTAATCAGTTTAGGGAACCATCAATGAAAGTTCCAGTGTCTCTGGTATCTGATCTCCCTCATATGATTGACGACTATTCCAGGCATTTTCTGTACACAAATGCTCCAAAGAGGCCTTTACCTCCCCAACAGGTACCCATGATTCTTCCGGGCCAAAGCACTCTCAAATCCCTTAGGGAAAGGACCCTCCCTCCTCCTATAGTCATCACAGAGGATACTTAGGAAGCTCAGACGGAGGAAGGGGAAATACAAACAGCCCCTAAGCCACCATCTCCTATCCCTCCTGCTGCGGATTCCCCTCCTGCAGATATTTGGGGATTTCATGATCTTCTAGAGCATGCCTCCAAACGTTTTGATTTGCCAATGCCAGCTAAGCAAACAATGTTTTCTATATGATTTTAAACCAGGCACTCAACGTTCAGTGAGAACAATCCCTGTAGTTGACTTTCTATGGCAAGAAGAGCCAAAGCTAAGGAAAACACCTGCCTCTGTTCCAGCTGTCATTCCAAAACTGGACAAAAAAACAAGGCTTCTGACGACTCACCTGCATGCCTCACTGGTTACCTGAGACCGAACTCTGTCATCAATCAAGCAGCGCAAAGAAGAGCCAAGAACTCCGCATCCCTGTGCACAGCCCCACAGGATAAGGAGGGTTTGCGGCTTTGACAATATTGGTAAGAGGTTCTCGGAATTGGTGGCCTCCATTAGAGCCTCTAATGCCATGGCCATTCTTGGGAGGTATGACCAGCAGATGTTGTCAGACATCTCTACTCTGTTGGGAGTATCTCCCGAAGGTAACAAGAAAGAGGCTAAAGATATTCTATCTGAAAGAGACAATTAGTTATGGATTCCTAACCTTAGAATTACCCACAGGTGTCAGACTTGATCCGGAGAATTTTTTCCTCCGCAGTGCCCCTGCGTGTCGATAGGTGGCGTTGGTTGACTCCTATTTCGTAGTTGGCGTCTTGGTCGCTGGAATGACATTGTTGTATCTACTTAGATGCTGCCCTCACGCGCTGACGTCAGTTCTTTCTTTTTCTGCTCCAGCCAGTGCAGATCCGGAGAGAGCAGTACGTTGAGTCACTTGCGACTTTTGTCAACATCTTTTTTGAGTCATTCGACTCCTGGTGCACGGAGGGATGTCACGTCGGACCCGCTTCAAGGTTTGCGACTCCTGTCACAAACTGATGTCAGTCACAGACCTGCACCTCGTGTGCCTTTTGTACTTGGAGAGTGACAACGACCCGAAGTCGTGCTCCGACTGCTGGGCCATGAACCCGAAGTCTTTGTGGGAGCGGTCCTGAAAGCTTCTCGAGGCCCGGCAGTCCGCTCCGCGCTGTTTGAGGTCCCGGTCGTGAGGGAGGTTGCGGGACCGATCACGGAACCACCACCACCACTCATCATCGAAGTCTTCGTCTTTGGGTAAGTCGAAGCACAAGAAAAAGGCGAAGAAGCATCGTTGCTCTTCGCGTTCTCCCCGTCTGTCGGCTGACGCGACGCAGGAAGCGGAAGGTAGTCCTCCATCTCTGCCCACGGAGCCTGTTGGGTCAACTCTGGCCTTCTCTCCCTTTCCGGGAGCCAGAGCGACCCCTGCCCAGCTTCGCAGCTTTTACGAAGCATTGCACTCCATCTTTGGGCAGCTCAACTCCGCTGGCGTGTCCTCGGGACCCGGTTGGGGGCTCTAGGCCTTCGATGCCGGAGGCTTCGGCTCTGGCGTTGCAAGCCCCCCAAGGATCCAGGCCTTGATCCGGATTGGTGCCGGTCGACCTCGTGATACCTCCTCCGGCACCGAAACCAGCGATGACACCCACCCCACCCCGGCGCAGACCAGTACTTTTATACCCCTGTTCTCCCTTGATGTTTCCTACCGCCCTGAGTGGCTACCAGGAGGGGATGAGGAGGACTGGGAGGGCTCTGTGAACTCTCTTGCAGACCAGTTGGAGGAACCGGACTGGAGAGAGGAGTTGGGTGATGCCAGTGGTCTGGACACCTCCCAAGACCTTGACATGCTTTCTCCCCCTACCGTGGCTACGTAGGGGGGTGCTTCTTATGCAGTGGTGTTGCGTAGGGCGGCTGAGGCCTTAAACTTCGATATTCCTACGGTGGCGGTCAGGAGTAGCCTCCTGACCGAGGTGCTTTAACCGGCAGCGGCCTCTTTGGAGTCCCTGCTGCGTTCAATTAGGGCCCTCACGGACATCCTTTTGGGCACTTGGTCCCAGCACTGGAGCTCCTGTGGATAGGATGATTGCCCGACGGACTGTCCGGCCTTGGGCGACCCCATTTTCCTCTCTCACGACCCCACCCCTGAGAGCTTGGTAGTCAAAGCCTCGACTTCCAAGTGCACATTCCCTAACGCACCACCTGATAGGGAATCCAAGAAGCTGGACCACCTTGGGAAGATGTTTTCTTCCTTCAGCTTGGGACTGCGGTTGGTGAACACCGCATTTGTCTCTTGGGCTGTTACTCCCACTCTGTGTGGGACACTGTTGCGCAGGTGCTGCCACAGTGCCCGGAGGAGGATGGGGCTGTGCTCTCATGTGTAGTATCCGAAGGGAGAGATGCAGTGAAGTTCCCCATCCGATGTGGGCTGGACACTGCCGACTCACTGTACAGGATGATTTCCACGTCGGTAGCCCTTAGACGCTACGCCTGGTTGAGGTCTACTGGATTTTCGGGTGATGTCCATACTACGCTTTTTGACATGCCCTTTAATGGCCGTCGATTGTTTGGCGATAAGGCGGACAACGCGCTTGAGCGTTTTAAGGACTGCAGGGCTATGGCCAGGTCCTTGGGCCTTGAATCCACCACTCGCCCAGCGCAGTCTGCCTTTCGCCCCTTTCGTGGCTACGGGATATTCGGGCTATGATTCCGATCTTTCAGCCTCTATCCCGGGTTTCGGTTCAGAATGACCCTTAGGCTACAGGGCTTCATGGCCTCCTGCATCCTGGTGGTGGACTATGCCAGGTGGCATATGCGGGCTCTGCAGTGGGACCTGTAGTTCCAGTGGTACAGCATCAGGGGAATCTTTCCTATTGTATCCTGATCTAGTAAGGCACTGCACGCCAATTGCAGTGGTGGCTAAAGGACCGCAATTGGGTTAATGGCAAATCTCTCTCCTTTCCCCAACCAGAGTTCACTGTGGTGACAGATGCATCACTGCTGGGGTGCGACGGCCACATGGGAGAGTCCGAGATCAGAGGCATCTGGTCTCAGGCGGAGTCTGGGCTCAATATCAACCTTCTGGGCGGGGTGGGGTCGTGGGCCCTATGCCAAGAGGCTCCTCCGCCTTTGGACATGGCTGGAACATCAGGGCATATCCCTAGTGGTTCAACACCTGGCAGGTTCTCTGAAGGCGACCGACCGACCTGCCCTGGTCAGACCGGATCGCTCCCCCCGCCACCGCTGCCAGGCCGAGTCTCTGCCCCTGTGTGGAGTGGCCCCCTGCTCTTGTCCGCTCTCTCGGGCCGCTAAGGTTTGCCGACTGGACTCGTGTCCTGCTTTAGCTGCTTTGCCTCGTGTTGCTGTCTGTTCCGTCGCCCCCCTGCCCCTTGTAAATTAGCTACGCCTTTGTATTTTGTGCCTTAAACTCGGTTGCTGCTCCTATTGTATTTTGTCTGATCACTGTACTCACTGTTCCGTCGCTCCCCTGCCCCTTGTAAATTAGCTCCGCCTTTGTATTTTGTGCCCTAAACTCTGTTGCTGTTCCTATTGTATTTTGTCTTATCACTGTTCTCACTGTACTCACCCCCTGTTCCCCTGACCCACCCCGCTCCCTGCTGCTGCTCCCCCGCGGCCCCACCCACGCTCCCTCCGCATCTCCTCACCGCTCCCCCCCACTCGCCACCCCGCTCCCGCCTCCCAGCTGCCCCTCCCTCGCTCCGCCCCCCCCCCCCCCAACTCTACATTTATGGCAGAGTGCATGCGTACGCGCAGCGTTGACGCGCAGCGGGCGCGCAAATGGTGCGCCGAAGGCGCGCCAAAGGTAAGCCCGTCTGTGCCCGTCCGCGCCTGGACCGCGCCCAGTGCCAGGACCCCTGGCCCCCACCGATGCAAGACGACCCGACATACCTATGACGCCGCCGCCCTCAACACACTCAATACCGGCCGGAACCCCGCCTGCTGCCGGGCCGCCCCGAAACGCTTTCACGGACCCTTCACCTGCATGACCTGCAAGTTCACCTGCCTCCAAACCTGCACCGCACCCGCCAAGCCAAACACCAGCAGCAACCTCAAGTGCATCCTGCTCAACACCCGCTCGGTCCACAGACACGCCGTGGAACTCTGGAACCTGCTCGACACAACATCACCAGACGTCGCCTTCCTCACGGAAACCTGGATGAACGCCTCCTCAGCGCCCGCCATCGCCATCCCGGACGGGTACAAAATCACCAGGAGGGACCGCGTCAACCAGACCGGAGGAGGCATCACCATCGTCCACAAGAACACCATCCGCATCACGGCCGACTCCAACGACACCTTCGCCGCCGCCGAGCACCTCCACTTCCAGATTCACACCGACCCGAAGACGACCCTCAGAGGCACCCTCATCTACAGACCCCCGGGACCACGCACACAATTCAGCGAAAACATCACGGACTTCATCAGCCCACACGCCCTCCCCTCCACCGACTACATCCTCCTAGGGGACCTCAACTTCCACCTGGAGAACAACAAGGACCGCAACACCGCCACCCTGCTGGACAACCTCGCCAACCTCGGACTCAAGCAACTGGTCAACACCCCCACCCACTACGCCGGCCACACGCTTGATCCCGTCTTCTCATCCAGCATGCACATCACCTTCAGCCACTCCACCGGACTCCACTGGACTGACCACAGCTGCGTCCACTTCAGCTTCAGAAGAACCACAACCCACCACCACCCGCAACAGGTCCCTCACAGAAGCTGGAGCAAGATCACCGCCGACCAGCTCACCACCTCCCTCAGCCAGAACCCACCCACCAGCACAACGGACCCCAACGAAGCAGCCCTCAACTTCACCCAGTGGCTGACTGCCTGCGCCGACGAACTCGCACCACTGAAGAACCCACCCAGCAGACCCAGAAGCAAGAAGGCCTCCTGGTTCACCGACGAGCTCAAGGACTCCAAGAAGACCTGCCGCACCCTCGAGAAAGCCTGGCTCCTCGACCGGACCACTGACAACATGACCGCACTCAAACACGCCACCCGCCAGCACCACCAGCTCATCCGCACCACCAAGAAGAAGTCACTGAAGGAACGACTGGACAACAACGCCCACGACAGCAAGGAACTTTTCACCATCGTCAAGGAGTTCTCCAACCCCAGCACCGGCAACAACGACATCACAAGATCTCTGCGACTCTCTCGCCTCGTTCTTCCACCGCAAGATTGCCGACATCCACAACAGCTTCGGCGCACCACCCACGCACCCAACCGTCAAACCAATGCCCCCACTGCCACCCTCCGCACCTGGACCACGGTGACCACCGAAGACACAGCCCACACGATGAACACCATCCACTCCGGATCTCCGATTGACCCCTGCCCCCACCACGTCTTCAACAAGGCCAACTCCACCATCGCACCCCAACTCCGAGACGACATCAACACCTCCTTCGACACCGCCACCTTCCCGGAAAGCTGGAAGCATGCCGAGCTCAGCGCCCTACTGAAGAAACCAACAGCGGACCCCACCGACCTCAAAAACTTCCGCCCCATCTCGCTCCTTCCTTTTCCTGCCAAAGTCATCGAGAAGATCGTCAACAGACAGCTTGCCGCCTTCCTCGAGACAAACAGATCCCTCGACCCCTCGCAGTCCGGTTTCAGAGCCAACCACAGCACCGAGACCGCCCTCATCGCAGCAACCGACGACATCCGAGCCCTGCTCGACAATGGGGAAACAGCGGCACTCATCCTCCTGGACCTCTCCTCAGCGTTCGACACTGTCTGCCACCGCACCCTAATACAACGCCTCAGCAACATCGGCATCCAAGAGAAGGCACTGGAGTGGATCGTCTCGTTCCTCGCCGGAAGAACACAGAGAGTCCGCCTCCCCCCGCTTCGATCCGAGGCCACCGAAGTCATCTGCGGTGTTCTGCAAGGATCATCACTCAGCCCCACCCTCTTCAACGTCTACATGAGACCTCTTGCCGTCATCGCACGCCAACACGACCTCAACATCATCTCCCACGCCGACGACACCCAGCTGACCCTCTCCCTCACCAGAGACCCCGACACCGCCAGAACCAGCCTACACGAAGGGATGAAAGACGTCGCCGATTGGATGAAGAACAGCCGCCTGAAACTGAACTCAGACAAGACATAAGTCCTCATCCTGGGACCATCACCCTCCGCCTGGGACGACTCCTGGTGGCCCCCAGCCCTAGGCACCACTCCCAAGCCAACAGACCACGCACGCAACCTGGGCTTCATCCTGGACTCCTCCCTCTCGATGACCAGACAAGTCAACGCCGTCTCCTCATCATGCTTTCACACCCTACGCATGCTTCGCAAGATCTTCCGATGGATCCCAACCGAAACCAGGAAGACGGTCACCCAGGCCCTCGTCACCAGCCGACTGGACTACGGAAACACCCTCTACGCCGGAACCACAGCCAAGCTACAGAAAAGACTCCAATGCATCCAGAACGCCTCCGCCCGACTCATCCTGGACATCCCCCGACGCAGCCACATCTCCGGCCACCTGAGGGACCTGCACTGGCTCCCCGTCAACAAGAGGATCACTTTCAGGCTCCTCACCCACGCACACAAGTCTCTCCACGACCTGGGCCCGAAGTACCTCAACGACCGCCTGACCTTCTACACGCCCACCCGCCAGCTACGGTCTACCAGCCTCGCCCTCGCCGCCATACCACGCATCCGAAAAGCAACCGGAGGCAGATCCTTCTCCTACATGGCGGCCAAGACATGGAACTCCCTCCCCATCCACCTTCGGCTGACCCAGGACCATCTCGCCTTCAGCAGACAACTTAAGACCTGGCTGTTCGAGCAGTAGCGGACCCCCTCCCCCAAGCGCCTTGAGACCCTCCCGGGTGAGTAGCGCGCTATACAAGTGGTATGATTGATTGATTGATTGATTGATTGAACGCCAGGGCGGACGATCTCACCTGAAGCTGCATGATGGAACACGAATGGCATCTTCACTGAGGTGGTGCGAGGTCTCTTTCAGCAGTGGGGAGAGCCTTGGTTAGATCTATTCGCCACCGAAGAGAACGGGGAATGTCAGCAGTTCTGCGCGTTGGAATTTCCAAGGCGGCACTCACTAGGCAACGTTTTTCGTTGCGAGTTGAGTTGCGGTCTTCTATAAGCCTTTCCGCCTATATCACTTCTGCCCAGAGTGCTGAAGAAGATCAAGCACCACCAAACCCAGGTTATTCTTGTGGCCCCGGATGGGGCACGAAGAGACTGGTATCCCGAGCTATTATACATGGCCATCGATCCTCCGATCAGACTGCCTCTTCGGTAGGATCTTCTTTAGCAATAGCAGGGGACGGTCCTCCACCCGAACCTGTCCAGCCTCCATCTCCTTGCGTGGAGATTGAGCGGCGACCGATGACAGCTTTCAACCTTCCTCCCGAAGTCTGTAATGTTATCTTGGCAGCCAGGCATCCCTCCACCAAAACGGTATACACCTGTAGATGGAACAAGTTTGTGGCATGGTGCGCTGCAAAGGCTGTGGATCCCCTTTCTGCCTCCCTTTTAGAGCTTCTCCCCTTCATTCTTTCTTTGGCCCAGCAGGGCTCTGCTCTGGGCACTTTCATAGGCTATCTTTTGGCTATTTCGACATTCCTTTGGCTGCCCTGATCAGCCTTCTCTTTTCAAGTCCCCTATTGTAAAACGCTTCCTTAAGGGCATTGCTCACTTGTTTCCTCCAACTCCTTTTGTGATGCCCCATTGGGACTTGAACCTGGTTCTTTCTTATCTTATGTGTGCTCCTTTCGAGCCGCTACATAACTGTCCTCTCAGACACTTGACCCTTAAAACTGCCTTTCTGGTTGCCATCACCTCTGGTCGCAGGGCGAGTGAGCTACAAGCCCTTTCTTCTAAACCTCCTTTCCTGGCTGTTCATCCGGACAAAGTTGTCCTCTGTACTAGGCCTTCTTTCCTTCCCAAAGTGGTTACCTCTTTCCATATCGGACAGACCATCACTTTGCCCTCCGTCTGGATCAAAACGTGCGCTTTCGTTCTATCTGGATCGCACAAACAATTCCGGGTGGATGATTAGCTCTTTGCTGGTTATGTGGGTGCCAAGAAAGGTCAAGCCGTGAAAAAACAAAACCACTCCAGATGGGTCGCCCCTTGCATCAAGATCTGCTATTCCTTAGCAAAAAAGGAAACTGCAGTGGGTTTGCGTGCCCATTCCACCAGGGCGACGGCAGCCACTACTGCTTTGGGACGTGGAGTCCCCCCCCCCCCTCTTGACATCTGCCAGGCAGCTACGTGGGCTTCACTGTACACGTTTACCAAACCCTACTGCCTGGACAGCCAAGTCCGGAGAGACTGCTTCTTCGGCCGTTCAGTTCTCCTGGACTTTCTGGTGTGAACATGGTTAGCGGACCCACCACCGGGGTTGGGATTGCTGGGGTATCTATTCTAAGGTGAGGAATCCTTCAGTAACGATATATATGTAAGGGACATGCATTAGTTGTGGATTCCTCATTGCCCACCCATCTTCCCCGTTCTGCGAACTGACTTCTAGGATAAGGGACTTCTTTTTCAGGGTCCTAGTGTTTGTGCACCAGTGGTCAGTGTCTTGCATGACTCTGTGCTTCTGGCATGGAGTGTCGTTTTAATAACTGATGTCAGTGCACGATGGCGGCGTCTAAGTAGATATTGATGCCAACGATGAACACAGAGTCGACCGACACCACTTAACGACGCGCAGGGGTATTGCTGAGGAAAAAATTCTCCGGATTCAGTCTGACGCCTGGGGGTAATTCTAAGGTGAGGAATACATAACTAATCTGTCTCTTACAGATATATCGTTACCGAAGGTAAGTAACTTGTTCATTGGAGGGAGAAAGAACGTCTTCGGAGCTTATTGAAATAGCCATGGACGTTTCATTCACTGCGTTTCACCAGATGGTAGGACCGCCGGTTCTGCGTCACCATGGATGGCTAAAGGCAACCACCTTTCATCCAGAGGTCCAAGCCAAGGTCTTAGACATGCCTCTTTCGATGGAGAGTGCTTGTTTGATAAGCACATAGACGAGGTGCTACAATCTATAAAGGCAGACACAGACAAAGCCTTAGGCAATCTCCAGCAGCGCCGCTTTCGGTCATTTCGGGGAAGAGTGCAGGGGCAATTCTTATCCCGTGTGCAATTTCAATAGCAGTACCAGCCATATCAACTGGTCTTTTCAATCCAGCACCACTCAGCCTTATTCGAGACCGGCAGTATGCAAGAGGCAGCAATTTGCTGGAAAGTCCCAAGACTCCAATAGGAGGCAATGAAGTTAATCAGGTTCTGCTACTATAATCCCACACTATGATCACGTCTTTCCCACATCCTTGCGGAAATGGAACTCAATTTCTTCAGAAAAATGAGTTCTACTCATCTTCCAGCTCGGCCACATACTGGAGTTCATTCTGCATCCTCCAAATGTTCCACCACGGAAAGTTCTGCTCTGTCACCTTCCTGATCTCAAAAAGGAGATAAAGTCACTTCTCAAGCAGGCCATAGAGGAAGTACCCCATAGCCAGCAAAATCAGGGATTTTATTCTCACTTCTTCCTCATCAAAAAGAAAAATGGAAAATGGAGGCAGGTCATGGACCTCAGAATGCTGAACAAATTAATCAAAAAACAGTCTTTTAGGATGCTCTCTCTTCAGAAGATTCTTCTTCTCATGGAAACAGGGGATTACCTGGCTTCTCTCAATCTCCTTGATGCCTTTTTCCATCCATCCCAGTGTTTAAACTGCTTACTAGTCGGATTCAGGCATGGGAATCTATTAAAGACTCAATACTGGAGAAAAAATAAGTTACTTATCTGTAAACTGTTGTTCTCCAGAATTTATATATTTTATAGATTTATATGCTACCCGCCCTCCTCCGCCAATTAGGCTTGCCAATTACCTCAGAGTTCGGTATACCTATCCTCCCAAATTAGGCTCACCAATTACCTCAGAGTTTTGTATACCTATCACTTGTGCTCGAAATCTGAGGTATGGTGGCTCTTTGGGGAAGGAAACTCTGTGGTCTCTGCTGTGAGTGGCTGAAATTTGGATGTTATAAAATGAGGCTGAAAAGTTACTTAAGTGAGTTTTCTGTTCTATGGAAGTCTATGGTGATGTTTTATTACTGCTATTTCTTCTGTTATCATGGGACTCCCACCATGACGACGGGGAAGATTCAAGCATGTGAATCTATAAGCGATATCAATACTGGAGAACCACAGTGTACAGGTAAGTAACTTGTTTTTTCTTAGAAGGTTAGGAAAAATACATAGCTCTGGATCATTCTCAATCTATATATGACAAATTCATGATTTTCTGAAGGGGGTAATAAATACAATGGGGCCTAGTTAGAGTTTGGCAGAGTAGGACATCTGCCAAAAAGTGTCAGATGCCTCGTCCACCGTGTTTAGATTGCCATTGACATCAGTGCATTCTTAGCTAATAGTAATAATAACTGATCTGGCTGATAGGACAGCTTCCAAACTCTAAATATGGCCTCCCTGCAGGCAACACATATGTAAAGGCATAAGATAAATAAAGGGTACTCGTTTGTGTATCTCTCTTCCTAGAAACATGCCCACAGGCACAACTAGATTTCGCACAAGTATATTGGAGCTTGTATCATCAGAGTTGATGCACGCATTCATCTTTGTCCGTAGTTGCAGATGACTACATCAAAAGCGTAGGCTCCAAAAATTATTTTGAAAGTTTGCCTTTTCTGTCATGGTGCTTCCATATTCTAAATGCTTATACGTCTGCCTCAAGTGCCTGGACTGCCACTCATTAAAACTACTCTCTTTACTGCATTGTTTTTAACCTGTCTGAATCTATGCAGATTCCATCTATGAGGCTGATCATTTACTTGCATAAAGCTTCATTTCTGTACACCCTTTGCGGATCCGTACTGTACATCCTTCCCTATTCAAGATCAATTTCCTTTACTGGTCAGCGACCAGCAGTTGAAGCTGAGGACCAATAATTGCCCTTGGAGGATGCTTTGAGGTCTTTCGGGAGCAGTGAGCCTAGAAGTGCATCTCTCACTGAAGTATCCATGATTGAGGGGATTTGGTGTTTAACAGTAATTCCTTACAAAGCCATTAATAAAAGACATGATAATAAATAACACTAGATTTCAGATTCTCACCAGGGGTACTGTGTATCTAGTCAGTTGGCAATCCATATAGGAATGAAGCAATGTCTAGGAATGTTATTGGGTAATTTAATTGTAATTAAAACTTTTTTCTAGATTCCAGATGCTGCTAATGACCCAATGCTGTTAGCCATCAAGGGCTGGGCATATTTGAATAATGTTTTGCATGATAAAACATCAAAGGTTAGTTCTTCTTTTTCATACAACTCCAATATTTGAAGTTTGCCTGTTTATAAATGCCATTATTTTCCTGTGCTATTCAAATGAAAGATTTAACGATTTTCTTTTAATAGATTGCCGAAGAACTTGTGCATTCGCATCCTCAATTATCAGAGGGCTATGCTCTTGCAGGTCGTCTACATTATGCACGAAAAAACTACGCAAAGGCAGAATTAAGGTAAGATATATATACACACACACACACACATACATATATACATACACACACACATACATATATACAATAAAAAGTCCTCTTTTTAATGGAAAGCATGAAATCTCAAATCCTTGAATTCCTATCAGTTTGCAGCAAGCGATCGAAAAGAAGCCCGACTGTGCAGATTATTATTACCTTTTGGGGTTAACCTACTGGTCCATGGGTGAGGAGATGCGGAAAGATCGAACAAAAGCCTTAAATCAATATTTGAAGGTACTGTAGTAAAAATCTATTGTAATGAATGGCTGTGACTTTGATATATTTTTTAATTCCTATTCAGAAAATCTTGTCTTTTCTTATTCATTGTACACAGTCTACTTTAATAATAGTATACATGGTTCAATATGCATAGCTTTATATCTACAAGGAATTATGTGCCATGATTCCACTCGCCAAGCGTTGTTTTTAAAACCTGTATAAAAAGCACTCTCTACCGCCACATGTGCTCTCTTATTTAATTGCCTTTCGTGGTTGCTGTGGTGATTTTAAGAGCCGCAGCATCTTTTATCTCCTGAAAGCCTTTTAAGAGGCCCTTTAATATAATGCTCGCTGTGTTCTGAGGTTCAGGGAGGGAGATGTCTTTGCATGCTGCCACGGGAAACAGAACTGTTGCTTTGCTAAATCTATTCTTACATGACCTCCATCATACTGTAATTGCGTATAATCGACCACCCGGATGTGTATGGGCTTCATGCAGTCCCATGTTAGTTTCCATTTGATCATTCCCTCTGACTTGCTAAGCATCTTGTTTTTAGCCTTTCAAGTTCCCATGACAGAATGCATTGTAGTTATAGCTACTAAAAAGAGGGAATAGATTAACATAACTTATCCATTGCATAGGCCCAAGGCATACCTAGTCCATGTGTGTTAATAGGTTGCTAATGTGAGCTAAAAGTTGGACCAATTCTTTGTTTTTGCAATGGTACTGTTGCGTCTGCAAAATTGACACCAAGTCTTTAGTGCATCCCTTTTTTCGTTACCCTCATTCCTTCACTCCCGGGGAAGGAGGGTGAGATCTGAAATTGTTGATTGAAGGAGCAGCTGACAAAAAGGATGATTTCTTTGTTTTATTCCAATCCGTCTTAACAGAATTCTCAATAAACCCTTCGGTTTGATCATTTTAATGGCTGATGATCCTTATTCCATTAACAGCTTCATTACTTACAGTGCATGTCCTGATTTTCCCTCCAATAAACTGTAAAATGAATATAAGAAACTGGACCTCTTAAGTCTAGCCAGCCTCATGTTTTCCCAACAAGCCATAATAAAGACGTATAAAGATATGTATATGTAGAGGGGCTTTCGGTCAGTTATCTTTATCCATTGGTCTGCTTAAGGACCTTCATAATTTGTCCCCCCCCCCCCCCCCCCCCCCACCTCAGCTGACAGTGTTTTAGCCATTTACCTTATTCACTGAGAGTTATGGCCTTTTAGTCTTAGTCTTGCAGATGTGTGCATCCACCTACAAAGCAGGACTGATTGGCCGCCCTCTGTTAACTTTTCTTTTTTTGTTTGTGCAATGGATTGTTATTCCGATGCGTCTTTTTTTTTTTTTCTTGCAAACATATGTATGCCACCTCTAGACATTTCTACATTGTTACTTTTTATTACTTTTGCACTTTAATGACATATGCTTGAAACAAAAAAACAACCATTACCAAAGCCAATAGGTTTTGCCTCTGCGAACGCTATTGTTTTTTTCACTTTTTTTTAGATGTTACACAGCAGCAGGAGCAGCTGTGCAGCATGTCTTAAAGTTAACACAAAAAGCCCTATGACGTGATCAACTTTGGTCGCGTCACAGTACTTCTTTTAATTTTTTCTACTTTAGCACATGCTGCTTTGTAGCATGCCTGAAAAACATTGACAAAGCCAATTGATTTTGCAGAGGTCATACCTTTTGGCTTTGCCAATGCTTGTCTAACTAAACAAAGACTTAAAATCTTAAAGTACAACTGAATCAACCTTTCTCAACTGGCGGGGCTCGGGCTTATCAGGAAGAAGGGAGTTTTGTTTTGGTAGCATTTGTATAAGTTATACAGATGTTAAGGCACAGGGTAAACGAGGACGCAAGCGGCTCGTGCAGGCAGTTAAAAAAAAAATTCGTCAATGTCATACAAAAAAATAGTTCCTGCCATATCTTCCTCCGAATCCGAAGTTTACTGTAATCTTTTGGCAAAGCATTTGCATAGCACATTCTGGAAGACTGAAGTGCTTTGTGACCAGTTTCGTGTACTCGCATGACCTGCAGCCGGTCCTCCGTGCAAACCTGCCCGGTAATTTAAAACAGGTATCTCCTCCCAGGCAGTGCAGTGCTTGAGCCCACCCGACCCATCTGCAACACTAGCTATCGGTGTCATTACTTTAATATCACAGAATGCCTCAGAACCAGGGATTACTTACTCTTGGTCTGCATATCAAAAGTGGTGGTGTGTATTGGTAAAGAGAGTGGGGGAAGACAGCCTGAAAATGCACTCGTATGGTGTGCTTGATCCGAAATGAAATAAAAGCATACCTTTAAAGTATGTGGCCGGTGCAAGGACCCTTACCAGTGACCGGAAGCTGTACTTGGTCCAAGCTCCACACCGTGGCATGGATAGCAACGCAGGCCAGGAAGTGAAAAAATATGACCTGCTGGCCAATCAGGAGCATGTAAATTAGAGCGACGTTGAAATCGAGTGGTAAGGCGGGTTCTAAGCCCCTTTTAAGATTTTTTTTCCATTTAAGAGATTTTGTAAGCACAGCTCAGGCGTAACCAAAAAAAAACCAGTGTACTCTTACCAATGACCGACCTATTGGTTTTGCCAATGCTGGTTGTAGGCTAGCAAGAGAAGATGTTCAAACCCATCCTTTCTGACACCGGCTCAAATTAGGGACAGCTGATCTGGGACAGAGATTCATTCGCAGTGTTCTGCTCAGTAGATTGAGAAACTGCTGATGAGATCTCTGTGTCAGTTTGTGGTAAATAAAATTCCTTTACCGGGACTGAATTTGATACAGAAACATTATAAAATAGCTCAGTAAAATGAGAGGCAGAATCCGTGATATTAGAGTTTCGGAATGGGCTTTATTCCAATAATCGATTATAATCGGATGCTTCAAGTTCCATCACCCCGGAGGTTCAGGAAGTGAAGTACATACATTATTGACATGAAATGGCTTTTATAGAACATACATTACAATGAAGCGAATACAGTAGGCGTAACAATTGATAAGGAAAATGACAATTTGTCTGCGTAACCAGAAATGGGTGTAATAAAGAGTAAAAAGGAACATAATTGGTTGTGATGTCATGTATAGGTGGATCTATAAGATAATACTTGGCATAGATGCGCGCGCAGCAGTATGACGTGTAATTGACGTGTAACTAGGGGGTGAAGGGGACTTGACATTTAGCTCTACATGTGGAGACAAGAAGTCTGGGGGGTCAAGTCAACCTAATCCCAAATCATATCTAACATCCTATGTTTAAAGAACTATGTTATCCATAAAAGAAGGACTCTCGGACAGAATCTATTCTATACTGACTGTGCGTGCATGTACAAGCGTCTAAGTGTCTACACTGAATGCGAGGGGGTAGGAATATTCCATGGTAACAGGGCTATGAATTACTTGCATAAGGGCAGAGAAGCCGGGCCTTTTGCTCGGTGACTGGAAGAATGTTTACTTAAGCTACTAGGCAGGAATGCATCGGCTGAGGGGGAAGCAGATAATTCGAAGGTGAAATACAGTTCTTGGCAGAGAATAGGCTGATGTCAGGCTTCGTGAGCCGCGCAGAGAATGAGACAAAGTTCATGGTCACAGATGTAGGCTCAGACTGGAGCTTTCAGAGGCAGAAGGCAAGAAGAGTTTTGATGACAGAATCAGGGCCTACTTGCCTGGACTGTAAAATGGCATAAGTGAACCATATAAAGCTGGTGGCCTTTCATATTTAGGAATAGAATATCCGGCCTATTCATGGCGGATCTGACAGAGGACATGTTGACGTTGGACGCACATGTATTTGCGTCTTCATAACTGGAACTGGAGGAAACATACATGTACTTGTGATATGCACATGGAACCGTTGGGGTCCAAGATAGGGGACATAACTGACCAGAAAAATCCATATTTCCACATTCCCTCCTTGTCCCCTACTTGCCCTTCAAGAGATATCAATCTTCATTAATCCATTGATCTGTTCATATAGCATCATTTGTTCTTCTTTCTTCTTCCGTGACGAATGAAATCTTGGTGGTGGAATACACGATGTGGTACACAGACCACAGATCGCTGGTCCACATTGTAGACATAGACAGCAACTGAATAGTAGGAGAAGGCCAATACCTAGGAAGGATAAAACTCTCCATCCCCAGGCTGATATCACATTCCAAAACCAACTGGACCAAGTCCAAGTGCCTGGGTTCTGGTGTATCTGGCTTACAATCTTATGAAGGCGAGTTATAGCTTTATATACAGATGGCGAATTCTCTGGTATGGATACGCAGCAGCTTGATCCGATGACCCTACAAGCTCCGCCCCTATCAGCCAGGATGACGTCAAGGACAAGACGATTTTGAAGCACAACAATCCGCATAGCAGACTGCTCTTCTGTTAAATTGCCTAAGGCGGAAATAGTCTCATTCACTACTGCTTCAAGGGTTCTAGTTAATCTACGTATCAGCTTACTATTAGTAACTGTACCTATATAGGGAAAGATGCCTTTATTGAAATCTACATACTTGTCCCATGCCGTCTCAGTATAATCGACAATTGGGAGATCTCTCCGCTCTCTATTGTGTACTAAATGAATATTTCTATAATAATCAGGAGGAGCTAGGAAAACAGGTGGCAAAAGGAATGCAATGTAGCAGGTACCATCCCAATCTAGAGGTAAACGCATATATGCAGTCTGACCACATACAAAGTAGGAATGGCGAGAAGCTCTAAATGAAGATTTGCCTTGATCACTGAATTCTACTGTAGTGGTGCATTTACTATGGCCCATATGTATGGAACCAACTTTTCTTACACATAATTCACCCTTCGCTGGGAATACTGACATGGTGGGCAAGACTAGTTCAATTTCGGATACGACATTTAGAATCATGAGATTAGGTGTAAAATTACCTAATCCATATACTTCATTTTCTAGATCAGTTCCTGTTCTTTTGGGGCGACCCTCCTTGTCAGGGTAGCAGACTTTGAGTAAAACTAGGTTCAGGTTTCCCCATACCCAATGATCTTGGTAAACTGCTGTGTCTGAGTCTATGGAATTGATTAAACTAAACCATGCTCCACAGGAGCCATTGTGTGTAAATGGGTGTGGAAAGAATGGCAGGACTCCTTCATAATTCTGATAGGGAGGGAGCCGACCACACACCCAACAATTAGTAGCATTACTAGTCTGATGGGAATGATGTAACATACTAATGAAAGTGTTATTGCGCAGCGCAAGTCTATAAGACAATTCATGCGGAGGTAAGTCACTAAAAGAATGTTCAGCAGCAATATTATAAACATGTCTAGAAATAGGGTAATATATGTGCAACAACATACTTGTAATAATTATTAAAAGACTTAATAAAAACAGAATTAATAATGTCACTATGCAGTGGCTACGCAGTGATTTACAATACGCCTGTCGTTTCAACATTTTCCGGGTATTTTCTCTACTCAGGTCCAAGGGATACATGTCAGAGACAATTCAACCGCTTCACCTTGGAGAGGACTTAAACAATCAAATTGCTCGACTTGTTGGGCCTAAGCTTTAGTTTGTAAAGTTCGGTTTCAGTCCTTTCAACCAAAGGAAGTTTTGAATCAGTCTGTGAGGGAGTGCAGGGCACAATGTCTATATCCGAGGATAGTCCATGAAATTTCTTGATATGACTTGAATGAATCTAGCCCTTGCGGCCCTCGATCTTCACGGCTGTCCTTGTGGTCAGCAGGACCAACTTGGGTGCTTTCCACCTGGGCTCCAGCTGAGTCTTTCGGTCGAAATTCCTCACAAAGACGAGATCCCCCGGAACTACGTCATGGGGTTTCACCTCAGTGTTGTCAGGAAAGGCTGCAGCTACCTGTGAACGACAAGATTGTAGTGCAGACATCAAGGAAGCCAAGTAATCTGTCAGCATATTACAGTCAACATCAGTTATTTTTCGTGGTATAGGCGTCCCCCACATATTTGGTGGTCTACCGAAGATCACCTCATACGGGGATAGCCCTGTTCGTGAGTGTGCTACCATTCTCATGTAAAAGAGTGCAACGGGTAACGCTACTACCCAGTCGACACCTTTTTCTCTGCATATTTTGGACATTCTGATTTTCAGTATCTGGTTATGTCTTTCTACGAGACCTGCTGCTTCGGGGTGTCGGACACAGTGGAATTTCCACTGATAACCTAACAGAAGTGAAACGTGTTTCATTAATTCGGATGAGAACGGCTGGCCGTTATCTGAGTGAACAACACGTGGTAAACCGTATCGTGGGAAGAATTCTCGAACCAACTGTTTGGCAGTAGTCGGGGCAGTGTAATCTGAAACCGGGTACGCCTCTGTCCAACGGGACAGAGCGCAGACAACTACGAGAACATATTTGAATCCTCGACATCGTTCCATCTGGATATAATCCATCTGTAGGACTTCAAAAGGGTGATTAGGAGGATGAAATCCACCCTGTTCTACGGGAACACTTTTTCCTGGGTTGAACTGACAACAGATCATACAGGTACGGACCTTTTGTTTGGCTGCTGCTCGTAAATGTTTGTTGAACCAAATGTGTTGAATGCTGTCTAGCATAGCTTTTTCTCCTAGATGTGCTGGACTATGTATAGTGTTAATTATAACTTGGACCATTGAATCAGGAAGGAACCATACAGACTTTTCCTTCATCATCCATCCTTGGTCCGTTTGGATCCCTCCTAATTCAGTCCATTTCTTTATTTCGTCTGGTGTAGCATGTGTCTGTATGTCAATCACGTCAAGAGTAGGATCTTTAACTGTCATACAATGTGTCGGTGTCGGGACTATTGTCTTTGTCATGTCGGGGGTTTGAGTTTGAGCCGTCTGTTTAGCCGTTCTGTCGGCTAGATCATTGCCTTGGGAAATGATATCAGTAACTTTCGTATGTGCTTTGCATTTCATAATCGATATTGCAATGGGTAAATGTATTGCATCTAATAAGGCATGAATGAGGGGTCCGTGCTGAATGTGGGCACCGTGGGAAGTTAAATAACCTCTCTCTCGCCACAGCACGCCGAAGTCATGTACAACTCCGAATGCATAACGTGAATCAGTATATATGTTGACTTTTTTACTTGTGGCTTGAATACAGGCTTGTGTCAGAGCGGTGAGCTCTGCGGCTTGAGCTGACAAAGTATTTATACGATTAGTTTCAATGACTTCAGTATCTGTTGTGACTGCGTAAGCGGCCACTAATTCTCCTGTACTTGTTCTCATACATGAACCATCTACATACAACGTCAGGTCTGGATCGGACAATGGAACATCGGTCAAGTCTTGTCTGGGTCTTGTCGTTATAGTAATAACTTCAATACAGTCATGGGCTAGTGGGTCTGTTCCGGTTACTGGCAAAAGTGTGGCAGGATTCAATGTGTTACAGCGTCTGATTTCTATGTGTGGCTGAAACAATGTAAGTTCGTATCCTGTAAGTCGCGCTATAGTCAAGTGTTGTGTTTGTGTTCTATTTACAAGAACCTCTACTGCGTGTGGTACTTGAACTGTCAATGGATGTCCTAACACTATGGCATCGCTTTGTCTGATTGCTAAAGCTGTCGCTGCCACTGATTTCAGGCATGCAGGCAAAGCCTGAGCTACGGGATCTAGTGTACTAGAAAAATAAGCACATGGTTTGTGTGCTCCTGCTTGTTCCTGTGTGAGTACTGACAAAGCAGTACCTTCGCGTTCTGTAACAAAGAGTGTAAACTGTTTTCTGTAACATGGTGTTGCTAAAACAGGTGCTTGACATAAAGCTTTCTTTAGGCTTTCAAAAGCGTGTGTATGTTCTTGAGTCCAAGGGAGAACAGTCGATGTGGCTGCCTCTTGTGTGGTTAACTGAATGAGTGGTTTTGCTAGAAATGCATACTGAGGGATCCACTGTCTACAGTATGAAGTGAGGCCTATGAAAGCTCGTACCTCTTTTTGTGTCTTGGGTATAGGCATATTAGCAATTAGCTGGATACGATCTGGTGTAAGCTGCCTTCCCTCCTTGGACAGCGAGTGTCCAAGATAAACAACTCGCTGGACACAGAATTGCAGCTTAGAAGGGGACACCTTGTGCCCCTTTTCGGCTAGAAATAATAAAACTGTCAGTGATGCTTTTTCACATTCCGGTTCGCTTCTTGCGGTGATCAGCAGATCATCGACATATTGAAGCAGAGCAGTGTTAACTGGCATGTGGATACTGTCTAGTTCTCTTTTCAGTGCTTGGCTATAGATGCTGGGGCTTTCTGTAAATCCTTGAGGTGCGCGTGAGAATTTAAAGCTACGTCCATTTAAATTAAATCCGAACAAATATTGGCTTTCCGGATCTATTGGGACGCTGAAAAAGGCATTCTTGAGATCAATTACAGTAAAGAATGTTGCTTCGGAATCAATAGCTGTCAGTAATGACGAGATATCTGGGACCACAGGAAATTGTGGCACAATGCACTTGTTTAATTCGCGCAGATCAATAACCAATCGATATACTGGCGGGGCCTTTGGATCTGTTCGTTTAAGAATCGGAATTATCGGTGAATTACATACATTGGAGTCTGTTTCTACAACTACTCCTTGGGTAATGAGCTCGTCAATGATTTGTAGTAAAGCCACTACAGCATCTGGTGGTAACTTGTATTGTCGCATTCGTGGTAGCACCACTCCTGCCTTTAATGTGACTCTATATGGTGTAATATTCATGCAACCAACATCAGTAGGGCCTTGTGCCCATAGACGTGTAGGTAAAGTCTGCAGTCGGGGGTCCATGTCTCTAGACACATAGTGACCTTTAAAATCTCGTAAAAACAACCTTACACCTTCCGGAGAACAACATATTATGGCTCCTAGAGCTTTCAAGGTTTTAATTCCTAACAGATTTTCTGGACATGATTTAGTAAGCAATAAATCTGTAGTTCGGGTCAGAGGTCCTATCGTAAGTGGCAGAGGTTGTGACACTTCATTAACAATAGGTTTTCCTGAAAAACCAAGGGAAATATTCTGAGAGCCTGAGAGGGGTGCCCCTGGAACTTCACTACGTTTTATAGTTGTTCGACTTGCCCCTGTATCGAGTAAAAATTTCCTATCTTGGCCTAATAATTCACTGTGTACATAAGGTCCTTCTTGATCTACAGGAATCTCGATAAGTGGTAAATCAACTTCCCTCTCTAGGCTAGTTCATGCGTAACGCTGATACTCAGGATATTCATACTGTGCGGTCTGATACATTTGTCGTGTTGTTGTCTGTGTGGCAGCAGCAGGCAACGGTGGTGCAGCTGGCACAAACTGTATTGGCTGTTGTGCGGCTGGCATGGCCTGGGCATGCTGCATAGCTCCTTGTTCATTCTGATCTTGTCTGAGTGGCCGTGATCTTTCTTGTGTTTTACCTATGGCGATATTATGTTTTAAAACTGGACAATCGTGTACGTAATGGCCTGGCTTTTTACAATAATTGCATGTCCCTTTTACAGGTCCTGCTGAATCGGAATGTGTCATACCCTTTTTATGTCCTTCAGCTGGAACAGTCTGGGAAACTAGCATTTTCATTTTCGTGTCTTTCATGCGTCTGTGTTCCTGTTCTTGTTCTTCTCTAATTCTATTGTGATGGTACTGTAACATTTGTAACATTTGTGATGGAGTGTTACCTTGCCAGGTACTCTCGAATTTTAATACTCTATTCTTTACTGGGGGCAGGGCATTTTCCACTAACTTTGTTACAAACAGATGTGGGTATGATTCGCTACTTGCTTTTATGCCACTATTTATACCAAAACATTTTTCAAATCGGGCATAGTAATCACTAGTGTCTTCATCTTGCTTCTGCTTACAGGCTGAAATTGTTCCCCAATCTTCCTTTTTCGTAGTTAATAAACGTGGCAGTACCTGTACTAGTAAACCTGGCAATGCTTTAGTTTTATCCCCAAGTCCTGCTCCTGCAGTTCGGGCCTTTTCTTCCGCTTCTAACACTGACCATTCTATCTTTTGGTCACCTACCTCCCACTCTTTTTCCTTGAGTTTTTCATAAATGCCAGCAGGCATCAATACCTTTAATATTGTCATAATGTCGGGATAGGTATACTCTCCCATGAGTAACATGTCTTTAATTTCTCGGTGAAAACCCGCTGGATCTTTGTCATGACTGGGTACCACTTTCTTCATTTGTAACAATTCTATTTTTGATATGGGCGTATATACAAATACGCGCCTAAACTCGTTGTCCTCGCCTTTTATTGGGTGCACTTCTCGTAACGGATTCTGTCTATCCATGTTCGGGCGCCATCATGTGGTAAATAAAATTCCTTTACCGGGACTGAATTTGATACAGAAACATTATAAAATAGCTCAGTAAAATGAGAGGCAGAATCCGTGATATTAGAGTTTCGGAATGGGCTTTATTCCAATAATCGATTATAATCGGATGCTTCAAGTTCCATCACCCCGGAGGTTCAGGAAGTGAAGTACATACATTATTGACATGAAATGGCTTTTATAGAACATACATTACAATGAAGCGAATACAGTAGGCGTAACAATTGATAAGGAAAATGACAATTTGTCTGCGTAACCAGAAATGGGTGTAATAAAGAGTAAAAAGGAACATAATTGGTTGTGATGTCATGTATAGGTGGATCTATAAGATAATACTTGGCATAGATGCGCGCGCAGCAGTATGACGTGTAATTGACGTGTAACTAGGGGGTGAAGGGGACTTGACATTTAGCTCTACATGTGGAGACAAGAAGTCTGGGGGGTCAAGTCAACCTAATCCCAAATCATATCTAACATCCTATGTTTAAAGAACTATGTTATCCATAAAAGAAGGACTCTCGGACAGAATCTATTCTATACTGACTGTGCGTGCATGTACAAGCGTCTAAGTGTCTACACTGAATGCGAGGGGGTAGGAATATTCCATGGTAACAGGGCTATGAATTACTTGCATAAGGGCAGAGAAGCCGGGCCTTTTGCTCGGTGACTGGAAGAATGTTTACTTAAGCTACTAGGCAGGAATGCATCGGCTGAGGGGGAAGCAGATAATTCGAAGGTGAAATACAGTTCTTGGCAGAGAATAGGCTGATGTCAGGCTTCGTGAGCCGCGCAGAGAATGAGACAAAGTTCATGGTCACAGATGTAGGCTCAGACTGGAGCTTTCAGAGGCAGAAGGCAAGAAGAGTTTTGATGACAGAATCAGGGCCTACTTGCCTGGACTGTAAAATGGCATAAGTGAACCATATAAAGCTGGTGGCCTTTCATATTTAGGAATAGAATATCCGGCCTATTCATGGCGGATCTGACAGAGGACATGTTGACGTTGGACGCACATGTATTTGCGTCTTCATAACTGGAACTGGAGGAAACATACATGTACTTGTGATATGCACATGGAACCGTTGGGGTCCAAGATAGGGGACATAACTGACCAGAAAAATCCATATTTCCACAAGTTGACAGCTTTGAATCCTAGCAAGACCAACTCTGCCTATTTTTATCCAATGGCAATAACAAGTTGCATTGAGTTAGATAGTAACATCTGTCATTTATGCACCTAGAAACATTTCAGTTTGTGTTCTATGGTATAAAAATTGACGTTAAACTGACATAATTCACAAAATATGATATTGTTTTTACAGGCTGCAAAGCTGGACCCATATCTTGGAAAGGTGTTTTTATATCTAGGTCATTACTACAAGGATGTGGCCAAAGATGCTGTCCGAGCACGTGGCTGCTATAGGAAAGCTTTTGAGCTTGATGCCACTGATGCAGATGCAGGAGCAGCAGCTGTGGACTTAAGTGTGGAGCTTGGTGATATGGTATTTGATCATTTACATTTTTTATTCAGTCTGATGTGAAATTCATATCTCATCTAAAAAATTTCCAAAAAGTCTTTTTGATATCAGTGCTGCATGATTAGCTATGGTTCAGCAGGCCTGAAGGTGCCTGTTTCTGCTATTAGAAGTGAATCATATTTTTTTAACAGTATTCCATTGTCTAAAAAATGTCCTTAATCTGTGTCAGTAATTTGTGAAATATTGTAATACATCCAGGTGCATTCAGTGAGGACCACAAGCGCATTCAGAAGTTGAAAATATGGTTGTTCAAGTGGAAATTATCTATTTAACTTTGAATAGGCATGATTTTGTAAAACTTATCTGCAGCAGTTTTTAGGAAAACGTTCTCTGCAAATGAGTTACAGCTCAAACAAACCATGCATGGTTTGTCTGTTCCTGTGAAGATTATCAAATACAAATGTATGATATGAGAGAATAGAAAAACTTAAAGCGAGCATGAGATTTAGTTGCTTGTCTTACTGTGGTAATTGATCTTAATACCTGGAAAAAATGGTTTATCGACAGCTAGACTCCTAGCTGTTTATCTCACTAACAACCTCACCAGCTCTAAAAATCCTTAATGGTCTCAAGTAGCTCAAGTTACACAAAATTGACTTTATGGCTTTGTAGTGTGTTGAACAGCCTACTCAACCTCACCTGAAAGAGAAAGTTAGTCATAGATTCCTCACCTTAGAATTACCCCCAGGCATCAGACTGGATCCATACAATTATTTCTTAGCAGTAGCCCTGCGCGTTGGTGGGTGGCGTCAGTCGACTCCGTCTGTCGTTGGCATCAAGGTCGCTGGGATCCCGTTGCGGTGCCTACTTAGACGCCACCCCTGCGCGCTTATGTCAGTTCTTTCTTTTTCTGCACCAGTCTAGCGCAGATCCGGAGAGAGCTACCCCATAGTTACTTTTTGACTAGCCTTTTTGTCGACTTCTTTTTTGAGTCTATGACTCCTGGTGTGCGAGGGTTGTCCCAACACTGGACCGGGTTCAAGCCTTGTGACTCCTGTCACATGCTGATGTCTGACTGATCCACACCTCGTTTGCCTTTGGTGTCTGGAGCGCGACCATGATCCGAAGTTGTGCTCCAACTGCCGCCGGGCCATGAATACAAAGTCTTTGCGGGAGCGGTCCCAAAAGCTATTGGAGGTCCAGTGGTCAGCTCCGCAGGTCTCGAGACTGCTCCCAAAGCCACTACACCTTGTCGCACTCCAAGGCCTCGAGGTCCTCTGGTAAGTCTAAGAAGAAGGCGAAGAAGCACCGGTGCTCTTCACCTTCTCCCTGCCAGTCGGCTGATGCGACGGAGGATCGGAACGTCATCGCTCTATGGCTCCATCTCCTGCGTCTACTTCATGGACGAGCCCTATTTTTGATCCGATGCTGGAGGGTACTTTTGTTCCCCTGTTTATCCCTGGTGTTCCCTACCGCCCAGAAGGTGGTGGTGATGACTAGGAGAGGTCACTGGACCCTGTAGCAGACCAGCTAGAAGAGCCGGACTTTAGCAGACCTGCTAGAATAGCCGGACTGGAGAGAGGATCTGTGTGACGCCAGTGGTCTGGACACTTCTCCAGACCATAGCATGCTTTCTCCCCCTATCGTGTCTGCAGAAGAGGGAGCATCCTACGCTTTGGTGGTGCGCAGGGCAGCCGAGGCCTTGGACCTGGAGCTCCCATCAGTGACAGTCAGGACTAATCTCCTGACAGAGGTGCTTCAGCCTGCTGCAACCTCCTCTGAACCCCTTCTGCCCTTCAACCAAGCCCTCAGTGACGTTCTTCTGGGCACCTGGTCCAAGCCCAGCACAGGGACTCTGGTAGAAAAGATAATTTCCTGTTGCCATCGCCCGGCCACGGGCGACCCAGTTTTCCTCACCCAACACCCTTCCCCCAAAAGCTTGGTGATCCAAGCCTCTTCTTCAAAGGGCGCATTCCCTTCTGCTCCTCCAGATAGGGAATCCGAGAAACTGGATCACCTTGGGAAGCACATGTTCTCTTCCTCCAGCTTGGCACTGCGGTCCGTGAATACAGTGTGCCTCTTGGGCCGATACTCTCACACCATCTGGGATACGGTCATGCAGGTGCTGCCTCAGTGCCCGGAAGAGGCCCGGTCTGTTCTCTCTCCATGCAGTGGCAGATGAGAGAGACGCAGCTAAATTCATGATTAGATGTGGACTGGATACCACCGACTCACTAGGCAGAATGATTGCCTTGTTGGTAACCCTTAGGCGCTACACCTGGTTAAGGACATCTGGCTTTTCGGGGATGTTCATTCAATTTTGCTGGGCATGCCCTTTGATGGCCGTTGTCTGTTTGGCGACAAAACGGGCCCGGCGCTGGATCGCTTTGAAGATTCTCGGGCTATGGCCTGATCTTTGGGCCTCGCTGCGTCTTCCCGTCCACTCTGCTTATCGCCCCTTTCGTGGCTCCGAAGAGGCGCCCAGCCACGTCTGGCCCAGTCTAGCCACTGGTTCACAAAACTTGCCCAGCCTCTGCGTGACTGCGGATGTGGGACGAGCGACCTTGTGGGTCTGGGAGCCAGTGGGCGGGCCAGTGCTTCAATGGCCAGAGGGCGGCAGGATTCGCCATCACCGCCCCCCACTGGCAATCCATCATGTTGGACAGGTGAGTTTTGCAAATAGTCTGAAGGGGCTACTCCCTTCCTTCAAGACAACTCCTCCCCTTCAAGACTACCCCTCTTTCCATGCCACCATCTTTGATTGCATGTCGGAGGATCATTTGGCACTTCTCTGCCAGGAAGTCTCAGCTGTCTTGGCCAAGGGTGCTATCGAGAGGGTCCCTGCGCCAGAAGAAGTTTGTGGTTGCTATTCCCGCTACTTTCTGGAGCCCAAGAAGGGCAAAGGCCTGCGTCCTATTCTAGACCTCAGGGCCCTCAACCGCTTCCTCCTGAAGGAGAAGTTGAAAATGCTCATGTTGGCTCATGTCCTGTCTGCCCTCGAACGTCAAGATTGGATGGTGGCGGTGGACTTGCAGGACACCTATTTTCATATTCCCATTCTGCCAGCCCACAGATGCTATCTACGGTTCACGGTTGACAATAAGCATTTGCAATTCACCGCGCTCCCCTTTGGCCTTACCAGTGCCCCTCTGGTGTTTTCAGAAAGTTATGGCAGTAGCCGCAGCTCATCTGCAAGATCAGGGGTTCCAGTCATCCCCTTGACGACTGGCTGTTGAAGGTGGGCTCGCCCGAGGCGGTTGTCTCGCATCTCCAGACTATGGCGGACCTCCTGCACTTGCTGGGGTCAACTATCAATGTGCTGAAGTCACAGCTGACTCCCTCTCAGATGCTCCCTTTCCTCGGAGCTGTTCTGGACACGATGCAGTTTCGGGCCTATCCTCCCAAGCAGCGAGTCCGGGATATTTGGGCTATGATACCGATGTTTTGGTCCTATACCAGATTTGGGTGAGAATGACCCTGAGGCTGCTAAGCCTCATGGCTTCCTGCATCCTGCTGGTGGGATCATGGCAGATGGCATATGCAGGCTCTGCAGTGGGACCTGAAGTTCCAGTGGGCGCAGCATCAGGGGAATCTTTCTGACTACATCCAGATCTGAGAGGGAACTGCACAACAACTGCAGTGGTTGTTAACAAACCCGGCTTGGGTCAGAGGCAGATCCCTCTCCCTTCCCCAACCAGACCCAACAGTGGTGACCGATGCCTCACTCCTGGGATGGCACGGCCACCTTGGAGAGGCGGAGATCAGAGGCATCTGGTCTCTGACGGAGTCTGGGCTAAATATCAACCTGATGGAGCTCCGGGCAATGAAAAGCATTCCTTCCCTCCCTCAAAGGGAAAGTAGTGCAGGTGTTCACAGACAACACCACTCCCATGTGATACTGCAACAAACAGGGCGGGGTGGGGTCGCGGACCCTATGTCAAGAGACTCTTCGCCTCTGGGCATGGCTGAAACATTGGGGCATGACGTTGTTAGTTCAACACCTGTCAGGTTCTCTGAACGCCAGGGCAGACAAACTCAGCCATCGGTGCCTGGCCGATCACGAATGGCGTCTTCACTCTGAGGTGGTGCAAGGCAGTGGGAAGAGCCTTGGTTAGAGCTGTTTGCCACCGAAGAAAATGCGCAATGTCAGCAGTTTTACGAGTTGGAGTTTCCAAGGAGGCACTCGCTTGGCGGCGCTTTTTGTCACGAGTGGAACAGCGGCCTCATGTACGCCTTTCCGCCTGTACCACTTCTGCCCTGAGTGCTGAAAAAGATCAAACGCGATCAGGCCCAAATCATTCTTGTGGCTCCGGACTGGGCACGAAGAGTCTGGTACCTCGAGCTACTGAGCATGGCCATAGATCCTCTGATCAGACTGCTCCTTTGGGAGGATCTTCTGTCCCAGCAACAGGGGACGGTCTTTCACCCGAACCTGTCCAGGCTCTACCTCCTTGCGTGGAGATTGAGCCGGGACAGTTGGCAGCTTTTGACCTTCCACCCAGGTGTCCCTCCACTAAAACAGTATACACCTGTAGATGGAACAAGTTTGTGGCATGGTGCACAGCAAAGGCTCTGGATCACCTTTCTGCCCCTCTTTCCGAGGTTCTCTTGTTCATACTTTCTTTGGCCCAGCAGGGCTCTGCTCTGGGCACTCTTAAAGGCTATCTTGCAACTATTTCTGCTTTCCTTCGGCTACCAGATCAGCCCTCTTTATTCAAGTCCCCTATTGTAAATAGATTATTTAAGGGCATTATTCAGCTCTTTCCTCCATCACCTTTCATAATGCCCCATTCGGACTTGAATCTTGTTTTAACTTACTTTATGTACACTCCTTTCGAGCCTCTTCAATAAGTCCTTTCAGGCTCCTCACTCTGAAAACTGCTTTCCTTGTTGACATCACCTCTGCTTTTAGGGTGAGTAAGCTTTAGGCTCCATCTTCCAAGCTTCCTTTTTAGGTCGAGCCTAGCACAGCGGGCATGTACTGCTCTAGGAAAATGACCTATTGGAATCACTCTGGACTTTTCACACGCTCGTTTTTTTCTATTGGGCTTTGCGTGCGTGTGTGTAAAAATTGGGCAAAGGTGGGTGCATGTCCCACCTTTCCCAGGAAATGTATCTGCCCATGGCCTCTGGCTTGCGGTTACGAGCAGCGGCACGCAGTGTGCCATGTGTTGTGTCAGATTTCACACAAGCGTGTGCGCGCCACTCGCGATACGCTGCTGCTGCATTCCTCGCATTCCACGACGTTTTGCCTTCGGGAGCGAGCAGCTGCAGTGCCTTTTGAAGGTGCTTTAGAGATTTGGACTGAAACTCTAGAATACTAGAGTAAGGAGGCACCCATGCTTAGATTGACTGCCACAGCCATCCCAAAATAATGCTAGTTTAAGGCCTCTGCTCCTTCCAAGGTACTTAACTGGATTTAGCCGCAATCATGCCATTAATCTTTAGTTTGAACAAAATCATGTGTGCAGATCACATGCAAGCTTGTATCTGAAGCAGAGGAAAGAATGCTCCAAGGCCCGTGAAGGCAGTATATGTTCATGTTCACTTCATTCGGCTGACAGGAGCTACACCGAGCGGGTATTTGTGAAGTGGCGCGAGGAGGCTCGTCATGTGCCAGCCCTTGATCTGATACTCAGTACCTTTTCTCTTCCTCCACGGGCCGTGGGATCCTGCCCCGCCCACCACTCGCCTTATTCAAGATGGATCTCACGCCAGTGTCTGTGTCACCCCCAAGCCTGTGCCTGCCCACCGCGCTGCCCCTCTCTCAAATCCAGTCCCTCAATATACCGCTGCGCTGGCGACTGACTCTTCCTTTCCTCTCTTTTAATTTTAAATATCTTTTCATAGCTTTGTACGGGTGTAGTCTCCTTGCCTGCAGAGGCCCGTAGGTTTAGCGGCAGGCTTCGGATAGAATAAGTCTTCTGTAGTCTAACACATGACTGACTCCGGCCCAGTTCTGTGCTGCCTTGAGAAGCGCCCCCTTGTGATGCATTCTCTTGAAATGAATTTCGCCTAAATTACTTCCGCAAACACAGCATCCTGTCCGCAATAAAGTTAGCAATAACCAAATAAGCACTCAGCATAACTTTATACTGTCTACATCCTGTCACTCTTCTTCCTCCACATGCTGTTTTTAGGTCGAGCCTAGCGGAGGCAAAAAAAAATACTTCTCGGCGCTCTTCCGAGGTGTGTGGCGCTATATTATTTAAGGCTTGCAGTGTGTGGGCATGCCGGGGTGGATAATGTACTGCATTGCTAAACACTTATAAGGTCCCAAAGGCGAGACCTATTGGCTATACCAATGCTTGTTTCTCTCTCTACATCCTGATAAAGTGGTGCTTAGGACGAGTCCCTAGTTTCTCCCTATTGTGGTTACACCTTTTCACATAGGACGAATGATCACTTTGTCTAACATTGCCCACCTTGTTCCCACCTCCGCACCCTTCCAAGGAGGAGGAGAGACTCCACCGTCTGGACCTAAAACGTATGCTGTCCTTCTACTTTGACCGCACAAAAGATTTCCGGTTGAATGATCAACTGTTCGCTGGCTATGTAAGTGCCAAGAAAGGTCGGGCTGTTAAAAAGCGTACCATTTCCCAATGGTTTGTCCTTTCTGTTAAAATCTGTTATGCTTTAGCGAAAAAGGAACCACCAGTGGGGCTGCCTCATTCCACTAGGGCTACAGCACCAACCACTGCATTGGCAAGTTGAGTCACACTTCTTGACATCTGCCAGGTGGCCACGTGGGCATCTATGCACACATTTACCAGACAGAACTGCCTGGACAGTCCAGTCCAGAGGGATGTTTATTTTGCCCAATCTGTCCTCCAGGACCTTCTGGTGTGAACTTAGTTCGCAGTCCCTCCTCAGGGGATGGTATTGCTGGGGTATCTATTCTAAGGTAAGGAATCTATAATTGACTGTCTCTTTCAAATGAACAAGCTACTTGCCTTTGGAAACAATGTATCTGTATTAGTTATAAATTACTTACCGCCCCACCCATTCTCACAGCTCTGCTAACTGATTTCTAGGGATAGGGACTCCCTTGCAGGGCCCTAGTTGTGGCACACCAGTGGTCAGTGTACAGTGTCTTTCATGGCTCTTTGCTTCTGGCTTGGAAAGTCGTGTCAGAACTGACGTTAGCGTACAGGGGCGGCATCTATGTAGGCACTGCGAAGTGATCCTGGTGACCATGACGCGGATGACGAATGTGAAGTTGACAGACGCCACCCACCGATGCGCCGGGGTACTACTGAGAAAAAATTCTCCGGATCCAGTCTGACTCCTGGGTATGGACTCTAACTAACCTATGTCTCTTACAGATACATCGTTCCCGAAGGTAAGTAACTTTTCCTTTATCGCTAAATGTAATCAAAGCTGTAGCTGTGGCTGAGAGACAGTTGTACATTTGTGTAAATATATAGCCCTTGAATAGTTGGGACAGAAGTAGTGGTCATTTATTAGGTATTTCTGACATGTGAGTGACTTCTTCCCAGCTCTATAAGTCTTACTCAGATCTCACTCTGTTCAAAAAATGTTCTTTTTTCTTATGGACTAGTCCACATATGTTCCACACCTCTGAAATTCCTGACATCTGTTCTTCCTCCCAAGCATCTCAGAACCTCACTTGGGGACCATTGTGTAGGCTCTGGGCACTAGCTTGGTAGATGAAAAAAAACGGTGTTCTTGTACTTGTGACAACTCTTGCCTTAAAGGTACACTATGCACAATATTCTGTGACTTACAACTTATATATAAATTACATTTTAAAAAATGTGGCCCTTTTCTAACGGCAGTGGTGCATATCATAAGAGTTCATTTTTACCTCTTCTCATGCTGAAAATATGACCAAGTTACTTTTTGTTTCATTATTGGAAATAGTATTGTAGGCATTTGTCTGAATAGCATTTACAGACTTTGGCAACAGGTGTGTAATGCCAAACTTAGATCTCCCCTGGACCAAGGTATGTACCGTCACTTTTCCAGGGAGAGAATATCCGTTCCAAACTTATGGAATATAACATATACTCAGCACTTCCTAATGTGGGCAAACTTTCAACACTCCCCCAAAGGCAAGGCAAGAAATCAATATAACATATGAGTCTCCTCTAGACCAAGGTAACACACACAACACTTCTCTAGAGCGAGATATATTTTGCACATCACTTGCCAGGACTAGAACAACTTCCTATAACACAATTACCTGCTAGAAGGGAATTCACCCATCCTTCTACAACAGAATACTTGGCCAAGAAGAGTCCACACCTCCTGTTTTAAGGAAAAGACAAATTCAAACATATGGAATATATAAATTTACAATACTTCAATCACGGGCAGGCCGAATATATATTGATCATGGCAGACTCTCACATATCAAATAACCGATTGAAATACACAATCAAAGCAAATATATATATGTAGAAATATATATGTATGGATATAAGAATCAGAAAATAAGAAGGAAAGGAGAGAATCAGTAAAGAATCAAGAGACAGTAGCAGAGACACCTCACCTACTGCTCCATCATTTCACCCCACTTCGCTCAAGGGGAGTCCATTGCTTGAACTGGGCGAAAGCTCAGAGGTGACACCAGCCTCCACTCTTCCGTGACAGCACGTCTGCTCCACGGCGTGAACTTCCACCAGGCCAGTGTAGGCTCCCCTTTTTAATACAAATTCAAACACAACGAAGCTTCTAGCAAGCCTCACCCCCTCGTTCTCATGAGAGCCCGTACCAGCCTGCTCCAAGGCCACCGCATCGGTTGATCAGGCCTATGCTATGGCTCCGAGACAGACCATGTACATTCCTCTGATAAGAATCAGTTCTCTCTAGTCAGTAAAGTGTGAAAAACAGGAGGAAAGCAAAACATGCCCTCTTCTTCGTGCAGGCACAGAAAATGGCTTCAGCATGAAAATGGAGTTAGTTAAGCCATGCACACAGAAAGGTCCAAAGCAAGATGAAATCGAAAAGCAAGATGACATGAGAACATGTCAAAGGCAAAAGTCAGCACTGCCATAAAGCAAGGTAAAGTCAGAAAACAGAATGACATTAGACCACATCAAAGCCAATAGATCAATGTCATAATTCACCTAACCCAAATAACATTATACACTTAATCCCTCAGTATCCAACATGTGTGCACCACCACCCACAACACTGCACCTCAACATCCCATACCTTCTATTCTTGGCAAGACTATTCCACTAAAAGACAGCAAGATTACAGGACAGAAGAGAAGCAGGCATATGCAAACCCATCCTACATTAAGGCTAGGGTAACATAACACACTTAAGTCAGTACAAAATGGTGGTGGTCGAGGGTCATCATAGGGTGTCAGTCCACAAAAGTGGCTCTTTCACTACAAGGTGCTATAACCATTTCTAAAATATTACTTGGATGATAACTTATGTGTAATGTCCTTTTCATGTTTAATATCTGTTTGGTATTGTTTCTCTACAGTGTGATTTTATTTCTTCTGTTTTTAGGAAGCCGCTTTGGCAGTTTTAACAACTGTGACTAATAGAGCCAGCGCTGGAATGGCAAAATGGGCCTGGCTTCGACGTGGACTCTACTACTTAAGGGCTGGTCAGCATTCACAAGCAGTGGCAGAGTAAGGCTAATCTGGTTGTTTTGTTTTTGTAGTGTCAAGTGTTTTGTTATGTAGACAATATGCTGCACTATAAAGAAACTCAATAGATTTAACTTAATTTTTATAAATCTGGTGCACTAAAGATCTGTGGGAAGTTGTTTTATTAGTCTGGCTTGTCTGATTCACTTAATGGCGTTGATTACATATTGATATTTTATACCTATTACATGATTTACATTTTTGAAAGAAGATGGTACATGACCATTTGTTTTTAGATCACACATTGTGTACCTACACTGTTATTGACCTACAAATGTCATTGAGTTCTTATTTACACAAGGACCATCTGCATGGTCTGCTTTCAGTAAGGCAATTTATCTTCAATAACTTTGTAGGCTGATAGACCGTGTTTGCAGTTTGTCATCCATTTCACACTTCTAGCTGAATTGTACATTTGTGATAGATATTTCTAACTGGAGATTCCTTGCCTTTAAAATATCCTCAGGCACCAGACTGGATCCTGAAAACTTTTCAGGAAAGCCCATTGATAATGCTCTGTCCCAGAAGGGACGACTGAAGCCACATGTATGTACCACCCATGTGTGCTGACGTCCGTTGCTTTCATTTAGTGCCTTTGTGCGCAGATCCTGAGCTAGCTCCTAACTTTTTCTCTTCATTTGATAGTTTTTTCTAGCAAAATCTTTTTCCAGTGTTGAGGGGAACATGTCCCGTCCTTAAACTACAGGGTGTATGCCTTGTAGTGACTGTCACAGGCACATGTCTGTGACAGATCCCCACAAGGTATGTCTATCGTTTTTGTGTTCAGACCACAACATCAAGTTGGGCAAATATTGTGATTTGGGATTGCACAGCCAAGATGTATGTCTTTGAACACCAGAGGAAGTTGTGTAAGTCCCATTCACGCTCGAAGTCCAGAGCACAGACTCATTCCAGCAACAGGTCTTCATCGTGGTCCAAGTCTTGGGCAATTAAAAAATCTCCCCACAAAGCAAAAGAAGTCCTAACTGGCCTCTATCCAGCCACACCACTCTACTTCCAAGAGGTTGTGATGTGAAGACAACAAGGTTTCCCCGTCTCGTGTCCGGTCCCCTGCTGAAGAGCTGATTCCGTAGCTGATCCCAATGAACTACAAATTTCCTGGGCTGTCGGTAATAATGCAACAGGTTGAGGTGTTCAAAAAACCATGTTGCAAATCTTTGACACCCTGCCAGCTCCCTCGGTCGCGTCTTCGAGCCAAAGGATCTGCTGAGGCCTCCATTCGGGTTACTGCCAGTGGGTCCACCCATGGCGCTGTCTGCTCCCCCTGCCCCTTTCAGGTCCAGCTCCAACTCCAGAGCCAACTCGCATCTGGCATCAACAACTTTTTGAGTCGGATTCTGACCAAAGCCAACCAGCCATTGGCAATGATGGAGATGGCAATTCGTATTTTGACCTACAAGAGGTCAATAGACTGGACAATTCTCCTGACATGGGGCTGAGTTCTCACTCAACGAAAGAGATAGCCTCGTTTGCTGTGGTCATGGTCATCAGATGGGCAGCTGAGGTCCTGGTCTTACAATATCCGTTTGTCGAAGTATAAAGCAATCTACTCACTCTAATGTTGAAGCCCTCATTGGTAACTCTCATAGGGGCTTAATATTGCTCTTGCCCTCCTGTAAATAGACAGGTCTCATGATGCCTCAGTGCTGCTCCAGGCGACCGTGCTTTTTTGGCACAACACTTTACACTGGCAAGTCAAGTTTTCAGGATTCCACTAGCAGTATCAACCCAAACTCTTTTTCTACAACTCCTCCAGAAATGGATTCAAAGGCGACACATTCGGTAAACATGTTCCCTTCAGCAAGCCTCACCGTATGGTCAGTCTGCGCTAGCTGTTTGCTGGGTAGATATTCCTGAGCATTATGGGACTCGGTCACAGAAATCTTGCCAGAAGTCCCGGAGAAGTTCTGTGCCAGTTAAAGGCAGGCTATTCACTATGGCCAGGACTCAAACAAATACGTCATACAGTTGGGTCTGCACATGACGGACTGTCTAGGCTGTACAGATGGGACTAGCGTGGTGCTCTGGCACCATGCATGGATAAAAGCCACCGGGTTCTCAGGTGACGTTCATGCTTCACTCATGGATATGCTTTTCGAGTGGTATCAACTCGTTGGCGTGAAAGCAGAATCTGAAAGAAACCCGTTAGTTAGATTCCTCACCTTAGAATATCCCCAGGCGTCAGGCTGGATCCGGAAAGATTTTTCGTCAGCAATACCCTTTGCGCGTCGCTAGGCGTCGTCTGCGGCTCCGCGTCCGTCGTCGTGCGCCGGAATGACATTGTCGGAGTACTTAGACACCCGCCCTCGCGCGCTGACATCAGTTCTTCTTTTTTCCGCGCCAGACAGCGCCGATCCGGGAAGAGCTTACCCCTTAGTCAATTTTTGACTAAACTTTTTGACTCTTTTTGGTCTTTTGTCGACTCGACTCTGGTGCCGGTAGGATGCCTGGATTTAAGGCCTGTGACGCCTGTCATTGCCTGATGTCGGTGACGGATCACCATCGCCTTTACTGCCTGGGGGCCGACCACGACGCGGAGTCGTACCCCGATTGTCAGGCCTTGACCTCGAAGGCTAGGCGGGAGCGGTCCCGTAAGCTTCTCGAGTTTCGGCACTTGGCTCCGCGCCGCTCACGGTCCCGGTCCTGGTCCAAGAGGAGGTCCAAGGACCGGTCGCGGAGCCGCAGTCACCATCATCGCTCGTCGGGATCGAAGTCTTCGGGTAAGTCGAAGCGATCTAAGAAGTCCAAGAGGCGACACTGCTCTTCGGACTCCCCTCGCCGTTCGCCCGACTCGGCCGAGGGTCAGGGTGGTCCCACCCCCGCGGCTCTGCCGGAGCCGCAGGAGCCGCGTCTGTCTCCATACCCGCCGGTCCCTGGGACTGACGCGACTCCGGCGGAGGTCAGTGCCTTCCTCTCGGCCATGAGGGGCCTGGCTCCGCCGTCGACGCCTGCTGGCGCGACTTCGGGCTCGACTGGGCGACCACGCGTGCAGGCGGCCCCGGTGCCGTCGACGACTTTGGTCCCGACGCCGCAGGTCCCCGAGGGATCCAGGCCTGGATCTCTGTTGGCGCCGGTCGACCTCACGACGCCTCCTCCGCCGGCGCCGACACCGGTTCCACCTCTGGCGCCGTCTCCAGACGCCGCCGATCCCCGGTTTAGCCCCTGTCCGGACCCGACGCCGGCACGGCGCCGCCCGGCACCGATGGATGACCGTTTCATCTACCGTCCGGCTCCGGTCGTTCCTCCTGTTTATCAGAAATCGGATGACGGGGGCGACTGAGAGGGGTCTGAGGACCCTATGGCCCTCCAGGGTCAACTTTCACAGGACTGGGCAGACGAACTGGGGGATGCCAGTGGTCGGGACACTTCGCCGGACGCTGGCTTCATCTCTCCTCCGACTGTGGCTTCGGAGGAAGGTGCAGCTTTTTCAGTAGTGCTGCGCAAGGCGGCCGAAGCCCTGGGGCTCGAGTTGCCTGCTGTGGCCGTGAGGACTAATATCCTCACAGAGGTGCTTCAACCATCAGCAAGCTCCACAGAGACTCTGCTGCAGTTCAATGAGGCCCTCGTCGACGTACTGCAGGGCACTTGGTCCAAGCCCTCCACAGTTCCTCCTGTGGATCGGAACGTGGCCCGGCGCCACTGCCCTGCTCCGGGCGACCCCAGTTTCCTGGTTATCCAGGCCTCCACTTCCCAATCCTCCTTCCCGTCCGCTCCTCCGGATCGGGAATCCAAGAGGCTGGAACAGTTCGGAAAGAAACTGTTCTCTTCCCTGAGTTTGGGCCTGCGGTCTTTGAACACCGCTTGCCTCTTGGACCGTACCTCCCACTCTCTGTGGGATGCGGTGGAGGACGTGCTGCCACTGTGTCCGGTGAAGGTCTGGACACGTCTCTCCCAGGCACTTGCTGATGGGCGAGATGCAGCGCGACATGCCATACGGTGTGGACTTGACACCACAGACTCGCTGGGTAGGGCGATTTCCACCACGGTGGCGCTCCGGCACCACGCCTGGCTGAGGTCCACGTCTTTTTCGGGGGATGTCCAGAGTACCCTCATGGATATGCCCTTTGATGGCGCTGGCCTTTTTGGTGAGAAGGCGGATAGTGCGCTGGCTAGTTTTAAGGACTCCCGGGCTACGGCCACGTCCTTGGGTCTCTCGGCCCCACGGCCGCACACTTCTGCCTTTCACCCCTTTCGTGGCCAAGGAAGGGGCGCTCCATCACTTCGGACAGGTGGGTGCTGCAAATCGTCTGAAGGGGCTACTCCCTCCCCTTCGAGACAACCCCTCCAGCCATGCCACCGCAGTGCCACCGTATATCGGAGGAAAACTTGAATCTTCTGCGGGAGGAAGTTATGGCCCTCTTGGCCAAAGAGGCCGTCGAGCGCGTTCCTGGTCCAGAATTAGGCCGTGGTTGCTATTCCAAATACTTTCTGGTTCCCAAGAAGGGCAAAGGGGGCCTACGCCCTATCGTGGACCTCAGGAGCGGCAACACCTTCCTCCGGAAGGAACGGTTCAAGATGCTAACTTTAGCTCAGGTTCTGGCTGCCCTCGACCCTGGAGACTGGATGGTAGCGTTGGATTTGCAGGATGCCTATTTTCACATCCCCGTCCTGCCGGCCCACCGGCGTTACCTGCGGTTCACGGTGGGTCAGGAGCACTTTCAGTTAACCGTGCTCCCCTTCGGCCTCACCAGCGCCCCTCGGGTGTTCACGAAAGTGATGGCGGTGGTCGCAGCTCATCTGCGCAGATCAGGGGTTCCAGTCTTCCCCTATCTTGATGACTGGCTGTTGAAGGCGGGCTCGCCCCAGCAAGTCGTCTCCCACCTCCAGACTACGGCCGACCTCCTGCATTTGCTGGGGTTCTCCATCAACGTGCCGAAGTCACACCTGAGTCCCTCCCAGAAGCTCCTCTTCATCGGAGCGGTTCTCGATTCGGCGCAGTTCCGGGGTTATCCTCCGGAACAGCGGGTCCGGGATATTCAGGCTCTGATTCCCATCTTTCGACCTCTATCCTGGGTTTCGGTCAGGTTGGTGCTGCGGCTTCTGGGGCTGATGGCCTCCTGCATCCTGTTGGTGCATTACGCCAGGTGGAGAATGCGGGCTCTGCAGTGGGACCTGAAGTTTCAGTGGGCCCAGCATCGAGGCAACCTGTCCGACCATGTCTTGATCTCGGAGGGCACTGCGAAACAGTTGCAGTGGTGGCTCACGGACCGCGATTGGGTCAGCGGCAGATGCCTCTCCCTACCCCAACCGGAGCACGTAGTAGTGACGGACGCGTCCCTCCTGGGATGGGGGGGCCGCATGGGAGAGGCGGAGATCAGAGGACTCTGGTCTCCGGCGGAGACTCAACTCCACATCAACCTTTTGGAGCTGAGAGCGATCCGGCTTGCACTGAAAGCCTTTCTTCCCTCTGTCCGGGGAAGTGTCGTGCAGGTGTTCACGGACAACACCACCGCCATATGGTATTGCAACAAACAGGGCGGGGTGGGGTCGTGGACCCTTTGTCAGGAGGCTCTGCGCCTCTGGACATGGCTGGAACACCAGGGCATCACCCTGGTGGTTCAACATCTGGCGGGCTCTCTGAACACCAGAGCAGACGAACTCAGCCGCCGGTGCATGATGGATCACGAATGGCGTCTGAACTTGGACATGGCGCAAGGTCTCTTTCTGCAGTGGGGAGAGCCTTGGTTAGGTCTATTCGCCACCGAAGAGAACGCGCAATGTCAGCAGTTCTGCGCATTGGAATTTCCTAGGCAGCACTCGCTCAGACGCTTTTCGTCGCGAGTGGAGTTGCGGTCTGTTGTACGCCTTTCCGCCTGTACCACTTCTGCCCCGAGTGCTGAAGAAGATCAGGCGCGACCGGGCCCAAGTTATCTTAGTGGCTCCGGATTGGGCACGAAGGTTCTGGTATCCCGAGCTACTCAGTATGTCAATCGATCTCCCGATACGACTGCCTCTTGAGGAGGACCTTCTGTCGCAGCAGCAGGGGACGGTCCTCCACCCGAACCTGTCCAGCCTCCACCTCCATGCGTGGAGGTTGAGCGGCGGCAGTTGATGCCATATGACTTGCCTCCTGAAGTCTGTGATGTCATTCTGGCAGCCAGGCGTCCCTCCACAAAGACGTTGTACGCCTGCCGGTGGAACAAATTTGTGGCATGGTGCACAGCAAAGGCTGTGGATTCCCTTTACGCCCCTCTTTCTGAGGTTCTCCTCTTTCTTCTTTCTTTGGCCCTGCAGGCCTCTGCTTTGGGCACCTTGAAAGGTTATCTTGCTGCCATCTCACGGCTTCCTGATCAGCCTTCTCTTTTCAAGTCCCCTGTTGTTTCCCGTTTTCTCAAAGGCATTACTCACATGTTTACCACAGAAAGCTGCTCCTGTGTGACCCTACTACAGTTATAAAACCATTGTGAGTTGGGACATCTCACAAAAAGTAACGGACTGGTCTCACACACCGCCTGGTGTCATGCTTCATCATCGGCCAGTCCTCGCCCTCCAAAACCTTTGTTTGATGGAGGGCGGGCCACACTTCACTAGGAGCAGCTTTCTGTGGTAAACATTTAGCAATGGAGGCCGCTAGCTCCTAGAACCCCACGCCTCCTGTTCCCTCCTCCACACACTGTGGAGTCTCTTTTGTGATTACATTACTCACATGTTCCCTTCTGTCCCCTTCGTAATTCCTCAGTGGGACTTGAATCTTGTTCTGACTTTTCTGATGTGCGCTCCTTTTGAGCCTCTTCACAATTGTCCCATTCGTCTTCTGACCCTGAAAACTGCTTTCCTGGTAGCTATCACCTCGGCTAGACGGGTGCGTTAGCTCCAGGCTCTGTCATCTAAGCCTCCCTTTCTTTCTGTTCATCCGGACAAGGTTGTCCTCCGGCCTCGTCCTTCTTTTCTACCGGGAGTGGTGACCCCCTTTCACCTCGGGCAATCTGTCACGTTGCCCACCTTCTTCCCGCCTCCGCATCCTTCAAAAGAGGAAGAGAGGCTCCACCGTCTGGATCCAAAACGGGCGCTGTTCTTTTATTTGGACCGCACCAAACAGTTCTGTATGGATGACCAACTTTTTGTTGGATACGTAGGAGCTAAGAAGGGGAAAGCGGTACACCAACGGACCATCTCACGGTGGGTCGTGTTGTGTATTAAACTTTGTTACTCCTTGGCAAAAAAGGACCCTCCTGTTGGGTTGAGGGCCCATTCCACCCGGGCCACAGCGGCTACTACTGCCCTGGGCCGGGGAGTTCCCCTGCGGGACATCTGTCAGGCGGCGACGTGGGCTTCACTGCACACGTTTGCCACGCACTATTGCCTGGACAGCCAAGTCCGGAGAGACGGCTTCTTTGGCCGTTCTGTTCTCCAGGACTTTCTGGTGTGATCTTGGTTCGCAGACCCACCACCGGGGTTGGTTTTGCTGGGGTATCTATTCTAAGGTGAGGAATCTTAACTAACGTGTTTCTTTCAGATGAACAAGTTACTTACCTTCGGTAACGATGTATCTGTAAGAAACATTAGTTAGTTAGATTCCTCACCGACCCACCCATCCTCCCCGTTCTGCGAACCGACATCTAGGGTTAAGGTTATCCTTTTCAGGGCCCTAGATTTTTTGACACCAGTGTCGGTCTCTTGCATGGCTCTGCGTTTCTGGCGCGGAAAGCTATGTACAAGAACTGACAGCGCGCGAGGGTGGCGTGTAAGTTCTCCGACGTCATTCCGGCGCACGACGCCTAGCGACGCTCAAGGGGTACTGCTGACAAAAAATCTTTCCGGATCCAGCCTGACGCCTGGGGATATTCTAAGGTGAGGAATCTAACTAACTAATGTTGCTTGCAGATACATCGTTACCAAAGGTAAGTAACTTGTTCCTCTGTTCTAGAGCTTTGCTCCCTCCATCTCTCTATGCCTGCAAGGCAGTATGCCCAGAGGTTGTGCTCCTTTCAAGGCATCAGCAAGGGTTTTCGCTAGTTGGCAACACCAAGGCCCCCAACTCCCAGCAGCAAGAATCTCAGTATTTTTGGGGTTTGGCAAAGGATCCAACAGACAGTGTTGAGGCACACTGGGGCAACAAACATCCCAGTCCCCACCTCTCCGGCTGCAGCCATCAATCTTTAGTTTGCCCTTAGCGGCACACATCCACCCTGTGGAAGGTAAGAGGAGTCATTTTCTCCAAGTGGCAGGCCATAACATCTGACAGGTGGGTCCTACAGATTTCTGAACTGGGCTATGCCCTACCATTACTTTCCAACACGCTGGCTCTTACACCTAAATCAGAGCAGCTTTATATGGACCACTTGTCCATTTAGCGACAGGAAGTTCACGCTTTTTTGGCCAAAGGATCCATAGAGACAGTCCTGCCTCGGAAATCGGAACTATATATTAATCCCATTATTTCCTTGTCCCAAAAAGGGCAGAGGCATTCGTCCTATATTAGATCTTTGATCTCTCAGTTTTGCAGCGTGAATCCTTTTTTATGGATTCACGTGTAACGACCTCCAGGGCGCCGTCTGTCGTCATACAGGGACGTACATGGCAGCAAATTCTGGTCGACAGCGCCCAAAACTAAGAAAAAAAAACAAGGACTATTCCGGACCCAACCACTAGATGGCAGAATAATGCACAGCAAACTACTCCTACTGGTAAGTAACCATTTTGTTCCTTCCTATGCATTCAAGACGGTCACCGGTTCTATCTGCCCATAATCCTGGAAACTGGATGGTATCTCCGGACTTTTAGGGCACCTTTTCCATGTGCTAGTTATGCAGGCTCACGGGCGCTGCTTGTGGTTCAAGGTGGGCCACAAGCATTTTCATTTCTGTACCCCCTTTCAGCCCCAGGAGTGCACCTCAGGTGTTCAGTGGTTGCAGCATATCTTCAGAGGTTGGGTGGTGTCCCCTACCTCGATGACTGGCTGTTGAAGATGGGCTTTTCACAGTCAGTCGTGGACTACCTCATGAAGACTGCGAACCTCCTGCAATCATGGGGGTTCACTGTTAATGTGCCAAAATCTCCCATAACATCTTCACAGAGGTTCACTTTCATTGGAGCCATCATGGATATGGTGTGTTATCAGGCCTTCTCTCCAGATCAGAGTGTCCCGGACATTTGTGCTTGGATCCCAATATGTCAGCCATGGCTGATAGTCTCAATGCGGGTGAGACTTTTTGGACTATTGGGTGTCCTACATCCTGCTTGTTGACCATGCCGGATGGCTATGCAGGCTCTGCAATGGGATCTAAAGTTTTGTTTGTTCCAGTACCAAGGGAAACCTATCAGAATATATCCAGGTACCTAAGAAGGCTGTAAAAGAGCTGCAATGGCAGTTGATCTGTCATAATTGGACCAGCAGCAGACCTCTCTCGTCATGGTGGTGACTGAAACATTACTGCTGGGCTAGAGGTAATCTGGGACAGGTGGAAACCAGATGTGCCTGGTGGAGACCCATCTCCACATCAAGTTGTTGGAGTTGCAGGATCTACGCTTTGGGTTGAAAGCCTTCCTATCATCCATCCAGGACAGGCTGGTACAGGTCCCCACAGACAACAGCATATCCATGTAGTATTGTAACTAGCAGAGTGGGATGAGGTCTTAGGCCCAGTGTTGGGAAGCCCTGCACCTCTGGAATTGGCTGAACCGTCACGGCAGTTCTCTGGTCATCCACCACCTGGCAGGATGCTTAAACGCCATGCAGGTGAAGTCAGCGAGCAACCCCTAACGGATTTTGAATGGCAGTTATAGCCAAAGACGATGCAGGGAGTCTTCCAGCATGCTGGAGAACACTGGCTCTATTTCTTTGCCACCCCTGAGCATGCGTAATGTTAACATTTCTATGTCTTTAGTTACAGAAAATCTCTCTCTGAGGCGCATTCTGCTTAAAAGGGAGCACAAGACTTCTGTTGCCTTCCTGCTGCGCTCTCTCCTGCCGCAAGTTCTGAAGAGAATCAGGAACAGCCAGGTCCCAGTCATCCTAGTGTCTGGATTGGGCCAGGAGAATGTGGCACCCCAAAACTGTGGGCATGCACATTTGTCCTCTAATCAGGCTGTCAGTTCAGTAGTATGCACAATCTACACTCCCATCCATGGAAATTCTGAGGCCACAGTTGACTGTTTTCGATCTTACTCCCGAAGTAGTGTATGTCATCTTTTCAACAAGGCGTCCTTCCATAAAGTCTGTTTACGCTGGATGCTGGGACAAGTGTGTGGCTTTGTGTGACACACCTAAAACTGGACCGTTGCAGACCAACTGTTGAATATGTTATTATTTTTGTTATCTTTTCCCAGCAAGGATTTGCAGTGGGCGCGATTAAAAGTTATCTGTCGATCCTTTTGTGTTTACTGAACCAACCATCCTTGTTCAAATCACCTGTAATTAATTCTTAAATGTTTAAACCAGATGGTTCGAGGCATGTGGGCTGCTGAATTCATATCTGTGCATAGATCGCCGCCTAGTGTTGGGTCAGGATGTTTGCACGTTGTTGTCCTGGAAGAGTCTTCGAAGTATCCTTGGATAGGTGACTCCTCCCCTGGACTACAGTGCGCATGGGCATCCTCTCCATCCTCAGATTGTTTTTTTCCGCCATTGGGTTCGGATGTGCTATCTTAGCTCAAGTTAGGAAAATATTTGGTCGAGGCCAAAAGGCCTTTAGTTCGCGTCGGTACTGTTTATCGATCGGGTTTCGATAGAATTTTGTTAGTTTACTAACTTTCAGCACCGACTTCTTTCGCATTTACCAGTCCATCGACTACTTCGACGATGGAATCCAGGACGCCATTCAAAAGGTGTCCGGTATGCAATGCGAAGTACCCACACATCGACGTCCATCCGGTGTGCAACAAATGCCTTTCGCCGGACCACGACGAATCGACATGCATGGCCTGTGCCCGGTTCCGTTCCAAGAAGACTCTAAGGAACCGAAGAGCGGCGAGACTCGAGGCGCGACACGCGGCACCGGCCCCAACAGACATCTTTGACGAAGCCGACGTCGAAGAATTAGAAGTCATACCCTCCAGTCCCGTTTCCGAACACATCCCCGGATCGGACGAGGGCGACGAGTCACTCTTCCACAGAGGTGAAGACGACACCGAGGTAGGAGACGACGAGGAGGCCTTAGGGGCCGAAGAGAGTAGCTCCAATGATGAACAAGGCCTACCTGTTCAAACCGAAGAAACACCAGCGCCACAGCCTTTGGCTCCGGTCGAGGGATCGCCTTCGGGCCTTACCCGAGACCCATCCCGTAGTTCTTCGGCCCCGCCCTCGGGCCCGGCCTCGGACGTTCAGCGGCAGCCATTGCTGCATAAGCCAGCTGGTTTCCCTACCACAAAACCGAAACCGAAAGCTGCTCCGGTTCATCCGAAACCGAAACTGAAAGTGGCGCTGGTCGGATCGAGGCCTTCCACGCCTTCGACGCCAGCGCAACGCGTCGGCACCGACCGCACCAAGAGGGACTTCGGTGCCGAACTGGAGTCGGGCGACATCGGAGTCGACAAACGGAAAAAGGCCATCGGCACCGAGAAACCTACTCGGCTACCGACGCCAACGACACCGAGGGCAATACCGCCTGCTTCGCCTCGCGTCGCTCCCTCGACGACGCCGAAGCCTCACGTATCGCGGACGTCGACGGTGATCTCCACACCTCGACTCGAGGACCCGCCGGCACCGAAAAAATCCACGCCCGGCTCTACGAACCTGCCCGGTGCCAAAGCCTCAAAGACGCCCCAAGTGCGGCCTGCTGCGACGCAAAGCAACAAAACCACGGCGGCCCTCAAAGACCCGTCGGGTTCCGGCCCGGTCGGAGCTCCAGCAACCTCTACGGGGCCAGCCAACATTACCTTCGGCTTGCCCCCGTCAACAATCCCGAAGATGTTCCAACTCAGGACACGGGTTACCCAGACTCCGGTTCCACCGGACGAGACGTCTCCGTCACGTGTCATCGACGCCGACACTGGCAGGATGATTCTCCACGACCGAAGAATAACTTCGGAACCGCCATTGGACCCTTTCAGGATCCCACTAAAAAGGAAGCTGCCTGTGGAATCAGAACCTCTCCTTTACGAACCGTTCCATTCCTCCTACCAGGATCCACACCGGTTCTCCCCCACACGCTCCGACACGGATGCATTGGAGGACTACATGGATGACCAAGCACCCTACCATGTAGACACAGACCCTGATGACCAGCAGGACCCTGATCAAACTTGGGGCGACCCTGCGGACCCCAGTGCACCTCTCGATACACAGGACCCACAACTCTATGGGGCAAAAACATCTCCCACGGAGGATACTGCGGCGTTCAACGCTCTTATTGAACGTGCTGCAAATAACCATGGGGTACAGCTTCACTCAGATACCATCGAGGATGACTTTCTAATGGACACTTTTGCATCCTCAGAAAGACATGTAAAAACTCTGCCAATGCTGAAGGGGGTCCTCAAACCAGCTAAGGACATTTTCAAGGAACCCACCAGGGCACGAGTGATAAACCCCAGGATTGATAAAAAATACAGATCAGCACCTGGGGATCCTACTTACATCAAAGGACAATTACCACTCGACTCCATCGTCGTAGCGAATGCTCGCAAGAGGGCACACTCGCAAACGACAGGTGACGCTCCTCCCCCGGACAAAGAGTCCAAGGTGCTAGAGACCTCCGGCAAGCGAGTTGCCGCCCAGGCTGCCAACATATGGCGCATAGCCAACACTCAAGCGCTCCTCGCTCGCTACGATAGAGCGCACTATGACACATTGGAGCAACTACTCCAACATCTCCCTGACCAGTTCAAAGAAGGTGCAGAAATTCTTATCAGAGAGGGACAGCTACTCACAAATGCTTCCATCAAATGTGCCCTAGATGCTGCAGACACGGCTGCCAGGGCCATAAACACAAGCGTTATGCTGCGACGACATGCCTGGCTACGAATCTCAGGATTCAAGCCTGAGGTACAAAACAACATACTGAACCAGCCCGTCAACCCCGACTATTTATTCGGCCCAGAGGTTGACACCACCCTCGAAAAGATAAAAAAGGGCACGGACACTGCAAAGTCCATGGGCGCCCTCCAAACTCAGTCCTTTCGGAGCGGCTCCTTTCGTCGCCCCGGAAACAAGGGGGCAGGTAGAGGACAGGGGTCACAACAAACGTATAACAAAGGCAATACACAGACCACCTACGATAAAAACACCCGAGGTGGATATCGTGGCTCCAGTACAAAGGGCAGAGGACGTGGCTACGGCAACACCAGGTCCTCCCCCAAGAACAAGCAGTGACGCCCTCTCCCTTCCTCCCGACCACATAACACCTGTCGGGGGAAGACTACAAAGGTTCCTGTCCACGTGGAACTCCATCACCACGGACAGGTGGGTCAAAGATATTGTAAAATACGGTTACTGTCTGGAGTTAACCGCCACTCCACCCACAATACCACCAAGAAACCGTCCTATGTCCTCAGAGCACTTAACGCTCTTACAGCAAGAGGTGCAAAGTATGCTTCTAAAAGGCGCTATAGAGGTCGTACCTATCCACGAGCAGGGTACGGGGGTTTACTCCCTCTACTTTTTAATTCCAAAGAAGGACGGGTCGCTCAGGCCTATATTAGACCTGAGACCCCTGAACCAGTACATTCTTTCAGAGCACTTTCACATGCTCACCCTACAGCAAGTCCTTCCGCTTCTCAAGCAGGGAGACTTCCTATCCTCACTGGACCTCAAGGATGCGTACTTTCACATACCCATCCACCCCTCACACAAAAAATACCTCAGGTTCACTGTTCAGGGGCAGCACTATCAGTTCAAAGTCCTTCCCTTCGGCGTGACAACAGCGCCCAGGGTTTTCACGAAGTGCCTAGCTACTGTGGCAGCACATTTACGGAGGCAGCATATACGTCTACCCCTACCTAGACGACTGGCTCGTTCAAGCGAAGTCAGCCCAGCAATGTGCAAGCCACATGTCCCGCACCATTCACCTTCTTCACAGTCTGGGATTCTCACTAAATTACCCAAAGTCCCATCTCCAGCCCGCACACGTACAACAGTACCTAGGTGCGACTATAGACACTCTGGCGGCCACAGCTCAGCCAAATTTAGTGAGGATCAACAGCATACAACTGCTGATCTCCAAGTTCAAACCCAATCACTCGCTTCCAGCGCGAGTGTTTATGCAGTTGATAGGCATGATGGCCTCCTGCATCTTCATAGTCCCGCACGCGAGGTTACATATGCGCCCACTTCAGGAGTGCCTAGCACGTCAGTGGAATCAGGCTCAAGGACAGTTGAAAGACCTAGTGTTGGTGAGCGGTCGGGCATACAACTCTCTGCATTGGTGGAATCCACAAAACCTTTGCAAGGGCCGACCGTTCCAAGAGCCTGTTCCACAAATAGTACTGACAGCGGACGAGTCTCTCCAGGGATGGGGAGCTCATGTACTTCACTACACAGTGCAGGGACTATGGACGACACAACAGAAGAAGATGCACATCAACCTTCTGGAACTGATGGCAATCTTCCTGGCCATGAAGGCATTCAAAGTACATCTGTGCAACAAAGTCGTATTGATCCGGACGGACAACATGACTGCCATGTACTACATACAGAAGCAGGGAGGAACACACTCTCCACGGTTGTCTCATCTGGCTCAGAGCATGTGGAAGTGGGCCATTCAAAGGAACATGTTCCTCATGGCGGAACACCTCCCTGGCAAGGACAACCAGATGGCGGATCTGCTCAGCAGACACAGCCACCAGATGCACGAGTGGGAGTTACACCCATCAGTGCTCCAACCGTACTTCCAGCAGTGGGGTCATCCAGAGATAGACCTATTCGCGACAAGCGAAAACGCAAAATGCCAAAGCTTCGCCGCCAGATTCCCACATCCGCAGTCGCAGGGCAATGCGATATGGATGAACTGGTCCGGCAGATTTGCGTACGCTTTTCCCCCAGCGCCGTTGATACCGCTGGTGGCTCGCAAACTAAGACAACACTCCCTGACACTCGTCCTAGTTGCTCCCACGTGGGCACGCCAGCCGTGGTACACCACCTTCCTCGAACTTTCCGTGGTGCCGCATCAAAGGCTGCGGATCAAACCCGCGCATTTGACGCAGAACCATGGAGAGGTTCAGCACCCAGATCCGCAACAGCTGAGCCTGGCGATCTGGCTCCTGAAGTCCTAGAGTTTGGCTATCTCAACCTGCCACCTGACTGTATGGACATCATCAAGGAGGCCAGGAGACCCACTACCAGGGCTTGCTATGCAGCCAAATGGAAAAGGTTCGTCATTTATTGCGGTAATAATGACATCAACCCGCTGGACGCATCCATCCACAACATCATCTGTTACCTCTTACACCTATACCGATGCAATCTGGCGTACACCTCTATACGTGTCCATTTGACCGCAATATCAGCCTATCTGCAAACCCGGCAGCACCTCTCTCTGTTCAGAGTGCCTGCCATCAAAGCATTCTTGGAAGGGCTCAAACGAGTCATTCCACCTAGTCACCCACCGGCTCCAATGTGGAACCTCAACTTGGTCCTCACACGCCTGATGGGTCCACCCTTTGAACCTCTACACTCATGCGAGATTCAATTCCTTACCTGGAAAGTGGCCTTCCTAGTAGCGATCACTTCCCTAAGAAGAGTTAGTGAACTCCAGGCACTAACCGTTCAAGAGCCATTTATTCAGGTTCACGCCAACAGGGTCGTACTACGTACCAACCCCAAATTCATGCCCAAGGTAATATCGCAGTTCCACATGAATCAGACTATTGAACTGCCCGTTTTCTTCCAAAACCCACAAACTGTTGCAGAAAGGGCACTACATACACTAGATGTACGGAGGGCCCTCATGTACTACATCGACAGGACTAAACCATTCAGGAAGACAAAACAACTGTTCGTTGCCTTTGCCCCACACCACAAAGGTAACGCCATCTCCAAAGCAGGGATAGCCAGATGGATAGTTAAGTGTATTCAAATCTGTTATCAAAAGGCAAAACGCACATTAACTATTCCACCACGAGCCCACTCAACACGTAAGTTGGGGGCTTCCATGGCCTTCCTAGGAAATATTCCCCTGCATGATATATGCAGAGCAGCCACATGGTCCACTACACACACATTTACAAAACACTATTGTGTAGATGTGCAGTCAAAACAGCAGGCAGCTGTAGGACAGGCTGTTCTCAAGACACTTTTTCAGACCGCTGCAGCTGGCACGGGTAGCCGCCGCTAATAGAGGGCACTGCTATGTATTCTATGCACAGATATGAATTCAGCAGCCCACATGCCTCGAACTGAATATGCTACTTACCAGTATGCATCTGTTCTTGGCATGTAGGGCTGCTGACATTCATATCGCCCTCCCTCCTCCCCGGCGCCTGTCGCAGCTGCAGCTCTCAGAATTACTGCAAGCATGGTCATCACTTTCTGTATCTTCTCCATCACTGCCACAATGGCAAAAAACAATCTGAGGATGGAGAGGATGCCCATGCGCACTGTAGTCCAGGGGAGGAGTCACCTATCCAAGGATACTTCGAAGACTCTTCCAGGACAACAACGTGCAAACATCCGGACCCAACACTAGGCGGCGATCTATGCACAGATATGAATGTCAGCAGCCCTACATGCCAAGAACAGATGCATACTGGTAAGTAGCATATTCATTTTCTCTTAAACCTTTTTTGATGCCTCAGTGGGACCTTATTTTGATTTCTATATTTCGTATGTGCACTACTTTTGGGCGGCTGAAAAACTTTCCTCTACGTATCCTGACTCTAAATAAAGTCTTTCACATTGTGATAACCTTAGCTGGTCACATGAGTAAGCTTCCACCTCTGCCAGTCCAGCCCCTCTACTCCACCTTCTTTCCAGGCAAACTGGAGCAGAGGACTAGAACAGCATTTTTACCGAAGGTTTATTTTCCTTTCATATCAGATAGTCCATCACCTGTCTGACATTATTTGCTATGCTTCTTCCCTCCAAAGAGGAGGAGAGACTCTTAGACTCCAGAAGAGTGCTGACCTTTTACATCGATCACATCAAAGACCATCTGCCAGGCTACGGCTTGGGTGGCGGTACACATGTCCAAAAAGCACTACTGCCTTGATAACCAGGTCTGAAGTGAAGGGCATATTGGCCAATCGATCTTGCAAGGCTTTTTTTGTCTAAGTCACTCTATTGACCCACCTCTGGGGGCGATGCACTGCTCTGGTATTTATTTTAAAGGTAAGGAATCTGCCGGTAGAAATATTGCAAGTTACTTACCTTCGGTAACACACTTTCTGGTAAATAATCCAAACTGCAGATTCCTCACCACCCTCTTGCCTCCCTGTTCTGTAGAACGGACTATTTTCCATCTAAAGAGGCCCCACATTGGAGATTTACACAATGAAGGAAATAATTGGTTCTTTGAGCTCTGCGTCCGAGGGCGCAGACTGTATCAAGAAAGAATCTGACATCCGTGCGCTTGGGTGGTGCTCTTATCTAGCTCCAGCCGTCGCGTCAGGGGCGGGAGTGGGATTGAGAGTCATAAGACACCATGCAGGGGCTTTGCTGAAAATGTTCTGTATCCACTCTGGCACCTGGGAATGTTTTAAAGGTGAGAAATCTGAAGTCCAATGGAGTATCTACCAGAAAGAACCTTTCCAAAGCGGAGTCGCTTGTTCTTTGCCCTCATTAGTGTCGACAAATTTTACTTGCCAGGCCTGTATTTGTCTCTTGAAAGTATTATTAGAGTTACCAGTGCTTAATGCTCAGTTGGCCGGTTTTTCTTTGATTAGTTTCATCTAACGCATTGCATATTGAATTTAAGGTAAGAATGGCGCCAATGTTTATACATAAAAGTATAAGTGGTACAGTAGCAAGTCCAGTTTTGTGCTGGAGTGTGAACATCCTAATCGCTTCATCTTGCTCCCACAAAACAAACTCTATAGCCTCTATAGAGAACTTTTGTTGAAACATTTGTGCATTTATTAGCAGGGAACAGATATTTGCATCCCTTTCATAGCCAAAGTATTTCACCGGTGCACAGGGTTACATAAACCGTTTAACTGTGCTTTTGCTCTTACCTGGGGCTATCAGCTCCAGATAAAAACTGACAACTTCTTTCTAACTACACCTTCTCTTCCACTCCAAACACTGATGCCTCCCCATCTGTTATTTTATGCATGTGAGCACATATGCTGCTGTTGAGACCATTTCTTGAATGGCAACAAGGTTGTCACAATCTGGGGGTCCTTTGCAAGCTTAGATTACCACTGGCCCAGGGGCGCTGTGATTGAGTGAGGAGATCTTAATCACTCAAGATGACTGACACTTGTAGATGGGATTGTCATTATGGGTTGCAGGTGACATGCACAGACTGGCAATACCAAGATGTCCGCAGTATCCTGCAAGGTGCACACATATGAGCTGCTTAAGTACAAAAAGTACTTAGCAAAAAAGAAGGTAAAGGGCAGTATAAATGTAACAGCGAAAAGTTCTTTTTTTTAAGGGCCAAAAAGGCAAATGCAGGAGTGGATAAAGGTGCTTAGGGACCATTAAGGAGCAGCAAATACACCATTATAAAAGCAATCGCACACAATTGAGTGACAGAAAAAACACTCAAGCTAAGAATCCAGTTGCAGCCGAAAATTAAGTTATTGAAATTGACAGCATCAAATGCCATTGTATTAAATGTAAAGGCACAACATGAAAAAAAGGCATAGACGAATAAAGGCTTTAAGGAATAAGAGTAGAGACTATAAGGTACAAGTATAATTTCCTGTTTTCTGTGTTTATTTTTTTGTAATGAATTACACTGGTTGTTTTCTAAGCTTTTCCCAAGACAGTGTTTTATCAGTGTTTAAATATCTCAGTGCCAAAAGTTGCTGAAGAATGTTTTCTAGATAATATTTTTCTTGTAGTTGGGCTAGCTCTAAAATGAGGTGATGTGCAAAGGAGTTTCTGTATGCTTATGATTTCATAATGTAACTGAAGGCTTACAGTCAATGACCTAGCATATTTGCTCACTTATCTTATGAATGCTAGCTCAATCGTTTAATGCTACAAACTGTACAAACAGCAGTAGGTAAACGTTATACATAATGTTGTCATGCTTCCTAATCCTTATTCGTAGAGCCCATTAATCCTCGTTAATTGCTGCCTCAGGAATTATTGCTGACACAGTAACACATTATTGTTAAATGCACTGGCCTGAGAGTAACTCAGACTAATAAGAGAGTGGCTAAATAATATGCTGCGGCCAGTGATGAGACAAAGCACTTTAGGGCTTGTGACCAGGCTTTACATCTGAAAGCTGACTTAAAGACAAACTCTTTTCAAAACCTTTTTTTATCCGACTGCTGCAAACAATCATCTCCTGTTTTTCTTTTGTGATCAGTCTCAACTTTGCACCATTGCAGTCTAAAACCCACTATATTTATATTGTACATTGTGAGCAGATGGGGAGTATTATATGATCTGGTTGTGCGACCTCACCATGTAGTACACTTACCAACCCTTAGGCTTTGTTTGTCAAACCTTTAGCCCAACCCTGGATAGCTATGGCTCTGAGCAGCAAGACTTACAGAAAGGGACAAAAGAATTTAAACTGCACTCAAACAATTAAAGAAGAAATAACAGACACTCAAGAACAGTTTATTTTTATGTATTTTTAGACACCACAACGAGGAAGGGTTCTGGATATCTAGAATGTACAAGGTATAGTCAATCAAAGCATTTCACTCAACCACGGACAAGCATTGGGAAATTAAACAGATTTGAATCTTTGAAACGTTTTCACTAAAAAGTTTGAGACACTTTTAATGCGTTCCCTTGGAGTCACTTTAGGCGACCAACTCCAATAGGGAGCCATTCTTGGGGACCAGCAAAGGCCCTTAGAAGAAGACTATCTTCACTCAATTCCAGACACTTTTATCCTTTGCAGGGTTTCCATATAGAAGTGGTCCTGATGCAAAGTATGAAGGATGCCGAAGATGCTCCAGAATGCTGCATTTGTAATACGGTTAATGTGGGTCTTGCTGTGACTTGGTCCACAAAGGGAGTGAGGTGATCCTGGTCACAGGGTAGCCATCCCTCAAAGTCTTCTTGGTGTTGACAGAAGTCCAGGTTGCCTAGTATTGCAGTCACAGGCTAATTCATACTGGGTCTATAACTCCACCTCTGGAGGTCCCCGCTACACTCTGACCACATTCCCAGGCTCCGCGAACTCGAGTGCAACTTTGTGCATCAGGTCCAGGTCCCTGGTGGTGCACAGTAGTGGTTGGTGGCGGATAGAAGTATTTGGGCTACCAACTTGCCTCAGTAGGCTTCTTCAGCTGTTGTGTCCCTGTGCTGCAAACAGGAATTAAGTCAGCTGGCCCTTGGAGTCTCTTGGCTTTGGCTGGGCTCTGGAAACGACTTCTTGAGCAGGACACAGCAGATACAGTCCCTCTACTTTGCTAGCCAGCGGGCACAGCCTCTGTTTACCAGTGCCATGGTGCAGCAGGGCAATCCTTCCTTGGTCCTTTGCCGTTCCAGTTGAGATCTTTTTTCGGGGTGCCAGGGTTACCCTACTTATGCTCAGAAAATGCCATCAGGGCAGGATGCGGTTCGTAACCAGTGGGCTACTGGGGTTCTGTCCCACCTAATGGCGACTTCCTGCAAAGTGTGGCCATCCCATGATACACCATTCTGTCCACTTCCAATTTGGCAAGACCCCTCTCAAGCTGTTGGGACCTCTCTAGCTAGTCCAACCCAGAGGTGTTGCTACCAAGGGGGATACCCACCCCTGGAAAACCGGTTTGGCAACTGGTTTGCTCTCTCATGTCCTATGTGCCAGCCTGTCTGCTTAAACTATGGACCAGCCCCTCTCCCAAATGTTACCCATTTGCCCTTGAAAGGCGACTTCTCCTTTGAAGCTTGCCTTCTGGAGCCAACACCTGTGTGGTTTCTGCGGGAGGTAGTTGACACCTCCTTCCAGATCAGGTCCCCATTGTTAAGTTTCCTGGTAGTCATTAGCACATCTCCCCAGGAGGGCAGAAAGCTGTCCCAGCGACAGGACCCAGTGTGCAACCAGTATGGGCACAGGGGACTAAAGGCAACAATGTGGCAACTTTGTCAAAGTGGCACACTGCAACTTGTTACGTTAAATTCGACTTGAGAATCAAGTCAGGCTTAATGTAACAAGTTGTTTGATACCTTGGATCACCAACTTTGTTATTGCTGTTCTAGAGTTAAAACAGCGGAGGGGTCGGTGTGTAACTGTACTTGCCAATGGGGAGACAAGCCTTTCCACGCTGAAAACAACAGTTTCACTTTTTTTCTTTCAGAAAATGTAAAGTACATGTTCTTCCCTTGAGATTTGTTACATCCTGCCTTAAAACTCGATAGGCCTACCATGAGGGTGATTTCCATATATGCCACGGGGAAGTCTGGCTTTGCCATTACTTTAAATGGCAAAGTTCGGCTAACTATTTAAACTGCTCTTCCAGCCTGCAAATGGTGGTCTGGGAGTCTTGTTTTACTTGAATCACACCCAGGGTGGCACAACCAGTGCTACAATGCCTAGGATGACCCTCTAACTTACACGTCTTCTGTATTGTATACTAGGGACTTACAGGTAAGTTAGTTTTGCCGATTGGGTGTGAGCCAATTTGACGTACCTGTTTATTAGTAATGGCACAGGTACTGAGGTCTGGTTTGCAGGTCTCTGTGCACTCTTGGAGTCAAAAAATCAGCAGCATTTGTCCAAAAGCTTGGAGGCGGCTATACAAAAAGAAGCATTTCTCTACATACTTCTGCTTTCCCATATCCAGTCAACCGAGGACCTGGTGATTACCAATTATCAATAACTCAACTCCGATAGTTTAGTTTCTCATTCCAACGACAGCTGCTCCCTGCTTGCTCAAGGCTGTTTCACAGCAAGTGCTGGAATGCCTCCTTAATGGTGACAGTTGTGTTTTACAGGACATTGTCTATGCATCCGCTCCTCCCTCTCATGTTCCTGAAACCAGTGTTGTCTCCTCTATCACCTCTGCACAGCTAATACAGTTAATTTGTTGTGCAGCTCTAGGGGTATCAGGCCTGCTCTATAGGTCGAACCTAGTCACACTCTAGTCATCTCAGTCCACCCTTTGGGGCTCTGATGACCAGCACTGGATATTAAGAGGATCCATCCACACCCAACTGCTAAAATTGAGCGGGATTTGTGATCCGGGTCGGTTTTAGTGAAATGTGTTAGTTTTCCATCACAGGACAAAGTCAGCAGCACACACACTACCTGCTTGGCATTAAAAGCAGAAACCTCCTGGTATGAAGAAGGCCTCTAGTTTTCAATTCAACAATTCAATACAGGGCCAACACAATTGTCTCACTTAAAGGGCCATCAACACTCTTTCCGTTCGAGTCTCATTCAGGATTGGGGCCAGCTCGATTTTTAACACCATGATTTCAGTGGCATCAAAGAGATTCAGCTTGTCACTTCACAAGTGCTTGAGATAAACTATGATTGGGGTCAGGTTTTTGAGCTTAGAGACACAGAATTTCTGAAGTAGATGAGACATATCTAATTAAACTAATAGCCAATGGTAAAGCACATATTATGTAGTATTTATTACTACCAAAAGGTGCACTTTTTAGCATCCTTTCAACAATGAAAGATTGAGGAAGAAAGCAGTAAGGGTCTAAACGTGTGTCTTGCAGTTTGCATGCAGCTGCTTGATGCCATTTCATTTCTCACTGAGCTATGTGGCAACTGGTGGCCTGCAGGTAACTTAAGGATGTCTGGAGCAAAAACCCACTGACTTGTCTGCATAAAGTACAAATGTATTACCTGCATATTACACATTGTACTTTGCAGCAGGCCCATTAGCCCTCTATGCTATTTTATGAGTGAAGCCTGTGACTTGACTGTATACAGATTTCTCCAAGTGAATTAGCCATCAGAGTTTTCTACCTGTTTTACCCTGGCTGGAAATTGCTGGGTGTGCAAAGATCTGTGCAGAAGGTACCTTAACCTGCAGAAGGCCAAATAAGTATGCCTGTACAGATTTACTATTTCATTTGTTCTGCTGACAATCTATTTGGGGCAGAGAGTAAAAAAAGAATGTGTAAGTTGACAGGGTGAGCTCCTCATGATTACGCCTCTCGTTACTGCTCACTCTTGTTACCGTTTGACCTACAATAAATGGGATCCCAGGTTATTTTTTCGAATATTTGTCCATTTCGAGCCCACTGTTAATGACCTTCATAACACAATCCTGTAAGGTGAGCCATGTGCAGGATAGCCACAAGATCTGGTGGAGGATCATTTTCACTTGGGTCTAAGTGTAGTCAGAAGTACTGTGTTTCAGCTGGGGAGGCTAAGAGGTCTTTACGGGTGAAGGGTAATGCTCCATGTTTGTATAGAGGAGTTATGAGGCTGTGTTTTCAGTATGGCATTAGTATAGACATGCCTGCAGTCCTGAATGTGGAGCATCATCGTAAAAGTAAAATGTCCGTATCAGCACATTTTCTCCTCACTGGCATTGTGATGTGTCACTTTCGGGTGACAGCTGTGCTGCAGTTCTAGGATTGAAGTTGATCTGGTGACTCTGTGAGTCAGTGCAAGCTGCCACCCGGTCTCATCTGAATATCTGACAAATGTGCATCACTGGTCTAAACCAAGCTTACATCTGTATAAATATGATTCTAGCATTTTAGCTGCAAAATTCAAGTCTTTGTTTTGCTGTGGTATGGTGAAGGGGTTGTGAACTGTTTTACGTGGCATCTTGGGTGAGTTGGTGCCACATTCTATAGGAAAGAATATATAGGTTTCATGTTCCAATGTAGATCATCCTGTTAACGATAGAAGGTGAAGAATACCATAATCATGAGTTTTACATAAGTTAACAATTGGGCCATGAAGGAGGACTGCATAAACTGTCAGCAGTCTTTCCTGGGTTTTATCCTTTTGACATCATATTTGTTTGAAAATGCACCAATACGTTATGTTTGGAAGGAGTAATATGTTTTAAAGAAACCCAGAGGACTGTATTTCTTATGGGGGGAATAATTTCAAGTTTCTGTAGACTAGCTGTCACTCTTGCACTCTGAACAACTGAAGATGCGTTCGTTCATGGCAATGACACATGCAAATACCACTATTCACTCCCTCGGGTCATCAGTTACCATTGCCCACCGTCCATTTTTTTGTTGGCTTCAGTCTCCACTTGGAATTGAGTGAAAACTTCTGGCTTTCCATGTTTTCAATTTTAGATGCTAGTGCATCTCATGCAATATTAATACTATGAGGAATATTGAAGTCTTTTTTGTGGAAAAAAAAAAGAGAACTCTTTCAAACTATGCAAGTTGACTTGAATGGTAACACTCACAGGGGAGTACGAGCCATGATTAGAGATTGATGTATTTGCATTAATTAGTATGGAGGTGTGCAAAACAATTCACTTTATTTGAATGGCGTACTAGAACTGTTACACGTTGTGAAGGTACCTTAATGGACATTTTGCTTTGAAAGAATATTTTCACCAAGGCCGGAGTGGAAACACAAAGCAGCCCTGGAAAACCTTGTCAGATCAGCCCACATACAGTGCACCGAGAGTGAGCCTGATCACTACAAGGAGGGATTGGGGGGGGGCTCCCCCCACCCCCAAGAAACCTTGGGCAAAAATGGTACATTCTACAACACATTTTTCATTATATATTCAATTGTATTACCTTTTAAAGTATAGTAAATGATGGCCTTAAAATGCACCAGGATTCAACAGTCTTTGTTGTGACTCCTCAATGATTCCCTCTCTATAACTCTGCAATGGTGCTGCTCCTCTATCCATTGCCTCTCACATGTATTTCATTTCTTTTTATAGCGCCTCTTATACCAGTGAAGGGTGTCGGAGCTGTTTATATCACACACAAATACAGAATCAATGAATAATACATGTATAAATCAGTGTATGGAAAATGTTACAAAGACAAAGGGAAATACAAGGTGTAGGATTCACCTATCGTCCATACTGGTAGGCATTTTTAAGAGTGCTTGGTGTGGAGAAGCACAAACCCAGGATTCAAAACGTTACTAATAAAAATAAAAAAAAACTCTACCAACACAAACCCTTTTTAAGCAACATTAAGATAATGAAAAACTTTAAAAAAAATATAACTTTATAACCTGTACCTTGTAGTTTGCAAGTAGCCTTAGATGACACTTCATAGCTCAATATGCTAGATTATGATTGTAATTTATGAACTGCACGGTAACAAAAAGATCTCTGTGACAAAAGCAAAGCAGTAACCCACTAAGCTATGCACATAAAATACTGTTCTTTAATCTGCGTGGTACATGTCCATTGCAGCAGGCATATTTAACCCTCTGCGCTACCTTAGATGACTCAAAACTGATATTAGACAAAACTCCTATCTCTTACCAGCAGGTACATTAATCACCAGAGTTATCTTGACACTTTTATTATTGTTTGAAAACTAATGGGGCTACAAGGAATTTTGCAGTGGGTGCTTTCAAAACTGCTGCACTGCTACAAAACTATCACCCAACCTTCCAGCCTCCCGGGGAAATGCTTGATGTCTGGTACTGCCAGTTCAGCCTTTATTTTCACAGTGTTCCAATCAATTCCAAGAAAGTTATGACCTGGCAAAGAGGTTTTTAAGTCTTGCCCAGGCAGCGCATGCGCTGTCTCTTCGAGACATGCTTTATCTAGGATATGAGCTTCATAAAATACCCTTCTTTTTCATTGGTTCCTCTTACTGTCCCTAAGAAATGCTGGCTTTTCATCTGTGAATACACTTAGTATTCCCTCCTTTTGGAATTGTGTATCCTCCCATGAGGACTGCTCCTGTTACATGTGTTCTTACTCCTCAGGTTATTTATTCTTTGAGAGCGCTTTTTTTTTTTTGGATGGCCTTCCTCTGTGCCATTTAGGTGTTCTGTTAACTTGTGCAATGAAACTTTAGTCCACTCTATTTGCTTGCTGTCTCTTAATCTCCCCATGCCCCCCACTCACCCCTCCTATAACACTGCTATTAGGCCCCCACCACCCCTCTGAGGCCACTGCTCATTTTGCTCATTTTAAGTTTGGTTAATATATGCATGATTTGCAGTGAAGTACCCTCATTTAATCTCCCTTTGCAGTCTCCCCCACCCCCTTGCACAGCACTGGGTGCCAGCGGCCACCTCAGAGATCACTGCATTGATTTCTTATTGTTATTTTAAATTAGTAGCTTTAATTTATATAGGGCAGCTATCCGAGCGCTCAGTGGAAATTAAAGCATCAGCCCATAATCACAGGATGTTGAGCCTACACCAGACTCGAATACGGGTCCCCAGCTTCCCTGACTGCAGCTCTCACTGCTGCGCCATATCTTTTCCCATCTATGTTGCAAGGTGCAGTAACTTATATGGCCAAAAGAGATCCCTAGGGACACCTAGTGTCAGCCTGTGGTACTGCACCCTAACAACACTGCTTGCCGGCCCGACCTTCAAGATCGCTGCATTAATTTCTTATCATGATTTTAAATTAGTAGCTTTCAATTATATAGCGCAGCTATCCAGCTGCTTGGGGGAAATTAAAGTATCAGCCTACAATCACAGGGTGTTGAGCGGTCACCAGACTCAAACACGGATCCCCAGCTTCCCAATCTGCCGCATTGGCCGCTGTGCCATAAACTTTCTCTAACCATGTTGCTAGGTGCAGTACCTTAAGTGGCCAAAAGAGGTTCCCAATGGACACCTAGTGACAGTACTGCACCCTTTCACTGCTTCGTGCACAGTAGAACAGTAAATGTTGCTGTACCCACCATAATTTGCTGCATAGCTGAATACTTATAAGGTCCCAAAGGCGAGACCAATTTCATTGCAAATGCTTGTTTGTAGTTACTATGGCCTCCATTAGCAGTTGGCACACATTACCGATTTGAGGGAACAGAGTTTCTTTCAAAGTTAGTGTAATGAGACCGACAGTATAACTGCATATAGTAATATTACCTGGAATTTAGTAATATTGCCTGGAATTTAAAGCACATATCGTCCTGCTGAAGGTAGGTAGAATACATATACTGGGTCTAAATTACACATTTACAGATGGCAGGCAGTAAGACCCCTTGCGTCAACAGGAGAGGAAATTGTGGAATGTACATCCAAGCCTCGCTTCCTGCTTAGCTGCTGTAGTCTAGCGGTAGCGTAGCACCAGACACTGTTTGTCCCATTCAAGTGTCTTTCAAAGGTACCAAATATAGCTCTAGCTTCACATGCAAAAAGTGTTAATTCCATTGTTTTTGTCTAGATTATTGCACCCTCAAATTGCATGCTGTCCCAGAAAGAATCCCTTCAGTTAAAAAAAACCAGACATGAAAAACTGACCTTTTACTCACAATTTCTGATTATTGCCACTGTTCTACTTCAAATGAGCTCTTCCTTCTTTCTTCCCATTCCCTGAGACAGTTGCATGTTTACTTTAGTCTCTATGGATGTATTTCTGCTATTTGCCCACAATTCATTAAAAAGATAACAGCCTCTCATTTTTTTAAATTTATACCCCTGCAACCTAACCTCCTTTAGCTCATTTAAAACAAAAAAAAGTTTTTATTGGCATTTCTGCAAAGTACAGTTCCACGTTATAGAAAATATCAAATAGTGCAATCACAGTTAGCATCCTGTGGAATTTCAAAGTTGTCGAGGCCGTTTTCAATTAACCAAAACACCTCAGATAAACAATACAACAACCGGAGGAAAAAAAAAACTCCCCTTCTTCCATAGGGTACTGTCGGAAGGGCCCCTGTATCACAGGTTGGCAAACTCTAGCTCATCTTTAAACTCCACCAAATATCTGCAGTACACTCTTGACAGTGATGGCAATTACCACAAAGAAAGTGAAGTGAATGCATGAAATAGTTTTCTTGAACGCACAAAACTAATCCCCAAAAACATCAATAACAAATAACACTCGACTAACCACAGCCCTTGGGTTCTGGAGCAGCATGCTGCCCTGGGTTAAGTGCTTTACAGCCTTGTCAGGGGTAGTGAGTTCTATATAAATGCAATTACAATTTTTTAATCTAACCAGAACTTACCACTGAAACCTGTAGAAGAAGATAGGAAATAGAGCAATTAATGCTTACATTTAGAACTTTTGACGTTCAGTTACACCTTTTGCATCCTGCAAAATAAAAGTTTTTTCGGCGATATCAATTTTAGTTATTTGCTCAGACATGACAATCTTAAGTACAAAAAGTGAATTTGGTGCAATAGAAAACCTAGAATGCCTATAGTACTGTTTGTTAAAGATCATAACAAAAATGATTGTAATGGTACCTGAGCAGAAATCATTCCTTCCGATGGGGTGCAATGCTAGGTACCCAACTAAGTCAATGGCAAAATGGCTCCTACAAAGCGAGAATGGAAGCTGAAGGGGTTGCCTGGTCAGGATATCGGACGTGGGAGAACATGCACTGGAATATGTGGGAGTTTAGATAGCACAAGTGGTTGGGGAGTGCAAAATAAGAACGGTAAGTGCATAAATATATGCTGATTCCTTGATGCTCCTTATGAACACTTGTTTAGAGAAAGCATACACCTCCTCTGCGTTAGACTGTGACATGCTTAATAGTTCGTATCTGATAGAGCTTGTTAGTTGTAGACCCCTTACCTTAGAATTTCCCCCCAGGTGTCACTCTGGATTTGAAGATTATTTCTTCAGCAGTACCCCTGCGCATAGTCTAGTAGCGTCAGTCAGGTTCGCATCCGTCGTGGGTGCCGGATGACGTTGCGGGACCTACATGGACACAGACCATGCGCGCTGGCGCCAGGTCTTGCTTTTTCCGCACCAGCTTAGCGCAGATCCAGAGAGAGCTATACCTAGCCATTTATTGGCTAACTTTTTTCAACTTGCATTGAGGATGTCCCATCAATGGACTGGCTTCAAGCCCTGCGGTTCCTGCCTCCGGATGATGTCTTTGACAGATCTGCAGCTCATGTGCCTTTGGTGTCTGGTTCACGGCCACAACCTGAAGTCGTGCTCCGAGTGCCATGAACCCAAAGGCTTTGCGGGAGCCATAGTGTCTCCTGCCCAAATTCAGAAGTTCTATGAGGCCTAGTACCTCATATTTGGGCAGTCCAGCTCTGCTGGCGTGCCTTTGGTCCGCAGAGTTGGTCGGGGGCCCTGGGACTTTTGCGCCGGCGGCTCCCGCCCCCGCTACAGAGGGTCCATGGGGATCCAGGTCTGGATCAGGATCAACGGCGGTCGATTTAACTCGACGTTCCCTGACATCGATCCTGACGAGGATGCTCCCGGTGTCAACCGTGCCCTTGGTCGGTGCCGACCCCCTCCTCGAAGTGGACACGCAGCTGGACCGATGTCTATTCCGACACCAGAAGAGACTTTCAGCCCTGTGTTCATTTCTGCTGTTCCTTTTGGGCCAGAAGGTGAGGAAGAGGCCAGAGAGCGGCCGCTGGACCCTTTAACTGACCAACTTTAGGAACCAGACTGGAGAATGGACCTGGGTGGTGCCAGTGGTCTGGACACTTCCCCTGACACTGGCCTGCTCTTCCCTCTACCGTGGCTACGGAGGTGGGAGCTTCCTATGCTGTTGTGGTGAGGAGGGTAGCTGAGGTCCTAAGCTTCAAGCGCCCTACGGTGGCAGTCAGGACTAATCTCCTAACAGGTGCTTCAGCCTGCGGCCTCCTCTTCTTTACCCCTTTTGCATTTCAATGAAGCCCTCATGAATGTTTTTCTGGGCACTTGGTCGAAGCGCAGTGTAGGGGCTCCTGTGAATAGGACAATTGCCTGCTGCCACTGTCCCGCCCCAGGCGACCTAGTGTTTCTGGCCAAATACCCCTTCCCTGAGAGTTTGGTAGTCCAAGCCTCTTCATCAAAAGGCACAGTCCCTTCTGATCCCCCAGATAGGGAATCTAAGAAGCCGGACCATCTTGGGAAGAGAATTTTCTCTTCCTCCAGCTTGGCATTGCGTTTGGTGAATACCGCATGCCTCTTGGGCTGCTATTCCAATATTATCTGGTATACGGTTGCGCAGGTGCTGCCTCAGTGCACAGAGGAGGCCCGGGCCATTCTTTCTCTAGCAGTTGCAGACGGGAGAGATGCAGCCAAATTCTTCATACAATGTGGACTGCATACCACTGACTCACTGGACAGAACGATTGCTACGTCGCTAGCTGTAAGGCTTCCCAGGCGATGTTCAGTCTTCTTTGATGGACATGCCCTTTGATGGCACTCGCCTTTTCGGTGTCAAGGCAGACTCGGCATTTTATTGCGTCAAGGATTCTTGAGCTACGGCCAGATCGGTTTTGCCTCGAGGCTACTTCACGTCCATCTCAGTCTGCCTTGTGTTGCTACAGAAAAGGCGCTCAGCCACGTCCTGCTCAGCCACAGAGTCACGCAAACTGTCCAGCCACTTCGTGGCCGCGGACGTTGGACCCAGCGTCCTCACAGGTCAGGAAGTCAGCGTGCGGGCCAGGCCACCCATTCCGTCCCTGCCACAGCTTCCAAACCAACCTTCCTAGTCTGACGTTTCAGGTAAAACAACGACCAGTTGGAGGCAGGATCATTTGGCACTTCTCCGCCAGGAATTATCGGCTCTCTTAGGGAGCTATAGAGGGGGTCACTGTGTCAGAGTAGGTCGTGGTTGTTATTCTCGCTACATTCTGGTACCCAAGAATGACAGAGACCTGTGTCCTATCTTAGACCTCTGGGCGAAGTTCAAAATGCTCACCCTAGCCCAAGTCCTGTCTGCACTCGACCCAGGAGACTGGCTGGTGTTTTTGGAGTTGCAGAACGCTTATGTTCGAGGCATATGAGCTGCAGATCACACACTTAGGATAAGATCGCCATCTGGTGTTGGGCTCGGATGCTTGCAGGTTGCTGTTGTCTTCGGAAGAAGTCTTTGGTCATGAGATAGGTGACTCCTCCCTTGGACTACAGTGCGCATGGGCATCCACTTCATCCTCAGATTGTTTTTTTCTGCAACTGGGTTCGGATGTAACTTTTCCACTCCGGTAGAAAACTTTTAAATCAAACCTTTCGAAGCGACAAAAACTTAAACAATACAACCTTCACTCGACATAGAGTTCATCGGACCGGTTCCGGACGTCGACGCGGGCGATTCGACCTATCCGCGCCGTGAGGCCTACGGCTCATGGAAAGGACGCCGTTTAAAAAATGCCCCCAATGTGGAGCAAAGTTCCCCCACAGTGACCATCACAAGGTCTGCAACCTGTGACTGTCACCGGAACACGAGTCCAGCTGTCCAGCCTGCGCCTCATTCCGCTCGAAGAAGACCATTCGAGATCGAAGAGCTCGACGCCATATCATGACACACAGACCAGCCCCGGAACCGGAGGACATCTTTGATGAGGGTCCCGATGTCCCGGAAGAAGATTCCGTGGAGCTTCAAATTATATCAGAAGCAGACGACTCAGATGACCCCATTACTCCGGGGCAACGCGTGAGTACTGATGCCCTTACCCCAACCCCTCCAAAGAAGGCATTGGTCAAGACTTCGCCAGCTGGCCCCAGTCGCGACCGAAAACAACCTTCAGAAGCCCCACCTTCAAGCTCGGCTCCAAAGAAATAAAATCCTGCCGGTGGCTCGGCTCCGAGCAAACCACATATTATTGTTCCCCCAGCACCTTCGGCACCGAAAGCACAAGACCTCTCGGCACCGAGACCGGCTCCGGGAACTCCGGCACCGAAACCTTCCAGGCCCGTAGACAAACCGGCACTGAAGGCTCCCAGACCGAAAGACTCCACTTCAGCACCGAAACCTTCTTCGACACCGAAACCTTCTTCGACACCGAAACCTTCTTCGACACCGAAACCTTCTTCGACACCGAAACCTTCTTCGACACCGAAACCTTCTTCGACACCGAAACCTTCTTCGACACCGAAACCTTCTTCGACGCCGAAACCTTCTTCGACGCCGAAACCTTCTTCGACGCCGAAACCTTCTTCGACGCCGAAACCTTCTTCGACGCCGAAACCTTCTTCGACGCCGAAACCTTCTTCGACGCCGAAACCTTCTTCGACGCCGAAACCTTCTTCGGCGCCGAAACCTTCTTCGGCGCCGAAACCTTCATCGGTGCCAAAACAACCGGCTAAGGACACTCCCACAACTCCTAAAGCCAAACACTCTTCCGATCACCCTAAACCTAGATCGGAACCGAAAAAATCGGCGCCGAAGCCTCTTCCGGAAGAACAAGAACTTTTCCGCCCAGATCCAACACAAAAAAGGATCTACATTAACCCAAAAACAGGACATGTCACGGCTGTGCCATATAAGAAAAAGAAGCTGGACACAACACCTTCCCCAGCTCCTGTAAAGAAGGATTCGGCCACCTCACCCATTCCTCCTTCCTCTCCTGTCTCACCTATTCACCCCCCCTCCCCACTTCCACCACTACCTCTTCCATCTCCTTCACATACACCACCTCCACAGGATGATTATGATGACCTAGCGGGAGGAGTGGATCCAGATGATCTTAATAATCCTTTCACAGATCCAGATACTGTACCACTAGACGACTGGGCTTACCCCCTGCCTGATATACCTGACCCTACTACATATCCCTCAAAGCCCTCACCCCCCAGATGACCACCTAGGGTTTGGACAACTAGTGCATAGGGCAGCACTTTACCATGGCGTCACCATGCACTCTGATGCACCTGAGGAAGACTTCCTCCTAGACACCTTTGAACAGTCCCAAAAGTCAGTTCAAATTTTACCCATGATTAAAGGGGTCATCAAACACGCCACTGATGTTTTCAAAGACCCCGTACGGTCCAGGGTACTTAACCCTCGAATTGAAAAAATATATAAACCTGCCCCAGAAGATCCTCCGTACATTAAAGGACAGCTCCCTCTGGATTCTTTAGTAGTTTCCAACACAAGGAAACGGGCTAACTCCCAAACAGGAGATACACCGCCCCCAGACAAAGAATCCAAACTGTTAGAAGCCTTAGGCAAAAGGGTAGCAGCACAAGCAGCTAACCATTGGCGTATTGCCAATACACAAGCCCTATTAGCACGCTATGATAGGGCTCACTATGATCAGTTAGAAGACCTTCTACAACACTTACCAGACAAATACAAGGCCCAGGCAAATGACCTCATACAAGAAGGAAAGCTCATCTCTAATGCCTCAATTAAATGTGCTCTTGACGCTGCTGACACTGCCTCTAGAGCAATAAATACAAGCGTACTTCTTAGACGCCGTGCATGGCTACCTATTTCTGGCTTCAAACCAGAAGTACAAAGTACGATACTCAGCCAACCATTTAATCAAGAGCAATTGTTTGGACCAGCAGTAGATTCTGCAATAGAAAAGATGAAAAAAGACACAGAGACTGCTAAATCTATGGGAGCATTGCAGTCTCCACAACCACGCGGCTCCTTTCAACGCTCCTTCTATAGATGGGCATCCAAAACTACTGGAGCAGACAACTCCTCCACCTTCAAAAACTCTACGCAAACATCCTCCAATAGAGGATATTTTAGAGGAGGATATAGAGGAAATAACACCAAGGGACGAGGTTGAGGCAACACCAACACTCGTACCTCCCCCGCCACTAAACAGTGACTTTCCTCCACTCCCCCAGACCATTCCACTCCAGTCGGGGGAAGACTCAAACAGTTCCTACCTGTCTGGAATTCCATTACAACAGACAAGTGGGTAAGACAAATTATCCAGTATGGTTACTGCCAAGAACTCACAAATAACCCCCCCCCCCCCCCATTTACCTCCCAAACAGCTTCCCATGTCACCAGACCATCTTGCACTACTCAAACAAGAGGTTCTCTCATTGCTTCACAAACACGCAATAGAGCCAGTCCCCTTACAACACCAGGGCACAGGGGTATATTCTCTTTACTTCCTAATTCCCAAAAAAGACGAAACATTAAGGCCTATACTAGACCTCAGACTCCTAAATCAGTACATACCCTCAGATCATTTTCCATATGATCACTCTTCAACAAGTGCTCCCACTACTACAGCAAGGCGACTTCCTTGCCACACTAGATCTCAAGGATGCCTATTTTCACATTCCCATGCATCCTGCGCACAGGAAGTATCTCAGATTCATGGTAGACGGGCAACATTATCAGTTCACAGTACTCCCATTCGGAGTGACAACTGCGCCCAGAGTATTCACCAAATGCCTAGCAGTAGTGGCAGCGCATCTCAGAAGACAACAAATTCACGTCTTCCCATATCTGGACGATTGGCTCATAAAAGCCAATTCACTCCACAAATGCGTTCTACACACCCACCAAACGATTCAAATTTTACACAACTTGGGATTCACTATCAACTATCCCAAATCTCGACTACAACCCTCCCAAATACAGCAATATCTGGGAGCCACCATAAATACGTCCAAGGCCATAGCTTATCCCAGCCCAGCCAGGATAGCCAATATACAAGCTCTCATCTTAAAATTTCAACCCCAGCAAGAGCGTTCATGCAACTCATAGGCATGATGTCCTCATGCATCTTCATTGTGCCTTATGCACAACTTCAAATGCGTCCCTTGCAAGAATGTCTAGCACACCAGTGGAATCAGGCTCACGGACAACTTACGGATCTGGTGTTAGTGGACAGCCGCTCACATCGCTCCCTAAAATGGTGGAACACCATAAATCTGTCCAAAGGGCGGCCGTTCTTAGAGCCTCGTCCACAAATAGTGCTGACAACCGACGCATCCCTCACAGGGTGGGGAGCGCATCTCTTGGGACACACCACTCAGGGCAAATGGACAACTCAACAGAAAGTGCTCCATATCAATTACCTGGAACTACTGGCAGTGTTTCTAGCACTGAAATCATTCCAATTACATCTAAAGAACAAGACTGTCCTCATCCGGACGGACAACATGACAGCCATGTATTATATACAAAAACAGGGGGGCACACATTCTCTCCAGCTGTCCCAGCTCGCACAGAACATTTGGAGATGGGCAATTCCCCAGAATATCTACCTGCTAGCAGAACACCTTCCAGGAGTTCACAATCAGATTGCCGACTTATTAAGTCGCCAAACCCAACAGATCCACGAATGGGAACTACAACCAAAAGTCCTACTCCCATTCTTCTAAAAATGGGGCCAACCAGACATAGACCTGTTCGCCACACACGAAAACGTAAAATGCCCAACCTTCGCCGCCAGGTTTCCCCACCCACAGTCGAAGGGCAATGCAATATGGATGAATAGGTCAGGCATTTTCCGCCTCTCCCACTCATTCCGTTTGTAGTGCGCAAACTCAGGCAACAGTCTCTCAAGCTCATATTAGTAGCTCCCACATGGGCACGCCAGCCCTGGTTCACAACACTCCTGGAACTCTCTCTAGTTCCACACCAAAAACTGTGCCTCTCCCCGTCCCTATTAACACAGAACCGTGGAGAAATCAGACACCCAGATCCTCATCAACTGAACCTAGCGATCTGGCTCCTGAAGTCTTAGAGTTCGGTTACCTCAACCTACCTCCAGACTGCATGAATATTATAAAAGAGGCCAGACGACCTACCACTAGAGCCTGTTACGCGGCAAAATGGAAAAGATTTGCCATTTACTGCACTAACAATGACATATACCCACTGAATGCTTCCATCCAAAACATCATTTGCTACTTACTACACTTGCAAAGATGTAATTTAGCGTATTCATCCATACGTCTCCATCTAGCAGCATTAGCTGCCTACTTACAAAATAGACAACACTTGTCACTATTTAGAGTGCCTGCAATCAAAGCCTTCATGGAAGGTCTTAAAAGGATAATTCCTCCAAGATTACCACCCTCCCCAGTGTGGAATCTAAACATTGTTCTCACAAGGCTCATGGGTCCCCCATTTGAACCCCTGCATAAATGTAAACTACAATTCCTTACGTGGAAAGTAGCTTTCCTTATTGCTATCACATCCCTTAGAAGGGTGAGTGAGATCCAGACTTTAACCATACAAGAACCATTCCTACAACTACATCGTAACAAAGTGGTTCTTAGAACAAATCCAAAATTCCTGCCAAAAGTCATTTCTCCGTTCCATCTTAACCAATCAGTCGAGCTACCGGTGTTCTTCCCAAATCCGGACTCCGTAGCTGAAAGAGCTCTTCACACCCTAGACGTTAAAAGAGCCCTACTTTATTACATTGACAGGACTAAATCTTTCCGCATAACCAAACAATTGTTTGTTGCTTTCTCTCCACCACATAAAGGCAACCCCATTTCAAAATCCGGGATAGCCAGGTGGATATTTAAATGTATCCAAATATGTTACCAAAAAGCTAAACGCACTCTAACAGTTCCCCCTAGAGCGCACTCCACACGCAAAATAGGGGCTTCTATGGCATTCTTAGGAAACATTCCCTTAGAAGATATTTGTAAGGCAGCCACATGGTCTACAACACACACCTTCACTAAACATTACTGTGTTGATGTGCAAGCAAAACAACAAGCTTCTGTGGGCCAGGCTGTCCTTAAAACTCTATTTCAAACTGCTGCAACAGATACAGGTGACCACCGCTAGGGGAGACACTGCTGTATAGTCTATCCTAAGTGTGTGATCTGCAGCTCATATGCCTCGAACGGAATATGCTACTTAACAGTATGCATCTGTTCTTGGCATGTAGAGCTGCAGAGCCACACATGCCCACCTGCCTACCCGGGACCTGTATCTGCAATTAGACCTTACACAGGGACATCCATTTCTTTATTTTTTACATACTCCATCATTTCCCATCATGGCGAAAAACAATCTGAGGATGGAGTGGATGCCCATGCGCACTGTAGTCCAAGGGAGGAGTCGCCTATCTCCTGACCAAAGACTTTTTCCGAAGACAACAACAACTTGCAAGCATCCGAGCCCAACACCAGATGGCGATCTTATCCTAAGTGTGTGGCTCTGCAGCTCTACATGCCAAGAACAGATGCATACTGGTAAGTAGCATATTCCTTTCATATCCCTGCCGGCCCACAGGCATTACCTTCGGTTCACGGTGGGCTGTGAGCATTTTCATTTCACCATGCTCCCCTTTTGCCTTATCAGTGCCCCTCTGGAGTTCACAAAGGTGATGGGGTGGTCGCAGCTCATCTGTGCAGATCAGGGGTTCCAGTCTTCCCCTATCTCAACGACTGTCTGTCAAAGGTGGGCTCGCTCCAGGCGGTCGTCTCCCACCTCCAGACTACGGCGGACCTCGTGCATTCGAATACCAGTGTGCCGAAGTCACACATGACTTCCTCTCAGACACTCCCTTTCATCAGGGCGGTTCTGGACACAGTGCAGTTTCATGCTTATCCTCCCGAGCAGCGAGTCCAGTATATTCAGGCTATGACACTGATGTTTCAGCCTTTCTCAGTTTTCGATGAAAATGACTCAGAGGCTGCTGGGCCTCCTGGCCTCCTGCATCCCTCTGGTGGATCATGCCAGATGGCATATGCGGGCTCTGCAGTGGGACCTGAAGTTCTAGTGGGTGCAGCATCAGGGGAATCTTTCCGACTGTCCAGATCTCGGAGGGAGCAGCGCACCAACTGCGGTGGTGGCTCATGAACCAAGATTGGGTCAGAGTCATATCCCTCTCCCTTCCTCAACCAGATCTAACAGTGGTGATGGATGGGTCACTTCTGGGATGGGGCGGCCCCCTGGGAGAGGTGGAGATCAGAGGCGCCTGATCTCTGGTGGAGTCCAGCCTCCATTTCAACCTTTTGGAGCTCTGGGTGATCAGACTGGCACTGAAATCATTTCTTCCTTCTCTCGGGGGGGGAAAGGTGTACAGCTGTTCACCGACAACACCCTCATGTGGTACTGCAATAAACCGGGCGGGGTGGTGTCATGGAATCTTTGTCAAGAGGCTTTCCGCCTCTGGACATTGCTGGAACATCAGGACATGACTCGGGTGGTTCAACACCTGGTGGGTTCCCTAAGCACCAGAGCAGACTAACTCAGCTCTCGGTGCCTATTTGATCACGAATGATGTCTCCATCCAGAGGTGACGCAAGATCTTTCGGCTGTGGGGAGAGCTTTAGTTAGATATGTTCGCCTCCGAAGAGAATGCGCAATGTCAGCAGTTTTGCGCGTTAGAGTTTCCAGGGCTGCACTCTCTCCATGTCACGACTGCCTCCCGTACGCCTTTCTGCCTGTACCATTTCTGCCTAGAGTGCTGAAGAAGATCAAGCACAACTGGGCTGAAGTCATTCTTGTAACTCCAGACTGGTCACAAAGAGTCTGGTACCCCGACCTTCTGAGCATGGCTATCGATCCTCCGATCAGACTGCTCCATTGGGAGGATCTTCTGTAAACCAGCATGGGGAAGGTTCTTCACCCAAACCTGTCCTGTCTCCACCTCTTCGCGTGGAGATGGAGTGGCGGCAGTTGACAGCTTTCGACCTTCTGCCTTAGTCTATGGTATCTCGGCAGCCAGGCATCCCTTCACTGAAATGGTCTACGTCTGTAGATGGAACAAATTTGTGACCTGGTGCACAGCAAAGGCTGTTGAAACCCTTTCTGCTTGTCTCTTTCAGAAGTTCTCTTGTATATACTTTATTTGGCTCAGCAGGGTTCTGCTTAGGCACTCTTGAACGCTATCTTGCAGCCATCTCTGCTTTTCACCTCGGCTGCCAGATCAGCCTTCTTTATTCAACTCTCGAATTATTAACAGATTCTTTAAGAGACTTACTCATCTGTTCCTCCATCTCCTTTTGCAATGCCCCAATGGGACTTAAACCTGGTTCTCACCTTTCTTATGTGTGCTCCCTTCGAGCCTCTTCATAACTGCCCCCTCAGGTTGCTGACTCTCAAAAGGGCCTTCTGTGTTGCCATCACCTCTGCTTGCCGGGTGAGTGAGCTGCAGGCTTTATCTTCTAAGCCCCCTTTTCTGTCGGTCTATCCGGATAATGTGGTGCTTTGGATCAAGCCTTCATTCCTTTCGAAGGTCATCACGCCTTTTCATGTGGGACAATCTATTACTCTACCCATCTTTTAGCCACCCCTGCATCCCTCCAAGGAGGAGGAGAGATGCCATTGTCTGGCCCCAAAACGTGCATTGTCTTTTTAACTTGATTGCACAAAAGACTTCCAGTTGGATGATCAACTCTTCATTGGCTATGTGGGTGCCAAGGAAGGTTGGGCTGTTCAAAAATGGACCAGCTCCCGATGGGTTGTCCTTTGCATCAAAATATGCTATACTTTGGTGAAGAAGGACCCCCCCTTTGGGGTTGCGTGCTCATTTTACTAGAGCAATGGTTGCAACCACGGCATTAGCATGTGGAATTCTAGCCCTTGACATCTGTCAGGCAGCAACCTGGGCATCTCTGCACATGTTTACCAGACACTACAGCCTGGATAGCCAAGTCCGGAGTGATGAGTACTTTGCCTGTTTGTTCCTTCAGTACTTTTGGGTTTGATCTTGGTTTTCAGACCCTCCTCCGGGGATTGTATTGCTAGGGTATCTAATCTAAGGTAAGGAATCTACAACTAACAGTCTCTATCAGGTAGTGTTGTATCTGGTCGAGACATATGTTAGTTGTAGATTCCTTACCGTCCCACCCATCCTCCCCGCTCTCGGGACCGATTTCTAGAGATAGGGACTCCCCTAAAGGGCCCTAGTTTTGATGCACCTGTGTTCAGTGTCTTTCATGGCTCTGTACTTCTGGCGTGGAAAGTTGTGTTAAGAACTGATCCGCTACCTCGATGAGAGCAGCATCCTGTACCTGTCCCAGTCCGGCTTCCGCAGCAACCACAGCACCAAAACTGCCCTCATCGCTGTCACCTGTGACATCAGAGCCCTGCTGGACAACGGAGAAACCGTGGCTCTCATCCTCCTGGACCTGTCAGCCGCCTAAGACACTGTCTGCCCCCTCACCCATGCACATCCCACCATGACACTGGGATCCAAGACAAGGCTCTATACTGGACCACTTCCTTCCTCACCGGCAGAACCCAGAGCGTCCGCCTCCCAACCTTCCGCTCCGAAGCTACCAAGATCATCTGCTGTGTACCCCAGGGCTCGTCCCTCAGCCCAACACTGTTTAACATCTACATGGCACCGCTCGCCCACGTCGCCCGACTGCACGACCTCAACATCATCTCCTACGCCGACGAAACCCACCAAGGACCCCCTCACCGCCAAAACCAACCTCCACAAAGGAATGAAAGCTGTTGCTGAGTGAATGAAGAACAGCCAATTGAAGCTAAACTTGGACAAGACGGAAGTCCTCATCCTCGGTTCCACCCCCTCGGCCTGGGATGACTCCTGATGGCCGACCGCACTGGGAACAGCTCCAGCACCCACCGACCACGCAAGCAACCTAGGTTTCACCCTCGACTCTTTCTTCATGACAGAGCAGGTCAACGCCGTCTCGTCCTCCTGCTTCAACACCCTCAGCATGCTCCACACGATCTACAGGTGGATCCCCACCGAAACAAGAAGAACGTCACCCAGGCCCTCGTCAGCAGCAGGCTGGACTACGGAAACGCCCTCTACGCAGGAGCCTCGGCCAAACTCCTGAAACGACTCCAGCGCATTCAAAATGCCTCTGCTCGCCTGATCCTCGACATCCCTCACTGCAGCGACATCACATCCCACTTGAGAGACCTGCACTGGCTCCCCGTCAACAAGAGGATCACCTTCAAGCTCCTCACCCACGCACACAAGGCACTCCACAACACCGGACCAGCATACCTCAACAGACGACTCAGCTTCTACACCCCCAACCGCCAGCTCCGCTCTGCCGACCTCGACCATGCCACAGTCCCCTGCATCCGAAGAGCGACATCCGGCGGCAGATCGTTTTCCCACCTCGCCGCCAAGACGCGGAACACCCTCCCCATCCTCCGGCAGACCCAGGACCTGCTATCCTTCATAAGACTCCTTAAGACCTGGCTAATCGAGGAGTAGCAGCAGCCCCCTCCCCCCCCCCGGTTCACCATCCTGTATCATGTTCATCAAGTTGACAAGAGCCAAAGAAAATCTATAAGTTTTATTTTAAAAATGTTATACCAAAAGCGAAGACCCAGGTGTGCGTAGAAGGGGAAAAACTGAAAAAGTTCTTGAATGGTCAGATAGGTATTTAAAAATGTAATTGCTCTAATTTGCTCAAATCTGTTAATCAATTTTTCTAAAAGGTTCAATAAGGTTACAAAATATTTCGGCAAATAACAAGGGGACACATGGGAGTGCCTATGATTGCTCAGAGTCACCTCCCTTATTACAAACATGAATCAAAATAGTGGCGGTATGTATGTGACACTTACTTAGCTTTCCTGTCACCAAGCAGAGACAAAGTCCCCCAACAGATAAAGAGAGATGGGAGAGGTAGAGAAAGGTTGGCAGAAGTCCTGAGGCTCAGTGGAAGGGAGAAGAGGTCAATCAACTTGCAGGATCTGTATAGGCCAGCGGGTGACATCACTGCTGTGGTGAGGCCATCAGAAAAAAAAGATAGAGAAGGGAGTCTACAGAGTGGAAGCCTGTATGTAGTCAGAAAGCTGTAAAGCATGTAGGCAAGGTGGTGAGAAGCACAGATATTCCAGTCAGGACTTGTAATCGATAAGGGGGTGCGAGGTCGAAGTGAACTTCTCATCAGTGAGTGGAAAATTCATTCCATCGCTAAAATATGCCATAATCTTTTGAACCACAGAGCTATGGAAGGGGCCTCTTTTCCACCAAAAAAGGGCAATGAGTTGTTTCGCTGCTCCCGTCATATGGCTAATGGAAGTACAGTCAGATCGGGTCATGCCATCTAATTGAGGTGGCTCTAGCTCAAAGAAATGTATAGCTGGATCTGGGATAAATGAGCATGTTTTTAATGTGGCTAAAGATTTCTTGCCAAAACGTTTGGGTTGTAATGCAGGGCCAATAAATGTGCAAGAAGTCACATTCCTTCTGGTCACAGCCCAAGCATAATGTGGTGGCAGTAGGGAAGATTTCCATTTTCCATTTGAGGGATGCTACTGTGTGTTTCGGGGGAATCTCGCCAGAGTCTTTCCCATTGTTTGGTTGTTGAAAGAAGTCAAGCGCCGACTCACCCAACACCTGGAAAGTCATAACCTCCTGGACCCCTCCCAATCCAGATTTCGAGCTAATCGCAGCCCGAAACAGCCCTGATCGCAGTCACCAACAACATCAGAGCCCTCTCGAGTCACAGGAAAACGGCAGCACTCATCCTCCTGTACCTATCCCCCGTGTTTGGCACAGTCTCCTACCACATCATGATCAACAGACTCTACCACATCAGGATTCAAGGAAACTCCCTCAGAACCCAAGAAGATCGTGTGCGGAATACCCTATGGTTTGTCTCATCTTGACCCTCTTCAACACCTACATAACCCCCTGGCTGATCAGTCAGATCACACAGACTTAAAGTCCTCTCCTACGCCGATGACACACAGCTCATCTCCTCTCTGTCCAAAGATCCCCACACCACTAAACCTAACTTCTAAAAATTTATGAGGAACATTGTGAACTTGATAAAGGAGAACTGTCTCAAACTCAACTAACACTTTGCTGTGGAACAACTTATGATGGCCCGGGAGCTCGGTACACCTCCCGATCCAACAGTCCACACCTGCAAGCTCGGCATCATCCTGGAAAACAAGCTATACATGTAGAAACAAGTCAATACAGTCTCTTCTGCCTGCTTCTACCCCCTTTGCATGCTCTGCAAGATATTCAGATAGCTCCCAGTCAACACCAGAAGGACCTTCTTGCAGACCTTTATCACCAGCAAACTGGCCTACGGAAACATGCCCTATGCAGGAATCACTGCACACCTCCTGAAGAGACTCTAATTAATATAGAACTCGGCTCCAAGACTCATTGTCGACCTCCCCAGAAGAACCCGCATCTCACCCGTTCTCAAGAAGCGACACTGGCTCCCAATACAGAAGAGATGCCAGTTCTAGATGTTAACCCATGCCTACAAAGCCCTGCACAACAAACCCTTCACCTACCACCCAGACACCTCTGTTCAGCCTCCCTCTTTTTTGCAGACACCCCACGGATCCAGCTAGCCAACAGCAGAGGACGCTCATTCTTGCTCCTGGCAGCCATGGCTTGGAACAGCCTCCCCCGCATCTCGGGACCGCACTGTAACTCCAGCAATTCAGAAGATAGCTTAAGACCTGGTTGTTTGAATAATTTTTTTCATGCAGCAGTAAACCTCTCCAACCTCATGGGTGATGTGCAGTGCTCTACAAATGCTTGATTGATTGATAATTGGGTTTCTATCCCATCTAGTTTGGTAGGGATGGGTATTGGGGGGTGGGGTTCAATCCTGCAGTACCATGTAGTTGTTGATTAGGCCTTTGGTGCCCTTAAATGAGTGGATCATTTTCTTAAATGGTATAAGAGTTGTAGTAGAAGCTTAGGGCATTTAAGCACCTCAAGGCCCAATGGCGCGATTGAGGACATTGGAGACATGAGTATTCGGTTAGGTGATATTCAGTTTTACATTGGTCATAGGATATAATGGTACCCCTCACAAAGAGGTCATTCAGTGTCCTGCAATCCTCCTGCTCCCACTCTGGGAATGAGATTGGCCCGAATGCTGGTGTGAAGTCAGGATTCAGAGTGATTGGAGTTTTAGTGGAGAGAAAAGTAGTGAAGCCCCTTTTCACTGTTATTTGATCCCAGAAATAAAGTACTGTTTTGGTTGGGATGGCTATCTATGGAATATTTTGCTGGAGGTGGTGTGGGAGCCAGGCCAGGTCCCAGCTCTCTGTCCATGTGGATCCAAGGTTTCTCGCTGTCCTTAACCACCCATTCTGACAAGTAGTGTAAGTGTGCTTCCCTATAGTAGTAGGGCAGACCAAGCCACCTTTATCCCTGGGTATCATTAGAAGTTTCACCGAGATTCATATTTTTTTTGGTACCCCATATGAAGGAGGGGAGTCTGGTGTGAAGCGATAGACTATAAGTGGTAGGGATTGGTACGGGGCGAGACTTCGGGATAGAGGGGCCTCTGTAGAATATTAATTTTCACAACAATAATGCGCCCCTGCCATGATATATAGAGAGGTTCCCACCTCCTGACATCTTAGAGAATCTGTCAGCGATATTCTGGTTAGTTCGCTTTAGTCCATCCCTCTACAGTAGAGGAGAAGTTAAGGCCCAGGTGGCAAATAGTGTGTGGGTGTTAAAAGTAGAGGTATCCATCAAAAGAAGACACGAGTCGAAGTTGATGATACAACGTGATTTTTAATGACACGTCTGTTCAATACAAGTTCAAGTTACGAATGCCCAACCTCCCCACCAGAACACATGCTCAACCTTCCAAACCATTTTAAAACACTACATTCTTAACATGACACGAGTCAGTCACGAGCTGAGGCACAAAGCCACGCTTGTGACTGCTCATGTCAGCCTACCTTGTTTCCAACACACCTTCCCCCCTTGAAAGAAACAGAAAGGAAAACGATATGAGACAAATAAATAAATAAATAATAACTTAGGATAACTACAAAATTAATCCATGACAAAATCCTTGTACTTTGCAGGAAGGCGATGGGTGTGCACAATCCTAGAGTTACCAGAACTACAACTAGGAGGAGAAAGATCCTCATTGCCGTTAGCCAGCCCAAGATCCAGAAATACATTACTGGTATGATCCTCTTGACAACTAGTAACACCTTTAAACAAGGAGACCCTGTTTAGATTCCAAACAGAACGACCTTCAATTCTGACAGCGTTCTTAAATGTTTCAATTACTTTTCTTGGACTTGACCACACCGGAACACCCTTACTAACACCTTCTTTCTTTCTAATGCAAATGAAATCCCCCACCTTTATCACATGTTTAGTTGCGTGACCCAATTTTTTCTCCATAGTAAGTTTCATTTTATTTTTGTATAATTCAACTCTGCGTTGGACTGCTTTATAATCCACATTGAAGAAATCATTGGACTCATTTATGTTTTTCTTCAACCACCAAGGAGTCAATTTAGTGCTAGGCTTGCGCCCTCTTATAAGTTCAAAAGGACTGACCAAGGTGACCGAATTGGGAGAAGTCCTATATGCCAATAACCTGGATTGTAAAGCATTACGCCAATTTAACCCCTTCGCTGCCAGGCCTTTTCCCCCTCCTGTGCCATGCCCTTTTTTTGGCTATTTGGGGTAGTGCGCACTGAGGCCCCTGTAACTTTTTGACCACATAAGGTATCCACTCCAAATTTGCGTCCTTTTCTTCCAACATCATGGGGATTCTAAAGGTACTCTGGGTTTGTGGATTCCCCTGGAGGGGTCACAGAAATGAGCCAAAATACAGCAAAATGTAAGTTTTTTGGGGAAAAATGGGAAAAACGGGCTGCATCTGGGTTTTTCCCTGCAAATGTTATCAAGAAAGGGTTTGTGGGGCTGAAATCACCATTTTCCCAGCTTTTAGGGGATACCAGACTTTTGTCAGAAACCAAACATTTTTAACACAGTTTTGGTATTTTTCTGGGACATAGCCTATTTTTGCTATTTTTTGTGTTTTCGACCTCCTTCCAGTTAATGGTAGAAATGGGTACAAAAGCAATAATGGATCCTGGAAAGCTATACATTTTAGAGAAGTAGACAAAATTCTGAATTCAGCAAGGGGTCATTTATGTAGATCCATCAAGGTTTCTTTATAGAAACTAACAGTTAAATATAGGATAAATTGAACATTTGTTGAAAAAAAAAGCCTTTTGTGTCAACGTTTTCACCTGTAACTTCTTCTAATTATGACAGCTCTTTGAAAGCAATACACCGCTAGATCCGCAGGACATTACTGGTTGTGGGGATATATAGGACTTGTAGGTTCACCAAGAACCCGACGAACCCACAGCCAAAAACTGAGCAGCAACTTGCAATGGTTTTTTATTATGTACCGGGTATATAGTAATTATTCTGTAAAAATATGTACATGGAAAAATCGGTATGAAAGACACCTATGTATTTCTGAAATGGCCATTTTCTTGATGGCTTATTTCTCTGTCAAGGAGTGGACTCTTATGAGGATATCTGGGGCTGAATCTTACCGGTTCGCTGCGTTTGACGTTCATTGGGCCCGGTCCAGTTGAAGGGGTGCAGCTTCTGGGTCTTCCCTGATAAACTGTAGCTGGTTTTTAGTGAACGTCCGTGTATTGCTTTCCTCTGCTCCACAGGGTAGACCACGAACGGGAATCTTGTTGCGCCTGCTCATACTCTTCAAGTCCTCCTGCTTTTTTAGTTGTATTTCCTCCGGTTGTTCCTCTAGTAGCTGCAGTCTGCACCAGAGCATCTCCTGGTCCTGTACCTGGGAGTTGGATGCACTCCTGGTCCTCCACCCTCTGCCTCAATACCAAGACCTTCTTTCAAAGATCTTAGAGGCATGTTTTAAAGTCCATTTTGAGGGAAGTTATCTCTGTGCATATTTTGTCAAGGAAATGTTCATGTTTTCTCGGGTTATGGCAATTTGGGTAGCTCCCTAGTCGAGGGGCGAGGGATTCATAATGGTGGCCTCTACCCTCATCCTGGGGCAGTCTGTTCCAATCTCCCACAGAACTTTCTCTCTGTGTCTTGCTCATCACCATTGTCCAAGGGATTGCTCAGTGGTGAAGCAAGAAAAGAGGGGTCAAGCAGTCAGCCATTTAGATCGGTTACAAGGAATGATGCAAGAAGGGGTACAGGGCTCTCTCCACTGCGCACGTTCTGATAGAGCGTATCTCCATATATCTGTGGCAAGGGCTGTAGGCGTGAGGTTCCTTAGTCTAAATGTAAAGGAGGGATGAGCTTGGAAGTAGGGTGACCAACCATCTGTAAATTTCACAGAGACCGCCTGTTATTTGGGCCTCTTGTCCATTGTCTGTGATGATTTCTTTCACAGACGCCTTTTGTCCGTAATTCTGTACATTACAGCGAGCTTTCCCCCAGCAAGAGGCTCAAGAGTTCTCTAACACTCACTGCGGGGTCCAGCTCGAGCTCCTACTGTGAATTCAAGGGCCTACAGCAGCCCCTCCCTGACCTGGCACAGACTGCTATCAGCCCACTATCATTCTGTTTGCCAGCGTAATTGTCAATTACAGAATGAAAATGGGCCACTCTGTGCATTTGCAGATTTGCTGGGACTCCTCCTGTCAGAGCCTAGGGCAGGGCATTCTGCTTTTGTCACCTAACCAGGGGCTAAGATCTAGGGAGGTATAGTGGTGGATTTGCATTTTGACACTTCTTGCAGTGTTAAAAGCACAGCCTTTAGATCTCTAATGTGACAGCAGTTCATAGGCTACAAAAGTCACTTTAACTCTGGCGATCAATGTATCTGTTTAAGTGGAAAACATCTGTTTGAGTGTTATGAGTATTCTTTTGTCTGAGGTTTGACTCATCATAAAGTAGCGCAGTGGGATAGTGTGCCTCCAGCTAAACACAATGTGTAACATAAAGATCCAATATATATATATTTTTTTGTGGACAGCTCAGTGGGTTACTGTTCTTGTCACAGGGACCCTTTTGTTAATTGCAGTTCATTAGATACAATCCTAATATAGCACAGTGAGCTAGGAACCAAAATCAAATAACAGCATGCAAAATGCAAGTCATGGTTTTACAGCCTTATTGTTTTTCTCTAATCATTCATTATTCTACAGTTAATAAATAGGGTTTCTTTGGATAATAATAATGTTGCAGGGGTGCGTAAATTATGCAGCAAGAAAAGGCAAATTATGCGGCATAATGCATCACATTTTGCCAACTATTACTTAATTATTTTGACATTTCTAAACTTGTTAACTGTCAGGGCATGGATTGTACCTCATTAGTACCAGTTTAACACCCAAATATAGCAATAAGCAACAGAAAGGTGACCAATTACCTTTTGCAAAGGGCCTTCCACTGCGCAGAAACCTGTTGCTGAGTTTTTAGTAACTTTTGAATCATATGAGCTAAAAACTGCAGAATCTGCGGCAGATGATGGATTATGTGGCAAATGCAGCAAATCAATAATTATGCGAAAATTGCAGTGGCTGGACAATTGAATAATTGCAGTGGCCCCGGTCTAAAGTAACATTTCCTATATTTTGGTTTACACTTTTATATAAGTGTATATACGACTGTATAATATGTGTGATATAACATACCCCAACACCATACTCTACTCTACATACTTGGAATGAGTAGCAGTGTAAAAGAAATGTACTATGCATGAGAGCAGGTCTATGTAGAGATGAGGGGCACCATTGGAGGGTGGTACTGATTGAATCCTTGGCGAAGGAGGTCTTTGGTTGGGTGTGTTACAATATATATTCTCACATCTATTGGCACCAGCACTAAAGCCAGCCCTGAAAGGGGCATAGCGATCATTCCTGCAGCCTGTGCAGTGCCCCAGGCCCTGAGGTAACAGCACTCCAGCAGCTGATTGTGTGACCACTGGTAGGAAGACATAGCCTATAAATGGAGGGGTTTAATTTTTTTGTAATCAGTGTTTCTATAAATATTTTATTCCAACATTTCCAGTTAATGGAAACAAAGAGCACAAGTATAAATGCCTACATAACATAATCGATGTGCTTTAATCCCAGAATCTACTACTGTCTCACGGTGACCTGCCAGACAACGCCTCCGGGCTGGAAATTTGGATGGATTTCTCCCTCATTCTTTGAAAAATAGCTTTTTTTTACAAACCGCGATTTTTCTTTTTTCTTTTTGTCTGCTTGTGTGTATGTATCGCATTTCTGTAGCGGGACCCTAGCCAAAAGGCAGAAGAGCACCATACAAATTCCAAGACGGTAAGTCTGGACACCTGTAGCAAATTTTTTAGGGATATTTATGCCAACATTTCACACAACGCAGTACATGAAGTGCGTTGTGCTGCATTGCGTGAAAAGGAAAGAGTAGAGGAGCACCATATTTTCAAAGATATGGTGCATTTGAATTGGGATTGAAAGGTCTGACCTGCAAGTTACAAAGTGAACCCTTGTATAATATTTGTTCACTCCCTATTCAACCTTTTCACCTCTTGGTTCCCTTTTCTCTATTTATTCCTTCCTCTCCCCGATCTAGCCATTCATCTCTGCCTCTCTCCTGCCACATGCTTTCTCTCTGTTCCCCCTACCTCGCCTTTAACCTCTTCAGTGCCCATGACGAGAAATTCTCGTCATGGAGCACGGTTGCGCTATGCCCATGACGAGACTATCTCGTCATGAACCCCACCCACTAGTGCAACGCCCGGCACAGGAGGGGGAAAGGGCGTGGCACTGAAGGGGTTAATATGTCCCCTCTACCTTTTTTTCTCTTTTCAACCTTCTCTCTGTCACCCTCACCATCTTTATGTATCTGTTTTTTGCCCTTTTCTCTGCCCCATACTCTTCTGTTGTCATCTTTTCTCTTTTCACATCTGTTCTTTCTCTCAGCTAGCAGGCCCTTGCTTGTTTTACTCTTCTCTCACTGTTCACTGTCACTGTTCCAACCTTCTGTCGCTCCCTCTCAGCATATAGCCTACTCTCCTTTCTCACCATCATTTCCCTCTCTTTTTCACGTTCTCTAGTAGTGCCACTGCCTGTGAACTCAGAACTCAGTCTATGTACAGAAACAATATGCATCTGGCACTATCATTCATGGTGCGGGGTTAGAATTGTGAAATCTGTCTCTTATGTCAGTTGTCAAATTGTGCTTCGAGTGTATGTTTACTAGTTTTTTCATCTTTAAATCTGTACAGCTATTGGTGAATGTTTGCTCAACACTCCATTGTGTACTACAAACTAAAGAACATAAACCATCTTTATAGAATATTTGAACTGTGCTGGATGAGTGTGAATTGTATTTTTTTTGTAGACTATGATTGTTGACTATTATGGTTGGAACACTTTTAAGCTTGCGGATGCTCAACTATATAGAACACTCGAACTGTGTCGGATATGCGCTCAGCGTTATTTCAAATGTATTCGGTGGATGTTTTTGCTGCTTCCCAATTAAATTTGTTGTTTTGTTCCTAGCAATGTCCAAATGTTACTTGCTTCTGAACAACTATATTGATGTATTTTCAGTAACATCTATCCATCTATGGCAAGTGTATTCGGACAGCATCTGGGTAGCTTGGAGTACAATAATAGGGTTAATAAAAAAACAGATAATGAAGGAGGTCTTTAAGCACATCAGTATTTGGGAGAGTCTCATGAAGGAGCATGTGAATTAACAGCTCATAGGATACGTAGACTCTGGCCGTGGTGACACGAATAAAATACGATCTGGGTACTGCAATACATTGTGGATTGCTTGAGGTGGGACATATTGGAATGGGAGCATACTCATGGATGTGCCATTACTTTTCAAATAGTTTATGCTGTGTAAGGAGTTAACTGTCTCCCTCATCTAAGGAGGTTGAACCTTCAGTGATGTATGAATATGCATCAATTTTCACTGATGAAAGCCTTCTGAAACTTGTTGTGATCTGAAGACATAGCCTAGTTCACAAATGTCTTAACCATCTTTCATATCAAATTAGCTAGCAGTGTCTGTGCTAATCTTCCTAGGTTTAAACCACTTTACCTTCTTATTCTAACATGATTGTATAGTAGGAGGAACTTTATACAATTTGGAAAAAAGGTGTCTGAATGTTTAACTTGTACATATGAAGTACATCAGAAATTCCCCACTCATTTTCTAGCCGGTGGTGGGTAAGGCCCTTAACGCAGGATGCCAAAGTTCCGATAAACCTGTAGGTACGCTCGAGCCAAGCCAAGATCATTTAATTTATTTACAGAGACATATAAACTCTGTCAGATAATTTCATCCAGTAAATCCTCCTCCGCGTCCATGTACTTAATTCACTGAGTCGCAATGTAGGACATGTGTATCAATCCCAGCAATGATGTCTTTTGCCTTCACCCTTTCTACGTCAAAAATTGATTACTGGTAATTGGTATTACCTCCTCTACAGCACAACACACCAGAACACCCTAAATGTACTAACTTCACACCCTTGCACAACCAGCCTAGGACCAATTGCACAAAGTCTTGCAAACTATCACACATACATCCCAGCCTTATCATGAGTTTGAGTTGACAAGGTGAATGGGCAATAAAGATGCCTTTTAAATTTTGTTTACAGCTTTTCACAAGTGCTATGTGTTCAAGAATAGAAGGTAAACGTCAGGCTGTATCGTCTGACTAATTTCTGCTTATTCCTTTAACATATGGATTGATGTATACAAAATTCTCTAACTTTATAGTCAAAGATTGAGTAGTAAAGTGGACTAATTGAGAGTCTTGTGGTGATAAAGGGTGTGTGAAAACAAAGGCTGCAATCTGTCAGTTTTTTTGTAACAACTTTTAAATACCTGTAAATGAACTTTGCAAATGTTTCAAAACATATCAGCAGTTAGAAATCCACAAATGGACCACTTGTTAGTGATCCATAAGTGTGCTGAAAACTGAGTTTTAATAGGATCAAAACAATCCAGACACTTTACTTGGTGATTTTTAAACTACATGTTCGAGGCATATGAGCTGCAGATTATACACTGTGCATAGATCGCCATCTGGTGTTGGGCCCGGATGTTTGCAGTTTGTTTTTCCTCTTGGAAAGTCTTTGGAAGTCACGAGGTTGGTGACTCCTCCTTTGGTTCGTAATGCGCATGGGCTTCAGCTCCATCCTCAGATTGTTTTTTTCTGCCATCGGGCTCGGATGTAATACTTCGCGCTCCGGTTCCGAACTTTTCCAGTTCAGCGATCGACGCAAAAATCCTCGCTCATCGAGATCCTTCAGATAATAAATCGTCTTAATAACCTTCTCTTCGGCACTTCTTCGATTCCGGTCGTCGATGGCGGCCTTCGGGCCTATTCCGGCTCCGGTCTCGGCTGATGGAAAGAACTCCATTCAAGAAGTGCCCTCGATGTGGGTCCAAATTCCCCCACACCGATCTTCATGAGGTGTGCAACCTCTGCCTCTCCCCTGAACACGAGGCCCGAGACTGTCCCGCCTGCAAGTCTTTTAGATCTAAAAAGACTATTCGAGATCGAAGGGCCAGATGCAACATGGCGCACTCCTCGACCTCCGCTCCAGTCGACATCTTCGGGGACGACGTTGAAGCTCCGGGACAGCAGAACATCGAAGAAGAGGACGACGGCCTCGTCAGTGCTTCCGAGGCCGACGACTCAGATGTGGAGGACATGACCCCCGCGCAGAGGGTCGTGAGTACTATACCCCCTCCCACGCCGATACCCAAAAAGGCTTCGGTCACGCCTTCGCGCCTAGGCAAGACCAAGGATACTGCTTCTCACACCCCACCTTCGGGCCCGGTAAAGAAGCCTGTTAAGCCTTACGGCAGCTCGGGCTCGAGCCAGCCTACCAGCGGTACCGAAAGACACCCTTCGGCACCGAAGAAAAAATCGTCCTCCACCTCCACACCGAGCCCAGCACCAAAGCCCTCGGTGTCGAAACCTGCCCTCTCGGTGCCGACCAAACATCATAAGGCCGTCGGCACCGACACTCCCGTGCCGAAGCCTCTTTCGGCACCGAACAAAAAATCGGAGGTCCCGAAGAAGCACGGCTTAGACAAGCCTAAAAAGCCGTCGGCCCTGAAAACCTCGACGCCGACCAAACAACCAGTGTCGCAAGAACTTTTCACACAGGATCCTCTGCAAAAGACACTTACCAAGGATCCAAAAACTGGACATTTGACACTGTCTTCAAAAAAGAGACACTTGGACAAACCAGCTCCACCTCCACCTCACCAAGAGGAAGGACACTGCTACCTCCCCTTTCAGAGTGCCTTTCCCACCTCCTCCACCCTCCCCACCTCCACCTTCTCCACTCCTGCCTCATCGCTCTCCAACCCTGTCTCCAGACCAAGATGATCTAGGGGACCCTTACTATGATCCAGCAGATGTGCCACAAGACCCCACCCCTACTGGATCTCCAGACCCATGGAATGACTATAACAATCCGGACATCCCAGATGTCCCACAGGATGACCTTTACCCATCTAGGCCATCCCCACCAGAAGATTCGTTAGGCTTTCACCACCTACTACAGAGGGCGGCACATTATCACGGGGTGGAGTTACATACTGACCCAGTGGAGGAAGAGTTTCTCCTAGATACCTTTGATAATGCACATAGGTCTACTGCCATTCTACCTATGTTAAAAGGAGTAATCAAACATGCACCAGAGGTTTTTAAAGACCCAGTCAGGGCTAGGGTCCTAAACCCCCGTATAGAGAAAAAATACAAAGCCGCCCCCACAGATCCTTCATACATTAAAGGCCCTGCACCACTGGATTCCTTAGTGGTATCTACAGCTAGGAAGCGTTCAAATTCTCAGGCGTCCGGCGAAGCACCACCACCTGACAAAGAGTCAAGCTCCTAGACGCATCAGGGAAGCGCACTGCGTCACAAGCCGCCAATATATGGCGTATCGCCAACACGCAAGCGCTATTGGCCAGATACGACAGGGCGCATTATGATGAGTTAGAGACCATCATGCACCATTTCCCTGAAAAATACAGAAATAGGGCTAATGAATTGATCCAAGAGGGAAAAACTATAACTAATACCTCTATACGCTGTGCCCTAGATGCGGCAGATACAGCCTCCAGGGCCATAAACACCAGTGTCATTCTCTGTCGCCACGCCTGGCTAAGAGTTTCAGGTTTTAAACCTGAGGTACAAGCCTCCATATTGAATCACCCATTCGACCAACAACATTTATTTGGCCCAAAAGTTGATGAAGCCCTCGAGAAGTTGAAGAAAGATACTGATACGGCGAAATCCATGGGAGCCCTACAGTCGCACACTCCTAGGCGCTCCTTTCGCCGCTCTTCCTTTCGGGGCACGGGCAGAGGCTACTCCTCGGATAGTGCATCCACGTCCTACAAATCCCCTCCTCAATCTACCTTCACAAAGGGTTATCAAAGAGGCGGATACAGAGGCAATAATAATAAACGCAGAGGCAAGTCAAATACCGCCTGCTCTACCACACCGCCTACCCAATGACTTTCCCCCGCTCCCTCCAGACCATTCCACTCCGGTCGGGGGCAGAATATAACATTTCCTTCACGTCTGGGAAACAATCACCTCAGACAGATGGGTGACCCAAATTATTCATTCAGGGTATTGCCTAGAATTAACATCTACCCCCCAAACATTCCACCCAGGCAAAGCCCAATGTCTCAAGGACATGCCACGTTACTAAAACAGGAGGTAATCTCCCTCCTGCAAAGACAAGCCATAGAGCAGGTCCCCATCAATCAACAAAATTTAGGGGTCTACTCCCTGTACTTTCTGATTCCAAAGAGAGACGAGACTCTACGACCTATCCTAGATCTCAGACCTCTAAATACTTACATACATTCAGACCACTTTCACATGGTAACCCTTCAACAGGTTCTTCCACTCCTCTCCCAGAACGACTTTCTGCCCACTTTGGACTTGAAAGACGCATACTTTCACATCCCAATACACCATGCTCACAGAAAGTACCTCAGATTTGTAGTGGACGGGCAACACTACCAGTTCAAGGTGCTCCCGTTCGGGGTAACAACAGCACCAAGGGTATTCACCAAGTGCCTAGCAGTAGTGGCGGCACACCTCAGAAGACAGCATATTCACGTCTTCCCGTATTTGGACGACTGGCTAATAAAAGCCACGTCCTACGAACAATGTGTGCAACACACCGCCGCTACTATCCAACTACTTCACCAGCTAGGTTTCACGGTGAACCACCAAAAGTCCCACCTGGTACCATCACACACAAAACAATACCTCGGTGCCACCATAGACACCTCAAAAGCCATAGCCTATCCCAATCCTGCCAGGATTGCAAATATACAGGCTCTGCGTCAAAAATTCATATTTCAACAAGCTCTCCCAGCAAGGGTGTTTATGCAACTGATAGGGATGATGGCCTCTTGCATTTTCATAGTGACCCATGCAAGACTCCAGATGCGTCCACTCCAAGAGTGTTTAGCGTGCCAGTGGAACCAGGCCCAGGGGCAACTGACAGATCTGGTGTTGGTAGACGGTCGCACCCATCGCTCTCTGCAGTGGTGGAACACCACAAACCTTTCCAGAGGTCGACCGTTCCTGGACCCGGTTCCACAAATAATCCTAACAGACGCATCGCTCTCCGGCTGGGGATCTCATCTGTTACATCTCGCAGTACAGGGCACATGGACGCCGCAACAGAAGTTACTCCACATCAACCATCTGGAGTTACTGGCAATCTTCCTAGCCCTAAAATCCTTCCAGACGCAGATTTCAGGCAAGGCAGTCCTCATTCACACAGACATGACTGCCATGTACTACATTCAAAAACAGGGGGGCACACACTCTCCACAGCTCTCTCAATTAGCACAGAGCATATGGAGATGGGCAATTCCACAGAAACTTTTTCTCCTGGCCCAACACGTCCCAGGAGTCCAAAACACTGTGGCAGATCTGCTCAGCAGACAAACGCAACAGATTCACGAATGGGAACTTCACCCTCAGGTTCTTCACCCGTTCTTTCAGAAGTGGGGGCATCCACACATAGACCTATTCACCACCCACGAAAACAAAAAATGCCCAAGCTTCGCCGCCAGATATCCACACCCATTGTCCAAAGGCAATGCGATATGGATGAACTGGTCAAACAAATTTGGATACGCTTTTCCACCTCTCCCACTAATTCCATTAGTGGTGCGAAAGCTACAACAGCATTCCCTAACACTGATCCTAGTAGCTCCAACATGGGCCAGACAACCGTGGTACACCACACTGCTGGAACTCTCGGTAGTACCACACCAAAAGCTGTACCTCTCACCATGCCTCCTAACCCAGAACCATGGAGAGATCAGGCACCCGGACCCAGCTCAGCTCAACCTTGCGATCTGGCTCCTGAGGTCCTAGAATTCGGATACCTTAACCTTCCCCCTGATTGCATGAATATTATCAGGGAAGCTAGACGCCCTACTACTAGGGCATGCTATGCTGCAAAGTGGAAAAGATTTGTTGTTTACTGCCACAACAACACAATCAACCCTCTAAATGTGTCCATACAGCACATCATATGTTACTTGCTCCATCTACAAAGGTGTAACCTAGCATATACATCCATTCGGTTACACCTCGCAGCAATTGCTGCTTACTTACAGAACAGGCAGCACCTATCACTTTTCAGGGTGCCTGCCATCAAGGCCTTTATGGAAGGCCTCAAAAGAGTAATTCCACCCAGAGTACCACCCTCACCTGTCTGGAACTTGAATATTGTTCTCACAAGGCTAATGGGACCCCCTTTCGAACCATTACATACATGTGAGCTGCAATTTCTCACATGGAAAACAGCATTTCTAGTGGCCATCACTTCCCTTAGAAGGGTTAGTGAAATACAAGCACTCACTAAACAGGAACCTTTTCTCCAAATGCATCAGAACAAGGTTGTACTCCGCACCAACCCAAAATTTCTACCCAAAGTCATTTCTCCCTTCCATCTAAACCAGTCAGTAGAATTGCCAGTGTTTTTCTCACAACCTCAAACCGTTGCGGAAAGGGCTTTACACACACTGGATGTTAAAAGGGCCTTACTTTACTACATCCAAAGAACACAACCTTTCAGAAAAACCAAACCGCTATTTGTCTCTTTCTCTCCACCACATAAAGGCAACCCTATTTCTAAATCGGGGATAGCTAGGTGGATTGCAAAATGCATACAGATTTGCTTCCACAAACAAAACGAACGCTATCTGTTCCCCCTAAAGCCCACTCTACAAGGAAGATAGGGGCTTCTATGGCTTTTCTAGGAAACATACCACTAGATGACATCTGCAAAGCAGCGACATGGTCAACACAGCACACTTTCACAAAACATTACTGTGTAGATGTGCAAACCAAGCAACAAGCTAGTGTGGGCCAGGCTGTACTAAAAACACTGTTCCAAACAACTGCAACAGATGCCGGTGGTCGCCGCTAGGGTTGGGTACTGCTATATAGTCTATGCACAGTGTATAATCTGCAGCTCATATGCCTCGAACGGAATATGCTACTTACCAGTATGCATCTGTTCTTGGCATGTAGGGCTGCAGATCTATACACGCCCACCCGGCTACCTGTATCCGTTCCAGTCTATCTTATTTAGATACAACACACATGGGTTTCTTTACTGTTATTACTACGCTCCATCTTTCCCTGCTGGCGAAAAACAATCTGAGGATGGAGCCGAAGCCCATGCGCAATACGAACCAAAGGAGGAGTCACCGACCTCGTGACTTCCAAAGACTTTCCAAGAGGAAAAACAAACTGCAAACATCCGGGCCCAACACCAGATGGCGATCTATGCACAGTGTATAGATCTGCAGCTCTACATGCCAAGAACAGATGCATACTGGTAAGTAGCATATTCCTTCCACACATTATGGTTTGTCGCTATATCTTTTTATCAATAAAACTGCATGTTGGCATTTTGCTGCCATTTCAATGGAAAATGTTCTGTATGTAAAAGTCAGTGCCTCCTTCTGACCTACAATGACGCCTCAACTACGTATACAGTTTCTTGTAACACTTCTGTGCATCAATGAGAATCTGCAGTTTACAGCTCAAAGAGATGAAACAGCCCAATCAGTATACTATTTCCCATATACAGGTAAGATAAGGAGGGCTGATAAATGGCTAGCCAGTGCATTATAGTAATATCATTTTCTATCTAACCGTTCTGGCCCACAAAATACCATAACACTCAGCAGTCTATAGCCAATTAACGCTCATGCAAGCTAGTTAATAACTCCTTCTTGCTTTATGCTCTTACCATCACACAAGACTTGTCCTCTATGGATCTTGTCCATCACTCAGTACTGTACCAGCCCCTAAATTTAGGATTTGTGAATTGTGGCAAATCACCCGTGAACGTCTCAAGGCACTGAAGTGTAGGCATGGGGAGATTAACTGATTTGCCCGGAATCACAGGATGTTGATTCTAACATCTGAAAGAGACACGTTAGTGATAGATTCCTTACCTTAGAATAATCCCCAGGCGTCAGACTGGATCCGGAAAGTTTTCTGCTTAGCAGTACCCCTGCGCACCAGTAGTTGGCGTCGTGCAGCTCCGTGTCCATCAGTGTCGTCGTACTCGCCGGAATGACGTCACGGAGACTACTTAGGCGCCATCCATGCGCGCTGACGTAAGTTCTTTCTTTTTCCTCGCCGAAAGCGCAGATCCGGATTGAGCACGTACCTCGGTCATTTTTTGACCACTTTTTTGAAACTTTTTGTCTCCTTCTCGTCTCCTAGTGCACGTAGGGATGCCTGGCTTTAAGTCTTGTGGGTCGTGCCACCGTAATATGTCGGTGGCGGACCCCCATGATGTCTGCCTCTACTGCCTGGATAACGACAACAACTCCCGGGATTGTCGGGACTGCCGTGCCATGGCCCCAAAGGCATTACGGGAGCGGTGCTAGAAGTTGCTGGAGGTCCAGCACTCCTCTCACCGCCGCTCCAGGTATAGGTTTGGGAAAAAAGGGGGTGGTGATGGACAGAGTTTCTGAATGATGCAGAATACTCTTACCAAGTCAAGAGATCATGGTTTTAATCCATCACCGTTTTTTAGCTCACTGCACCATCCCAGCTCATAACCTGGCTACATGCAAATTAGTCTGTACCTGTCCCAGTGCATGATGGGAACAGGGCAAACCAAACTACCAAGCCAATTCTTATACTGGGAAGGAAACAAGCTTCCGGGGACCGGTTTCTGGCATCACAGCCTTCGTCGGCCCGGCTTGCCTGAATCCTGATGGTGCAATGAGCAAGGGACTCACGTCTGAGCATACCCTCCCACACTGAGTGTGGATAAAATCGATTTGGGAAAAAGGGGGTGGTGATGGACAGAGTTTCTGAATGATGCAGAATACTCTTACCAAGTCAAGAGATCATGGTTTTAATCCATCACCGTTTTTTAGCTCACTGCACCATCCCAGCTCAGAACCTGGCTACATGCAAATTAGTCTGTACCTGTCCCAGTGCATGATGGGAACAGGGCAAACCAAACTACCAAGCCAATTCTTATACTGGGAAGGAAACAAGCTTCCGGGGACCGGTTTCTGGCATCACAGCCTTCGTCGGCCCGGCTTGCCTGAATCCTGATGGTGCAATGAGCAAGGGACTCACGTCTGAGCATACCCTCCCACACTGAGTGTGGATAAAATCGATTTGGGAAAAAGGGGGTGGTGATGGACAGAGTTTCTGAATGATGCAGAATACTCTTACCAAGTCAAGAGATCATGGTTTTAATCCATCACCGTTTTTTAGCTCACTGCACCATCCCAGCTCAGAACCTGGCTACATGCAAATTAGTCTGTACCTGTCCCAGTGCATGATGGGAACAGGGCAAACCAAACTACCAAGCCAATTCTTATACTGGGAAGGAAACAAGCTTCCGGGGACCGGTTTCTGGCATCACAGCCTTCGTCGGCCCGGCTTGCCTGAATCCTGATGGTGCAATGAGCAAGGGACTCACGTCTGAGCATACCCTCCCACACGGGCCCTGGTTTGCCCTGTTCCCATCATGCACTGGGACAGGTACAGACTAATTTGCATGTAGCCAGGTTCTGAGCTGGGATGGTGCAGTGAGCTAAAAAACGGTGATGGATTAAAACCATGATCTCTTGACTTGGTAAGAGTATTCTGCATCATTCAGAAACTCTGTCCATCACCACCCCCTTTTTCCCAAATCGATTTTATCCACACTCAGTGTGGGAGGGTATGCTCAGACGTGAGTCCCTTGCTCATTGCACCATCAGGATTCAGGCAAGCCGGGCCGACGAAGGCTGTGATGCCAGAAACCGGTCCCCGGAAGCTTGTTTCCTACCCAGTATAAGAATTGGCTTGGTAGTTTGGTTTGCCCTGTTCCCATCATGCACTGGGACAGGTACAGACTAATTTGCATGTAGCCAGGTTCTGAGCTGGGATGGTGCAGTGAGCTAAAAAACGGTGATGGATTAAAACCATGATCTCTTGACTTGGTAAGAGTATTCTGCATCATTCAGAAACTCTGTCCATCACCACCCCCTTTTTTCCCAAATCGCTCCAGGTATAGGGGCCGTTCGCGCGACCGGAGCCGTCGCTCCTCGGACTCTAAGTCTTCACCTTCAGAGTCCGGTAATCGACGCCATAAGAAGAAGTTGAAGAAGCGTGTTCGCTCTCCGACGTCCCCCCGTTGCTCCTGGGAGGCGGATGAGGGGGACAAGGGCTCCGCCCCTGCGGCTGCTCTGGAGCCTGGGAGTCCCGCGTCCTACCCGCTATACCCGGGTCCGTCGGCGACTCCCGAACAAGGCAAGAGTTTCTTGCTGCCTTGGACCGACTGTTTAGGCCTTTGGGCCCCGTGGTCCCGTGTCCAGATCCTGTTGACCCGGCGGCACCGCCTCCGGCGCCAGCCTCGGAGCCACTGGTTCCAGAGCCCGCGGCTCCGGCCCTGGCACTAAAGGGTGCAACGCTGCTGCCTCCGGCCCCGGCGCTGCCCTTGGCTCCGGCCCCAGCGCCGCCACAGGTGCCGCACTGTGTGCCGTTTATCCCGCCCCGGTTCTCGGACCATTTTGTTCCGACCTGGGATCCTCATTGGGATCTGGTTCCAGGTCGGCCCCGGCCGGCGCCGCTGCCGGCGGCGCTGGCCCCCTCTCCGACTCCGGTCCTACCGCCACGGCCGGCTCCTTCTACCCCGTAGCCGGGTGAGGACTGGGAGGGCTCCGAGGACCCCCTTGCGCGGAAGTGTGACTCCGAGCAGGATTGGGTGGATGACCTTCAAGATTCGGGTGAACTTGATGTGTCTTCTGTCCCGGATTTTGCCTCGCCCCCCCCCCCTACTATGGGGGAGGGCGCTTCCTACACTATGGTGCAGCGTCGAGCCGTGGAGACTCTCCATCTTGACCTCCTTATGGCGGCCCTTAAGACCAACCTCCTGACGGAGGTGCTCCAGACGGCGTCTACGTCGTCGGAGCCACTGCTCCCTTTCCTCTTGGGTACATGCTTGCGGCCAGCCTCGGGGGCAACTGTGGATAAGAACGTCGCTAGGTATCCTCGCCCGGCGTCTGGTGATCCTGCCTTCTTGACCACTCGCCCCACACCTGAGAGCCTGGTCGTTCAGGCCTCGACCTCGCAGAGTGTCTTTCCCTCGGCTCCGCCGGATAAGTACTCTAAGCGGCTGGACCAATATGGCAAGAGGTTGTTCTCCTCAGCCAGTTTGGGGATGAGGTCGGTTAATACCGCCTGCTTATTGGGCCGTTACTCCCACGCAGTGTGGGATTCGGTGGTGGCGGTTCTGCCTCAGTGCTCTGAGAAGGTCCAGGCTGACCTTTCCCAAGCGATTGCGGAGGGCAAGGATGCGGCGAAGTTTGCCATCAGGTGTGGTATGGACACCGCTGATTCGTTGGGCAGGGCGATTTCCACGACAGTGGCGTTGCAGCGCCACGCCTGGTTGCATTCCACTGGGTTCTCACCCGATGTCCAGAGCTCGCTCATGGACATGCCCTTCGATGGCTCCCGCTTCTTTGGTGATGAGGCTGACAATGCTTTGAAGCGCTTTAAAGACTCTTGTGCCACGGCCAAGTCTTTGGTTCTTTCCTCAAAAAACCCTGCCACGACGGGGTTTCGTTCCTTTCGTGGCCAGGGCAGGGGTACCCAGGCGCGCTCTTGTAGCAAGCCTGTGCAGAACCAGCCTCAGCGAGGCCGCGGACGTGGGTTCCCCAGGGGCGGGTCTGGCAACCTGCGTGTGGGTCAGTCCACTTCCACCCCCACTGCTTCCGCCTCGAAACCTTCCTAATCCGAGCTTCAGGGGGCACCCCACGCCAGTGGGTGGCAGGGTTCACCTCCACCACAGGCGTGAGATCACGTCGGACAAGTGGGTGCTGCAGATATTCTGCCAAGGTTACTCGCTCATTTTTCTATCCTCCCCTCCAGCCATGCCGCCTCGGTATCACCGCATGTCGGGGGATCATTTGGCCCTTCTCCGTCAGGAAGTCTCGGTCCTCCTGGCCAAGGGGGCCATCGAGCGCGTTCCTGGGCCAGAAGAAGGACGTGGTTGTTATTCCCACTACTTTCTGGTCCACAAGAAGGACAAGGGGGGCTTGCGCCCCATCTTGGACCTCTGGGACGTCAATCTCTTCCTCCGGAAGGAGAAGTTCAAGATGCTCACTCTGGCTCAGGTCCTGACTGCCCTGGACCCTGGAGACTGGATGGTAGCGTTGGACTTGAAGGACGCTTATTTTCACATCCCTGTCCTGCCGGCCCACCGGTGTTACCTGCGGTTCATGTTGGGCCAGGAGCATTTTCAGTTTGCCGTGCTCCCCTTCGGCCTTACCAGCGCCCCTCGGGTGTTCACAAAAGGGATGGCGGTGGTTGCAGCTCATCTGCGCAGGTCCGAGATGTCAGTCTTCCCCTACCTCGACGATTGGCTGTTGAGGGCGCGCTCGCCCCCGGCTGCCGTCTCCCACCTGCAGACTACGGCCAAACTCCTACATTTGCTGGGGTTCTCCATCAATGTGCCGAAGTCGCACCTGAGTCCCTCTCAGAAGCTCCCTTTCATCGGACGGTTCTGGATTCAACGTTGTTTCTGGTTTATCCTCCCGAGCAGCGAGTCCGGGATATTCAGGCTATGATTCCGATCTTTCAGCCTCTATCCCGGGTTTCGGTCAGGTTCATGTTGGGCCAGGAGCATTTTCAGTTTGCCGTGCTCCCCTTCGGCCTTACCAGCGCCCCTCGGGTGTTCACAAAAGGGATGGCGGTGGTTGCAGCTCATCTGCGCAGGTCCGAGATGTCAGTCTTCCCCTACCTCGACGATTGGCTGTTGAGGGCGCGCTCGCCCCCGGCTGCCGTCTTCCACCTGCAGACTACGGCCAAACTCCTACATTTGCTGGGGTTCTCCATCAATGTGCCGAAGTCGCACCTGAGTCCCTCTCAGAAGCTCCCTTTCATCGGACGGTTCTGGATTCAACGTTGTTTCTGGTTTATCCTCCCGAGCAGCGAGTCCGGGATATTCAGGCTATGATTCCGATCTTTCAGCCTTTATCCCGGGTTTCGGTCAGGATGATCCTCCGGCTGCTGGGCCTGATGGCCTCCTGCATCCTGCTGGTGATCCATGCCAGATGTCCTATGCGGGCTCTGCAGTGGGACCTGAAGTTCCAGTGGGCACAGCATCAGGGCGACCTGTACGGTCACGTCCAGATTTCGGAGGGCGCTGCACGGCAGTTGCAGTGGTGGCTCACGAACCGCGATTGGGTCAGTGGCAGATCCCTTCCCCAACCGGAGCACACAGTGGTGATGGATGCGTCCCTCCTGGGATGGGGTGGCCACATGGGAGAGGCGGAGATCAGAGGCCTCTGGTCTCCGGCGGAGTCCCGGCTCCATATCAACCTCCTGGAGCTGCGGCTGTTGGGCTACGGGCCTATTCTACTCGGGCCAAAGCAGCCACGACTGCACTGGGACAGGGAGTCCCCTTGCAAGACATCTGTCAGGCGGCGACGTGGGCTTCGCTGCACACGTTTGCGAGACATTACTGCCTGGACAGCCAAGTCCGGAGGGATGGCCACTTTGGCCGTTCTGTTCTCCAGGACTTTCTGGTGTGATCTTGGTTCGCAGACCCACCACCGGGGTTGGTATTGCTGGGGTATCTATTCTAAGGTGAGGAATCTAACTAACGTGTTTCTTTCAGATGAACAAGTTACTTACCTTCGGTAACGATGTATCTGTAAGAAACATTAGTTAGTTAGATTCCTCACCGACCCACCCAGCCTCCCCGTTCTGCGAACCGACATCTAGGGTTAAGGTTCTCCCTTTCAGGGCCCTAGATTTTTTGGCACCAGTGTCGGTCTCTTGCATGGCTCAGCGTCCGTGGCGCGGAAAGCTATGTACAAGAACTGACGTCAGCGCGCGAGGGCGGCGTCTAAGTACTCCGACGTCATTCCGGCGCACGACGCCAACGACGGACGCGGAGCCGCAGACGACGCCTAGTGACGCGCAAGGGGTATTGCTACAAAAATCTTTCCGGATCCAGCCTGGGGATATTCTAAGGTGAGGAATCTAACTAATGTTTCTTACAGATACATCGTTACCGAAGGTAAGTAACTTGTTCTTTTGGGAGACTTATTTCAATTATCTCCTTTTGTTCCTTCATGGGCTTTACGTTAGGCATCTGTGAACATACTTACAACAGGAGAACTCTTTTTAAAATATGTTTGAAAGGATGTCTCTGCCTTTTTTGGAAATGGAGGCTTTATTTATTACGCGTCTGAAAAATTGCATGAATTCTCACCAAATTCCACATCTACATGTCCACAATGTCAACATAATAATATTGGCGATTGGTGGTATATGTTTGTAAAAGACCTATACCTTGCTACTTTTGCTATAGGATATTTTAATTTCCAGTCTAAGATTATGATACACAGATAGATCCCTCCCCAAAAGCCATTTATTTGGGACTGTCCAATGATGCAAACCAATTATTCAAATCCACACAAACCAGGTTTTTTTATTGGTCTTATTGCTTTATATGACTTATTAGAAGAAGTCTACTTTGCCTTCATTCGAACAATGATATACACAACAGGCTCTGTCTAGTCCCCAACAAGAACACACATTTACAAGAATATGGGACAATTGTTTATGAAGTCTGGGCACCGTCAATCCCCTTTTTTTCTCCCCTATATCCCAGATATACCTGTACAGTTGACTTGACATGTTACTGTTATGTATTGTGCATTTCCCAATTCTAAAAACCACAAGGTTTACCTGTAAATCTGTTTAACTGACTTTTTTCTTAGATGTCATTAATTTATTGTTCTTTTGAATGCCCTTCACTGTTTAACTTCGCTTTAGAAGTTAATTGTCATTCAGAACAGCTGTCCGCAGATTGTTCTAATAACAAATATTGTAAAAGTGATCTTTTGTCATGACTCACTGAATCACAGGTGTTAAAGTGTTAGCACTTCTTTGTTATTCCTCTAGCAGCATTGTGATGTCTTTTTCTTTTGTCTTTGTATGGTTAGTGATCCTCTTTGAGAATCACCTATAGTCGTTATTCTATGTTATTGTCTATATAGTATGGTTAAAGAGGAAGCAGATTTTTCTCTGTTGGACTTGTGACAGCCATTTTGAAACCACAAGTTAGTCTAGCATCTCTGTTACGCCAGGGAAGTAGACTGTATAGTAGTAGTAGGTAACTTCTCAATTAATGCATTACATCTGTCGACTAGCCTATGGTTGAAACCTCTTCCTGTTTCTCTAGTCACTTTTTCCCCTCCCAAAGTGCTCTGAAGCAACAATATGACAACATGAGAGCTGTTTTATGACAATAAATTGAATACAAAGAAGATATTTCTCCTCCCGCGATGGGCTCGGGCATCGAGCCTAGAAGCCAAGTGTCGAGCTTCTGGTCCGCTACTGCTGGAGGGCCATAGCTAGCACTGACACAAGGCTTCAGATCTGACACCCATCAACACCGGAATGGCCATCAAAGACTCTGCATCTGGCGCCAACAACATCCTCGATGCATACCGTTTCCTCAGCGCCAGCACCGAAACTTGCATTGAAGCTGACCTTTGCTCTGAAAACTCCATCTGCACTTAAAACACCATTAATTCTAGTGGGACACCAACCACTTTCGGCACTGAAGATCCCGACGCCAAAAGCTTCGTTCTCTGTGGCTGCCGACGACAAGGGTTCCTGTGTGCAATATGTATAATATGTGATAATAGTTTAGCTCAAAGGCAGTGCTCATGGGTAAAGGTATGTCGAAGAGAGAATTGAAATTGTACAGAACACGAAAATCAAGGTTATTTGCTGTTTATGTAAATTATATATTCAAGTTAATCAAAAAAGATGCGCGGGATCCCAAGTGTGCATAGAACCTATATTTCAAAGGTGACAGTTTGAGACATAATATAGGTTTCAAATTATACAAAACGACCATAACATAAATCTACAATAGTTATTTGGTGGGGGCGCATTCGCAGGATTCGACTGTTTTGAGGATGTGGACACCCATCAACAGGGTATCCACATCAACTACCTGGAGCTGCTGGCCATCCAGCTGGCACTCACAGCATTTACTTTTAACAGTCAGCACAAGGAGGTCCTAATTTCCCAGACAACATGACCACCATGTTCTACCTACAGCAGCAGGGCAGCACACACTCACCAGAGTTGCTGGCGTTTGCTCTGGGCATTTGACAGTGGGCACTCCATCACAGAGTCCATTTACTGGCAGATTACCTGCAGATCTACTCGGCAGGATGCATCAACAAGTTCACATGTGGGAGCTCCACCCATAAGTCATACTTCTGTAATTGGCGGTGTCCCTACGTAGACCTCTTCACCACTGCTAAAACAACGAAATGCTCAGGCTTCGCCTCCAGGTACCCTCACCCGCAGTCCATTAGCAATGCACTATGGATGAACTGGTCAGAGATATTTATCTGAGCTTTTCCGCCTGTTCCACTTCTTTTGCTTGTGGTTCGGAAGCTTCGGCAAACATCTCACTCTCTTCTTGGTGGCTCCCACAATGGGCAGACAGCCTTGTTTCACCACACTACTCGACCTGTCTCTAGTGCCGCACGAGAAGCTGCCCAACCTGCCAGACCTCCTCATGCAGACCCAGGGCACAGTCAGGCAGCCGAATCTTGCGATCTGGCTCTCAAGGTCCTAGAATTTTGCTACGTCAACCTACATCAGGAGTGCATGACCATTTTAAAGGAGACAAGCGAAATGGAAGAGGTATGCACACTATTGTCTTCCCAGGCACATTGAACCTCTCAAGGCAGCAGTCCAAGACATTGTCCATAATCTGCTTCACTTGCAGAAGTCAGGCCTCGCTTATACTTCCATCAGACTTCACTTGAGTGCAGTTGCAGCTTACCTTCAGGACAGGGAACCCACTTCACTTTTTAGGATTCCAGTCATTAAGGCCTTCATGGTGGGACAACCTGCCCCTGTGTGGAACCTTAACATGGGAACCTTAACAGTCTTCTCACAAGAATTATGGGCCCTCCTTTCAAAAACGTCACTCTTGCCCTTTACAGTTCCTTCCCTGAAGGGTGAGCGTCCTAGTGACCATCACCTCTCTTAGGCTTGTTAGTGAGCTATAGTATAGTAGCCCTCGGACAAACCCAGTGTTCCTCCTCAAGGTGGTCTCTTCGTTCCACTTAAATGAAACTATTGAACTCCCAGTGTTCCTTCCACTTCCAGATTTCTTCACACAGTAGTTGTCAAAAGTGCCCTCATGTACTACATCCACAGCGGAAAACCCTTCTGTAAAACATAGCAGTTCTTAGTTTCTTTCTCCAGACCACACAAGGGTCATGCTCTCTCCAAAGCGGGAATAACACGGAGGTTGGTTAAATGTATACAGAACTGTTACGCCGAAGCCAATAGACCTGTACCTGTCCCTTCCAGACCCCACTTCTCTACTTGCAAAAAGGGGTAATCTATGGATTTGTTGGGTAACATTCCTATAGCTGACATCTGCAAGCCAGCTCTGTGGTCTACTCCACACACTTTCACAGAACACTACTGTGGGAATTTCCTAGTACGCCAACTAGCTAATGTCCAGGCTGTACAATGTACACTTTTCCAGTCATCTCCAGAATCCTCCGCCTAGCCACCGCTTAGGGGAGAACTGTTTTACAGTCTGTGCACTGCATGTGCATCTACAGCTACATATGCCCCAAGCAAAAAATGTTACTTCCCTGTAAGCATCTGTTAGTGGCATGTAGTGCTGTTGATTCACATGTGCCCACCTTCCTCCTCGGAAGCCTTTGGTTGTTGCAGATTCCTTTCTTCTTTCTTTGCATGATCATCTTCCTCTGTGCCTCTTAGTTTGATTTTTATCCTCTCCCGCCATGCAGAAAAACAATCTAACAATAGAACTGATTCCCATATGCATTACCAGTAATAGGCGCAGTCACTATACCTCGTGACTTAGGCTTTTTCGAAGAAAAAACAGATGCACATGTCCGAGCCCAAAACTAGATAGCAGGAGTATGTACAGCATTTGAATATACAATACTAGACACCGCGAACAGATGCTTACAGGGTAAGTAACATTTTCCTTCTAGAGGTTGAGCATTGATTTTTACATTTTGGTAGAGCAAGCAAAGAATTATGATCAGTAAACAAATTTCGATAGAAGTAGCGTTGTTCAATTTTTTTTAAATGGCAGCAATTTTCATCAATTTTATCTTGACGAAATGGATTATTACTCTTTTCCTGATCCTCCCAAATGACATTTTATTGCTAAGCTAGGAGAACATTTTAAAATGTTCCTTGGCTTGAAAGGTATATTTTTGTTGTATGCCATGCTGCTCCTTTGATGTTGAAGAGACTCATGTTTGGGAAGAGTGGGCAAGTGCTTTGTAACTGGACTGTGACCTCTTTTCACTTCTCTTTATGTTTCTATATTTTACTTCAAAAGTTGTTTGAGTGCACTTGTATTTTTCCTGGCATGAAGGTAGAACTTGCTACAATAACATAATTATAGTACAACACTTGAATATAATGATCCTGAATCATATTTTCGTTCCTGATGAACAGTGCTTTAAATTATATCTGAGCAGATGATTCACTTTAAATATGATCTGCCAATTTTTTGTTGCATTAAAAAGTGTGACTTAAAACTACTTGTGACTTTTTACAGACCCATTGGGTAGCTTAATGTGATGTGGTGTCAAAGCATGACTTTTACTTGTCGATCTTCTGTGTTGTCTTGAGCTTTATTGTTCAATGAGACAACTTCAGCCCCCTTCCCAACCAAAGGAAGGGGACTGAAGTTTCTAGAGAAATCAGTCAGAACCCTCAACTCCATCCCTAAAGGTACAGTCAAAGGTTAAGTCAGGATCTAAAATGTTGTAGACAAGAACCTTGTCATTGACCCATCAATGGAATAATGCAAACAAGGCACGAAGCAACAGCATCAATGCCGAGAACGACAACACCGACAATAACCGCGTATGCGATGGCTGAGTTGATGGCAACACTGCAGACTGACCGCGTTGAGGGAGAGCTCAATGATGACTCACGAGTCTTCATCGACGCATAAACCACTGTTGGCGCAGATTGTACAACAAGACCTTCAAAGGTCATACTCATTTCTGATAAAGGAATTAGAGTACAAATTCTGCTGGAACACACATCTCCTAATAAAGTGTCATCTTTCCCACCTAGGCATTTACTAGACTCAAAATACTCTGACGATGAGTGTTCCTTTAAAGCTACTTACAGCCCATCTTAATTAAACTCCACATATCAACAGGGTGGTGATGGCGATCACTATATGAGAGGGAAATATATTTATTCCCTGAACAAACACTATCTTAACCAGGTACACAAACAAGGGACATAGAATGTTTTCAGGAACATTATGAGTACGACCAAGCGGGAAAAGTATACCATTATTAGGAAGAACCTCTGATGCTGATGTGCTCAACTGTGGTTAAGAACGTACTCCTAATGGTAACAGATTAATATAAGCGATTGTCTGAACAAACCAAATCACCAGGAATGCAGACCTATACCCGCCCTTCAGCACCCGGTATACCAAAGACCATGCTATGTTCTACTAGTCCAAGTTTACCTTTTCAAACCATAGAAACTCTTCCTAAAAGACCTACTATACCACCCACACATGAGAGCATATACTTTGATGACCAAGAAAGAGGTGAAATTCCAGATGAACATTCAGCTGATGATGGAACAGTGAGATGCCTACATAGCTGCTTTCGCTACTCCACCTACTGCACCTCCAGTTAACTTACCACTCGATGATATAGGTAGATTTCATGCATTGCTTAAGAGAGCATCAAAAAGATTTGACCTTCCATTGCCTGTCAACCTAACTGAACGTTTCTTGTATGACTTTGTAGAATTAACTAGAAAGGCAGTAAAGATTATTGATATCATAGACTGTGTCTGGGCAGAGGGTTTAAAGTTTATGAAGACCCCATCAACAGTTGCAGCTAATATTCCCCTCCTAAATGAGAAATGCAAGGCCTATAAATATTCTACAGCATGTCTCATAGATTATCCAAGACCTGATTGTGATTATTGGGCAGCCCAGAGAAGATCAAGGAACCCTTCTGTCTCTTGCTTTGTACCTTCTGAAAAAGAAGGAAGCAGACTAGACAAATGAAGAAAACTATTCTCAGCGATGGCGGCTACTGCTAGAGCTTCCAGTGCTCTTGCAATATTGGGAAGATATAACCGACAGATGTGGTTGGACTTGAGCTCTATTCTAGAGCATCTTCTGGAAGACAAGAAAAATTTTACAAAGTCTATTAACCGAGAGGGAGAAAGAGCAATCTCTGAGATAATCAACTTAGCAATGGTTATAGGCTCAACAGACTTCTGGCTGTTAGCAGGAGTTGCTGTTCTTAGATGGCAGGAACAGTTCAAAGCTACATCTTTCAACACTGAAGTCGTTATGAAGATTATTGACATGTGAAAGTGGGTAGGAACGCACTGCTTTCATGAGACAGCGCCATTACCCCATAACGTCTTGGTAGTTGTAGTTCTGTTTTTCACACAATGTTCATAACATTTTTCAGCTAATACCGTCTTTTGAAATCGTATCTCTAGACACCAGTGTTTCGGGATTCCTCCCTCATCAGTAGATAATATTTAAGGGGTGCTGGACATGCTTTCAGTTTTCTCAGGTATAATCCCACTCATAGCGTACAGGCGTTCCAAAGCTCGTCAGCTTGGGTGCGGCTTACAAGAGCCTTTTATTAGTGAAAGTGGGTAGGAACGCACTGCTTGCATGTTACAGTGCCATTACCCCATAGCGTCTTGTTAGTTGTAGTTCAGTTTTTCACACAAAGTTCATATTTTTCAGTATGTTTCGGAACCCAGCCCTTTTGGGGTGCCAAATGGAGAGGTCAATTCCCTGATAGAGGAAGGTTCCAGCCTTGTGATTACCAACGTTAACAGCCGATTCAGCAGGGCTACAATGAACAATACCGCCATAAACAATATACACAACCTCTTTCCTTAGCCTACTCCAGACCGGCGCCTCAGAGAAAAACATCAACACAACAATGATCGCAGACCTCTTTTAGATGCTGGTGCTATTATCTTGGCCCAGGCCATGAGTGCCTTTCAACTCACAGGAGGGCAAATTTACAACTCTTATGAAAATTGTTGGAAGTCTATCCCAACAGACTACTGAATTCTGGAATTAGTTTTAAGGCAGCACACAATAGAATTTCCCTACATGCCACCTCAAAAGAGGTCATTCCAACATCTTCCCCATTTAAATTTGGAAATAAAAGAATTACTTCAAAAAGGAGCAATAGAGATCGAGCCCTGCAATCAGAAAAACCCTCTATTTTTTTCATCTTAAGAAAGAAATAAGGCAATTCGAGATCATTCCTAGATCTAAATATTTTTGAATGTTGACTTCAGGAAATTCTACATCAAGGGAGATTGCATAACATCCACAGACCTCCAAGATGTTTTCTTTCACATTCCTGTGGCTCCAGCCCACACAAAGCACTTGAGATGCAAAGTGGTCAGCCACCATTACCAGTTCAGAGTACTCCCTTTCGGCCTCAAGTCTGCCCCACACATTTTCTCCAAGTTCATATCCCCGTGGACGCTTATCTCAGAAGATTGGACCACCAAATTTTCACTAAACTCTACTAGTGTCATGTCAATGTCCTATCCCTTGGAAGGACAAAAGACTCTATGAAAGCTTGTATTCAGCATTTCAACAATCTAGGTTTACCCCTCAACAGGGTAACATTTTCAATAACAGCAAAAAAGATAATACATTTCTAAGAGCAGTTCTAGACGCATACCAGGACAAGGTATTTCCTACAAAGGAAAGGGTACATGGAATATCTACTAAAAAAGATTCTACTTCTATACGCATGTACAGATCCTTCCTCAGCATGATGCCACCCTGCATCCCTCGTATTCCAAATTGCTGGTTACAAATGAGACAGTTCATGGAAGAACTAGACAATCAATGGTCACGAGACCAAGGATGCTTCGAGGACTTTGTCAAAATTAGAAGAAGATTAAGGAAGCGATACACTGCAGAACTAGAGAAAATAATGTAGCAGTATGACTGACCTTTCTCCATTCATCCCCATATTCGTAATGACCACATAAGTCTCCACAGAAGGAGCTCATCTTCAAGACTTACAGGTCAATAAAAAATGTTGATTTCAAGAATATCAGATGCATATTAATCTTTTTGAACTGCAATCCTTAGCCTAGAGCCCTAGGCTTTCCTCCTGAGGATTTCAGGGTCCTCCATACTGGCATGCACGGCCACGACAATGACTGTAAATAAACAACCTTGGAAAAACAAGGTCAAGACTACTGTCCACAGAAGCACAGTACATTTGGAAGTGGACTACAAAGCACAATCTCACTTTGAAAGCTGAACATGTTTCAGGTGCCAGCAACCAATGGTTTGACATCCTTTGTCAAATTTCAAAGAAGTGTAACAATTGGATGATCACAAATTAAAAAACATCTTTTTCAAGGATGGGGAACTCCTAAACTGTCTGTTTGGACCAACAAGAACGACAAATGCAATTTTTATGCCAGCAGGTTCTCTCAAGTCAGATCATTTGGCAAATGTATTACACACAGCATGGGCAGGAATCCTGGCCTGTCCGTCCCTCAGATTCATTTGGTGCTGAACTAATAAACATGTTGAGAAGAGAATTATGCTGTTTCATTCTGATAGCCCAACATGGCCCAGACAATTCTGGTATACAGAGCGACTTCTCTTTTCAGAGTGTGCTCACATTCCTCTCAAACGATAAGTCTTAACGATCCACAAGGGTCAAGTGCTAAATCCGAAGTAGCTCGGTTTATTAGCCTTGCTCCTGAGCACAATGAATATCATCTCATAGACATCTCAGATGATTGCAGAGATATACTTGCAAAGACCAGAGAAGATTCTAAAAACTAAACCTGCAAAGCCAAATTGAAAGTTTTTGTATTTGGTGATCTGCTCAAAATGTCAATCATCCTACGCAGTTATCTACAGAACTGACCCTTCCTTATCTGCTTGCTCTGAAACAATCATGTCTGTCTCATTCTTCAATGAAGAACTCCTTGGCAGCCGTCTTTCGAATCACAAGAGCAAACAGATCATCCCTACGGTCAGAGAGAGAGAACTAATTAAAGGTAATTTCAGTTTTTTCCTCCCATCAGGAAACCTCCCATTCTATGGCACCTTAATAGCATTTTAACGCAGTTATACTTGACAACCTCAATATATGCAGTTCAATTAATTGGATTTTTGCCCTTTTGGTCCTGTTTTATTAATTAAACACTACTCTATTTTCTAAATATGTTGTGGGCTCCTTTTGTGGTGTGTTTTCACTGTATTACTGTTTGAAGTGTTGCACAAATACTTTTAACATTGCTTCTATGTTAAGCCTGACTGCCCTATGCCACGCTACCAAGGGTGTGAGCACAGGTTTATTTGGGGTTTGCTTGTGCCTTACCCTGACAAGGATTATGGTTGCTGCTAGACCAGGTCTACAGCCCAATCAACCAATCTAATTTCTTACAAACACATATAATGAAACTTACGTTTGAACCTATTCCTAAGGCAGATTTAAAACCTCTGTCTTGGAAATCAGCTCTGCCACTTGCTCTAACACCAGCAAGACAAGAGCATAAGTGTTGGGATAGAAAAATCCTCTGCATGGTCACAGACCTGCACCCCTTCCCTGAGGGCCTAACTGACACTAAGGATCTCCAAAACAGATTTTGGTTGTCATAGGCAAACGCAGATCATGTGTGTGCACCATGACATAGGCCTGTCTCAAGGATTGTGGTCATGTTGGACTGGGAGGGACATCCAAAGTCCTACCCTCATAGTACTGGAAGGCTGCTGCCTTCATCAGGAGTTAAGCAATACAAACTTGGTGGTGGTGATGGAGCAGGATGGCAGCGTGCTGTGTAGTGATCAGTAGGAGTGGACAGGTCCTTTCTAACCTGTGTCAGTAGGATACAAGCTCAATCGTTTTTAAAGTTTTGCTGCTGTGTGCTTAATTCATCCTTGGCCTATATCTGTTTGTTATGAAGTGCTGTGCAGGGCTGGGGTGATGTATTTGTGCTGGGTGTGTATGTGCCTGGGTAGGGTACAAGACAGGGATAATGCAGCACTGAGCAGTGCATGCATGTTCAATGCATGTGCTGGATGTATGTGTGCCTATGAGTGGTACAGTACCTGAAGGATGTAGTGTTGTGGAGTGTGTTCAGGATAAATGCATATACTGGATGTATGTGTACCTGTGAGTAGTACAGTGCCTGAAGGGTGTAGTGTGCTTGTTAAATGCATATGCCTGGTGTACCTGTGCATATGAGTGGTACAGTATAGTGGGATACATTGCTGGGCAGTGCACTCATGTTAAATGCAAGTACTGGCTGTATGTGTGCCTGAGTACTACGGTACAGGAGATTGCAGTATCATGCAATGCATGTATGCTTTATTCATGATTGGGTGTGTGTGTCTGTGGATGGAACAATACATGGAAGGCCCTGGATTCCATTTTAGGAGACCCAAGCCTGCATGGTGAAACATGGAGAGGAGGTAGAGAGATCCCCTCAGACCGAATTGAGTATTGCTGCATTCCTATAAGCTGAGAGAGAGACACACTCGGGAGGGGAGAGTGAGGCGTCCCCTGTGCACTTCAAAGGGTGCTCTGTGATTCAGTGAGAAGTTGCATAAAAGGGTCTGAGCACATCTCAGGAAGGAGATTGGGGCGATAAGAAAATCATAAAGAGTAGGGCTGTAGGCTCTGGGTAACCTTTTGATGCACACATCATTGTGGCTGACATCCAGGCGTGAACTCTAGTCACTCTGATGGTGCGTGTGTGGTACTATCAGCTGTGGAGACCCTCATGCTGTTACAGACAGCTTTTCAAGAGGGTGCAGAGAGAGGACACGTCAAAAGAAGCAGATACCCAACATAAAACTTTAAAGACTGGCCCTAAATCACATTGGGTGTCCAGAAATGGACTATAAGAAAGGGAGTTTGAGAATAGAATCTTGCTGAGAGCAGCGAACAGAGGCATAGGGAACCTAGAAACGGCAAGAGCCTGGTGGAGACTAGTGGATGATCTAAGAACACCGGACCTACAGGGAAGGGACAATGAGATGGAAACACAGAGTGTATAAGATAGGACGAGAGCTGACCCCCCCCCCCCCTCGCCGCACACAAACCCCAGACGATAGAAGAAGAAGCGAACGCACACCGCCTGAAAATATAAACTGAGAATAAAACGACTTGTTCCGGGGGGAGGAAGGGGGGAGGGATTGGGAGTTAGAACTGGTTGAACATGTTGAAGAATGGAAGGACAGTGCACCAGAATGAAGTCAAATAAATCCAGATGTATTCCAAAATATATATTCTTTATTTTTGAGTTTAAAATGTGGACATCAGCCAACGCGTTTTGTTCCGTAAAGAACTTCGTCAGGGCAGAAGTGTCTATGTCTGGTATCACTCAAACGATATCCAACAGTCAATAACCCTTGTGGAACCCACTAATATTTATCGAATTTCTAACTGTTAGTCGGATTACGGGACGAAAGGTGCGTACTTCGACATTGACGAGGATCTGGCTTTTAATCCTTCACATGAATTGATGTAATTGGAAGTCAGTGGGATGTTGAAACTATCATACGATTTGTGAATCTAGTCCTTCAAAGAAATTCGATAAATATTAAATATTAACCCTTGTGGAACCCACTGACTGTTGGATATCGTTTGAGTGATACCAGACATAGACACTTCTGCCCTGACGGAGTTCCTTTCGGAACGAAACGCGTTGGCTGATGTCCAAATTTTAAACTCAAAAGTCAAAAATAAAGAATATATATTTTGGAATACATCTGGATTTATTTGACTTCATTCTGGTGCACCGTCCTTCCATTCTTGAATCTTCCTATCTGGTTTCCAGTGGAGAATAAGTGCTGCATACACCAGATGAGATTGCACAGACAATATACTCAATTGTTCACTTAAGAAGCTGAGGTGCAGAACCTTGGTCAGCCGCATTTTGTTTTTTCCATTGGTTGAACATATTGAACTGATTCTTTTGTAGAGACATTAAAACAGAAAAGAGGAAGAGCAATGCAACACATCCATATGAACATGTAAATGTTTTGATGAACGCTCATTTGAATACTATGTGAACCAAATGCCAATAAAATCTGTTTTTATAAAAAAAAATTAAAAAAGGGGGAGTTTGAGCCCCCAACATTTGCTATCTGCTTAGAAGCCAGATGGGCTGTGTGAGGAGGGGAAGCTCAGCAAGGCTTCTGTCTGTGACCAGGATAGTGGGCCATGGCCTGCTAATCTCCCTGCTGGGTGAGGGAAAGCCACCCAGGGAATCCAAGATCAAGCCCTATGAGTCTGAAGCACAAGCGGATGCCTGCTTGCCTAGACCAGTGTGCCTTGTGAGGAAGAAGAGTGCGTTGAAGGAACAAGGTCCAGTGAGGAACCCTGTTGAGTGGACTCTTGGTGTGAGGAAACGACTCCTGCACCAATTGGGGCATTGTCCGTGTACAGGACAGAGTCAGTGATCCCTGTATGCCAGGACAGGACTGCTGTGAATTAAGCCATGTACCTGCTATGTCGATCGGGCCAAAGCCTGTATGCTGTGCCAAAACAGCAACACTGTATGCCTGCAGGGCCCGTTGTGAAGAAGACTGATGTGCGATAAGGGCTGTAGCCTTCTGTTGTAGCTGGTGGCGACCATGTATGCCAGGAGGGGCCCCCATGAAGAAAACTTCCATGCCGTAAGTGCCTAGCCTTGTGCGTTAGTGGACGGCAACCCTTTATGCCAGGAGTCTCAGCTGGGAAAAAGACTGCTGTGCTGTAAGGGCCGTAGCCTTGTGCGGTACCCAGTGGTGACCAAAAGGGCCTGTATTAAGAATTTCAACATGCCGATCAGGCAGTAGCCTTTAGACTGAGTTGCGGTGACCCCGTATGTCTGGGGTCAGCGGGAGCACCAGGGACTGCGATTGGTTCTGCCCACATGAGTTAGGATGCCGTGAGAGCACCTACTCAACCATCACCCAGGCGAGGGACCCAAGACAAGTTCATCCCAACCACCCCTCACTGGGAAATGAACGGAACTATTACCCTGCAGAAGGAGCCACAGAGAGCCTCCGGTTGCTTCCGGAGCACAACTGTGAATGAGAGCCTCTGCACCCGCTGAGTGTTATCACCTGTGCCGCTTGCAGACGACTCATTGGAACTCCGCTGCCAGCCGCTGTGAGCGCCCACAAATAGGATGCACTCAGGAACTTTGAATGCTTCACTCCTGCTGGTGTGGTTAAGACTGGCTTTAGGCATATTGTCCCTGTGGAACTTGCTGCTAAATTAGCATGGTATCGCAGGAACACTATTGAGTTTGAGGCTTGGACTTTTGGTGGGGTATACCCTGGATGTTACCAATAGTGAATGGGGATTTACTACAATTTTTTACGTGAGGAGTGAGTGGCACAAGTAACTGCTAAAGTACCGCTAGGAGCCCCAGCCAAGGGGAGGACTGTGCAATTGTGAATGTCATATTTTGCCTTTAGTTAGCAGTAGAAATAAAATACTTTTCTTATTACATAAAAGTGAATATTTAGGAGGACAAGGATTTATAGCTGCTGTGCGCATTTTGAGTTGGGAGCCTGTGTACACTATTTAGTATCCACCTCCCTTCTGAGCGAGTCTTGGACTGCTCCGACCACTCTATCCTGAGTGTCGAGTGCAGAAAGGGGTACAAGGCCCAGTTGCTCGGAATCCACATTAGGACAGACCCTAAGAAATGAGGAGCAAAAGGCGTCAAGCCCCAGGGTTGGGTCCAGTGGCCCCTGCGTACCCCGTGGCCATCTGAAAAAGTTTCTGACAGTGAGATATGATCCACTTCTTGTTGCTTGCAGGCATCACCCCACCCACCCCCACACACACACACACAAAGGGATATGTATTTTCCAAGGAGAGAAGCACGAGTTTCAGCAACCGTAGTCCCTCTGTCGTCTACAAGGTCGTCCCCAATAATGTATTGTACCAGCTTATTCCACAATGACATACATTATTTGCAGTGTTCATCAGTCAGATTCCCAGAGTAGCTACATGGAAGAACACCCACATGTTTACCTGGCACTGCTGTCTTGATTCAGCAGTTTAAATGAAACAGCAGTGGGGCAATTGGCCCTTCGCTGTATTTTCTTATATGGTAACCAGATTAACAAAAGTAAATATTTTCATCCAACTCCGTCCAACCACTGCTAATGCTGCTGTTGATGTAAAACTAAAGTGTTTTTCTATAATAATCACCGGATTGTACAGGTCATATTTACTGTTTGCTATTCTGACTCAAGCATGCACCACCCTCCTCCCAAGTAAACACATCCCTGTGCAAGAAATCTGAGGTAAAGTAGCCCTTGAGGCGAGAGCGCGCTCAGAATGGCATGAGTCTGATCTTTTCTAATGATGTGGACAGGCTAACAATGTGGTTTCTCCAAGCTATTAAAGCTCAGTTTAGCTTTTGTACCGCTTAATTATTATAATACTGTGAGACTCCTGCATCGATGGTGGGGATCATTCAAGCATATCAATATTTGAAAGATAATACTGGAGAACTACAGCATATTTGTCAGTATCTTGTTTTTTCTCATTTTAAAATGTTATTCTGCATAGGTGTACTAAACGTTTCTTGGTTTGAGCTAAGGACAGCATTCTTGAGTGCTAGAATCAGAAATCCATATCTTGGAAGAGATTTGTATCCAGATATTGGTCTGCTCTGGAACTGACATAATGGCCTGCTTCCAGGCCCAAGCAGGTCTTTGGCATGCCCAATATGCAGTTAAACTGACGGCCTATTTTTTTTTATAGTCACATAGCAATTCGAAGACTAGAATGCAACACATTAGAGAATTATTGCTTTCCCCCCAAAATGGCGCTTGGGAGCAGCCCACTAAAACTAAAGAAAAAACTGCGCGCAAAAACAGCACACAACCTTTCTTTTCAAGTAGCCAGTTCATAGTCCGATCAATGATGGGTAATATACCATCACTCCTAGCACAACAAGCACATGTATGAGCTGTTGTTACAAATAATGGACTGTTCCTTCTGAACTTACATTGTGTAATCTAGAGAGCGTTTCCACAATTGCAAGTTAACCAAAGTTCTTATTTCTTCTAGTTTTCAGGCAGCATTACGAGCAGATCCAAAGGATTCAAATTGCTGGGAATGTCTAGGAGAGGCATACTTGAGTAGAGGAGGATACACAACGGCTTTAAAGTCATTCACCAAAGCCAGCGAACTCAACCCAGAATCTATTTATAGTATCTATAAGGTTGCAGCTATCAAGCAGACACTGGGAAAGTATAAAGAATCCGTAACTGAGTACCAACACATTATCAAGAAGTCGAAGGATTATGTGCCAGCTCTGAAAGGTATGTTTAAAATAACCAGTTTTCCTTTTCTGTTGTTAATGCGTCTTGTTAAATCCAATTGCAGAATGTCTTCAGAACAATTTGATCTACAGATCCCGCTTGTAGACTAAAATATTTTCACACATTACTTTTTTTGTCTGCGTTTTAGAATAGGATTTGTTATCAATTAGCAGGTGTAATAAAGCTTCAGACACCTTTCCTTTTTATTTTATTTTTATTTTTACAAATAAATTTCTCTCCCTCCGCTCACTCCAAGTATGCCCTTCTTAAATAGCTGAAAAAATGCAGTTATTATTGACTGAGTTTGTCGGATATTGGTAGAAACGACTGAATGTTGGAAACGAAAGCTAGAAAATGATTCCATGTTCACTCAAAGCACTATTGTGGTCTCTTAAAATTCACTTTCGATATAAAGAATGCCCTTTGCATGTAGTACTTCTCTTCAGATTCATTACTTAACTTTTGGATAATGTGCATTGAGCTAAAAGGGTGTTTTATGACCGCTTTTGGCCAGCTGTTAGCCGAGTAATTATGACACGGTCTGTCTGATTGTAACTGACATCTTGAAATCTTCCCACAATTTTATGCTGTAGGACTTGGCGGAAATAGTTAAGTATTCTAACTGTTTTCATATAAAGCCTTACAATATAAGGCTGTCTATACAATAAAACTGCATTGTATGATGTCACTTGTAACCTCCTTTGAAGCGTGCTTGAGATATCCAAAGCAGTCTCAACTTAGGTGGTTGATCTGAGGAATAAGGTGAGGATGGAGTAGCCTGTACTGCTCACTGTGGGTATATCATTTTACAAACCATACCACCCTCCACCTGCGCTTGTCTTCATTCAGACACAAGCATGATAGATCTACTATCAACTCCATCTCAAAGAATGTGGTGACACACTCCTATGTTGCACTAATCCTCCTAATTTTGCAGAGCAGCTTACTCATATTTCAGGTACTTTAGCAGCCATTGCATGTGTGTTTGCCAATTATTTCAGTAGCGTGTGCCTTACAATCGAGGATTCCTACAAGCTGCCTGTATTGTGATGTGAAAAAGGAAGCACACCCTGTTAAGATTGTATGGTTTTAGATATAAATATATATCCGACCGTCATCTATTTCTCACCCATTTCTAATGGTAGGTAAATCTAACTTCATTTGACAAATAATTCACCCAAACTTTACTTTGTCATAATTCTTTTTTTATAATTAGACAAGAATTCATGTTTTTTTTTATCTCACTGCTTAAATTCCTCCATTTCCACTGTAACTGTACACTTCAACAGCGCCTCATTTTTCATTCCTGCGTCAGTGATATCATGCGAGCAAGGTTGACCATAACTGGAGTGCGTGCATAATTCCTTTGTCTAGCAATTTGGGACCTTTGCAGTGCAGGTCAAAAGTATGCCCTTTGCTTATAACAAGACTTGGGGCCTGACTTAAATCTTGGTGTATGGATTACTCTGTCACAACAGTGACGAATATCCCGTTCACTGAAATATAAATCCCATAGGATATAATAGGGTTTATATTTTGACGGACGGGATATCTGTCACCGTTGTGATGGAGTAACCTGTCTGCCAAGATCTAAATCAGGTCCTTGATCTTCTAGAATGAGGACTTCTCTCTCCACCATTTACCTGTAGTGGTGCACCTCATGAGTATTCCTTACCACACCCTTCACCCAGGGAACACTGAAAAACGAATACATACCCTATTCCTCCACATTCCCACCATTCTCCAGCAACTCTTTAACCCCTTGTGTGCTTATGACGAGCCCAGCTCGACATGAGGCACAGTGGAGGTGTGCTCATGACGAGCTGGGCTCGTCATAACGGTCGTGCTCCGCCCACGCGTGATTGATTCCCCGCCTGTGCGGGAGAATCAATTAGCTCAGCTCGTCATGAGCACAGCTCCACTGTGCCTCGTGACGAGCTGGACTCGTCACGAGCACAGCGCCGCCGCCCCCTCCCCCCCCGCGCCGCAGGGGAATTACCCCTGCGGCGAAGGGGTTAAAAGTATACATCTTTGCTTCAGACCTTATTGTTTTGAGTTTGCTAACATGTTCAGGATAGAGAGACATTTCTCAGGTACTTTTCCCTTGTTCTGTATTTTCCTCTCACCCTTTGGGCTTTTTCCATGTGTTACTAATTTCTGTTTCTGCCTTTTCTCTATCATCTGAGTACTGTAATCTCTCTTCCCTTTCTGCAGATGCAGCTGGATACTCTGACTCCATTGTTTCCTCGGGCCTGCTTCTCCAATTCTTTTCCCTAGCACCTGCCCAGGCCTGAGTTTCTAAAGAAGCTAAAGAAAAGGTTCAGCCTGGCATATTATTTTTTGCGTGGCTGGAAAAATCACCATGTACAGCACCTGAATCTACTAGCTTGTATTTTACCTCTTGAAGGATTGCTGCGTTTATTGTACCTGCAGTGGTTAATACTGGAAGGGTATACGTGCATAGTTGATGAATTTTAGTAACTGCTCCACCCTGCCTCCTACAGTATTACTTCTATCTTGATATAATTTGAGATGTTGAGCAACTATAGCACTTTAAAAAAATAATTTTTATTAAGATTTTCATGATAGGGCGAACATAATACCTGGCATATATGTATAAACAAAGATGTAAGTATAAAATAAAGGAGATGAGCTGTAAAAATCCAGCAGGGTATATGACCAGTCTACAGATTATAGTGTAATTGTTGCAGTGTTGCAGAGAAATCCTGTAAGTAAGTGATCTCAGCATGAGATGAGTAGAGAGTCAGAAAACAGAGAATACACATAGTAACTAATGAAATAAAGCAACAAAGACTGGCGCAGGAATTATCAAGTTGAAAACCACACCTGTTGTGAGCATGTGGCATAGTAGAGGGTGGTGCGATGCGAGTGGCTACTGGGGGGTGGGGAGGGGGGTAGATTAGGCTGGCAACTACCAAGAAATCCAGGTGCAGAAACCTTGAGGTCATCATGCTGAATGAGGGGCAGCATAGTATGTAGGGAGGAAAAAGTTGAAGAGTGGAATGTTAGTGTGCAAACATGGGGCGAGCCTTGGACCGCAAAAGAGGAGGCAGGACATAGCCAGTAATTGTGGTTAGCAAACACATTAGTGGCAAGAGATCACTGGGGTCTGGTGTCATCCTTCTTGGCCCCCCATAGTCCAAGCAGCCGTTCACCCCAGCAGCCTGCTATAGGGTGTTTGCAGAGTCACTTATTCTTTCCCTGTGTAAAGCAGTACTCTCATCCTCCGCCCATTGCAACATGGCATCTGACTGCTGCTGCTACATAGGGGTGGTTACTCTTCCCGGTCAAGAATAAAAATCACTTAGCAAGTAGGAGAGACAGGTCCAAGAATTTGGATTTAGTCCTGTGGATTTTAGAGTGTTTACGAAGATCCAACAAGTGGTACTCAGCAGGCATGGAAATAGTTAGCACAGTGATTTTATAGACGAAAGCTGCACCACTCTGTGCCAAAAACTAGAGAGGTGCGGGCCACTCCCAAACATATGCAACAGGGATGCATCTAGGCATTTGAAATAGGAATCAAGGAACCATTGTTTCAGGAGTTTGTTTGTCAGGTACACTCTTTGGAATACATTAAATTGAATGTATTGGAAATGTGACTTTCGGGAGAGTTTATGGGAATCTTGGCCTACTCAGATTTATGAAAGGCTCTACTAATGTCAAGCTCCCATTCTTTCTGAGTAAATAAGCAATCTGCCTGAGGAGTGTGCTAGGGTGCCCCTTGCAAAGCCAAGTAATGATGGACGACCACCTCTTCATGGAGTATGGTGGTGCAAAGAAAGTGCGAGCGGTGCAGAAACTGACCATCTCTAGATAGGTTATGCTCTGCGTCAAAATCTGCTGCATACAGGCCATGAAGAATCCTCCTGAAGGCTTGAGGGCTCATTCCATCAGAGCATCTCTGCATCTCTGCACACGTTTACCAAACACTACTGTCTGGACAGTTGGGTCTGCAGAGATGGGCACTTTGCCTGTTTGGTCCTGCAGGACATCCTTGTATGGAATTGGTCCGCAGACCAACCTCCGAGGAAGCATTGCTTGGGCAGCTATTCAAAGGTAAGGAATCTGCAGCTATAAGTCTCTGTCAGATAGACAACATACTTGCCTTCGCTAATGCCTTATTTTGTAGAGACTATATCTAGCCACAGATTCCTTACTGACTCACCCATCCTCCCCGGTCTGCAAAATGATTTCTAGGGCTGCACCCTTTCAGGGCCCTAGTTTTACACTCCAGTGGTCAGTGATGTTCATGGCTATGCGCTTCTGGTGTGGAAAGTTGTGAAAAGTAACTGGCGTCCGCGTGCCTGGGTGATGCCTACATAGGTGCTGTGACTTCACTTCCGACGGCAACGATGCACACGGAACCAATCAACGCCACTTACTGGCGCGCAGGGTTACTGCTTCCAAAAAAATCTTCCTGGTCCAGTCTAACACCTGGGGAAATTCAATAGTAAATAATCTGTGACAAGATTTAGTCTCTACCAGATAAAGCTTTACCGAAGGTGAGTAACCTGCTCTGTAAAGCAATAGCAAGTGTGTACTATTTCTTTAGTGTTGCTTATCATTTAGAATGTGGATTGTAATTTTCATCTAGAACCTTTATTCATGGGTCATTCCAGCCGCTGGCTTCTATAGAGACTGGTACTCTGTTGTCGTGGGTTGCTTCAACAAACTCCGCCTTCTATTTGGATCTGACTCCACTATCTTCATTTTCTCATTCACCACTGCATATTATGGTGAAAGGAGTGGGGTAATCGAACAGTGAGGCAATTGGAAATCAGAACAAACCCACAGACAAAATCTATATGGGGAAATTCGGAAAGTCTCAAGGAAATATAGTGTACTTGTTTATAGGCTATGGCGTTCTTCTGCTAGGTGGAAATCCTGATGTTACCCTGTGGGCATTTGTGAATTCCCCAACTGCTGTGGCCCAAGGCATACGGATTCAGTGCATTGGAACTGATCTTCATAACAGCGCATCACATTGGATCTTCGTCATTCCAAGTTGACAACTTGTCGTCCCAGTGTGACGGCTTGTGATTCGTTAGCAAGAGGCTCAGCGAGCTCCACCACCTTTTTGTGTATAAAGTGTGTCTGACATATGATGCAGACAGCAATCTTGGTTTGTGAGATACGGCACTCGTGTGTTTATTGTGCGTCTGACTTAAGACGGAAGCAGCTTTTTTGGTTTGGGCAACTTGGCACTAGTAGGGGGGCAACGTGACTCTGACGTAAGATGCGGGCAGCCATTTTGGTTAAGGCTTGCCAGTTCTTCAAAGCTTTGTTAAACAGAAATTCCCTGAAGTTTTCCTAGTGGTTTGACTTGCATGTTCGCTATCTCATACCATTGCTGCTTTCTTTTTCTTTAGAGATACTGGAATAGGTGGGAAAATGTAATATCCTTGGTACTTGTTACCTTGGCCATTTCAAATATTTACCATGGCTTCTAGTTAAAGTGTAGTGCAGCCTCCTCCATTTCTCCATAGATCTGGTAAACCGGAAATCAGATGGAAGCAATAGTTGCGTATATTTGAGAACTGTTATGCTATATGTTATGTTATAAAGGATTTTATTGCACGCTCAATTACTCGAGAGTGTCCTGGCGCGGGCAGTTATCGGAGAACCTGAGAGACGGGAAGTTTGAATCTGCTAATTAAAAAGAAATGTTTTAAGTTGTTTCTTGAACGGACCGAGCTCCTGAATGCTCCAAATAGTCAAAGGGAGAGAATTCCAGGCCAACGAAGTTTTGACAGAGATAGACTGACCTCCCAGCCGAGACCTACGAAAACGGGGAATGATCATCAAGTGTTGGGGGGCTGAACGTAAGGCTCTATTAGGGACATAGAAGCTAAACCGCTTCCTTATGTATGCAGGACCCAGACCATGCAGCGTTCTGTGGGCCACCGTAAGACCTTTAAATTGCACTCTTTGAGCCACTGGGAGCCAGTGCAGGTCATGCAGATGCTTTCTCACATTAGATATTCTAGAGATGTTAAATAGAAGTCTGACAGTGGCGTTTTGAATCGTTTGCAATTTACTCAACAGAAAGCCGGGAATGCCACAGTAGAGGGCATTGGCGTAGTCTAAGCGGAAGAGAATGAGTGCCCGGGCGACTGTTTCCTTTGCTTGGCTAGGAAGTAGAGGAAAAAAATCTTCTAAGATTTAAGTATGCCAAAGCAAGCACCAGTGATTTTCCTAATTTGCACCGTAAAGCGGAGATCGTCGCCGAACCCTATTCCTAGGTTCTTAGCGGGCGCACCCACTGACTTTGGACGAGGAAAGTCATTTGGCCACAGATTTTCATAAAAGGCAGGAGGAAAAGAGCCATATAGCAAAACATCAGACTTATCCTCGTTGCACCCCAATTGGGCACGTGCCAGCCACTGAAACACGGAAGAGAGGCAATTCTGCGCTCGAAGTAGACAGGTCCCCATCATTCCAAGTGAATAGGAGCTGGGTGTCATCGGCATAGGTGATTATTTTCGCCCCCAGCTCCTCTGCCAGGTAAATAAGGGGTGTCAAATAGATGTTAAAAAGTAATGGGCTCAAGGTGGAACCTTGAGGGACTCCAGTAGCCACTTTCCTAGCAGTTGAGGAGAAGGGAGGTGACCAGACCTGCTGGGAACGGTCTTCCAAAAAAGATTTCAGCCAGTCCAAGGCAGAGCCCGCGATGCCGATGTTAGCCACGCGGGAGAGTAGGAGATGGTGGGATACCGTGTCGAAGGCAGCAGACAGATCCAATAAAACCAGAGCCGCCCTGCCGCTTGCGTCCTGGCACTCTGATTGATTCAGCCATTTCCACTAAAGCCATCTCGGTGCTGAAGCTTTTCATCCGGATTGAGCCGGATGGAGGGCACTGGAATTTTCAACAAAGGTATCCAGCTGTCGGAAGACGATTTTTTCTCAGACCTTGGACAAGGCTGGAAGAAGAGAGATGGGTCGATAGCTGGCCGCTAATAGCGGATCCAGTGAAGGCTTCTTTAGGAGTTGCAAAAGTTTGGCCTGCTTCCAATACAAAGGAACCCGCGCCGTGCACAGAGACCGATTAATGATTGATGTAACTTCCGGATAAATAACCTCCGCTACACCCGCCAGTACTCTGGCAGGACATGGGTCAGAAGGGGAGCCTGACTTAAGAGTGTTAAGAATGGCCAGTATATCTGAGCCCGTAGCAGGAGAGAAACTAGGGCATATAGATGGTCCAGACAGCTGTTGGGAATAAGGCAGTTGGTAAGAAGTCTCAGATCCCTGAGAACCCTTCAGCACGCTATCTTGTATGGCTTGTATTTTCCCGATAAAAAAAGAGGAGAGCTCCTCACACCATTGGAATGAGGTAGGGGAGGCCACTTGTTCAGCGCAAGGTGTCAAAAAGCTTCTTACAATGGAGAAGATCTCTCTGCCATCGTTTTTTGCTTTGGCAATACGTTAAGCATAAAAACTACTCTTCGCCAATTTAATGGCTGAATAATGGATGTTTTGAGCTTTCCGCAGAGCAGCTTTCGCTGATGGAGAATACTCCAGGCCCCAGAGGCATTCCAGTTTCTTACAACCTAATTTGAGCTCTCTTAATGCGCCAGAGTACCAAGGGCTAGAAAGAGAAAGGCGTGACTGCTTTTTACAATTAGGTTGAGAGACGGAGCCGACCCCCTGCTTAATCCAGGTGGTAAAATTATCAACCGCCACATCCAGGTCGCTAGAAAGCACCGGGCGAGTTAGTGAGAGGGCAGTGTAGAGGGCGGGGATTTAAATTTTCGGGGGCGGTTTACAGAGGGTAGAGGCACTAGGGGGCATTAATGATTCCCGTGGCCAAGAAAAATAGACCAAGCAATGGTCAGACCAGGGTACCTGGATGGGATTCTCTATAGATAGTCCAAAGTTGGAGCACACCAGGCCAATTGTGTGGCCGCCAAAGTGTGAAGGCATTTTCAGCCACTGAGTTAAATGCGCCAGATCGAGCAAGTCATTGAGTTCGTTAGTGCCCTGAGATCCCGGGCAGTCCAGATGAATATTGAAATCACCCAGCAAGAGGAAGTGTTGGAAACGAAGAACACGTGGCACAATGATGTTATCCAGACTCTTCAAAAAGGCACTCGAGGGGCCAGGGGGACGATACACCAATGTGCCCCCTAGTGTAAAGTGTGGAGACAGGACAACGGAGAAATCAAGAGCCTCCCCGTCGACCAGCCCAACAGTCACCTCGCTGGTAAAAACCCAGGAATCTCTTAACACCACAGCAACCCCTCCTCCTCTGCCGGTCAGACGATCAACTCTAACAATTTTATATCCCAGAGGAATTGCTTCCTCAATGACTGGTGCACAAGATTAATTGAGCCAGGATTCTGTCACAAACAACAAGTCCAAGGTGTAATTGGAAAGTAGTTCATATATGTCTGGGGCATGCTTGACCAAGGAGCGGGTGGGAGGGATCTCGTAGAATGGGAATGAGGAACAGGGGCTGGCAACTTATTTTGCAGGCCGAACTGGCATAGGAGACATTTCCACCCTATGTTATGTAATCCGGTTGATTCACTGTCGCCAGGACAGATGAGCGTCTTTAATGCCAAGAGTTCCGATCGGGTATATGAGTGGCTCTCTATCTAAACACCTGGCCTCAAACTTTCAGCATGGCTGGCGCTGGGCGCTCCCGGGGCGCGGACGGGCGCAGATGGGCTTGCCTTAGGCGCGCCTTCAATTTTATCGAAGCAGGCAACAGGAATCAGGTGAGGAGACCTGGTGGACTAGACCGTCAACCCAGCCTCAACCAAAATGGCGGCGTGGGGGCACAGAACGCCGAAAACAGGGAACTGGCTCCCTCCCGGACCAGAAGGGCGGAAAAGCCTCACCCGCACAAAGCACTATGAGCGGCAGGTATTTAAAAAAGTCCAAATTACATTTTATTAAATCATAAAAAAACGAAGTACACAAAGTAAATACATCAATAGGTAAAAGAGCACTATAGTTACAGCACTGGCGTCGGATAGTAGTGCGCTGAGTAGGTCAGCGAATTCTAAAAGCAAAAACTCCCGGCTCAAGCCTCAGAAGCAATAACGCCTAAATTAAAAGAAGGAAAACATGTTTGTAGGGTTCCGAAAGGTTGTATTGAAAAACCTACAATGCATTGGTAAAGCTGCTATTATTTACTGTTTTGCAGCCACTGATGCCGGAAGTTGGCAATTTTGTTTAATCATCTTGGAATACCAGGCCGGAGAGTAATTAACAATCTACCTATGGTCCCAGCTCCTATTGAAGAAGTTACAAAATTGGATGTTTATATGGAAGCCAAAGAGAGACTGTGTAGGCAGTGTAGACAGTATGCAGAGGAAACCAGTGTCTAATAAAAAAGACACAACTTTTTCAAACGCAAACAAGGTCGCTGTAGAGCTCAATTTGTGTTGAACTTTTTTCCCAAGAAAACACAAGAGGAATTATTAACTTGGTTTATTTGTACCGCCAGTAAGTCCACATGAACGAATGATCAAGATTGCTCATGAGAGTTGTCAAGATATTTCCGCTGCCTATAACAAATTATGGCAATTTTATTTGTGGCCATGGATGGACGATCAACGTAGAAGTTTTATTAATGTTTGTCCTCAATGTATTGGAAAACTATTGAATATCTTCTGTTTCCTGTTCCTTCACCGAATGGCCCATGGAATAAGGTGGATTTTCCTGGTCTCTTTTAGCTGCTTTTTTCTGAAAACTGTTTTTTAATTGTACTTATAAATTATTTTTCCAAGTGAATTTATTTGCCTTTGTTTGATTCTCCCAACTCAAAGTATATTTCTCATTGAGGGCTCTCCCAAGGAGATGGTCACAGATAATGGGACTTATGTTGGCTCTCTAGATATACAACAGATTTTGAGGTTGAAGTATACCATATGCCTTCAAGTAGCTCAATACAGTACTTCCGCCAGTCAACTTGTTGAACTGGCTCACTGTTTTTTAAAAGAGCACGTTCCAAATACAGCACTATTGAACGTCAAGCTCTGGCTTATATATGAGCGGTACAGCCTTGTAAAACATACATCTGATAGAGACGTCGAGCCGTAGATTACGTACCTTTGAGTTATCCCCAGGTGTCAGACTGGATCCAAAAACTTTTCTACAGCAGTATCTCTGCGCATCGGTAGAGGGCATCGAGACACTCCGTAACCATAATGTCCACCAGATGTGATGTCGACAGAGTCCATACAAGTCCTCCAACGCGCGGTGACGTCGGTTTCTTTCTTTGCGAGCTTCCATGCAGATCCGGAGAGTGGAACCTCTAGCCACTTTTGGCCTATTTCGATGTTTTGTCGATGACACAGTGCGCTTTTTTCTAACTTTGTGGAATGCAATGTCAGTCCAGCGCCCTCATTTTATTTGCTTGTGGTGTCTGGACATGCACCATGACTTCGAAGGGTGCTGCTCATGCCTTCAACTTCGGTTGTCTGCACTGCAGGAGCGCCGGATGATACTGTTGGCGTTGCGGTGCTCGCAAATCCCTCCTCGGATGCAGTCCTCTTCTTTATCTGAGCACTGCTCGAGGGCCAGTTCCCGAAGATCTTCGTCTTCGCTGTCCACTGGTAAGTCTCGCCGTAAGTGGTGGGCACCGTGGTCTTTTCTGTCTTTACTGCGTACGTGCAGTATCACCAACATGGTTGCTATTCCTACCGTTACTGACTCGGAGTGAGAATCTGCCCGCACCTTCCCATGTTTCCCGGCGCCGAGGCGACTCTGGATCAGATGAGGAATAAATACTATCTATTCCTTCATGCCAGCTGTGGTTCTCTGCCTCTCTCTGGTGCGCGGGTCAGCCCAAAGAGGTCGGAGAGACCTTGACTGACTTCAAGCCGGCATGAAACTCCCTCTACTTCAGTGAGACGCTCTGAATCCGTGATCGAATTCATCTGATAGAGACATCTAGCCTCAGATTCCTTAACTTACAATATCCCCAGGCGTCAGACTGGATCCGGAAAAAACTTTGCTGCAGCACCTCTCCGCGCCGGGGACTGCGCCACAGGACCCCGCCCTGACGTCGTCCACGTACGTGACGTCAGCGAGGTGCGCTGACATCAGTTTCCTTCTTTTCCGTGTGCAACGCGGATCGAAGTGAGTGGTTCCTCTTGCCTGTTTTCAGGCCTTGTCGACGCTTCGCATCGGGGAACAGTGTGCGATGCCTTCGGGCTTTAAAACTTGTAATTCCTGTTTGCGAAAGATGTCCGCGACAGACCCGCATCTTATTTGTATGTGGTGACTGGGCGAGCACCATGACTCCACGGACTGTGAGGTGTGCCAACACCTGAAGTCCAAGTCTCGGTGCAAGCGCAGTATGAAGCTTCTTTCGGCGCGGTTGTCCAGGTCGGAGTCGTCTCGCCCCGCCTTCTTCAACGGCAGGTCCCTCCCGCCGTCGTTCGGCCTCCGGGGTCCGGGGCCGCCGTTTGCCACTTGGTAAGTCGAAGTGCTTATCGCCAAGGTCTTCGACCTCCCCTTCTTCACTTGTCAGGAGCTCTGGTTCCCGGAACGATCCAGGCGTGCATTCCCAGCAGTCGCCCTACCCGCCCTTTCCGAATGTGGGGGCAAATCGTGCCCAAATGGAGGCATATGCCACAGCTTTGCAGGCCTCCCTTGGGCCTTCTCCCATCACTGGGCCGTCCTCGAGGCCTCCGCTTCTTGTGGGCTCTCCGACGGACTCGGCAGTGGGTTCGCCCCGGCACTAATTGAGCCTCACCCCCCAGAGATGTGGTACCGTTAGGGCGTGGCCCAGTTGGGTCCCCCTCTATGGTCCATGTGGAGGCGTTAGGGCGCGGCCCGCCGGGGTCCCCCTCTACAACCCACAGCGCCGTCGCCGTGCCGCATAACCCCGCTGGGCTCCCTGCGGCGCTGCAGGTGGTTGCCGATGCTCATAGCCCTGCTCTGAGCACACCCCAGGCTCCTGGTCAAGTGGTCGCCTGTCCGGAGCAGGGGTCAGCGCCATTCCGGCATCTGAGGCTCACCTCCATGGCTCCGCCACCATTCCTTTCCCCGGAGTCGGAACCTAGCATAGATAAGGTGGAGTCGGTGCCGGGCTGGTGCCGAAACCTGCCTCGCTGGCTCCGGCGTCTGCTCCTGCCTTGGAAGGGGAGCTTATAGGCTCGGCGCCGGAAGGCACCGATTCGACGCCGGACGCAGCGAGTCTGCGTCTAATGACGCGGGGTTGGCGCCGACACGCGTCGCTTCGGCACCGTGTCGGCGCAGAATTATGGACTCTTCTCCAGAGAGGGAGTAAGGCACAGTTTTCTCGCCCACCATCACCGGATGTACTGTTGCCTGGGCCCCCCTTGGAATTTGTTGAGCTTCCTCTGGAGCTCCCAGATCCGGCAGGCTCCTTGGCTCCCCAGGAGCAAAGTCAGGAACCTCATTCTTCAATGGGAGTCCCTTCTGTGGAACATTGGTCGCACCCTCACTGTATGGGGAGGGTCTGTTTACAACCCTCCCCCACTGATGAGTTGTTGTCTCCTCCACAGAGGGGTACCGAGGCCGGTGCAACTTTTTTGAGGGTGGTCTCATTGCCCACCCGCATTTTGAGCATGCAACCCCCTTCTGCCCCCTTGTCTGTCGACCCCTTGCTTGAGGTCCTTTATCAGGGCTTCGGGACTGTGGAGCCGCTTCTACCCTTTGAGGCTTCCCTTTTTGAAACCCTTTTAGGTACCTGGGTCCGGCCTGCTTCAGGTGACCCAGTGGCTCGCTCAGTTTTGCACCGCCACCGTCTAGCTCCGCATGATCCTGTTTGTCTTTTTGTACACCCTGATGTGCAAGGGTTTGTGTTGCAGACTGCTTTCCCCTCCCTGCCTCCTCTAATGTTTCCTCCCTCTCAGGAGTCCTGATGGCTAGAGTCATGGGGCAGGAACGTCTTTGCCTCCACTAGTGCGGCCCTACGATCCTTGAATACAATGTGTGTTTTAGCACGGGCTACTTCTGCCCTATGGGACTCTGCAGAGTCTTTGCTTTCGGCCACCTCTGAAGGTGTTTGGATTGATCTCCTTTGCCTCCACTGGGATGGCCGCGACCTTGCCGAATTCACAATCCGCTCAGCCTTAGATACTGCGGATTCTTTGGGACGTACTATGGCGTGTTCTGTTGCCTTAAGGCGTCGCGCTTGGTTACGCGATAGTGTCTTCCCCGAAAATATCCGGGAGCGACTGGTTGACTTACCCTTTGATGGGGTTTTGCTCTTTGATGCTCACGCCGAATTGGCGGTTCACCGGCTCCTTGTGGGCTTTCGTCCTCCCACGTAGGTCTTCTTAGGCCTTTCTTCCGTGGTGGTACTTTTTCATTTCGCATCCTTTAGCTGCGCTCTGTGTTTTACATGGGCGGTGAGCCTTACGTCTTCATTTTCCAAGGGTGATTACCCTTTTATTGGCATCCCTTGGATGCATTTTGCTTTGAGCTGCCTGTTGGTCTGCTGTGTCCGTGTTCCACAGATTGCTGTGTCTAGTCCTCTGACTGTGGTATTGAGCCGGTGGCTCAGCTCGGTAATGTCATACGGCTCGGAACTCATGTTCACGGGTTCAGTTTGTTTCTGCGCTCTTTTGGCTTGGCGTCTTGCCCTAAGAGGTGTTACCGCGTTGTTTGGGGTATGCATACTCCATGTGGGGTACTGGTATGCTATTATATAGCTTTGCTTATCTCACCTGGGCCTGGAGATCCTGTGGGCTCCATGCATCGCTTGGTGATCCGTTGTACGGTGTTATATGTTTTTCCCTGGTGCCATCTTCTTACGCCATGGTCATCCTGCCTGTTGCCTGTTCCACCTCCTTGGGAGGTTTCTTGCTCTCCTCTTCAAAAACAACTGTACTAGGTATGCTCCGATATGTGTATGAGGCGGTTGCTGTGGTATTCCTCTTCCTACGTTGCCACCTCTTTTTGGGGCTGCGATGTGTGGGGGAGCTTTTCTGAGCTGTTGCAAGTTGCCAATAGGTTCCTCCTTGCTTCCGCTTACTGGGGTGATTTCCCAATTTGACAAATGCTCCCTTTTTGGTGTTCCACACTGTAAGTGTCTTTTCTGGAGTGTTTGGTTTCGGATTCTGAGGCTCTTTCCAATTGTTAACGCTACGCCTGCGGGACAGCTCTTCTGATGGCAGTGGTCCTTGACTACTGACTGCAAGTCTATATTGTGGGTTGTTTCTCGCTTTGGCTTCATACTGCCCGGGCACTCTTAAGCTTCTGGTGTAAACCTCTTTAAGGTCTCTGTGGCCGTTTGCCTGCTGCGTGTTTCTATCTGCTTTGGCGGGTTTAGGAGGCACCTTCCTCCATCGTAGGTGGGGGGTGAGGCGAACCCCAGGTCACGTCGGAGAGCGAACACGCTTCTTCGACTTCTTTTTATGGCGTCGCTTACCGGAATCCTAAGGCTAAGACTTGGAGCCAGAGGAGCGACGGCTCCGGTCCCGCGAGCGGTTCGGGAACGGCCTCTGGTCCCGGAGTGGCAGCGTGACGAATGTCGGACCTCCAGCAACTTCCTACGCCGCTCCCGCAAGGCCTTGGGGGCCATGGCTCGACGATCCCAGCAGTCCCGGGAGTCGTGGGCAGTCTCCTACACGATGGTCCTCCGTCGGGCGGCTGAGGCCCTCAATCTTGACCTCCCCACAGTGACCCTCAAGACCAACCTCCTCACAGAGGTACTCCAGAGGGCGTCTACTTCGTCTGAGCCGTTGCTTCCCTTCAATGAAGCCCGTGCTGACGTCCTCTTGGGCACTTGGTGGATAAAAGCGTAGCCAGGCACCACCGACCAGCACCAGGTGACCCCGCCTTTTTGACTACTCGATCTAAGCCTGAGAGCCTGGTCATTCAGGCCTCGACGTCACAGAGTGCTTTTCCTACAGCCCCGCCGGATAAGGACTCTAAACGGCTGGACCAGTTTGGGAAGCCGTTGTTCTCTTCGGCCAGCTTGGGGCTGCGGTCGGTGAACACCGCCTGCTTGTTGGGCCGCTACTCCCACGCGGTGTGGGATGCCGTTGCTCAGGTGTTGCCTCAGTGTCCTGAGCAGGTGTGGGCTGTCCTTTCTCAGGCGATTGCTGATGGTAAGGATGCGGCTAAGTTCGACATTCTGACTCATTGGACTAGGCAATTTCTACAGCTGTGGCGTTGCGACGTGATGCCTGGTTGCGTTCGATTGGGTTCTCGCCCAATGTCCAAAGCTCGCTCATGGACATGCCTTTTGATGGCACCCGCCTGTTTGGCGACAAGGCTGACAGTGCCCTGGAGCGCTTTAAGGATTCGCGGGCTACGGCCAAGTCCATGGGCCTTTCTACTAAGAGTTCGGCCTCTCTTGGTTTTCGTTCCTTTTGTGGCCAAGGTATAGGCAGTCAAGCGCGCCCGTCGACTAAGCCTGTGCAGAACCACCCCCAGCGCGGCCAGGGTCATGGTTTCCTCAGGGGCGGGTCGGGGAACCAGCGTGCGGGTCCGTCCACCTCCACCCCCGCTGCTTCCGCCTCCAAACCTTCCTAGTCTGAGCTTCGGAGAGCTCCCCACACCGGTGGGTGGCAGGATCCACCACCACCTCCCTCACTGGTGCGAGATTAAATCATACAAATGGGTGCTTCAGATGATCTGCCACGGTTACCCCTAACCTTTCAGTCCGCCCCTCCTGCCCTGCCACCTCGGTGCCACTGCATGTCGGGGGATCACTTGACTCTTCTCCGACAGGAAGTCACAGCCCTCTTGGCCAAGGGGACCATTGAGTGCGTTCCTGGACCGGAGGTAGGGAGTGGTTGTTATTCCCACTACTTTTTGGTCCCCAAGAAGGACAAAGGGGTCTGCGTCCTATCTTGGACCTCTGGGACGTCAATCGCTTCCTCCGGAAGGAGAAGTTCAAGATGCTGACTCTGGCTCAGGTCTTAGCTGCCCTCGACCCCGGAGACTGGATGGTAGCGTTGGACTTGCAGGACGAATAATTTCACATTCCCGTCCTGCCGGCCCACCGGCGTTACCTGCGGTTCATGGTAGGCCAGGAGCATTTTCAGTTTGCCGTGCTCCCCTTCAGCCTTACCAGTGCCCCTCGGGTGTTCACGAAAGTGATGGCGGTGGTCGCAGCTCACCTGCGCAGGTCAGGGGTGTCCGTCTTCCCCTACCTCGACGACTGGCTGTTGAAGCCGGGCTCGCCCTAGGCAGTCGTCCACCATCTTCAGACTACGGCCGTTCTCCTGCACTTGCTGGGGTTCTCCATCAACGTGCCGAAGTCGCACCTGCGTCCCTCTCAGAAGCTCCCCGTCATCAGAGCGGTTCTGGATTCAATGCTGTTTCGGGTTTATCCTCCCAAGCAGCGAGTCCGGGATATTCAGGCTATGATTCCGATCTTTCAGCCTCTGTCCCGGGTTTCAGTCAGGATGACCCTCCGGCTCCTGGGCCTGATGGCCTCCTGCATCCTGCTAGTGCAAAATGCCAGATGGCATATGCGGGCTCTGCAGTGGGACTTGAAGTTCCAGTGGGCGCAGCATCAGGGCAACCAGTCCGATCATGTCCAGATCTCGGAGGGCACTGCACAACACTAACAGTGTTGGCTCACGAATCGCAATTGGGTCAAGGGCAGATCCCTCTGCCTTCCCCAACTGGAGCACACAGTAGTGACGGACGCGTCTCTCCTGGGATGGGGCGGCCACTTGGGAGAGGCGGAGATCAGAGGACTCTGGTCTCCGGCGGTGTCCCGGCTCCATATCAACCTCTTAGAGCTTCGGGCGATCCGGCTTGCACTGATAGCATTCCTTCACTCTGTCGGGGGAAGTGTGGTGCAGGTGTTCACGGACAACACCACCGCCATGTGGTATTGCAACAAACAGGGCGGGGTGGGGTCCTGGACCCTCTGTCAGGAGGCTCTGCGCCTCTGGACGACCCTGGAACATCAAGGCATTAACTTGGTGGTTCAACACCTGGCAGGTTCTTTGAACGCCAGGGCGGACAAACTCAGCTGCCGGTGCTTGATGGATCACGAATGGCGTCTGCACTCGGACTTGGCGCAAGGTCTCTTTCAGCAGTGCGGAGAGCCTTTGTTAGATCAATTCGCGACCGAAGAGAACGCACAATGTCATCAGTTGGAATTTCCAAGGCGGCACTCGCTCGGCGACGCTTTTTGTCGCGAGTGGAGGTGCGGTCTGTTGTACGCCTTTCCGCCTATACCACTTCTACCCAGAGTGCTGAAGAAGTTTCGGCGCGACCGGGCCCAAGTCATTCTTGTGGCTCCGGATTGGGCACGACACTACTCAGCATGGCGATCGATCCCCCGATCCGTATGCCTCTTCGGGAGGATCTTCTGTCGTAGCAGCAGGGGACGGTCCTCCACCCGAGCCTGTCCAGCCTCCATCTCCATGCTTGGAGATTAAGCGGCGACAGTTGACAGCTGTCGATCTTCCTCCCAAAGTCTGCGACGTCATTCTGGCAGCCAGGCGTCCCTCCACTAAAACGGTATAGTTAGTAAAAGATTCCTTACCGCCCCACCCATCCTCCCCATTCTGCGAACTGGTTCTAGGGTTACAGTCATCCCTCCTTTCAGGACCCTAGTTTCATGGCACTAGTGGTCAGTTTCTTGCATGGCTCTGCGTTCCTGCTACAGAACTGACATCAGCGAGCATGGGTGACGCCTAAGTAGTCTCTGTGACGTAATTTCGGCGCATACGACGCCAGTGACGGACGCGGAGCCGCCAGACGCCACCTGCTGATGTGCAAGCGTACTGCTACGAAAAGACTTTCCGGATCCAGTCTGACGCCTGGGGATATTCTAAGGTAAGGAATCTATCACGAACTAATGTCTCTTACAACTATATCGTTACACAAGTAGTAACTTGTGCATTTGGGGAATCAGGATGATGAGTTGAATGAGTTTGACATGACTCTGAAGAAGTTGGACCTACACTACCTACCTAAAGTTAGCACTATTCTAGAACGTCATCATTTTGGCATGAGAGAACAGAATGTTAATGAGAGTGTGGAGGAGTATGTTACATCCGGGAGGAAGTTAGCTTCTACCTGCAATTTGGGGGCTGTGTTGGAAGAGTGCATCAAGGATCAGTTTGTGCTCAGATGTGGCAGAGAAAAGATTTGACATGACTTGTGGGTTAAGGATGATCAGTCCCTACATGAGGTCATTACCATTGCGAAACACATTGAGCATACCTTAGCTTGTGTTGTGAAGTTTGACAAGGGCAAAAAGGTTGCGGTGAGCAAGGTGGATGTCAAGGAGGATGAAAACGAGCAAGGAGGATGAAAGCAAGAGCAAAGATGTGAGTAGAAACAAAAAGTAGCTTCAGCAAGGAAAATATGAAGGTGTATGTTAACTTTCTGGTTATGCAGGACACTTTTCTTTTTTGAGCTGTTCCCCGCTTGGAATTCTATTTGCAAACCTTGCAATAAGAAGGGGCATTGTGTAACATGTTGTTGTACATTCAAAACTATGTCCCCTGATGCTATCGAAGATATTTTGTAAATGAATACAAAAGATGGGCCCAAGAAATATACAAAAGATTGGATGATGATTGAAAATCTGAATGTGGAAACTTTGTTTGACTCCGGGGTCTGGTTAACTTTAATTTCTGATGAACTGTTTGATTGAGAGATTAGTCATAGGATCGTTCTGAAAGATCCTAATGTGATTCCTGGAGCTTAGAGTGGGCAAACAATTGAGCTAAGGGGGTGTTTGGAGTCTGACATCAGGTTCAAAACAAATATATTCATGTGAAGGTGTATGTTCCTGTGAAAGGAGACACAGTCTTAAGTTGGCCGCATCAAAGAGACTTTGGGGTAATACTTGATCCCAACTCTTCCACACCTACTCAGGACTGGAAAGGACTATATTAAGGAGTCACGGTTGTGCTCTGTGCAGGAGCTTAAACCTCAGCAGTGTGGAGACACTTAGTGTTCTGTGCTGAGTTCCCTGAAGTCTTCAGTAAATAAAAATGGGTTGTCTTAAGGGTTATGTGCATTGAATAAGGCTTAAGATAAAAGCTGTGCCAGTGGTTGCGAAGGTACGTGCTATACCTTTTTCCATGATTGAATCTGCTGTGAGTAAGGTTAAGAAACTGTGTGAGGTAGGCATAATCAAACCTGTTGAGAGATCATTACTGTGTATCCTACTTAGGATGCTAGGTACATGAGAGAGAATGTAGTGGCATTCTATTCTTGTGATGTGTAATCCTGTAGTTCTAGCCATCAGTTGCAGCTGGTCTTGGATGAGATGAGAATCTAATTAAACCTGTGTGTGGTTTACTTTACTTTATTATATAGGGGACTCCACATGCCGTGCTTTAATGCAACAGTGCAGGTCGGAAGATGGTGCATGGGGGGTTCCTCTTGCTTCTGCCCCTTCCTGTTGGGAGTGTTTTCCACACTAGTCATGGGGGTTGTTTCCTTCCTCTCTATATTGTGCCTTCTTTTCTAGCAGACACAAAGGGGCATGGCTCGTGGCCTAGAGTGCATTACCCGGCCTTTACCTAGGTGATGTTCCTTCTTATTTTTTTCGATCATTAGCACTTCTTGTGCTAGTTCTGGCTATACACGGACCGGGCGGGTTCCTGCCCTTAGGTCCCTTGTGGACGAGCCTTGTCCGTATCTTGGAATGGGTGGCCTGGTCACCTGACCTCTTTCCCTTCTTTAATCGTGGCTCATTGATAAACATCTGGAAAAAAATTGTTGTCCAGAGATTTTAATTATTGATTTGCATTTTTGTATCATTAGAAAAGTAATTTAGCTTGAGTAGGCACTGCTAATCCGGACCGAATTTTTCTGGACATTTCTAAAAATGGCGGATGTGTTGTAGTGATGGTTTAATATTTCAGGAACCATGAGACCTTTATACTTCATTTTGCTGTCAAAACATAGGTTTTGGGGGTCAACTAGTATAGAGACAGAAAATAACTCCTCAGAGCATCCCTTCCACCATTTTCCAAAATGGCGGCTCTATAATGATTTGTTTTAGCCATCATATTGGTAATTTATCTTCATGTTGTTTTTGTTTCAGGTTTTCCGTTGTTTTGAATTTGTAAACATGAGCAAAGCAGGTGGTAGCAGAGGATCTTTACCTCCTGACAGAGCTAACTACAAAATTTGAGGACTCCTTGAATAAAGAAGAATGTGTCGTATGCCAAACTAATCCAAAAGAAAAGATAATATCAACTGCAGCCAGACAGAAGAGAGTTTGAGAAGCTGCAGAAATACGGCAAGATGAAGTTCACAAAAGATTGAAATTAACGGGTGAAGAGGATCACATATTTGATCATTGTAACAAGTGCTACAAGTCGTATTCAATGGAAAAAAGCCTGGAAAAAATGTGTCAAGAAATAGCAGAAACCAGTGATTCACAACAAGAATCGGAGTCTCACGGGAAAGCAATGGCAACCCAAACCAGTGCCCATCCACTTAGAATATTGATGGCTACCCCTAGTCCACCTCTAACAATTGATCAGAAAGCAGAGGATCTTCAATGTGTTATCTGTGGTTTAACCAAAACAAGGGCCAAAGGGATTGACGAAAGAACAAAGTACAGAGTATCTGAGCCTCAAACATATTTTTGTCTTCCAAGATGAAATTTTCAGCTGAGTAACTGATATGAAGAGCGAGGTGTATGTATTTGCAGTAGATTTGTATGCTTACCTGAACTGCATGCGTGCATACATTATGAAATATGAATGTAGAATGAGCTCCCGGCAACAACGTAACCGCCAGCCTTCAATTAAGTTTGCACTCTTTGAAAAATTAAATGAAGTTTTAAAGCCACTCTTGAGTGCTGGCTGCAGGTTTATGCTCAGAGAGATCAGAAAAATAATGTTATAAAATTATAACTGTATTAAACCATAAGAATGAAATAAAGATTTTTCTGCTGAGAATGTACGACAGAATTTGTTTTTGTCAGTCTAACAAAAAGAATGATGGTGTTTTCAGCTGATCTGACTCCTGAAGTTCTTGCTGCCAAAATGAGATCACATAATGCAGTAAAATAGGCAGGAACCATTTTAAGAAACATCCTAAAAGGTTTAGATTTTGGACTCAATGACAAATTTTGTGATGCCACAGAGATCGAGCAAATCATGGTAGTCAAAAAGAATGCCTGATGCTGCCTTAACATTTTTTACATCATTGTTTAATATCTGTAAAGCAAAACTGTAACCAACTAAAGTTCTTGTGTTTAGAACAGAAGCCGACAAAATTGATGATGGCTTTGAAGATATAAGCAAAGAAGTGGAAGACAATCCCATGAACCAGCAGACTTATGTTGTGCAAATGTACTGTCTTTTCCTAATCGTGCTTTATGAATTGCATAACGGCAAAAAGAAAACTCTGCTACACATGATGAGTGCACATGCAATGTATGACTAGAGCAAAAGTAGAGAGATAATTAATGAATAGGATTGGTGTATTAAGTTATGATGACCTAGTACAGAGCAGGAACTTGTTAGAAGCTCATGCTGTGAAATCTTGTCAATCCGACAGCTCATCTTTGTCTGGAACATCCTGCACACATGATACTGCCATAGTGCTTTTTCAAGACAGTAGCAATGAAGTAGCTGCTGGAAAACAAGCTATGTCGGCTGTAGGCATAAGCAAACAAAGCTGCGAACGTATAACCCAACTGCCTTGCCAAAGTGTGCATAATCACTATAAGCCATCAACACATCTCAGTCTACCAGAAAGTTTCAAAGTGGCTGAGGACATGATCTTCTTCTACCTGATGCTGCGTTCCGCGAAGTTGGTTTAACTGAATTTATCATATTGCTTATTAGGTGCAGACAGAAGGATAAAGAAAAGTCAGTTCCTCCGTGGGCTGAAATTCATGCTCTGATATCCCAGAATACCATCCCACTGAGGAAGTTTGGGTTTTTACCAGGAATATCATCTCCAGTCACAAACTACGCAACAGTAAACACAACTCAAAGACATTTTTCAAATGTGTGTGCTGCGCTTGAAGACCAGTCTATCCTGCTAATTTTCTGTGATGAAGATGTTTTCCGTTTGGTAGCTGACATTTTTATGAGTAATCCAGTAGAGTTAGATGATCTTTGTCCAATGATGGGCATTTTCCACATGACAAAGTTGTGTTGCGGTGTGCAAGAAGTTATCTCTGAATGTGGCATAGACAATGCACTTATTGAGTCTGAAATCTTTGGAAGCAAAACTGTCTAGTCACTATTGAGCGGAACTCATTATGTTAATTTGTTACAAGGTATGCTCATCATATCGAGGCTATAAAAGTAATGTGTTGGAATGCTTTCTGGGACGAGAATGACAAATTACGTTTTGCATGTCCTATCTCAGAAGTGAACAAGGCACAGGGTGCACTTCATTCTAAGGCATAATGCAAAGCCAGGCAATTTTCAAAATGCTCAGTTCATAATCAGAAAACCAAGTTTGTAGAGTTTGTCAAAGAATGTGAAGGAAAATCAGAACTTTGCAACTACTAGGGAAATGTTTTACATATGATATCTCTAGTAGAAAACCTTCTACATGCTGATCGGGAAGGTGAGGTGAAGCTTCACGTGAAGACGGTGGAGTCATTGATTACTGTGCTTCACAAATTTGATTGCATAAACTTCCTGAGAAATGGGTCCTGGTATTTGGAAAGAGTGAAAAAGTTACAGGTGGAAAAACCATACCGCTACAGAAAATTCATCCAAAGACACTTTGTGATGAAAAACAGAGATGGATGGTTCAACGCTGTGGCTCCAGATATGAAACTGGAACAGACTAATCGGAGATCACAGAAAAACTTCAAGGTAGTTGTTGGTCAGACATGTAAAAATGAATATGTTGCTTAATTGCAGCTAGTTTACCATGAAGTGTTTTCCATATTTGCAATGTTTTCAGAAAGATGAGAAAGATGTGGAAAAGAGAGGGGAACGTTTGAATAAACATCTTGACAGAACCAAGGAAACCCCTTTGAAATGACTGAGCCTGATTGACTACACGACTTTGTGACCAAACAGTATGTGGATTACGATATAAAGGCATTTCTACTAGATGTCCTGGAACACGGATCAAAACTATAAACAGAACTGAAGCAGGAGAGAGTTGTATTGAAAGAGAAAAAGCTGTTTGACATAATCACTAAAGCTAAACTTCCATGCCTTAATTGCCGTAATAAGAGTTTCGTCCAACCAGCCTCTACAAAACTTTTGCAAGCACATACAAAGATGGATGTAGCAAATGAAAGGGTTGAATTTATCATGGACATTTTGTCACATGATCTTCCAACAAACGCATTATTTGATGGATATGCTGCAACCAAGCCAGTGAAGCACAAACTCGTATAGGAGCACGAGATGAACCTTTCGCCTGAAGAATTTCAATTCGAAAAGGTGTCCTTTTTGACAACTGCTGTTGTTGTGGGCTATATGTCTCAATTCTGAATGGTCAAGATTTAATCCATGCAAACTTTGGAGAGGTTGTTCAGACTGTTCTACAGATATCAAAGTCCGAGTGCACCTTGCAAAACTGCACATTGTCTTTGACAGTTGACTTGAACTATGTCAAAGAATGTGAGAGAAGTGGAACAATTGACCTTGCCTGCACCAAATATTCAAGACCTATACTTGTGGAACTAGATAAATTATGTCCCTCAAGATCGAACAATGATCTTGAAGATGTTAAGTTGCCAAAACATTGCTGTTGCTTCAGTGAACACTGAATTTCCAATTATTGCAAGTGGAATGATTGTCAATGACAAGTTGGTGCCTGCAGCGATATATAATGTACAGGTCATATTGTTTAAAAACTTTACAGCAAATTGGAGGAAGCTGACCTTTTTTGTTGTGCCACATGTTGAGTGGGATGTTCGAAATGGTTACAATCGAGTCATTGAACCCACCACCTGTGTTGCTGAAATCTTCGTAGTCCTCAGGAGCTCGGGAGAAGCAAACCGGTCAGATGCGGTTAGGTGCCTGCTTTTGCAGGGCAGTAACTCCTTTACTCCAAGGGAGATTCTTCAGTCGTCCAGCGCCGTGCAGGCAGTCGAAGTACTTGGTTTCTTCTTAGCAGAATCTTGTCCAGGTAAGATCTGAAGTCCTGTTGCGAGGTAACCCACTTTTTACCCATGGGAAGGGGTTGGAAAGATTCTGTGGACCCTCCTAGGGGAGGGGCAGGACAGAGGGGTGGCTACACCCATATCATTTGTCCAGTTTTGCACCAGAGCAGAAGCCAATGGCTCCCAGAACTGGCTTGAGCTGGACTGTGCACAGGGACACCAAATGTGCCCCCAGTGCAGACTTTCTGGCACTCTCGGAGGTGCACCCACCCAGCCCCAATACACTAAACACTGTCTGGGAGGTGGTCACACCTCCCTGGGTCAGGATGCCTATTGTCATGCCTTCCTCTGCTCGAGCTTGGCTCAGCAGCAGGAGAGCAGAATAGGGTCTGTCACTGGCAGTGTCCATATTGTGCTGTTCGGGTCGAAGAAGCTGGTACCGGGTAGACCGGTGACCCACATATGTCCCTTTGGAAGGGTGAAATCATACCTCTCACGCCAGTTACTGGTGTGGAGGTATGATTCCAAGGTGTTTGACACCAAACACATGTTTCTAAGCAGCCGTTTTAAAGTTAGCATTTACCGCGAGGTTGGAATGCACTTAAACATATATGTCTGGCTGCATCACCAACAACCCCGGAGAATGGTCTCCGAAGGCTGTAGAAGGGTTTTGCTCATGCAGGGGCACCCTCTCACATAAACCCTGCACCCTGCCTTCAGGATTGACATTTTTTGCCATAGGGGTGACTGATTTAGATAAATTTAGTGAACCTATATATTAAGTAAGTGGTGCAAGCACCAGCTTACACAGTCTGCTGGAGCAGGCTTGTCCTGTCAATTTGAATGGCCTCCTTAGGGTGGCATAATACATGCTTCAGCCCATGGGAAGCCTCTGGGGTACCTATGCCCTGGGTACATGGTGTACCATATACTAGGGACTGATAAGGGTACCCCAGTATCCAATCTGGAGTGTACCTAAAGTACATACATAGCAATTTAAGGGAGAAAGCAGATAGACTGGGGTCCTGATCCCAGTCAGACTATTCCAAAAACAGTGTAACATCAGCAAAAAGTAAGGGTAACCATAAGAAGCAGATACTACTTTCCTACACTGGGGCTTCAAACTGAAATGGAGTGCCTAGCTCAGGGAAATGCTGGTGCAAATTAATCAGAGTGTAACTCATTAAGTATTTACAGCATCTTATACTTGATGCTCTATAATTCTGTAGGCTCGACTCAGAAGCAACATTTTATTTTTTTAAATTAAACTAGTATTGAGCTTAACTGGTACCTTTTGTTAACTTTTGACTTATTTGATTTGTAATTGTGTATTGTATAAGGTTTATATTCTATAATACTAAAATAGTTGCTTGAGAAAGATGCATAACAAATGTGTTAGTGTATTACTGTACACATAATTATTGGCGAATGTAGCCGCCTGCTATAGTAACTGTTTAATTTCATTAGCATATCTAACAGAAATACTGTACATAATATCGTATGCATCGTTCTGGGATGAAGTGATCTATAGTTTGGGGAGAAGTATGGAAAGCCAGGTGGTATTCAATGGTTCAGCAATTGCATTTTACTCCTGTAGGGAAACGTGGTGACTGGTTATGTATGTGACTTTAGCCCTAAAGCTTGGTGATAACACAGCGTGGGTGGTGGCTTTATCGCTGTGAATCAATCATAAATGCAAGGTATATATTATTTATTCACTTAGGCAGTATTGTTTTGTCATATGGACTATCCTCCAAAATCAGATGTACGACGTGGTAACATATTGTTTGACTTTGCTTTCAGGGCTCGGAGAGTGTAATCTCATGATGGCGAAGAGGGCTCTTAAAGATTACCTTGATGGAAAGGCTGTGGACCACATAGAAGAAGCAATCGAGTTCTTCGCCAGGTTGGTTAAAAAGGGACGCCGTCAGAATCCTCCGGCATGAAATTCTTTATATATGTAACTTGGATGACTGGGGACAGCGAGCTTTCAATAGTGTGCAGTGGGATGAAAGGATTTTTATGAAAAGTGTTAGAACAATGCTGCACGCACAATGCAGAGCACCTGGAGAATAAATGCAGAGATTAATGTGTTTTAAACTATTCATGTAGTTTGTATGTCCTTGGATTACTGCCTCTTTAAGGTTAACATATCTATACCCGCGATTATTGAACACTGAATATCTGAGTTTACAATGGCGACCCTGGGCAACTATTCACTAGAGAAATCTCTTTACTTTTTAATATAGCTATGTACCTCTGCTTTTTGCAGAATTTAATCCTGTTTTTTAAAGAAGTCAGAATAAAACAAAGTTCACAGACATTGCCGAGGTCAGTTGTTTTTACAAGTTTGCTTCGCTTCATTTTTAGAATAACCAAAAAGATAGGAAACGTCATTAACACGGCACAAAGCTTCCTCTCTCATTTGGTTCTTTGCTTTGTTTTTGTAATACAATCACATTTCATCGTGTCTTAATTGTGCGTTAACATGATGTATGGCTGGAGTGTCAAATTGACATGAATGTGAACTGATTGAAGAATTCTTATTTTGAAAATCAACAAAGAATATATTAAAAAATAGGTAATAAAGCTTCACATAGAGACCAGAAACTAACCCTGCCTCCCCTGTCCCTGCTAACTTGAGCTCTGTCATCTTTCTGTTCTCCTGAGTCAGTTAGTCTAATTGCTTCTTTTTGGACATATTCCTCATCAGATAAACTTTTTTAGCAACATCATTAAACAGCCCTTGGTGGTTTACAACCCTTGCAGGCACATTTTCTTTCACAAACCATTTTTGTTTCATTTTTAGGTCTCGCTGAGCCCAGCGCATGCGCTGGCTCGAAGAGTCATTTTGGAGGTGAGTTTTCAAAGTGCTGCTGGCTGGCCTAGCGCTTGCGTTCATGCGCCAGCAGCATTTTGAAAACTCGTCCTTTAGCGCGTCATCGCGATCGCGATGACTTTCGCTTTCATAGCGATTGCGATGACTTTCGCTTTTACGGCCGCGCGGCGTTACTTTTACTGCCGCGCGGCCAATGCTTGTTATTTACTTATTTTGAGGAGGGCGCAACATTCTCCATACAGGCATGCGCACCTTTTGTTTTTAAATGCCCGCAGAAATGATCGTTGCCTCCTGTAACACGGTTACAAAAATCTTGTTTTACGGCAGGCGGGAGGAGCTGCTTAGCAGACAGAACGTGCGAGAGTGGGCAGCCCCTGAAAGCTGGGTCTGTGCCTCACAAAGCTGAAGTAAACACTATGTGTGCTGGGAGTGTTTGCAGGCTGCGCTCAGCCTCGTACCGCTGTTAATTAGGCTGGGCGGGCAGCGCAAGGCTTTAGACCTTGTTCTTTCATAGGACAGGCTGCCCAGGCTGTGACTTTTGTGCTGGGGAAGCTACCCTACCTCCTCCCTTGTGTCAGGCATGTGCTCTGTCTCCTACGCCAGGCTGGGCAGTGGGGCTTTTAAACCCTCAAGTAGCTCGGTGTACCCCTGGTAAGATCAAAGCCATCCTAACCCTCCGAACCAGTAGTGCAATTCTGTGTAATGTTGGCATAACACCAATAAATATCTGCTTTTCGCATTTGCATTGCACCACAGCAGCACGTACGGCAGCTCAGGGCCTGGAGCACAACTTTTTTCTAGTTAGAGGGGACCGTATAGAGCTAGCTTAAGGTAAAGGAGAGACTCAAAACAGAGCCGTGGACTACTCGAGTGGTTTGATGTTCAAGAACGTATTTCTTTTCCTTGTATATACTCAGTAGCTTTCACGTTGTTTTGAAACTGTAACTTGCATAATCGGCAGGGAGATTTCATGTGACAAGGAGCCTACATGATTTGTAGTTGCACATAAATAGGACATCCCTTTGAATTGTTTTGAAAACATTGTGAAACTATTTTGCCGGTCTGCAGTGATTTGTAGTGCAATGTGAAATCATAATACTGTTATAGAATGTAGTGCTTTTTTAACCTTTTGGCTTCAGTGGACACCTTGTGAATTACTACTGGAAGCAGGGAACCACTGGCCTAAACGATTTGATCCTCGAAACAATACACGATAATACAGATACAAAAGTACGTAAAACAAATACACACATTATAAAATATTTTATTTAATTCAGAGTGCAAAAATAGAGATTCGAATTTCAGTGGGTAGGTTGGAGCTTATCAGAATTTTGTTATTCCTTACTAATGCTTCAATCCAGGCCTCCAATCGTATGTACTAGTTTTTTTGCTGTACTTGTGCTGCTCCCACAAATGAAGTTAGAGACCACTACATTTTTACCTTCAATTTCAAATGGCAAGAATGGGAGCGAATACAATTTTTTCTATTTGCCATTTTTTACCTCTATATTTACTTTATTAATCTAGTATTAATTTTTCAAACTGTCATATAGCCCTCGAGTAGGTGTCATGGACCACATGTTGGCCAAGAATCACCCACAGATCCTGGAAAGTTTGAAATGTGCTCCGATTTTGGAGATAATCATACAAAAGGATGTGTCAAACCTTTAAATATTGGGCACAGTGGATCTAGTCTCTCTTCTTACATTCGGAGCTCTTGAGAACTCCTCCTGACTCCCAATTGGCAATGTGTGACCATGGGAGCCAGGTTCACCAAAATATTGGTGGGGCCTGTATCATGTATTATGAGCTAAATTGAAGCAATACACCTTGTGCTGCATGCATGATGCTCTTAACCATTAATCCAATTTTCATTTGAAATGGCAGTACCCCACTGTCCCCATAAACATGCCCAAACCACCAAATATATTAATTTGCTATAGCACCAGTAAACCATCGCCTGGCAGCCAATCTCTTCTGCTTTGCACCTTGAAAATCGGGAACAATTAACCTAGACGATATGCAATGGCATCCCTTTCTTATAGGAAGAAATCTTAAAACCATAAAAACGTATTATTAAATTAAGTGTTTAAAACTTCACTAGATTTGTAGTATATATCCGTGTAAATATATACATAGCATACAGTGTACCTATTCGTATGTAAAGTATGTTCCTATCAGATTTTTAGGTCTCGCTGAGTCAGCGTGCATGCGGTGCTTGGAGAGACATTTAGTAGGTGAGTTTTCAAAGTGCTGCTGGCTGGCCTAGCGCTTGCGCGAGCGTGCACATGCGCAGCCGGCATCTTTCAGCGCCGAGGCGCCATCTGGAGCTTTCACTTTTTCCGCCGTCGCGCGTGCGCACCCCTGCTTTCACTTTTGCCATCCCACTCGCATGTTTGCCGGCGCGCACCCCTGCTTTTATGTTTTTCGTGCGATCGCGATCACTTTCCTTTTGCTTGTTTTATGTTACTTTGACTTTTTATCAGTGTCCGCGGCTTCGTGGTGTGCGCAGGGTGCCCCTGTCTGCTCCAACTCTGCTGTGCTCGAAGAAGGGGATGTGTGCCTAAAAACCTCATAACATCGCCCCAGTTCATTTGTCGACCCCACAACCGGCAAGAGGCCCCCAGATCCCCTGCAGCCACCTCCAAGCATTGGAGTAACACTGACCTCTCTCCCCAGCCTCGGATGCGGACAGTCTGGTGGCCTCCGAAGTCCGGATACAAGGTCCTCGTGATGTTTCCCACCACTCGGGGAGAGCTTTGGAGTTTAATCTGGTCTATAGGCGTCGTTTCTTCTCCTCGTCCTTTTCTTCTCTACCCGCTCTCGGTCTCACTCTCTGCCTGTGTCTTTCTCCCGTCCCATGACTTCTATACGCTTCTCGGCTCCTGGTACCTGGCGGCCTCACCCGTCGGGACCTTTTTGCGCCTGTCTTTCGAGCTCCTCCTTTCCGCGTGCCGGTCTTCTAGGCGCACCTCGGTGTCTCTCTCCGCCACCTCTGCCCACTTCCCTTTCTTTCTTGAGCTGTCTGTCTCCCTTCCTTCCTCGCTTCCTTGCTTCTCTCTCTCTCGGATACTGCTGGGTGTTAGAGCCGGAGGACTTCTGTAAGGCATCCAAAATGATATGTCATTCCCCCACCCACTCAGATGTCTCCTCCTCCGAATCTGACCCCACCCTTCCTGCTAGAGTGAAACCATTGGAAATAAATACTGTGGCCCGGTTTTTGGAGGCAACACTTTACAACAGCATCTATGGATCAAAGCAAGCGTCATTTCCAATCAAGATATTGACATGGCGTTATCATCACACGCATCTGGCGTTATCATCACTCGCATCACCACGGAAAATATCGTTTATGATGACGTGGTACACATGAAGCCATCACTATGAAAACCTGAACACACTCTAGTTGTGAAATCACTACTCATCGGTAATAAAAAAAAATTACTACTCTCCTTGTAATCAAATAATAAAACCACATTACTACTCTCCCGCAATACTGTTACAAATCAATACCATTACTATTCGCAGTAATAAAAAACATTACTAATTATCAGTAATATTGTTAGATGAAAATGGCATCCCTACCCACCAATACTTTGCTTTTCAGCTTTACAACTCTGATGAGAAAATTACGTCTACTTAACTTTTAAAGGAAAATAAGTTTAGTCACCTGTAAAAGTGTAATATAAAAAACTAAGCCACCCCCTTGGTTAGAAAGAGGACACCACTGCTCACCTTTAATAAAAATGACATTACGACTCACCTATAATATTGTAATAAGAAAGTTACTTTTTTCACCCAAATCGCAGGCACGGACTCTTACCTGGTTGTTGCTGTGGAGCTTTCCATCGTCGGAGGGACAGTGGGGATATCGGGACCCTTGTGACTTTCATCCAGAAAAGGCTGACTCCCGCGGCTGGGACTGCGAGGCCCAGGGTGCTCCAGGACATCGCACCTGGCGCCTCTTCCCGGCTCCTCCCCCTGATTATCCTCCCTTGATAACGCCTCACGGCCCCCGCTTCGCGGGAGCCGTTCGCAGGCACGGACTCTTACCTGGTTGTTGCTGTGGAGCTTTCCATCGTCGTAGGGACAGTGGGGATATCGGGACCCTTGTGACTTTCATCCAGAAAAGGCTGACTCCCGCGGCTGGGACTGCGAGGCCCAGGGTGCTCCAGGACATCGCACCTGGCGCCTCTTCCCGGCTCCTCCCCTCCCTCCCACATAAGGCACGCCCACTACCGCGACAGCGGGACGCGTGCGGGTCGCAGCCCGGGGCGAAGACCGGGCAAAGAGCGGGCCGTTTGAGGCCGTTCGAGAACGGGCGAGCCAGGCCCAGGGCCCCATTACTGTTATTTATTGCTTTAATTAAGGGGCCCCTAAGGCTCTGCACCTGACCGCACCCATGTCTGCCAGGGAAACCAGAAGCAAATCTGCACTCGCCGCCGGAGCTGCCTCTGGCACTTTAGATATGTACTTCGCCAAGGCGGGCTCTTTGCTCATCGATGAGATTACTGTCCTGGAAAGACGCATTTCCCAGGAGATCGACTGGGTAAGAAGATCCTCATTGGGTCCCCTCGCTCAGGCTATCTCTCCACCTCACGCGCAGGATCCCAATTTAGTTTCTGTTGCTTCTGATTCGGGCACCCCTGAGCCAGTTATCCCGCCTATTCTTGACATTGACTCTGATACTTCAGCTTCAACTGAACTCAGCATTTCTTCCCTTCCACCACCAAGGCCCCCTCTAACTCTAGAACAGATTAACACTCACTGTAGCAACCCCCCAACTAAACTATCCAGTCAGGGAGAGCGAGAGGGCGCAATTTCGAAGAGGAAAAGAAATGCACAAATCAACAAAGGGCAAAAGTCTAAGATCTTTAAGTCCAATTTGAGGATCATATCCAATCAACCAAGTCTAACCGAAACAGGGTCAGACCCCATAGATATGCCCGCCCATATATCTTTGGGACACAATCCAATATCGTGTGGGGCCGGCCATTTCACTTCTGATCTTAGTTCTCTCCTGAAGAATCTACTTTTGCCACTACTGGACCGTTTGGCTTCAGTAGTAACTTCTTTAGTGAATCTTCAGAAGGGAATTCAATCACTCCTAGAAGCACCCAGAACAGAGAAGCATCATGTAAGCAATCCCCAAATCACCCGCGAGAAGGAAGGCCGTTCTCCGCCCAAGTCCACACAGCTAGGCACCCAAACCGCATCTACTCTGTATATACCTGAACTTTTGCCCACACCTTGTCCTACTGATTCCAACTCCTGTGGGCTGACATCTGAACCCACACTAGGGACATGAGGCACTGATACTGGCTGTGGCCCAATTCATTTGCCCCCGGAGGCTGCTCCATATATCGTTGTTTTAACTGCTATCCCGGAACTTCGCCCTTTTGCCAAGGAGCCAGTTGATGCCCTAAAAAATAAGGTCATCCACTGGCTCTCTCAAAATAGACCTCTACCACCAAACTTACCAAGGGAGATTGTGTATTCATCAACTTTCGTGATCCCCGGACGGTGGCACATATCTGCAACTGGCCCCATAACACCCAGGGATCCCTGATCCTACCCCAGCCACTTACATTTTTTTTATCCGAATATATTGCTTGCCCAGGAGCAAGAACGATGGGCACTGGTTGGTAGGGGAGGGAAACGGGCAGCCAAGGGTTCAGTAGGGACCCCCCTTCTGCGGTTCCCCCTTGTTACGACTACCTACGCACATACAACAGGTTTAGCCCTTTAGATATGGTGGATTGACCACCCACTCGGGGGGGGGGTGTAGCCTTGCACCAAACTTCTTCTTCCATCTCCCCTCTGCCTTCTGATATTCTAATTGCACAGGAGCACCATTCTAATCATCTAAATGCAGACGGTTTTAAGGGGACTACTTATTCTTTGCCCAATCTAGCTATGGGCAGCAATGCTCAAATCCCTAATTCTTCTACTGACCTGTACTTGGAGCCATGCCCAGACCAGGCACGCAGCCCAGAATTTCAAAACGTGACGGCTGCTTTGTTTCCCCTCAAGATTTTATCCTGGAATGTCGCGGGCCTAGCCAACAAATGGTCCAACCCGGCCTGGAGCTCCTTTATAGGGGGCAAAGATATCTGCCTCCTCCAGGAGACCTGGGCAAGAGAAGAGGTCCTACATATTGGCTTCGCCACATTCTCAGTACATGCGACCTAGGGGGGGAGGGGCCGCCCGTCCGGCGGTCTAGCCATCTGGGTGGCTATAGATCTGGGCTGTAAGGCCACTATCTTTCCAACCGATTCAGAAGACATTCTAGCTGTATTGCTGGAATGGCCTAATTCCTACAATCTTCTCCTGGTCAATATTTATGCACGGCCAGTGAGCATTGCACAGGAATCGCCCACTATTGCAAAATTAGCGACGGTCTTGGAAACAATTCCCGAGGACATCCCTTTTATTATTGGTGGCGATTTAAATTGTCATTATGAGCCCCTTCCAGGTATATTAGAGGGGCTGACCTCGGAAGAAGATCTCCTGTGGTCCATTCCCCCCACACAGGCTCCGGCCGCAAGAGCTTGCTCCCCTTTAGTTCTACAAATCACTTCCCTGTCCCTGAAATTTGGCCTCAGAGCTTGCAATTGAAGGCTAAAGTCGGACATCCCTTCGAGATGTACATTCAACCGAAAGGGTTGCGAATCCCGTATAGATTATGTCATGGTCCCCCTGTTTTCATGGACACGTGTAAGGGACTTTAGCGTTCTATCTAGGCAGGACAGTGATCATAACGCCCTCGAACTAGTCTATGACCACCCTGGACTGGACCCGAGAGGTATTCTAGGGACTGCAGAGGAGAACCTTTTGGCTCTCGCTAACAATAGGCGTAGAGTAAAATGATAACATCTAGTCTCACACCAAGAGAAGGTCCCTCTACTTTACGCACAGGTCATTCCTATTTTTGAAAAGCTTGAGGCACTTAGAACAGAAGGAGCTACCCAGATTATTTCTATGCAACTTGGACAGATCCATGTTGATCTGGTTAAACACCTTTCAGAATGCCTAACTCAAAAAATAAACAGGCTTGGCAGGAAAAGCCCCCATCCCTTATGTTATAATAAAGTTTGCCGGAAGGCAAAAACCGATCTCTTACTTTCCATTAAAGTGGGTAAGGACAAAGAGGATATTAGGGCAAGAAGAGTAGCCTACAAAACCCTAATTACTAACGCCAAAGGGGAATGGGAGCATGATAAGTGGGAAAGATTGACTACTTTCTTAGCCAGAGCTGACTCGCGCAAATTTTGGTGTTGTGTCAACTCCGGCTTAGAGGAGCTGGCCCCGGCCACACTTTCCAATATTTCACCAAAGGTCTGGCAAGACCATTTTCAGTCCCTCTATCAGTCGCCACAGGATGTCCCAAATAGTACCATCTCCACTTTACATCAAGAAGGGCTGGTGGTTCCTCTTAAAGTCGATGAGGTGCGTGTGGCTGTAGTTGGCCTGGCATCCGGGAAGGCACCTGGGTTGGATGGCATCCCAGGTGACCTATTCAAACAGGAGCCGGATGTTTGGGCGCCCTATCTCACGATCCTTTTTAATGCCATCCTTGAAGGCATGGCTATCCCTGGTACTTGGCTGGGTGCAGAGATTGTCCCAATTTTTAAGAAGGGCTCCCCTCTGCTTCCGGCCAACTACAGACCTATTAGCTTAATTGATGTCTCCCAGAAGATCTTTGGTAGACTCATGCTGAATCGCCTTCAGGACTGGATCGAAGCTAATGAGATTATGAGTCCATACCAGGCAGGGTTCCAGAGGGGGCTCTCGACTACCGACCAAATTTTTCGTTTGCACCTACTGGAAAACGGTCCTTCTCGAGGGCGGCAGTTTATTCACGATTTTCGTGGATCTACGGGCTGCCTTTGATTTGGTCCCAAGGGACAAGCTGTGGGCAGTCCTAATGGACCTAGGGGTCCCGGCTGACATATTATCAATCTTGAAGAGACTTCATCATGGGAATTTTGCCGGGGTAAGGTGTGGTAGGGATGGTTCCCTGTCTGATGCTTTCCCCGTTGACAGGGGGGTTCCTCAGGGGTGCGTTCTCGCACCCACTCTCTTTTGCCTCTTTGTCAACGGGGTCATAAGTTTCCTCAACCAGCTGAGTAACACTGACGCTCCCAAGCTTGATGGCAGCAGGGTTCCCGCAATTATGTTTGCGGATGATACCCTGCTGCTCTCTAAATCTCCCATGGGTCTTCAGAGAGTCCTGGATGGGTTTGTGCGTTTTTGTACAGACCGTGGATTGGAGATCAATGCCACAAAAACGAAATACATGATCTTCAATCCACCCTCCAGAACTCGAGCACCGCCCTCTATTGGGACAGTCAGGCTTGAACGGGTATTCACGTTTGAATACCTAGGGGTGGTCCTAAACCAGTCCATGTCATGGGACCCCCACTTGTCCAAGATGAATATGAAGCTCGTTCAGCTTGTGGGGGGTATTGCAAGGATGGCGAGGGGTCTAACGTATAGGCCGTTCGCGCCCCGCTTGCAGATTTATAAAACCCAAGCAAGAGCATCGGTGATATATGGAGCTGAATTATGGCGTCACACTATGGGGCAGAAACTCCAGACAACGGAGAATGATTTTCTCAGACGGCAGACCGCACTACCGTCTAGTACTCCACTTATGCCGCTTAGACTGGACCTGGGCCTAAGACCGATTTCAGAGGTCCTCGGTCTTAAACCCTTGACCTTTTGGCGTAAAATCTGGTCGTCTCAGGATCTCTGGAAATATAGAGCCGAACTGGTGGAGATTCTGCGTTTGTGCAAAAGTACTTCAATTCCATGGTTCACCTACATCAAACGTACCTGTGAAGCACTCGGTAGACCGGAATTGTGGTCAGATCCGGCACAGGCGTGTCCAAAGATTTCACGAGGGTCTCTCTCCAAGGCCTACTATGAGTATCACCTGAGTCTTTCCATCTCAAGCGCCCGCGAGGGCTCTCAAACAGCATACTTTTTGGGCTTCAAAGATACCTTCCATTTAGAGCTTATTTATGATGATATGGGTCCCCCCCTAACGAGGAAACTTTTTATGCAATGGCGATATAACACACTGCCACTAAGGGCCTACACAGCACGTTGGGCACACTCAAACCACTCTGCTCAATGCCCTATATGTTTACTCCCTGAGGAAACGGATCTCCACATCATATTTTTCTGCCCGACCTACCGCAGACCAAGGAACTACTGGCTTCGGCCCCTTCTTAAAAACATGGGTTTTAGTCACTGTGCTCCCGCATTTAGAATATTGAAAACGGACCTCTCCCCTCCAGTAGTCTTTGCGGTGGCAACATTTTTAACTTCTATGTGGTTTACCCGCATGCGTTACATCAAGTCTTTCTAAATGAGTTTAATGCTGGACGATTTTAAAAATTGTACTAATGTAATTTTAATTGTCTTTATCGTTTTGTAATGATGAACAGTGTTTTCTTTTATGGCCCTGGTGGCCGAAATAAAGATTTGATGAAATGAAATGAAATTAAAACATGACATCACCACTCAACTATAAATGTAAGCAAATTTTATATTGTAATAAGAAAGTTACCTTTTCACCCAGATGAAATTAAAACGTGACTTCACCACTCAACTATAAATGTAAGAAGTTTAATCCAGCGCTCACCTGTTCTAGCTTATCTCCCTCGAATTTTGTGACAAAATTCACAACGTATTGGACTCGGCTGCCTCAGCCAAAAAGCTATTGGCACTTTTAAAATAAAATTTGGGATTTATTTCTGCAAAAAAAACCTTTGATAAAGCCCCTTCTAGACCTGCCTCGATTCAGAATGATTTCCTCTGAGCTTTCTTTGTCTGACAGGTCACAGTCATTCTCTGATTAAGTTTATTTATGGTTTTCTGTACATTTAGTGCAGTGCTTGACGCAGGAACTACAGTATTCATATGTCCCCATTGGTTTTTATAACAGGCTTTGTCAGTAAGAAATGCAAACATTCTGACACTCCTGTGCAGTTTAATGACTGCAAAACAGTTGGATTTCTTGCCATTGCCGAAGGGCCGTTTTTTGGTGTTTTTTTACCCATCGGTACTTGTAAACGTTGCACCCTAAAATATTGAAATCACATATATCGATCTTCCCCAAAAATAAATGCGAGATACCCACTTTGACAATATTGTCAAGGCAACCATGCACAGGGGAGTACACCCTCTTTTTACGGAGATTTATGTAGCGCGAAGGGGATCCGAAGGTATCGGAGCGCTTTACATAGCACCAGTTGCATTACACAAGGACACATTCATTAGGTCTCGCCTGACCCAGCGCATGCGCTGGTCTGGCGAGACTTATTGAGAGGGTTCCAAAAAGTGCTACCAGGCCAGCCCAGAGCTACAGTGCAGGTGCGCGGGCGCGCGCGCCGCGTTTTACTGCAATTACTTTCACTTTCATGTTGATCGCGATCGCAATCGCGAACACTTTAACGGCCGCTTGGCATAGCCAATAGGTCTCGCTTTTGGGACCTTATAAGTATTTAGTTACGCAACTGTTGCATGGCTAAACAGTTATAAGGTCCCAAAGGCGAGACCTATTGGCTATGCCAATGCTTGTTTTTGTTAGGCCCGGGGAAATTAAGGGATTTGCCCAGAATCACAGGATGTTGAGCATCGTTGCCGAGACTCGAACCCGATTTGAGGTCGGCAGCCCTAGCCGTTAGGCCACATCCTCTCCCCTTACTATTCTAACAACACACTTGCTTATTTTGACAGTACAGTGCACATCAATATCTTGAAGTCAATATTGTTTCATGTTGGTATTTACAATTCAACATTATCTACCACTGGGGCAGCTTTATCTGAAACTTGACGATAATATTTCATGGGGTGAGGGTAGCCAGGAATTATAAGATAGGGTACTCGTTTTTTTGGTATATATTTTTTGTGCTTTGTACTTGTCCAAATTTGTTTTTCTATTGTTGGAAGTTATCATTATACTATTTAAATGGAAATAGAAACTGTACAACTAGCATAAGTCCATATTTATTTTATGTACACATGTACACTCACACTTTGCTGTCTGAAGAGTTTGAGTGCGCTAAATCATTATATGAAATTAAAAAGTGAAACCAGCTGAAAGCTGTAACATTGTAGTAGCAGCGCATCTGCTAATTTCCAGGCTTAATTAGGACATTTAATGTTTTTTTTAAATCTTCCTGTGTTGTTAATATTCACAGCTATTTTCCTGGAATCATGATTGATATCATAGAGAGACACTCAAATGAAGACCTAATTTCTGTTTTTTTCTGTTTTAACCAATACACACAGGCACACACCACATTTTCTGACTATTTTCAAATGCAAAAATGAAAAACGGTGAGGTTATTTATAAGTAGAATTTGCTAATTTGCTGTTTTTCCATTTTTATTTTTCCTTTTGTGAAACAGAATAAAGTTGCAACTGGTATATTTCTGCATGTACCGGATAGATTTACCATCCTGCTTGAATGCCTGACCTGTTGCAGGAAGACATATATCAAACGTCAACACTCTTATGAAAATATGGGTTTTATTATAATGTTTTCCGTTTTTACTGTTTTTTTACAGATAAATACAGACCTAAAACAATGTGTTTTCTGTCTGCATATATTTTTTAAAGTGGATAAATACAGAAAATTGTGCTTCTTTTAAGTGACACTCTGTGCTGTATTTGTGTGGGCTTGGAATCTGCATGTGCTTCACAGAAAGCAATTGGTGATTGATCCCCAGCATCTCACTGCCTATCACCCCCTGTAGCATGTGCCAGGCTGTAGCCCAGTAACTCCTCCTTATCTTATGTGAATAGAAAGGAGAATTGTGCGCTGTGCATCCCCACAGGTGCTTCAAGAAGCGACCCTATGAGATTATATCACTATTATGTCTGTAGCATAGTTCCTTTTACCACAGAAACAAGAATCAAGGCGCTTTACAATGAGTCTTGACCCATGATTGATACTAAACTGATTTTGATCTCAATTTTTCTGCCTAAGAAGGCTGACACTTAATCCCTGGTGTTTCCATCCCACCTCTAGCCGAAGAAGTGAGCGCAGGGTGTGTGTAGAAGCAGAGGATGGAGTGTGCGTAAAGTCACCGTTTTGCCTGCCTTCACCTCACCATAGTTGTGTATGGGACAAAAGCCATGTGTGCCATGCACTCAGTTCTGTATGTCGGCGGATGCCTCTCTGCTAACCTAAATTAATAAGCATTGGCATAGCCAATAGGTCTCGCCTTTGGGACCTTATAAGTGTTTAGTTATCCAGCACAATATCCTTGGTGCAACAACATCAACTGTTGCATGGCTAAACACTTATAAGTTCCCAAAGGCTGGTTTCTTAGCCGCAGTGTTATCTTTAATGATGAGGGGCCCATCAGGTGGTACAAATAAAATATGAAAAAAGATGGTCTGTTATAGTCTCTGCGCCCTCTATCTACCAGACAATCCTAGGGTACAATAATGACCCATCTGCTTAAATCTGCAAGGTAAGGAGCATCCCGGAGCTATCTTTACATCTGACACTTCGAAAGGACTTAGTTCCTCCACACCAGACCAGTGTTGTCTCAGACCCCCAGGCGGGAGAAGCCCTTGAAAAGGTAGAAGTAACCCTGTTCACATCACTCATGTAAATAGGGATGTCATTAACATTGAGGCCCTCACGATTGAAGACATCTGCTGTGTTTAACATTATTCTTTAAGTTGATTCCTTTTTGATGCAGAGGTAGATGTACAAGATACCATTGCGGAAATCAACACTAAGCTCCATGTCATCTAGGCCTTTGATTTTGAGAACCATATGTCATTGAGGCTTTTGACATGATACTCAATATGTTATTATTGGATACTGAAAACATATATATGACATTGAAGAAGACCAGGAGGCTGAAACGCGTTTCACAGTATGCTAAGAGTTGCATGGAATAAAAATGTATCATGATCTATAGTCGTAGCACGCAGCATCTTTTGAACTGTTTATTGATCTTACATACGAGGCTGCTCTTGTGAGCTGCGGCACCCGCTGTGCTGAGAGCGGCAATCTGTGGTGGAAACCGTTTTTGTGAGCTAGATAGATATATATATATATATATATATATCTAACATTTTATTTTAAAATGTTGTCACATAACTGTGAGGTCAGAGTGCTGAACATCCGGTTGTGTTGCCTTAAGCCCATTCCGAATTCCACGGTTTCTCTATGGGGGTTTTCAGCAGTTCTCCACAATGGAGCCTAATGCGTCAGAATCCCAGTCACCCAGTCATCACATCCTCACTGGGACCTCCTACCCACTTATCTCTAAACGTTGGACCCAGCACCCACCATTAGTCCCGTCTATGTGGGTTCTGCTCCCTCAGATGCCTCCTCACATCCCATCGAATGGAGCGGAGCTGGAATCCCTTCTTCCAGTGCCTCGGCAGCTAACACCATGCCATCCTCCCCTGTCACGTAGTGTGGCATGCTTTCCCACTCCTGACAATCATCCTTCAGTTGCTCATCTATGTGAACTTATTTCATTCATCTTAGTTCTGTCCAGGCCCATTCCTTTAAGTCCCTGGCCCATGCATGAGTTGTGGACTGATTATTAGAGAGCCAACAGATGGCCGCCCTACGCTTGGCTAGTACAAGCCCCAGCTTCCCTGCTCACATCCCCCTTCCCTCCAAGTTACCAATGAGAGCTCGCGGCAGAAGTCACTGACTTGCAATGATCATGCTATCGGTAATTGTCTAGAAAATCACGGTTCCTGGAACACCTTCATGATGGCGCTCCCCCATGCTTGAGTGACCTTTCGGACCACAAATGGGTGAGATGTACCACGTTGTGCACCTTCCATCACTACTTAAGGCAGATGCATCACCTCTTGGATACCCGCCAACAGACTCTTCTCACAGTTATCCTCATCTGCGCATCATCTAGCGCGATGCTGCAACTGCACCACCACATACACCAGCTTGAAGTCCGGCAGTCCCAGTCCACCTCATATTGGGTATAGTTCTAGAACCTGTACGCCAACACGGATGCTCTTACCCACCCACACCTGTGACACTGAAAGGTTATCGAGTACTCCAAATGTTCCTCGGGGAATAAAGCAGTGCGAGTTCTGCAGGACATACAGGCATCTCGGGAGCAGCACTATTTTCGCCAGGGAGGTTCTGCCCGCCACTGACAATGGTTGTTGATGAACATGAAAACATCTTTAATTGGTGCCACCAAGAAGAATTGCGCTGCCGCAACAAATGATAGACGGAATGCTGAATATATCAAATATTCACCCCCAGTCAAGAGATCTGCGTTAAATCCATAGTTCTTTTTCTCACTACGCTACCTCAGATTGGACACAGCCATATGCAAATCAGTCTTGACCCTGCTCCTCATGGGAACAAGTTCAGTCAGAACTACCAGGCCAGGTCCTCTCTGGACTGGAAAAGAGCATTCTGGGACCCCTCATCAGCCAGGCTAGCCAGATAGTAAAGATGGAGCCGTTAAACTGCTAGTGCAGGACCTTTGTTTCACGTTTTGTTCCTAGTTTGAAGTACCGTCAAATAGTAGGAACAATTTTTTTTCTTACTCAACATTCAGGGTTGAGATTTCATATATCATGTCTTAAAATGTGGGAGTTTAAAAAAAAAAAAAAAAAAAAATCCAACAAGATGATACAACATTAGAGCCGCAAGAAGATATACAAATCAGAACCAAAAAGAAAACAACAAAATATGACAAAAATTACATCAGACAAAAAACAATATAAACCAGCTTGTGCGATTATATATGGCAATGCGTCAGTGGTGATGACTGTAAGGTAACTAGGGAAGTTATAAAATAGTATGCCAGCGGGGACCGTCATTTACGTAACAGTATTTTCAATCTGAGCATGAGCGTTAATGGCTGTTCCTTATCTAATCGCCGAGTCATCGGCACCCAGTAGAAGGAGACCTGGTGCATAATAAAAGGAAGAAATCCAGGAACTTTATGCATCTTCCTCCTCCCCAGCGGCGGGAGGCAATAGTGGCCCCACCCTCCGTCTTCCCAAATGACCAAATGTGCAAATACATATCCGTTAACAAGCAGTTTCGCCCAGTGCCATATGAAAAAGGAAATTAATGAAATGTAATCAGTGACTTCACGGTGTAATAGCAAATAAGAGCAATGGGGCTGCCACATGCTCTTAGGCCTAGAGGTAGGACGCAGTAATGAAGCATGGGTATCACTGGTCGTGGCTGTGAGCCATACAGATCCTCAATGGCTTGCGCTACCTCATCCGCAGATATGGGTTCAGCTAAAAATTGGCGATTACCGCCCTCTATCCATACCATTGCCACCTTCTCCAGGTATTCTGTGAGGGCTGTCCTGGTCGGGGGGAGTAAGTTGTGTACAGGTTGGAATAATAAGGACTGGAAACGGGCGATGGTGGTCCCTCTTCTTAAAAAAACCCACAGCTGACCCCAAAATTCTAGCGAACTATCGACCTATTTCCCGGCTTCCTATGTTCTCTAAAATCCTTGAGAGGCATGTTAACCTCCAGCTTTCGTCACATATTGAATCCTCTGGATTTCTTCATCACTCTCAATCTGGTTTCCCTTCTCACTTTTCAACCGAGACCACGTTATTAGGAGTAATTGAGAACCTACGCTTGTTACTCGACCGAGGAGAAACGGCTGCACTTATCCTTTTGGATTTAAGCGCCACGTTTGATACCGTGTCGCACCCAATTCTATTGAAGGCACTTAGGTCAGCAGGGGTAGTTGGTTCAGCCTGGTCTTGGCTGGCTTCTTTTTTGCAACATCGTTCCTTCCAAATCTTTTCGTCCACTGCTTCCTCATCCATTCGCCCATCTGCATATGGAGTTCCCCAGGGGTCCTCACTCAGCCCTCTGTTATTTAACATCTACGTACGTCCTTTGGCTGATATTGTGGAGGCCTCTGGCTTAGTTCTTTACTCATATGCAGATGATACCCAGATCATTTTTTCACTCTCAGTTGAAGCGGAAAGCTCTCCCTCCTCGCTTCAGCATGGTCTGGGTAAGGTGGCTGAGTGGATGCAGACTAATCTGCTAAAACTGAATGGTGAAAAAACCGAGGTCTTAATCTTCGGTAAGAACACTCACCTTTGGGGTCCCAGACATTGGCCTCCTATAATGGGCTCTCTTCCCCAGCCTGTGAAGCAGGTGCGGAACCTTGGTTTTATAATGGACGATTCACTCTCTATGCGGCGACAAGTGGTGAGTGTCGCAGCCACTTGTTTCACCATATTGAGATGGCTACGCAAGATTCTTTGGATGCTCCCTGACTACACCAAGCGTACGGTTGTCCAGGCGTTAATAACATCATGCCTGGACTATGGAAATGTGCTGTACTTAGGGGGTTGCCAGGAGACTTTGCGGAAACTTCAGCTGGTTCAAAACTATGCAGCTCGTCTCCTGTGTAAAATCCCCCGTAGGGCTACAGTCTCCCCTTTACTTCATGATCTACACTGGCTTCGTATAGACAAGCGCATCGAACACAAGACGCTGTGCACAATGTTCAAGATTAAACATCAGACTGCTCCTGCATACTTGCAATCTCTTGTCCATCCTTATGTCCCTGTCCGCTCGCTTAGATCTACATCACAGGGCAATTATCATGTTCCTCGTTTTAGGCTGTCTAGAATGGGAGGTCGTTCTTTTTCATGTCTCGCTCCTAGGCTGTGGAACTCACTTCCTCTGTCTTTGAAGCTGGAACCTCATTACTTGAACTTTCGTAAGAATTTGAAAACCTGGTTATTTTCCCGCAAATAGCCACAGTGATCCCCTTATTGCCTGGTCATCGGCGGCGCCGGGAGACCCCATTGTGGGTAGCTGCGCAACTAAGAAATCAATTAATAATAATAATAATAATAATAAGCGCCAACAGTAGCGGTAATCTCAGAGCTGTGGTTGAGAATAGCGCCGTCATCCAACTGCAACTGTGTGATGTAGAGCGAGTGCTGGTGGGATCTAAGTAGCTCAGCTGGGGTCCGGCCGGGCCGCTCCCCTTCTCCATATATTCTAGCATGTTTATATTTACCCAAATAGTTAATTTCACACTCCGCAAGTTCTTGAAACTCCGCTAGGAGTACCGCCCTTTGATGTAGAGGGGAGGGTCGGTCGCCCATTGGTCTTTAAGCATCCATGTCCTTAACCTTCCCCTCAACCCTGTCCTAGATCCGGCGAATTGTGCAGAGTATTCCCACCTGCTTAGCCATACATATTCCTCATATATATACCTTGAATGCCTCCCAAACCATGGCGTAACAAGGCACTGAGCCTACATTTGTCTGAAAATATTAGTCTATGGCCTCTTTGACTTCAGTATTAAAAACTGCATCCAAAAGGGCCTCCGACGGAAATCGCCAATGCGTGAATGGTCTCGCAATGCTGGGGATTGTGAGGGTCAAAAATAGTGGGGCGTGATCTGACAGAGTTCAGGTAAGATATTCCAGCATTAGTGTGTGAACAAGGAAAATCAGGGAAGTGGTACCAGTGGTCTACCTGGGACCGTATGCCATGTGGCGCTGAGAAGGAGGAAAATTCACGAGCAAAGGCATGTCTGTCGCAACGCATCAGCCAATAAATGGGACTGTAGCAGCTCTTGCAACGCCTTCACCGAGGTTTATTGATGTGATCAGGACTGGGGTGTCTAGGGCGGGCTGCAGTGACAAATTGAAATCAGCCCCCATTATTAAACAGTTGATCTGTGAATTAGTGATATGTGTTGAAATGTCCGGGAAAAAAATCTGGCACATCAATATTTGGGGCATATACATTGACAAAGTAGTACCTGCTGTGGGCCAATATACCCAGCAACTAACCAATACCGTCCCTCTGGATCCCTAATCACTTTTTGAGCCTTGGCTGTGACTGACCTGTGTACCAGGATGCACACCCCTCTGGAATAAGTGCTGTAGTTGGCGAAGTACCTGCTGTCCCCCCATGTGCATCTGAAACGGTTGGTAGAGGTGTGGTCATAGTGGGTTTCCTGTAGGAAGGCAATTTTCAATGCATGTCTGGCCAAATAGGCAAACACTTGCATTTCCTTTCGGGGATTCGACAGGCCCCTCGCATTCCAGGACATACAGACCAGCTCCAATGCCCTAGGCCCACTGCTTGACTGCATCACAGCTGGCAGTGTCCCAACCCATGGAAAATGACGCTATTGCTTGTCCTGCAATATGACTGAGTAGCTGTACATATAATACTCTGCATGTAACCCACAAACATTACCACACAAAAAGCAATAACCCCAAACCCATACCCACATTGGATACCCACCCGACCTGTATCCGGTAAATCCCATCACCCCAATTCAAAGAATCTTAGGAGATCTCCTAGGGGATAGGCGACGCTCAAAGGAGACCGCCATTATACTATTATAAGTCAAATACATCCAGCTTATAAAGGCAAGATTAGGCAGAAAGAGAAGGATAACAAAAGTTGTGACACAATGGATCCACCAGCGGCAGGACGACATCGCACCCAGATAATTTCATAAGCTTGAGCTTGAGTAGAATGCAATTACAGTAAGACGTTGAGGTCCAGCACCCCGAGCCAACAGCTCATCCCTCAGGAGGGTGGTATAGTTCCGCCTGCGGCATTCAAAATGTCAGAGGCCTCTGAGGGTGATTCAAAGATGTGAGTCTTCCCCTCCAACTGGACACGTATAGGTGCGGGATAAAGCATAGCATATCTTATATTTGCTGCTATTAGAAGGCGCTTCGCCTCTTGAAATTTGCATTGTGCTTCCTGAACTAAGGGTGTGAAGTCAGGGTGTAACAACAGTGTCATACCTTGATGTTGGAGTTCACCCGGTTCTCCGGCCATCTGGAGGGCAGTATCTCGATCATGGTAGTTCAAGAGTCGTGCAATCAGCAGTCTGGGAGGGGCACCAGGGGCCGAACGAGGGGAAAGAACTCTATGAGCATGCTGAACCGCAAACGGGGAGAAATCCTCTCTTCCAAACAGTTATATCAGTAGTTTCTCAACGTACGCCGCCATGGGGCCCGTGTTTGTGGATTCAGGTATCCCAGCTATGCGTACATTGCGCCGGGACCTGGCCTCCAAATCATCCGCTTTGGAGGCCGTCGTTTTCAGGAGCAGCTCAAGGCACTTCACCATCGTCGTCTGCATGTCCTCCACCGTTGAAATACGTTGCTCGGCGGCGTCGATCCTGTTCTCATGTTGGTCCAGCCAGCCCTGCATGTCCTCGAGGCGTATATTCCAGCATATCGAACCTTGCATCGATAGCCTTAAAACCGGCCTGTAGTTCCGCCATGATGGCAGTGACCCTATCAGCAGACAAGAGGCTATCTTCACATGGGCTCAACGCCCTGCCCCAGTCGCCGTTCTCATTCTCTTCCCATCTGGGAGTTTTCGCCACATCAAACGACAACTGTCGCTGTTTGGGATCTCCGCGCCCTGTGGCTCCCCTGTCACTGTGCCAAAAGTAGCTGTGCTGTATCCTGGTCCAGGCGGGCAATTCTTTACACAATGGCGTGATATCTGCAGTCGGCTTACTGCTATTCCTCAATACTGTGCCAGCGTATCACCTCTCACCTGCCAGTAAGAAGAGGTAGCCCAGCCCACGATCCTCCGTCCCTGCAGGTGGCGTGTATTCTGGGCAGGCTGTCTAATTCACCCTGGTTTTTGTGCCCGCTGCTCACAGCCACACCTCTGTGAATTAGTTCCCGGGCATGCAGACTGTGTGGTTGTACCCAAGCGTTCGTGGGCAAGGTACTGAGCGGTAGTTGAGGGCTGCAATTCCAATCCAGGCCGCTCCACAGACAGCCTACATGCGTAGCGCACTATTGCGCTGCAAAGACTCGCGGGGGCAGGCCTCTGGCTCACCTTATTTTATGTGTGCATGCCGTTTCCAGGTGGTCAATTATTAATGCGGTCCAGCGGCCGCATCACCAGCACTCTGCTCCTCTGCTCGTGCCTCAGTTTGATAGTACGGCCGCTTGGCTGTTCCCTGGCCTGTCCTCCGGCTCGCCTGCAACCCCTGTTGTTTTGGGGCCTTTAAGGGCCACCGGCCTGCCGCGGGCAAGCAGCTGCACTCTGTTGTCAATGTCAAGGAGCGGGTCCCTTTCAGCACCAGGGCGTCCCCGGATCGCCACTCTGCCTCCCAAGCTGTTATTCAGCGGCCGGGCAGCCGCATTGAATGATCATGGCTGCATTTCTCTGGTGGCGGCTCCGGAGGTTCAAGAGCGAGCAGCCATCTTGGTGCTTGGTCCGCCACGCCCCAAAATGTGGTCGTTGATAGTAAAGAAATTTACATTGCTGCACTCTCCTACATACTTAATAATTGGCTATTGAGGAGTCCAGATTTACTGGGCGAAAGTGTGTACCTTTTGGGTCCATATTTTCTGGCACTTGGGTTGACCTGTACTTTATGCTTAGGGGTGGTCTGACCAGCGTTTTGAAAAGGTTCCTTCCTCAGATTTGAGGATGGTTGACTTAGAAATAATGAAGTTAATTGTAGATTAAATGGGTGCTTTATTTTCGCAGTGGTTTGTCTTTAGCATTCACATATGTATTTAGTGAATTGTTGCCTCAATCCATTGCCTTTCAGAAAGATAGTGAATTGCTTATCACAGTAGAGACACTCTTTCCTTAGTGAAGGTAGAAACTACAAAGAGTTTATTATCAGAATCAGTCTCCTCAGTAGTCAAATAGTTGATGCATTACAAAAAGATTGCTTTAAAGTCAATGGTATGTTGAGTTCCAAAGAATGTGAAACTAACAGATGTATTCCTACAACCTTGCATTTGAAGATAGTGTACGTTTTTTTGCGAATAAGTACAATCCCGCTCCCAAGTTTTTGTAGTAGCGATCGAGTTGAATGAGGAAAGTCAGTAGACAACAGAAAGCCTCTGGAGGTGTGGGAGGTGAATGTGAACCTTTTTTCAGTTAGCATGAGCAACCCTTTGTGTTTTCTATAGTGTGAGCAGATCAGAGTCACAGTTGCTGATGAAGTCAACCACTTCATTGCATTGCCACACTGCCGAATTTCTGTTTCTTGGGAGGCGCCACCGGGTGGATACCTTGCTTACTGTATGTGGGCGAGGGGGCTTGCTAAGTCTTAAGATAAAATGGCCAATGATTAGAGTTGGGAATCATTGATTTGGTGCTTATTTAGCATGATTGTTGAGGTCACACTCTGTCTGTTTCATATGGGTGAAGACCTAAGGTTTAGTCTATGGTTTAGTAAAGTTAATTGATTTTGAGTGTGGAAGCGATTGCTGCAGCAGTGTAGGTTTCGGTTGCATGTGTGAGTTGAGTCGGGATTTGAGTTGTCTGTCAAAATTTCATGTGGATACTGAATTGTTTAAGTATGCTTTTATGTCATGTGCAGAGCCAGTTGTCTAACATTCAGGTTACATATGAAGATGCAAACCTTTTTCAGTAGTTGGTCATTTTGTTTTGACATCCACAAAGAACTATTTTTCTAGTCCATAACCTGTTATGCAGCAAGCCCTTGAAGTCAGGGTTGCCCATAGCAAGAGTAGGATCTGCCTCATAGCTGCTGCTGCTGTGCTGAATAGTAAGATAACATGGTTGAGGCAAGTTTATTTTAATTTTCATGTAGCTGGATGAATGTAGGAGATCTACAAGGAAGCATTTGCAAGAGCAGTTTTGTGGTATAAATGTTAACACATGGCATCAGGTCCTTAGGCTTGTTATCTTTTTTTCTACTTCTTCTAGGAAGAATAGTTATTTGGATGGGCTTGGTATTTGGCAAAGTCCATTTCTGATGTCCTACTTCACTTTCTTGTGCCTACGTTTGAACTTTGATTTTGAAGTGCCATAGGACTTCGGGCACTAATCTAACCTGTTGCGGGAATGACCGGGAGAGTGAACGAGTCTTTATTTATTTAGGCAATTTGTAGAGCGCGTAAATACCCTTGGGTGTCTCGGTGCTAAGGACGGCTGAACAGAGGAAGGACTTGGAGCGAGTGAATTATTGGTTAAAGAGCTAGGTTTTTAGTTGCTTCCGGAAGGAAAGCAGAGTGGGAATGGTCTTGATGTGAAGGGGGAGTGTGTTCCATAGTCTGGCAGTGGCGACAGTGAATCTTCTGTCGCCTCAGGAGGCTTTCTTGGTTCTGGGGACAGAGAGCGACTATGCTGCTGATGAGCGAAGGGGTCTACTAGGCCTGTAGGAGCAGAGAGTTTCTTCAGGAACTCGGGTCCTATGTTGTAAACTGCCCTGTAGGCGATGCATAGAGTTTTGAACTTAGTTCTGCTCCTGATAGGTAACCAGTGATACTGACGTACCACCTTGGAAATTGGTTTGGACTTGGGGATGCCTGACAAAATCCTTGCCGCTGCGTTTTGCACCATTTGTAATTTGTTAAGGACTCTTTCCTGGGCATTGATGAGTAGACCATTACAATAGTCTACCTTGGACATAACCAGCGTGCTAATAAGAGTCCTGCTGGGGCTGGATGGTAGGAAAGGTAGAAGTGTTTTTATCATCCTGATGGTATAGAATGATGATGAGACAACTGCTTTTGCATGGTGCATGAATGATAGCTTGCCGTCAAACAAGACACCTAGGTTTCTGACCTTTGTGACGGGGGACGGAGGTGTGCCGAACTCGGACGGCCACCAAGTGGGCGACCAGCTAGGGAAGAGGTTACCAAAGATCATCACCTCCATCTTGTCTGAGTTTAATTTAAGGCAGTTGTTTGCCATCCAAGTGCTTATTGCAAGGATTCCATCTTGGAAGTTTGCCGCGACTGTCCCTCCATCATTATGAACAGCTAGCACTAGTTGTGTGTCGTCGGCGTATGAAGTTAGTCGCATGTCGTAGGACTTGATGATCCTTATCAAGTCCGACCCTTATTATATTAAACAAGGTCGGGCTCAGCGATGATCCCTGCGGGACACCGCACGGGAGTGCAAACGATGGTGAATTAAAGTCTCCAAGAGATACTAGTTGGGTGCGGTTTGATACAAAGGAGGCCAGGAGGGCCTTGGCTCTGTCTCTAATGTCTATGGCTGAGACACGGTCGATCAGGGTTACGTGAGACAGCTTTTTTCCAGATGGAAGGGTAAATTCCTGTCCTGAACATTGAGTTGCTGATGTTAGCTAGGTTAGGGCCTATATGTCGGGAATCAGTTTCAACGTAGTTGGGGGGCAAGGATCATTAGGGGAACCAGATTTGATGGCGGAAATAAAGTCGATGATTTGGTCTACGCCCGGTGACCTGACTGAATTCCAAAACGATCGGGGTAGAGTTATCATCGGTGAGGCTGTGTTCCAGGGGGATGGGGAAGTTTTTGTCGTTGCTAGGGGCGAGGCACAAATTGTTGTTGTGGAGTGTGCTGAGAAGTTAGCGTAGATGAGGTTGACTTTTTCTTGAAAGAAAGTGGCAAGAGAGTTACCGAGTGTTTGCGTGGGGATAATGGGAGATTTAGTCCCTGGCCCTGATACCTTGGTCACAACCTGGAACAGCTGTTTAACAGAGTCCTGTACTGTTTCAATTTGGTTGAGGAAGTACTTGCTTTTCTCTGTGATTAACCCCTTCGATGCTCATGACGGAATGGTTCCGTCATGAGCATCGGTGCCCCTGTGCTCATGACGGAACCATTCCGTCATGAGGCCAGGGGCACAAAATCCCTCTGCTGCAGACAGCAGAGGGAATTCTATTTCACCCCTGTGACCTTGGGAGCTGGGGAAGAGCTTCCCCAGCTCTCGAATCCACCTCCCTGGTTTCTGTGCCATGAAGATGAGCGCGCACGTCGCGCTGTCCTCATTGCACAGAAACCGAAACTGAAATGAGCCTTTAGGCTCATTTCAGTTTCACTTTCTATGTGCTCAGAGGGCTCTCTCAGACGGGAGAGGTATCATTGCAAAGGGGAGATTCTCCTCTTTCCAATGGTACCCCTCCCCAGTGGATCTCTGCCTGGGGATCGCCCCAGTAGGGCGATCCCCAAGCAGGGATCCACCCACTAGACACCAGGGAGGGGGGAGCGGCCCCTTGGGCAAGGGCCTTTGCTCCCCCCATAAAGAAATGGACTAAATTCAGTCTTTCTGCAGAAAGCCCACTAAACGCCAGGGATTTTTTTTGGTGCATCTTTTTTAGGGTGGGGACTGCCCGAAATAGGCAGGTCAATGCCCCCACCCCCGCCACCATTACAGCCTTGCTGCCCCCCCTGGGGGGCAGAAAGCCCACTAAACACCAGGAATTTTATTTTTTTTTAACCATTTTTATCTGAAAGAAACACATCAGTTAGATTCCTCACCTTAGAATATCCCCAGGCGTCAGGCTGGATCCGGAAAGATTTTTCGTCAGCAATACCCCTTGTGCGTCGCTAGGCGTTGTCTGCGGCTCCGCGTCCGTCGGCGGCGTCGTGCGTCGGAATGACGTCGTCGGAGTACTTAGACGCCGCCCTCGCGCGCTGACGTCAGTTTTTCTTTTTTCCGTGCCAGACAGCGCCGATCCAGGAAGAGCTTACCCCTTTAGTCACCTTTTGACTAAAACTTTTTGGACTCTTTTGTCTACTCGTCGACTCGAACTGGTGCTGGTAGGATGCCTGGGTTTAAAGCCTGTGACTCCTGTCACCGACTAATGTCGGTAACGGACCACCATCGCCGGGTGCCTTTACTTCCTTGAGGCCGACCACGATGCAGAGATGTGCCTCGATTGCCAGGCCTTGACCTCGAAGGCTAGGTGGGAGCGGTCCCGCAAGCTTCTCGAGCTCCGGCACTCGGCTCCGCGCCGTTCCCGGTCCAGGAGGAGGTCGAAGGACCGGTCGCGGAGCCGCAGCTACCATCACCGCTCGTCGGGTTCCAAGTCTTCGGGTAAGTCGAAGCATGGTAAGAAGTCCAAGATACGACATCGCTCTTCGGACTCCCCTTGCCGGTCGCATGACTCGGCCGAGGGTCCGGGTGGTACCACCCCTGAGGCCGCGTCCGTCCCCATACCCACCGGTCCCTGGGACTGACGCGACTCCGGCGGAGATCAGTGCCTTCCTCTTGGCCATGAGGGGCCTGGCTCCGCCGTCGACCCCTGCCGGCGCGCCTTCGGGCCCAGCGGGCTCGACTGGGTGCCCTAGCGAGCCGGCGGCTCCGGCGCCATCGTCGACTTTGGTCCCGACGCCGCAGGTCCCCGTAGGATCCAGGCCTGAATCTGTCGATGCCGGTCGACCCCACAACGCCTCCTCTGCCGGCGTCTACACCGGATCCACCCCCGGCGCCGTCTCTGGACGGCGCCGTTCCCCGGTTCAGCCCTGGTCCGGGCCCGGTGCCGGTGCGGCGCCGCACCTCACGCCGATGGGTGACCATTTCATCTTCCGCCCGGCTCTGATCATTCCCCCAGTTTATCAGGAATCGGATGACGGTGGCGACTGGGAGGGGTCTGAGGACCCTCTGGCCCACCAGGGCCAGTTATCACAGAACTGGGCAGATGAGGCGGGGGATGCCAGTGGACTTGATACCTCCCCTGACACTGGCTTCATGTCTCCTCCGACCGTGGCTTCGGAGGAAGTTGCTACCTTTTCTGTGGCGTTGCATAAGGCGGCTGAAGCCCTCGGGCTTGAGCTCCCTACTTTGGCCGTGAGGACTAACCTTCTCCCTGAAGTGCTCCAACCGCCAGCAAGCTACTCGGAGCCTCTGCTGCCGTTTAGCGAAACACTGATGGACGTTCTCAAGGGCACCTGGTCCAAGTCCTCCACAGTACCTCCTGTGGATCGGAACGTGGCCTGATGCCACCGCCCTGCTCCGGGCGACCCCAGTTTTCTGTCCCAACACCCCACCCCTGAGAGCCTGGTTATCCAGGCCTCTACTTCCCAGACCTCCTTCCCGACCGCTCCCCTGGATCGGGAATCCAAGAGACTGGAGCAGTTTGGCAAAAAGCTGTTCTCCTCCCTTAGTTTAGGGCTGAGGTCTATTAACACCGCTTGTCTCTTGGACCGTTACTCCCACTCTCTGTGGGATACGGTGGAGGACGTGCTGCCCCTGTGTCCGGAGGAGGCCCGGACACGGCTCGCCCAGGCTCTTGCCGACGGGCGGGACGCAGCGCGGTATGCCATCCGATGTGGTTTGGACACGATGGACTCGCTTGGCAGGGCAATGTCGTCCACGGTGGTGCTTCGTCGTCACGCCTGGTTGCGGTCCACGTATTTTTCCAGGGATGTCCAGAGCACCCTCATGGACATGCCCTTTGATGGCGATCGCCTTTTTGGCGACAAAGCGGACAGTGCGCTGGAGCGCTTTAAGGACTCCAGGGCCACGGCCAAGTCCTTGGGTCTCTCAGCCCCGTGCCCGCAAACTTCCGATTTTCGCGACTTTCATGGCCAAGGAAGGGGAGCCCCCTCACGCCCGTCTAGCCACAGGCCGCAGACCCATCCCCCACGCTGTCGCGGATGTGGATTCCACTGAGGCGGTACAGGGGGACAACGTGCCGGTCCAGCCACATCCATCCCAGCAGCATCCGCCTCAAAGCCTTCCTAGTCTGTGCTTTCAGGCCCATTCCACGCCAGTGGGAGGCAGAGTTCGCCATCACCTGCTCCACTGGCGTTCCATCACTTCGGACAGGTGGGTGCTGCAAATCGTCCGAAGGGGCTACTCCCTCCCCTTCGAGACGACCCCTCCAGCCATGCCACCGCATGTCGGGGGATCACTTGAATCTTCTACGGGAGGAAGTTACGGCCCTCTTGGCCAAAAGGGCCGTCGAGCGCGTTCCTGGTCCAGATGTAGGCCGTGGTTGTTATTCCCACTACTTTCTGTTTCCCAAGAAGGGCAAAGGGGGCCTACGCCCTATCTTGGACCTCAGGAGCGTCAACGCCCTCCTCCGGAAGGAGAGGTTCAAGATGCTCACCTTAGCTCAGGTTCTGGCTGCCATGGACCCATGAGACTGGATGGTACCGTTGGACTTGCAGGACGCTTACTTCCACATCCCCGTCCTGCCGGCCCACCGGCGTTACCTGCGGTTCACTGTGGGTCAGGAGCATTTTCAGTTTACTGTGCTCCCCTTCGGCCTCACCAGTGCCCCTCGGGTGTTCACGAAAGTGATGGCGGTGGTCGCAGCTCATCTGCACAGATCAGGGGTTCCAGTCTTCCCCTATCTTGATGACTGGCTGTTGAAGGCGGTCTCGCCCCAGCAAGTCATCTCCCTCCTCCTGACTACGGCCGACCTCCTGCATTTGCTGGGGTTCTCCATCAATGTGCCGAAGTCGCATCCGAGTCCCTCCCAGAAGCTCCTCTTCATCAGAGCGGTTCTGGATTCGGCGCAGTTCCTGGCTTATCCTCCGGAACAGCGGGTCCGGGATATTCAGGCTCTGATTCCCATCTTTCAGCCTCTATCCCGGGTTTCGGTCAGGTTGGTGCTGCGGCTTCTGGGCCTGATGGCCTCCTGCATCCTGTTAGTGCATCACGCCAGGTGGAGAATGCGGGCTCTGCAGTGGGACCTGAAGTTTCAGTGGGCCCAGCATCGGGGCAACCTGTCAGACCATGTCTTGATCTCGGAGGGCACTGCACAGCAGTTGCAGTGGTGGCTCACGGACCGCGATTGGGTCAGCGGCAGATCCCTCTCCCTGCCCCAACCGGAGCACGTAGTAGTGACGGCTGCATCCCTCCTGGGTTTGGGGGCCCACATGGGGGAGGCGGAGATCAGAGGACTCTGGTCTCCGACGGAGTCTGGGCTCCATATCAACCTTTCGGAGCTGAGAGCGATCCGACTTGCACTGAAGGCATTCCTTCCCGTTATCCGGGGAAGTGTGGTGCAGGTGTTCACGGACAACACCACCGCCATGTGGTATTGCAACAAACAGGGCGGGGTGGGGTTGTGGACCCTTTGTCAGGAGGCTCTGCGCCTGTGGACAGGGCTGGACCATCAGGGCATCACCCTGGTGGTTCAACATCTGGCGGGCTCTCTGAACGCCGGAGCAGACGAACTCAGCCGCCGGTGCATGATGGATCACGGATGGCGTCTAAACTCGGACATTGTGCAAGGCCTCTTTCGGCAGTTGCGAGAGCCTTGGTTAGATCTATTTACCACCGAAGAGAACGCGCAATGTTAGCAGTTCTGCGCTTTGGAGTTTCCAATGCGGCACTCGCTTGGGGACGCCTTTCGTGGCGAGTGGCGATGCGGTCTGTTGTACGCCTTTCCGCCTATACCACTTCTGTCCAGAGTGCTGAAGAAGATCAGGCGCGGCCGGGCGCAAGTCATCTTGATGGCTCCGGATTGGGCACGAAGGTACTGGTATCCCGAGCTACTCAGTATGTCAGTCGATCCCCCGATAAGACTGCCTCTTCAGGAGGACCTTCTGTCGCAGCAGCAGGGGACGGTCCTCCACCCTAACCTGTCCAGTCTCCACCTCCATGCGTGGAAATTGAACGCCAACAGTTGATGCCATTTGACATTCCTCCTGAAGTCTGCGATGTGATTCTGGCAGCCAGGCGTCCCTCCACAAAATCGGTATACGCCTGCATGTGGAACAAATTTGTGGCATGGTGCACAGCAAAGGCTGTGGATCCCCTTTCTGCCCCTCTTTCTGAGGTTCTCCTCGTTCTTCTTTCCATGGCCCAACAGGGCTCTGCTCTGGGCACTCTTAAAGGTTATCTTTCAGCTATTTCTGCTTTCTTACGGCTTCCTGATGAGCCTTCTCCTTTCAAATCCCCTGTTGTTTCTCGCTTCTTCAAAGGCATTATTCACATGTTTCCTCCTGTCCCTTTCGTAATGCCTCAGTGGGATTTGAACCTGGTCTTGACATATCGGATGTGCGCTGCCTTTGAGCCTCTTAATAATTGTCCGCTTCGTCTTCTGACTCTTAAGACTGCCTTCCTGGTAGCCATCACCTCGGCTAGTCGGGTGAGTGAGCTCCAGGCTCTATCTTCTAAGCCTCCTTTTCTTTCTGTCCATCTGGACAAGGTTGTCCTCCAGACTCGTCCTTCCTTTCTTCCAAAAGTGGTGACTGCCTTTCACATCGGGCAGTCTGTCACGTTGCCTACCTTCTTTCTGCCTCCTTCGAAGGAGGAAGAGAGGCTCCACCGTCTGGACCCAAAACGGGTGCTGTCCTTTTATTTGGACCGCACCAAACAGTAACGGGTGGACGACCAACTCTTTGTTGGCTACGTGGGTGCTAAGAAGGGGCGGGCGGTACACAAGCGAACCATCTCGTGGTGGGTTGTATTGTGTATAAAAGCTCGTTACTCCTTGGCTAAAAAGGATCCTCCTGTAGGGCTGAGGGCTCATTCCACCCGGGCCACAGTGGCAAGTACTGCCCTGGGCCTAGGAGTCCCCTTGCAGGACATCTGTCAGGCAGCAACGTGGGCCTCGCTGCACACGTTTGCCAAGCATTATTCCTTGGACAGCCAAGTCCGAAGAGACTGCTTCTTTGGCTGTTCTGTTCTCCAGGACTTTCTGGTGTGATCTTGGTTCGCAGACCCACCACCGGAGTTGGCATTGCTGGGGTATCTATTCTAAGGTGAGGAATCTAACTAACATGTTTCTTTCAGATGAACAAGTTACTTACCTTCGGTAACGATGTATCTGTAAGGAACATTAGTTAGTTAGATTCCTCAACGACCCTGCGAACCGACATCTATGGTTAAGGTTATCCTTTTCAGGGCCCTAGACTTTTTGACACCAGTGTCGGTCTCTTGCATGGCTCTGCGTTCCTGGCGCGGAAAGCTGTGTACAAGAACTGACGTCAGCGCGCGAGGGTGGCGTCTAAGTACTCCGACAACGTCATTCCGGTGCACGACGATGGACGCGGAGCCGCAGACGACGCCTAGCGACGCGCAAGGAGTATTGCTGACGAAAAATCTTTCCGGATCCAGCCTAACACCTGGGGATATTCTAAGGTGAGGAATCTTACTAACTAATGTTTCTTACAGATACATTGTTCCCGAAGGTAAGTATCTTGTTCTTTAGGGTGGGAGCTGCCCGAAACGGGCACGCCAATGCCCCCACCCCCCGCCACCATTACAGCCTTTCTGCCCCCCCGGGGGGCAAAAAGCCCACTTGACGCGACAGATTTTTTTTGCGCAATTGTTCTTAGGGTGAGGCTGCCCAAAATGGGCACGCCCATGCCCCCACCGCCCGCCACCATTACAACCTTCCCCCCCCCCCCCGGGGGGGCAGATTGGGGGCTACTGCGGGAGGGTCTAAAAGCTCACTAGATGCCAGGGATTTTTTGGGGCAAATTTTTATTAGGGTGAGGGCATTGGCATGCCCGTTTTTGGCAACCCCCACCCTAATTAAAATTTGCTCAACAAAATCCCTGGTGTCTAGTAGGCTTCCTCCCCCCCTGGGGGGCAGATGGGGGCATCAGCCCCAATCTGCACCCTGGGGGGGGGGGGCAATAAGTCCACTAGTCGCCAGGGATTTTTTTTAGGCAAATTTGATTTACGGTGGGGGCTGCCCAAAACTGACATGGCCATTTCCCCTACCCTTCCCCCGCAAAAATGACAGCCTTCCTGTCCCCCCTGGAAGGGTGGGGTCAATGGCATGCCCGTTTTTGGCAACCCCCACCCTAATTCAAATTTGCTCAAAAAAATCCCTGGCGTCTAGTAGGCTTTCTGCCCCGGGGCATTAGCCTCCAATCTGCACCCCCGGGGGGGGGCAAGAAGCCCACTAGTTGCCAGGGATTTTTTTAGGCAAATTTGAATTAGGGTGGGGGCTGCCCAAAACAGGCATGCCCATGCCCCTACCCCCTCCCCTGCAAAAATAATAGCCTTCCTGCCCTCCCTGGGGAGCAGATAGGGCAGTAGCCCCCTATCTGCCACCCGGGGGGCAAAAAGCCCACTAGACGCCAGGGATTTTTTTGGGCAGATTTTTATTAGGGTGGGGGCATTGGCATGCCCGTTTTTGGCAACCTCCACCCTAATTAAAATTTGCTCAAAATAATTCCTGGCGTCTAGTAGGCTTCCTGCCCCTCCTGGGGGGCAGATGGGGGCAGCAGCCCCCATTCTCCCCCTCCCCTGGGGGGGGAAGCCAACTAGAAGCCAACGATTACGCTGGCTTTTTTATGTGTGGGGGTGGGGGCTACCCAGAATGGGCATACCAATGCCCCCAACCCCCCCCCCCCCCCAAAAAAAATAGCCGCAGTGTTTCTGCCCCCCTTGGGGGCATATCGGGACAACCCCACCCCCGATATCCCCCCCAGGGCGGCAGAAAGCCGACCAGGCACGGATTTGTTTTTAGCAATATGCCTACCTGTCAATTTTGGGCACTAGCGCACCCGGCACATAGGCAAACCTAGGAAACCTGTACATTTTTACAAACTAGACACCCAGGGGAATCCAAGATGGAGTAACTTGACTGGCTCTCACCAGGTTCTGTTACCCAGAATCCCTTGCAAACCTAAAAATGTGTCCAAAAAACACATTTCGCTCACATTTCTGTGGTGGAAAGTTCTGGAATCTGCATGGATCCACAAAATTCCACCCAACCCGCGTTCTCCACAGTCTTCCAAGAAAAATGGTACCTCGCTTGCGTGGGTAGGCCTAATGCCCGCGACAGGAAATGGCCCAAAACGCAATTTGGACAAACCACATTTTCACAGTGAAAACTGACCCTTTTTGTGCAAAGTGCCTAGCTGTAGATTTTGAACCCTAGCTCTGCCGGCACCTAGGGAAACCTAGCAAACCTATACATTTTTGAAAACTAGACACCCAGGGGAATCCAGGATGGGGTGACTTGACTGGCTCTCACCAGGTTCTGTTACCCAGAATCCCTTGCAAACCTAAAAATCTGTCCAAAAAAACACATTTCGTTCACATTTCACATTTCTGTGGTGGAAAGTTCTGGAATCTGCGTGGATCCACAAAATTCCAGCCACCCCACGTTCCCCAAAGCCTTCCGAGAAAAAATGGTACCTCACTTGTGTAGGTAGGCCTAGTGTCCGCGACAGGCAAGGGCCCAAAACCTATTGAGGCGACATCAAAATTACCTATCACCAAACAACCTGGTTTTGCAAGGGCGGTCCCATGACTTTTTAGCCACAGGCTTGGCGGCCATCTAGGGAAACCTACCAAACCCACAAATTTCTGAAAACTAGACACCCAGGGGATTCCAGGGAGGCATGGCTTGCGTGGATCCCCCAACGTTTCCTTACCCAGAATCCCCTACAAACCTCAATTTTAGCTGAAAAAATCTCTTTTTTCACACATTTTTGTGTGGGAAAGTTGTGGCATCACTGGGCTTACACAAATGTCCTACCACCCAGCGTTCCCCAGTGTCTCCCGATAAAAACGGTGCCTCACTCATGTGGGAGGCCCAAGTGCCCGCGACAGGCAAGGGCCCAAAACATTTTGTGATAGGCAATTTTGATGTTGCCTCAATACGTATTGGGCCCTTGCCTGTTGCGGTTATTTGGGCCTCCCACACGAGTGAGGCACCGTTTTTATTGGGAGACCCGGAGGAACACTGGGTGGTAGCAAATTTGTGTCAGCCCGGTGATGCCACAACTTTCCCCACACAAAAATGTGTGAAAAAAAGTGATTTTTCAGCTAAAATTAAGGTTTGTAGGGGATTCTGGGTAAGGAAACGGGGGATCCACGCAAGCCATATCTCCCTGGAATCCCCCGGGTGTCTAGTTTTCAGAAATGTATAGGTTTGCTAGGATTCCAGAACTTTCTATCACAGAAATGTGGGGGAAATGTGTTTTTTTGACAATTGTTTTGGTTTGCAAGGGATTCTGGGTAACAGAACCTGGCGAGGGGCAGTTGTCACCCCATCCTGTCTTCCACTGGGTGTCTAGTTCTCAAAAAAGTATAGGTTTGCTAGGTTTCCCTAGGTGACGGCAGAGCTAGGGTTAAAAAACTACAGCTAGGCACTTTGCCAAAAAAGGGTAATTTTTCACTGTGAAATTGTGGTTTGTCCACGTTGCGTTTTGCGCCGTTTCATGCCACGGGAACTAGGCCTACCCACGCAACTGAGGTACCATTTTTCTCTGAAGACTTTGGGGGACGCGGTGTGGGTGGAAATTTGTGGATCCACACAGATTCCAGAACTTTCCACCACTGAAATGTTTGGAAAATGTGTTTTTTTTGGTCAATTTTTTAGGTTTGCAAGGGATTCTGGGTAACAGAACCTGGTGGGAGGCAGTCAAGTCACCCCATCCTGGATTCCCCTGGGTGTCTAGTTTTCAAAAATGTATAGGTTTGCTAGGTTTCCCTAGGTGGTGGCAGAGCTAGGGTTCAAAAACTACAGCTTGGCACTTGGCAAAAAAAGATTAATTTTTCATTGTGAAAATGTGGTGTGTTCATGTTGCGTTTTGAGCCGTTTCCTGTCGTAGGCACTATGCCTACCCACGCAAGTGAGGTACCATTTTTATCGGGAGACGTAGGGTAATTCAGATTTGTAAAGGACCTGTTATTACCTATTGACTTTCAATGCATTTCTGCCTTCCAAATGAAAGACAATGTGTAAAAAAGAAGTCATTTTGAAAAATGACCGATAATTCGCATGCTAGTATGAGTGTTCCCAATTTCGGAAATGTGCAAATATCTAGTTTCTAAACTCTATATCTTGTTCCCATTTCAGAAATACATAGGTGTCTTTCATACCAATTTTTCCATGTAAACATTTTCCCAGAGTAATTGCTATATACCCGCTACATAATAAAAAACCATTGCAAGTCGCTGCTCAGTTTTTGGCTCTGGGTTCGTTGGGTTCTTGGTGAAGCTACAAGTCCTATATATCCCCACAACCAGTAAGGTCCTGCAGATGTAACGGTATATTGCTTTGAAAGATCTTTCATAATTAGAAGAAGTTACAGGTGAAAACGTTAACCCAAAAAGCTGTTTTTTTCAACTAATTTTCGATTTTTCCTATATTTAACTGTTACTTTCTATAAAGAAACCTTGATGGATCTACACAAATGACGCCTTGCTGAATTCAGAATTTAGTCTACTTTTCAAAAATGTATAGCTTTCCAGGATCCATTATTGCTTTCATATCCATTTCTACCATTACCTGGAAGGAGGTTGAAAGCACAAAAAATAGCAAAAATAGGCATTGTCCCAGAAAAATGCACAAACTGTGTAAAAGATTTTGGTTTTCTGACAAAAGTCTGTCATTCCCTAAAAGCTGGGAAAATGGTGGTTTCAGCCCCACAAACCCTTTTTTGATACCATTCGCAGGGAAAAACCCAGACGCTTTCATTTGCAGCACTTTTTTTCCAATTTTCCCCCCCAAAAACTAAATATAGCAGAATTTTGGCTAATTTCTGGGACCCCTCCAGGGGCGTACATAAACCCTGGGTACCTTTAGAATCCCCATGATGTTGGAAGAAAAGGACGCAAATTTGGCGTGGATACCTTATGTGGTCAAAAAGTTACAGGGGCCTAAGCGCGAACTACCCCAAATTGCCAAAAAAAGGCTTAGCACAGGGGAGAATGGCCTAGCAGCGAACGGGTAAAAAGGAGTTTGTATTTAGTCATGGCCTCCTTGTAACGTGTTTTTTCTACGGTGTTGTAGTCTCGACGCCAGCGTCTTTCTAAGTTCCTGCATCTTCTTTCTCCAGTCTTAGAGCCTCGGAGAACCAGGGGGCAGATGGTATTTTTCCATTTTTTGAGGCATTTTTTAATGGAACCAGGGCATTGAAAGCAGTGTAAAGCCATTGTGTGTAGTTAGTGGCTGCCAGTTCAGGATCGTGCTGTAGATCTTGTTGACTAGACAGCAGGTATGCTTTAGGAGCATGCGGGGAAATGCTACCCCAGGCCTTGAACTGTTTGGGGGGGAAAGATCTGCCATGACTGGGGGTGTAGCTTTCTATCTGAATGTTGAAGAGTACAGCAGAATGGTCCATCCAGGGTAAAGGGAGGACGTTCTCTAAAGTAATTTTCTGGTTGTTGAACAGCCCATCTAATGTATGGCCGGCTGAGTGTGTGGGCATAGTTGCTAGTTGGGGGAGTCCTACCGCCTCGAGTTCTGCTAGGAGGGCTGAGGTATCGTGGTCGCTGTTGGCTTCGAGATGAAAATTGAAGTCTCCCAAGATGGAGAAGTTAGATTCTCCTGCTAATTGTTCTAATAGGTGACCTATGGCTGAGATAAATTCAGCTCGTAATCCCGGACGGTAGAGAAGGATGCCTTTGAAGGAGTGGGAATAGGAGAGTGTTATCGTGAAGATAAAGGCTTCACAACTTTTAGTGGGGATTAAATCTGTTCTAACTGAGTATTTGTCTTGGTAGATGAGCGCCAGTCCCCCGCCTTTTTTGCTAGATCTATCGAATCTACAGACAGAGAAGCCATCCGGTGTTGCGGTGGAGAAGTCTGGTCCGGAGGACGGATCGCCCCAGGTTTCTGTTAAGAATAAGAGGTCTAGTTTATAATCTTCTATGAGATTCAGTATTTCATACTTGTGTTTGGGGAGGGAACGTGCGTTTAAAAGTGCTGCATGCGATATTCCGTGTTTTGTAGACAGTGAGTGGGTACAGGTGGGTATTGGCCTGTCACTAGTTTCTAATATGAATGGGCAATTGGGGCAGCCGGCGGTGGGCTGAGTATATAAGATCTCCAAGTTAAGGCTGGGGCAGGTCTGGTTATTATTAATGGTGCCTAGAATATTTTTTAGTTGCCTGCTGGTGTAGGTAAGTGCCTTGTTGTGTAAAACTGGATTGGCAAGGCCAGGGGGCATGGCCCTGGGCCTGGTCCAGGTGCGGACGGGCGCAGATGGGCTTGCCTTTGGTGCGCCGGAGGCACGCCCGCTCCGCGTAGAGAGAGGCATTGTTTTTATGGGGAGAGATCAGCTGAAGGTCAGCTGACTTGCCTGAGCCTACCGGAAGTTGTGAATCACTTCCTGTGTGTGCTTGGAATTCCCTCCACACAAACCAAAGAATAGGCGGTGGACCGGGGAAATATACAGTTAAAAACAAGTAAGTGCTAGCAATTTATCAACAGCTTGTTTGCAAAGTGCGAGTGACAGAAATACAATTCAATTTTAAAAACAAGTGAGTTTTAAAAATGGCACAGGTGCAAAGTTAAGGAGCCCTTTGTCTTTGTCTTCAATTTTTGAGCGACAGTGGGACTTAAATTAGTTCTGCAACTTCCTCTTGTGTTCAGTAACATACACCATCATTTTGTGGTTGCAGATTGCCTTTGGGTGCATGAGAGCGCACTTGTTGCACAACTTCATTTCCAAACACCATAGACACACCTGGCTAGGTCCGTGATCAACATCTGTTTTCTGCGGTCGCAGCATGGTATGAAATCTGTTGTCATAGGAGGGGAATGTATTTCCTTGAACAATGGATTTTCACTTTTAGGTGTTGTTGAAAGGCTGTTGAATCTAGTAGTTGAGTTCTGGATCTGCGTGTGAAGGCACGGAAAGAAAGGAACTGACATCTTTGCTCAAGGTTAGTGCTTATATGCGGCTCAGCTCTGTCAATTCAGCCACATAGAGGAACGCAGAACCATGCTGCTGAAAGTTTTCTGAATGCAGTCTGTTGGTCTAGTCTGATGCATGGGGAGTATTTTAAGGGTGAGGAATATAAAGGTAGATAGAGGATCCACCAGAAAGAGTGTTACTGATTCCTTAAATTAGTTGTTTGGGAATTGGAAGCTAAACAAGTACTTAAGAATTATGTGTTGTGTATGTTGCACTCATTTATTTATAGCTGATGTAATTATCTGATGCAAGTAATAAAATTGGGTCAAACTGAAGAGTATAGTGCCTGCGTCAGGCATGAGATTGATTTGGGTGTCATTTGTTTGTACTGTGTGGGAGAGCTCGGGATATACCAGTCAGAACAGTTGTTGTGAGAGCATGGGGAGATAGTGAGCGTCTTGGATACAAAGGAACTCCAAATAGAGTTTGAACCATGTTCTTTTCCTGGAGGTTTTCACTTTAAGGGATATGAATCGCTGTACCAATTATTAGATCTTATGTTAGCCAGGACCTGTACATTTTATTAAATTTACATATCTGCGAGAGGAGTTGGCCTAACGGCTAGGACGGTCGACCTCGAATCTGGGGAACTGGGTTCGAGTCTTGTCAATGATGCTGAACATCCTGTGATTTTGGGCAAATCAGTTAATCCCTCCGTGCCTATAAAAAATGAATGTGTCCTCATGTAATGCAACTGGTGCTATGTAAAGCACTCTTATACCCGATTCGGGTCAAGTTTGCGCTATATAAAACTTTGTAAAATAAATACATTTAGTATACTTAGTCATTGAGCCTTAAGGGATCTTGGCTCTGCTGCCCTCACTGGTAGTGTATTTTAGTTAGAGATTAAAGGATTGCTACTAGTGGTCAGGGGTTAAAACACTTGGACTGATCCTTAACATTTCTTTTCAGAAGGGGAAAGAAATATAATTATTTATGCAACATAGTTGCTAATTTAAATGTTTGGTTTCAACTATTCTATCCACCAATATTGCAGTGTAGTTCCTCTGTTTCATTTGTGGTGACAAGCCTGATTTATCTTTGAGGTGGCCACCATACCGGTGAATATTGCTTCATCAAAGTGACTGACTCTGCCAAGGCAGAAGCCACTTGTAGAGGTGGGAGGAAGGTGGGGGGGGGGGGCGTTGGTGGAAATTACACCAATTGCTTATGTGGGATAGAGGTATTTCCACCCCAAAATGTGAGGAGAATGTTTACAAAGTCAGTGCCATACATCCATTCTACCTATTCTTCAGGGGATGTTTTTCCAACTTGTGGGGATTACTGAAATCGCCTGTGGGAAGTCCCTCCCATTTCCAGGGCTGTTTTCCAAAGACGTATCTCGACCAAATATGGGGCTTGATCTACCATTGTGGGTTGGACTGCTTGCTAAATCTCCACAATTTTTGACAGAGTTAAGACAGCGCACTGATTGACCTATTAGTGGAACCAAAGGTGTCTCCCCTGACTGGTTGTTGGTTGTTGAGGGAGTCACTAAGAGCACTTTCACTGCATTATCCATTATGCAGAGAAAGTCCATTATTTATTTGGCAGACTCTTCATTACCACTTTTTAAAGTATTCAATTTACTGACCAGTAGATAGTTTCTTTCTTTCTATTACATAAATATGAGATCACTATAGATAGCTCAAATTAATTCTACTTTGCACAAGAAAGGCGGATATTCTTTAACAGCTGCTGGACAAAATGTAAACTAAAGACGACGTAAAATAATATTGCCTTGTTCAAATTTACTCTTCTTTTTTTTTTTTTTTAAGGGCTGTACAGCATCGTCCGGATGTCTCCTGCCTTTGGAAGCTGCTTGGCGATGCATGCACCAGTTTGCACTGTGTCTCGCCGCCAAAAGTGAATGTTAAAGTTTTGGGACTTATGGTTGGCCAGACTGCTGAAAAACAGATTCTGTCTAAAAATGAACTCCTTTGTCTGGGTGGAAGGTAAAGTATATTGTTATTTCTGCCAAGTTCAGCCCTAGCTTCTCTCCTCATTTGATTCACTTAAGACTAGGTTCACTTTTTCTTTTTATTTACCACCCTTGGAATCGGAAGAACACAGTTTTTTTTATTGCTTGCCTGTTAGTCTGAGAGTATTAAGCACCCCCTATTTGCTGGTTCGTATTACCCTTATGCACAGGCTTTCATAGTACTGTGCGCTATCAATCTCTCATTTCAAAATGTTTTCTTTTTACCTTAAGGACTTCCTCTTTTGTTTATATTCAGTCATGCCTTGTTTTTTATTTACAGCTGTTAAAAACAAATAGGTTAACTTTGTTTCATTTCATTACATGTTTTATATTTACAATTTGATGACATGTCCTAGCTTCTTTTTAATGTCTTCCTATGTGCTCCCGATTTATTACAAGCTCAGTTCAGCCCTTCTTCACTGGGTGACATTTCAGATACTAATTTCTAGAAAAAAGTTATATATCATGGATGCTACAGTATTTGTGCTCCTCTCAGCTAATTCTACACGAATAGTCTTAAAACGTTTATTGATATGAGTGCGTGAAAATTGGTATGTCTTTTTTATCTTTGTAATGGGAACGTGTCTGCATCCTCCTTTTATAAACCGCAGTATTCATTGTATATTGCATTATCTAACAGGTTTAAAGATTTACCCATTATAAGGAGAGGTCTTAAGGGTATACATTGGTTAAATAATCAGTCAGTGTGTAGTGAAGTTTCCGCATTCCTTGCTGTAGAGTCAAAGTATCATGATTGAGCGTTTCATAAAACTCAGTGAGAAGTATTAAAGTTACTGTTAAATAAACTGTACCTGGGTTCTCATTCAAGAAACTTATTTGAATTCACAAATTCAACTGAACCATACGTCCTCCATTGAAAAATGTACTTTGGGGTCATTTTTAATCCCACCAAAATTAGAGCACAATCTTTGGGCTTTACAGCAGATGAAGTAATGGGAACATATTCATTAATTGAAGCAACCAGTAAGTAACATAGCTAGGATCTGCCAAACAATCTTGTTGGAAATTGATCAAAGATCACATGCAACAACAGTAATAAAGTATTACAAGGCGAAGAGGATTTCCTGTAGGTTACACATAGCAGTAAAACCAACACTTTGCCAACAGAGCAGCAAATTAGTGGAAAGGTTGTATGCAGTTTCGAATAAAAGTTCACTGAATTTAATTCTGCATATAGTGGACGAACTTTTGCAAGTCTTAAATGGAGGGATGAAGAAATTGAACAGTTCAAAAGAGAATTCAAGGAAAAAACTAATGAAACAGATTGTGGAAAAACATTGGTGGATATTAGCAACAAATTGACAAACTACGCCAAAGAAAAAAATGAATGCAAGGTCTTCTTTTGCCTATAAAGCAGATGAAATGTGCAATTTTGTGGAGTTTACCCAACAAAGAGACAGAGTAAACTTAGCACCCAAGGATCTACAGAATAAACAACTACCTCTAAAGAACTTCTTTTTTATTTGTATTTTTTGTTTGTTCTGTGCCATTTTGAACTAAGACTTAACTGTCTGGAGAGGTATTTCTGTTGGTTCTGCACACAAAATCTTTGTATACAAGCAGTGATAAATGGAATGCTTGAATTAATCTCAGCCACTGGTAATTAATTACTCTGGCTGCATCCCAAGTCATCATTATTTTGCATGCCTTATTTCCTCAGCTTGGACCCAGCTATATGAAAATCAGTCTTGACCGTGTTCCAGTGGGAAAAGTCCAGCCCGAATGGCCATGTCATATCCTTCCTGAACCAGAACATAAGCAACCCAGGAACGATTGTTGAGATTCATTCAAGCATTCCATCCCATCACTGTTTGTATACTTTAGTGTGTCACATACAAAATCTTAGTCATCATTATCTCCAGTAAAGTTTTGTAAGAGAGAACCAGATACAAATACAACAAAAGGGTCCTTAATACATTCCAACATACAATGCTAATGACTAGAAACTGAAATGGCAATAAACAACTTTATGAGGAATTTGAGACTAATGCATTTCTTCAGCAACATTGTAGAAGACTCCAAAAAGTTCCAATTGGGGCAGCTTTCATGACTCAACAAGATAACACTAGATGTCAAAACTGACCAGATGTGAAAGAACAACAAATGCACCCAAGAGAAGATCAAGAACAGAAGAATGGAGTTTGTGGAAGACCACAAATTTGCAAATGAAACTTAGAAACGGTCCTATTTTTCGTTTTCAGGCAGAAACAGTTGGCTAATCAGAACAACAAGGACTATATCGAGGACAATTTAAGCAGCGAAGTAGCAGTAGCAAGTTGCTTCGCAACAGCTTAGTTGTATGATGCCCATGCGCTCAGGTCGTTCACCGTTTTTGTGTTTCCTACACCTTTTGTTTAGTTTTCTCATATTTACTTGTGCTTTCTACCCGTCTTTGCTTCATATTAATTAAAGGTTCCTGCTTCAACCTTGATTCTTCAGCGCCTGATTGCATATGGACACCATGTTCATTCCTCTGTCTCCTGGTGCTCCGGAAAGCTTTCTGGGCACTACATTAAGAAATATAATGTTCGAGGCATGTGAGCTGTAGTTCACATGCTTTGTATACTCCTGCCATCTAGTTTTGGGTCCAGATGTTTGCAAGTTGTTTTTCTTCTAAGAATTCTTTCCAGTCACGAGGGAGGTGACTCCTTCTTTCGGTGATAGTGCGCATGGGCATCGACTCCATTGTTGGATAGTTTTTTTCTGCCATCGGGTTCGGACGTGTATTGCTGTGCTCCACTTCAAAACCGCTTCTTCGGGTTCCCCTTGGTGCGCAATCCACTATATGTGCGTCAGCATTGTTTCGAACGAGTATCCCACTTCTCCGCGTATTGTATCTGTTGAGGAAAACCTGTTTCCATCGAAGATCTTCGGAATGGCTCTCCGGTCTAACCATGTCAGTCCGCTTTGCAGTCGATGGAACGAACTCCATTCAAATTCTCCTCTTGATGCCACGCCAAGTATCCGTGCACCAACTCGCACAAAGTGTGCTTGTCTCCAGAGCACAACAAACAGGATTGCGACGCACGCAGATCGTTCCGATTGAAGAAAACGCTCCGTGATCGTCGGGCTCGATGTTGCGAAATGCAGAGTCAAAATGTCAAATACACGCCGGACATCTTCGGTGAAGAATCAGAGCACGAATTCGACGCCCAAGGGGCCGAGGATGAACAAGAAGAACTTGCCTCCATTCAAGAATCTGACTCCGAGTTGGAAGAAGACTTGTTAAAAGGTCAACGTCCCGTGAGTACCAAGCGCCCCTTGACCCAAACTCCACTATAGCTGAAACAAAAGGCTTCGGTCCTACCTCCGCCTTTGGGCCACTGTCAGCACCAAGATGTTTCTGATGCCCCACCTTCTTGCTCTGCACTGAAACACGTCACTAAGCCTTCCGGCTCTGGATCGAGTCGGCCAAAGTCTGGCACCGAGCCAAAACCTTCAGGCTCGAAGCCAAAAACCGTTTCCCAGCCGAAATCATTGACACCAAAAATGAAGCCTCCTTCAGCACCAAAATCTTACGCGCCGAAAAGTCATTATACCTCGGCACCCAAATCCTCCGTGCCGAAACCTAAAACTTTTCCACCGAAGCTGCAGGATCCGATTTTCGAATCCCCACCTCCCAAATTGGACCCAAAACAAAAAGAACTTTATATAAATCCAGATACAGGATGTGTTCTTATTAAATCACCTCAAACGTACACCTTTGAAGAGGAAGAATGTAGGTACTAACCCCATCCCTCCCCCTCCACTACGTTCCCCTACACCAACTTCTCCAACTTTGCAGCATTTACTGATTACACCAACTAACTCTCCACTACCACCTGATAATGATGATGGAGACGGGGGGAACAATATTTTACCGATAGACCCCTGGAAGCATTATAACACAGATTCACCTACAGATAGCAACCGAGATCTTTACCCTGCAAAGCCTTTCACCCCTGATGACCATGTAGGATATCTAGAATTGCTTGCTAGAGATGCAGAATATCATGGGGTACAATTGGACAATGAATCTCCAGAGGAGGATTTCCTATTTGAAATGCTCAGTAGCACACAAAGGGCTAGCCACACTATACCTATGCTTTAAAGGTATGATGAGACATGCCGATGATATCTTTAAAGATCCAATGCGTGCTCACATTCTCACCCCCAGATTTGATCAAAAATATAATCCTGCTCCCTCAGATCCAGTCTTTATTAAAGGACAGTTACCACTAGACTCCTTAGTGGTCTCTAATGCCCGTAAACGGGCCAATTCACAGACTACAGGAGATGCTTCCTCTCCAGACAAAGACTCAAAACTATTAGACACCTCAGGTAAACGAGTAGCCACAAGAGCAGCAAATCATTGACACATTGCCAACACCTAGTCCCTGCTAGCCAGATATGATGGGGCACACTGGGATGAAATGGAGCAAACGCTATAACACCTCCCAGTTGAGCACAAAGCAAAAGCCCAGGATTTAGTACAGGAAGGAAAACTCCTATCCAATTCCTCAGTTAGATGCTGCGGACACCGCAGCTAGAGAGATCAACACTAGTGTGTTATTAAAGAGACATGCATGGTTGAGGATTTCTGGTTCCAAACCTGAAGTACAACAGTCTATTTTAAATACTCCTTTTGACAAGAAACATCTCTTCGGGCCCGGAGTAGATAAGTCATTAGAGAAAATGAAAAGCCAAGTTTATGGGAACTCTGCAGTCTCCCTTTCATTGGGGCTCCTTTCGTCGCTCCTTCTACTGTGGAGGGTCGAAAACCATGTCCTCAGACAATACTTCCGCCTCCTACAAAGGCAACAATCAATCTTCCTCTACAAGGGGCTTCTTTGGAGGAGGATACAGAGGCAACAACAACAAAGGTTGAGGCAGGGGTTCCACACCTTGTAATTCCCCCTTCCCCAACAAGCTGTGATTTGCCTACACTTCCCCCGATCATTTAACACCTGTTGGGGGACGTCTTCTACAATTCCTCCCCATTTGCCAATCTATCACCACAGACAAATGGGTATTAGGAATGATCCAACCTGTTTATTGCCTGGAGCTTACCAAAAATCCTTCAAACATTCCACCATGTTCTCACAAAATGTCACCAGAACATTTACATCTACTTCAGCAAGAGGTCCAATCTCTCCTATCCAAAGGAGCCATAGAACCTGTGCCATTACAACAGCACGGAACAGGCGTGTACTCCCTGTACTTTCTCATCCCCAAAAAGGACGGCTCCTTGAGACCTATTCTAGACCCCAGAGCATTAAACCGCTACATACTTTCAGAGCATTCCCACATGGTGACACTTAACAAGTGCTCCCACTTCTACAGCAGGGCAATGTTATGTCTACTCTAGACTAAAAAGACATATATTTCCACATTCCAATTCATCCCGCTCATCGTAAATACTTCAGATTCATGATAGCGGGTCATCATTACCAATTCAAAGTACTACCGTTTGGAGTCACCACTGCTCCCAGGGTATTTACCAAATGTCTGGCAGTAGTCGCAGCAAATCTCAGAAGACAACACATCCATGTCTTCCCATACCTGGACGGCTGGCTCATTAAAGCCAGCACTTACCAAGTGTGTCTCCAACAACTCAAACCACTATTTACTTACTTCACCTACTAAGGTTTACAGTAAATGTGCTGAAGTCTCATCAACAACCTTCCAACACACAAACTTATCTGGGAGCCACGATAGACGCTCACAAAGCTCTAGCCTCTCCCAATACAGCCAGGATTTACAGTATTCAGTCCCTTCTCACTCAGTTTCAGCCCAACCATTCATGACCAGCAAAAGTATTCATCTAACTGCTAGCGATGATGGCGTCTTGCATTATAATTGTTCCCCACGCAAGACTTCACATGCGCCCCCTTCAAGAATGCTTAGCAAGTCAGTGGACCTATCTTGTGTTGGTAGATGGCTACACCCATAGCTCTCTGTAGTGGTGCCACCCACAAAATGTATCGAAAGGGCGGCCCTTTCTCGACCCTGTGGCACAAACAGTGCTAACAGCAGACTCATCGCTCACTGGTTGGGGCACTCACCTACAAAGTAACACAATCCAAGGATTGTGGGGTCTAAAGTACAAGAGCCTCCATATAAATCACCTGGAGCTACTTGCAGTGTTTCTAGCGTTCAAAGACTTTCAAACTCACCTAACAGGCAAAACTGTCCTATTCTGCACAGACAACAGGACAGCTATGTACTATATACCCAAGCTTGGCCTCCAGGTTCCCACACCCGCTCTCCAAAGGCAATGCCCTATGGATCATTCCACTGGTAGTTCCGAAGCTCACAGTCATCCCTCAAACTCATTCACATAGCTCCCACATGGGCACGTCAACCTTGGATGACCATTCTGCTAGAGCGCTCAGTAGTTCCACACCGAAAGCTGCATCTCAACTCCAGTCTCCTCACACAGAGCCATGGAGGAATCAGGCATCCAAATCCCAAGGAACCCAGCCTAGCGATTTGGCTTCTAAAATCAGTTTGTTTATTTACAATTCCCACCAGACTGTATGACTATCCTAAAGGAGGCTATGAAACCTACTACGAGGGCATGTTATGCTGCAAAATGTAAACTATTTTTTAGTGGAGACAGGGTTTTGTCTGCATACATTGCTATGCTGGCATAAGCGTTTTAGACGTTAGCGCCATCTTGCCACTTTGCTGCTTTTGCACACGACACTACAGGTAGTTGCTTGCTTGCTTTTCTTCACATGAGAACGGTCTGTTTTTCACATCCCTAGACGTGCACTGCGACCTTAGTCTGAGCACTGTGTGCAGAAACCGGCAAGGTCAAATAAAAATGTATGCTGTTGAATTCAGGTTGATCGGCCCACACTCTAGACACAACAAGCACACAGCTGCAAATATCTGAAACTCGGGTGCCTTTAATATTGCATTTGCATGCATGATTCAGACACTTGGAGAAAACCTTTCCGGACACAGAGAGCAGAGCAGATCCCGTGATGTGATTCACTTAAGCTGATCTTTGAGGTATGGGGTTCCCCATTCAAACCTAGAGACCTTCTAATATTATATAAAACTAGCCTATTTGCCAGGGGAGGGTGGTACACAAGGTATTATAGGACCTGTTTCCACTATCATTGCAATATGATTTCTCCCTTCATTTTTTATGGTATTGTAGCCATGTTGATGGTTTTATTTCTAATCATTTGTCTGCTTATGTTAGCCAAAGTACTGCACCTTAGAGCACGTAATTAAAAATAAACATTTTAAGCATTCTCGTTTCTCTGATTACTCACGTTGTGGACTGATATGAGAATAACAACGAGAAGGTGTTTCTGATTCCCACCATTCCTGAGAGTATTCTAAGTCGCTTGTTCTGGGTTGTCTAATAATTGGTAGCTTCGAGATGATACGGAGAACGAATGAGACACTGATACTAGTCGGATAGGGGTTGTAGGTACTGAGGTAAGTTTTTTGGTACACCACAATTCACTGAGGTCCTGGTTTCCTACGCATAGTTCTGTGCATGAGCAGAATCCCCGCAACATGGCGCACCTAACGTTTTGGTCTTATGATTGAGATGCCTTAGTAGTGCTTATATTTGTCCACAACACCCTCACTCTTGTTTCCGGTTGACGGGAGTGACGGTTTAAACCTACCTATATGGTTCACTTATAGGTTCATTCAAGCTTGACAGTTAAAAAGGTTTATTTTTCAATTACTGACCCTTTTTATGCTACAGGTTAATATAGATTGTTTTTCTTCTCTGCGTCCTTATGGCTGAAGTTGATATTGCAGTGCATAGTCGCGCACCTCTCCTGCGCCATTTGACGCAGTTTGGGGTGCCAGACCATGGAATGTCTATCATCTTTGTAGAGAGGGCCGATGCATGGTTCCCCTATGAGCTGTTTTACTCTTGGGTTACTTTTCCGGAGGTGAATGTGGACGATAAGACGTTTCACGCATATACTCCTATGGCAGTTCCAGCTAATTACACGCCATATAGGAAGCATGAAATTCCAATTTCTGCTTGGCAGCATCGTATTTGGTTCAATGGTGCCCTCCCCCACACCGTAACTCCTGTTTGGTTAGGTCCCTTGTCCGTTCCTGGGGCCACTTGGCCAGTCTTGTCCGGGTTCACACCACATCCACGATATTTGCTAGCCCCTTTGGATGACTTGCGTCAACTACATACCGCCTTGATTGTGGTACATAGGGTTTTAGTGCAATTTGTCTCTCGCAATGTCCAGGTGGGGGTACCTGGGGTTGCGACGCAACCAGTTGGACCGGCCGGGATCACTATTAGTCCCTTCATGGTTAATTCGGTAATGGGCAAGCGTCCCCAGAATAAGGACAATATGCCTGATTGGCTTGCTGAGAAATTTGACCAGCTGGAAGCAGTATTTCCAAATTCTACTCCTGTGGAAAAACACAGGATCCTTACCATTAGTTTGCAGAAAGACTTCGTCCCAGAGGTAACAGATTGTGAGAACTGGGGTAAAGTATTTGCAGCAGTATACGCGAAGTGCTTCGGCACGCCGTCTATGACTGTACTGCCCTCTGTGATCAAGCGTGTTCAGGATGAGCACGGTCCGGAGGTGGCGGTCGAGTTGGGAATGAGGCTTTTCTGCGTGTTTGACGTAGTTGCGGATCTCATCCTTGCTAGCGTCAAGGGAGATGCGGTTAACTTTCAAGTGTCGAATGGCGTGCGCCTCGTCGACTACATCAATAAACCTCAGCAGTTACCAAAAATTATTGCGGTGGCTTATAGGACCATTGGCCGCAATAGTTTGTGTGTTAAGCCTTTTGCGAAAACAACAGCGCAACTGCAAACTCAGACGGTTAAGTCTACTAAAGACGACCGTCCAGCTTTTCCAACAAAATTGGAAAACTAAAACAGGGGAAGCAGCAACAGAAACAGGGGTCTCGTCCCGCGTCACTGATACCAGCGACTACTGAACGTACATATGAATTGCGCGATCGCAGTAGAATTAGGTCTTCTGATAGATTTCAGGTCCCTGAATAACGTTCTCATCGTTCTTCACAGGAAACATCAGTCTCACAGTCCGGTGGATGTGAACGTGGCAGAGGTCGGGGTGCCCCACAAGGTCGTGAGCAGCCCTGCCCGGCTGATGGTAAAGGCAAGCAGGACGAATTTGCACGTCAACGACCTCCGTTTCAGAAAAAGAAAGTTGTTGCACTAACAGCGAGGTATGCCACAGATAGTGAGAACACCGCTTCGGAACCTGACATGGGCACAGCGCAGCGGAGGTTACAATAGTGCGGCAAGCACTGCGTCCATATCTGAAGGCGACAGCAACTGACACGTTTATTACTGTAGAAACTGCTGATACTAGAGTGGCTCCCCCTGACAGACTATATGACAGTCCTTTTGATTGAAGGTGACATTCAACGTACCATCAAAGGGATTTTTTGGGAAAATCTGATCTCTACATACGACATTTTGCTAGCAGAGGCGGACTGGCCCCCAGCTTTTGTTTTGGCCGCTCCCAGAGGGGAGGAGGTAATCCTCCCATCTTTCGAGCACACTGTACCGAAGGAGCAAGCTCAGAACTTTGCAGAAGAGTGAGCACAAGTGCTTGCTCCGGCGTTGTACCGTACTCTGGGTGGAATAAATAATCACCAAGCCATGAGATTCCATTCCGGTCTATGCCACAGCCACAACCCCAATATCCCATGCGCCGAAAAGCTAGATCTCATTTCGCAGAAATCCTTGAACAACTGTAATACCAAGGAGTAATTGAAACGTGTGTCACCCATGAATAATCCTCTTTTCACTGTAACCAAACCTGATTGGTCGTAACGCCTAGTTTTGGATTATCGACATTTGAACTCTCATTTTCGGACGTGCGCGATACAAAATACCCACAGTTCTGCCCTCGTTGATAGTCTCGTGAGAAAAAGGTGTAAGACCACACTTGACATCTCCAAATGGCTTTTATAGCCATAACCTGTCCTCTGTTAGTAGTCGATGGACAGCCTTCACTTCAGGCGGCAAACAAAAACAGTTTAAAAGATTAGCCATGGGCTACAAAAACAGTTCTGGTGTCTTTGCCGCGCGTGTAGTCTCTCTATTGGAGAGCATTGACCCTGATGCGTACTCGTATGTTGCTGATATCTGTCTCACAGACAACAAATTATGGCCGCATCTGTGTCGCGTTGACCGCGTCATTGTTATGTTTACGGACTTCGGGTACAAATTTAACTTTGCAAAATCACATATTGCAGAGTATACAGTGTTGTCTTTGGGCTATGTACTCAACAACGAAGGTCGAGGTTTAGCGCCTCACTTCCTGGAGAAATGCGCATGTTTGCGCGCTCCTACAACTCTCAAGAAACTACAATCTTTGCTGGGTTTTTTACATTTCGGGCTTACTTACATTCCCGATTATGCCCAGCTTATCAAGCCGCTATATGCCTTGGTACAACCAACTTTTTCCAAATCGAGCTTGCTGCCAGAACATTCAGCTATCCTGCAATCTTTGCAGGCTGATCTTCTTGCTTGTAAATACTTATTGACACATGATAACCACACAAACCTCGTTATCAGAATTGTGCCTGGCGCAATGGGTTTTACTTACTTGACATTTAATGAAGGGGACAAGGTCCCAATTGTTTACAAGTCGCACTTGTACACTTCGGCTGAAATGCACTTTTCCACTGTCGAAAAAGTTTTGACTGCAGTGCAGATGGCGATTCTAAAAGAGAGAGCGCTGTCGCAAGGGAAACGCATGTTGGTTGTCACACCGTATCCTGCCCTTGAGGCAGTGACGAAGGCCAGTGTACCGAATTCTAAAGCTTTGTATCTGCGTTGGATACAATGAGCCATATCTTTAGCGTCTCCGGATGTCACTTTCATCTTTGATGCCTCATTGCAAACTCCGGAGTATTTGCAGTATGAATTTGTTCATCCAGCTCCTCTGTCCTTGTGCCCGCTTGAGGATTACCATTGTATCATTTACACTGACGGTTCGGCGCGACGGGTTCTAGGCACGCTTATTCAGCAGCCTGCTCAATAGTGACTGGTACTTTTGTGAATAGAGAATTCAAGTCTGATGTCGTGCACATGCAGACATTGGGTGATTGTACCGCAGAGTTGGCTGAGCTACGTGCTCTGGTGCTTGCACTGGAGTTTGCTGATCCGTGAGTGACTCTTTTTACTGTGTTCAGGCTTTCAACGACAATTTATTCTTTTGGTCTCAAAATGACTATCGTGATTCCAAAGGTAGCACAATCAAACATAAAATGCTTTGGGTTCGAGTCGCAGAACTTAAACAACGTCTGCCGCTCGTGAATGTAATTCATACTCTTGACCACCAGCGCGTAGGTATACACGCTGTTGGCAACAGTTTAGCTGACGAAGCAGCGAAAACCGCAGTGGCAACATATCTGGTAGCAGCAGTTACAAGATCCAAAAGTAAGATTGATGATGACGTCTTGGCAGCTATTGCTGCGACAGTGAAGGGAGATGATTACCCTCGAGGTTTCCCTTCTAAATACTTATCATTTAAGTCCTGATGAAGTTCCCTATGCAAGAATTATCGACGTTGGTGACAGATTGATTCCCAACGCAGACCGCAGACTTGTTTTGATAACAGCCACTCACGAAGGTATAGCTTCTGCCTATGCTGGCGTTTCAGCGACTGTCACTATCTTACAACAACGTTACTGATGGCGCGGCTTGTATAAACAGACTGATTATGTCCTTACTTGTGACATTTGCCAGCAGATCAAACCTTCCACTGCTGCGCGTCCACCTCAAACACAGTTGTACATATCTAATAAACCACTTGGGTGTGTTTATTTGGATCACTGCTGTCCTTTCTCCTCTGATACTGCGTATAAGTACATCTTAGTTGCAGTGGCTTCGTGTACACGTTTTCTATGGGTCTGGCCACAAAGGAGTGCTGATGCTCGAACTGTCATCAGGGATTTGCGTGTCTCTGTGGGAATTTTTGCATGTGGTACCCTCCATTCGGACCAGGGTCCAGCTTTCGCCTCTAAGGCGTACAAGGATGCCATGAGATCTTTCGGGGTCCAAGTCAAATTTTTGCCTGCATACGGGCCTTAGGGCAATAGTGTTGTGGAACGAATGAGCCGTGACTTAAAGCAATCCTTGACAGCTAGGGTTTTAGGTACTGGCAGGAACTGGTTGGCCCATTTGTATAGCATTCAACGTGCACTTAATAATCTCCCTAGAAGGTCTCTGGGTGGGCAGACCCCATACGAAATTCTCTTTGGCATAAAAATGTTTGGTCCGCACCTTGATGGTCTAGACATGGCGGCGTCGGCCGCACCCTTTGACGTAGATGATCATGCTGCTGTGTTACAGAATGTACAAGAGACTCGAGACAGTCTTGCAAAGGAACACTTGCCCTCCACAACTGATGCTGCACTTCAGATTCCGGTAGTTGGCTGGCTACCTCGAGTTGGTGACCTGGTCCATGAGAAGGTGGAGAACAAGGAGGAGTTCGGCCCCTCTTATCGTGCACCAGTTCCAGTGCTTGGCGTGCAGGGTACAAGAACAGTCATTTTACCTCCACTTCCTGGTCGTAAGGATAACAAGTACATCTCCATTGACAATGTCAAACTACGAGTGGCCGATTCTTCTTAATATGACTCCAGCGGTCTCTTGTCCAGCAATGCTGAGAAATTCTGTTTTGGCTCCGGCAAATACCAACAGGCCTGACATTGCCATCGAGATGCATACAGTTACTAATCCTTTATTGACTCCACCAGCTGGTGGTCCCGTTGAAGATACAGAGTATGCCTATTCCACAGATGTGTCATTGCCTGGTGTGCAATCAAGTGCAGTTGACCAGTCACGTTTTTCATTTGACACTAACTCTACAACATCGAGTGCCACATCGAAAATTTCAATTTTTGCTGTTTGTTTTAAAAGACATTTTTTAATTCCCCCTTGGACTTACATTTGGCTGGTGCTCATCTCTATTTTTTTGTTCATATTCATTGGATTTGTGGTTGTCTTTTTTCATCTAGTGAATGGACATTATCTAACCAAAAGATCTGCAATTAGATTAATTGATGGAACTTTTGCACCCCACTCCTCACACATCATGAAGAGAGACCAGACTTTTGTTATTATTACTGCCTGGCCTGTGTTGGATGGGATTGTATGGGATGCTGTAAAATTTCAAATTCATGGCCCCACAGAGGTGATTAATGTCCCCAATGTACTTCGTGTTTCTATGGGGGATGTTGTGAAACAAAACATACGCTCTGATGATTGGGATGTCCAATCCGTCGAGGCTCTTTTTTCTGATTTGAAATATTATGCTGCTTTTGCTGCTGAAGATTTGTATTTAGACTCATCAAATTCTGAAGAGTTATTTTGCTACCAACATTATGGCAATCATTTCCTACATAAAGCAAATACATTTAGAAATGTTGTTAATTATACGCAATGGGAACATTGTCCAGCTCCCATTGAAGGCAGCTCCAAAGGTCTAGAGAAAAAATATACATATTTTACTGATTTCAGTGTATGTAAACCTGAAGGTTTTTATTTCAAAACGGCTGCTAAGTCAGCTTCCAAAGTTAGACTGACCCATACTAAATTACTGTATTCGAAATCCTTTATGGATGAATTAGCTATAGGCGGCTGTGAGCTGTGGAAATTTACCATTGATCTTAAATCTGTTTGGGGGTTCTAAAGCCTGACAGGTGCAAGGCACAGAAGCACTGCATCGTGCATGCCTTATCCTCAACCACCTGTTGTTTTTGAATTCTACTATTTTTCTGACCACCTGCTTTGGATTGGCTACTTGTAAAAAGATGAATGACCCTTCTATTCATGATCTGGGCGCTTATCCTACCTGGAATAATCACACACATCTGCCCCTTGATTTCTTGCAGTCATTCATTACTAATACATCCTTCAATATTTCCAACTTAGATCCCGAAGGAAGGATGATATGGCAGAAAAGTTCAGATTCCTGTCAATACCGTTTTCTGAGTCTGCTCCCCGGTTATACACAGGTTAGAATAGACCCCCGATTTGAATCTTCCCATTCTGTTACTACCTATTCTGTAGGAAAATTATGTCAAAACTGGCTTACACATTCCACCTTAGCATCAGTTAAACATCATTTATCCAAATTAAATGACAAAGTAGATTTGAATGATTTTGTTAAGGGCCCTGTGGGTGGCAGGTCCAAAAGATGGGTGTATATTGTTTACAACGAAGTTTGGAAATTATCTCAAATTGAAGCTGCTTCTAGATTAAGAGCTATCGATCAAGCAAATTTGGAAAAAGTCATTGCTGTCATTGATAATAGCATTAACACTATTTCTTCCAAAATTTACACATTACATAATATTGTTTCTTCTGTTGTGGATATTGTAAAAGATGACATGTCTGTTTTATACCATGGTCAAAATCAATTGTGTTCTATAATGCAATTTGCATGTACTTTACAAACATTGTAAGCTGGGAAAGATCCCTGGGACTACATGAACACATCATCTTTATTCCTGCTGTTTAATCTGACTGATAAACAACAGTTCATGTCCATGAAGGATGCGACATATTCATTATTGCATATTGAAAAGTTGGAACCTTTACCATTCTCTGTGGCCAAATCGAACTCAGCTGCGTGGCTTATCCATGGGTTAATCACACTACCTTTTCCTTTGTTTAAGTTCAGTTCATGTATGAAACACTATGCCTTAGGCAGATATGAACCACTAGGTACTGCTTTCCTACATGAAGTTTGGTCGCTTCTATTTACATAAAGGTGCATGAGAGAGGGTAAAGAGGATTATTTAAAAGGAGAGGATTGCACTTCCACACCTGATAACTCAGTAGTTTGTAGGAACATCCAATTGCATAACGCATGCAAAGCATATGCATTTAATCTGAGAGCATTCTGGAAACTCTATAGGTCGCTTCAAAGTGTTAAACTTTGCAAACGTGCGTACACATTTTTATCCTGAAACAACTGTCAGTAGTGCAAGCCGGGCTCACAGCATTTACGTACTGTGCTCACCTTTTTGCATTAAGGAACCATAAATGCAAGTTCGGACAATATGACCATGTGGATACAAAGCTTATCTCAACTGCAGACAATGCTCCTTCACAGATCCATAATATGTTACTGTCATTTAGCAGTTTGCGCTGCAGTGGGTTGGGCCTACTTGTCGAAAGGACAAAGGGCCTTATTATGAGTTTGGCGGTGTGGCAGCGGGCCGCTACACCAGCACCCCGCTGCCATATCGCCAAACCCATAATGTGACCGCCCACTGGACTCCGATTGGCCCACGGCAGTGCCGTACCAAGGCTCATATGTGAGCCTTAGCAAGGCACCGCAATGCAAACTCCATTGCACGTTCGTGCAGGGCATGGACTGTCAACTCCACGCCCTGCGAGAACTGGGGGTGCATGCAGACATTGGGGCACACTATGTGCCCCCTTGAATGCATACCCTTGCGCAGAGGCAAGGGTACTAGTTTCCTCATTACCACACTTTTCATGGCGGTCGCACAGCCATTAAAACTGTGGTGGTGAGGAAACTAGTCATATGCTTGGCGGTGCCGCAGCGGCACTGCCAACATGTCACCAGCATCACACCGCTACAGGACCACCAAGCAACACAGATTCCTGTGGGTAGCAGTGGTTCTTTGGCGTTCCAAACGCCAAAATCAAAATATGGCAGGTGGACCAGTAATACGAATACGGCGGCCCAATGGACTGCTGTAGTCGTAATAAGGTCCAAAGTAAAGAGGAAAATGTGATGTCCTTTACACCAAACAGTATGTCCTGAGTGAGCATCTGACAATAGGAATTTCAAACACCCTGCTCTTTACCAAGGCTGACAAATGCATATATTAAACTAGGCGACAATCATTCCTTGTGTTTTTTGAATATCAGACAAGGGAATTCAGATGGATCCAGATAAGTTGAGGTAGTGGTTGATTCCTCTTCTCCAAAAACTGTTCAAGATATGCAGATATTCTTGGGAGTTGCCTAGTTTCATTCAGCACTGTATTGAAAAAGTTTCACAGCTAAGCAAGCCTATAACTGAGTTAACAATAAGGGGTGAACAATTGAGATGGAGGCAGGGGAGGGGAGGGGAGGCAATAACTAGAAAGGGCATTGTGGATCCTAGAGTCTGCTTTTTTATACACATCAATATTGAGATGCCCAGAATGTACTCAATCTTTCTTTGTAGAGACAAGTGCCTCCTCATTCACTATTGGTGATCTATTATTTCAGCAACATCCAGAGACTCAAGACTTTCATCCAGTAACCTACTTTTTTCATCCTTTGTCTGTGCCTGAAAGAAACAACACCATTTATGACCATCAACAGTTGACAGTCCAGGATGAATTTATGCACTTGGGCTTTCTTTAGAATATACTGCACATACCATGATAGCCTGAACGGATCACATGAATTTGAGTTTCTTAAAAGGCATGAAATGTGCTAATGCCAGACCTGCCCAGAGGTCTCTTTTTTCATAATTCTATTATAAAATAATTTACAGATCAGGCTTGAGACAACGAAAGGTTGATGCCTTAGCACATCAAGAAATTGAAGAACAGTCATCGAAAGATCCCCTGAGTATGCTAGGCCTGCAAACAGACTCGCCAATAAGGGTGAGAGTAGTTGCTTGAACAAATTAAATGAGAACAAGGAAAGTACAACAAGAGCAGACGCTATAGAAATATCTCAGATAGAAGAATCGTTACTGAACTGTTAATTTGTAAGAAAATGCTTTATGCTCCTTGGGAAGAGCTTCAGGACTAAGAATAGCAGACGGTGCCATGACATTCCTTGGGTAGGCCAGCCTCGAGTTAAAAACAAGACATGGTTTCAAGAAGGCCTGATTTAAGTAGGACAGTGGAAACCTATCAAAACACTATGCAATATGTGCACAGAACAAGGTATCTTCCAAACAAATAAAATGGAGTTATACAGCTGCTTCTACCATCCCAGAAGCCCTGATTGTGTATCTTTCTGGACTTTTGTAGTAGATTTTCCAAACTTTCAGGAACCTACTGTTCAATGGTTGATGGTGGTCTATCTGGTGAAACATGCACATGTATTTCCATTATCTAAGTTACCTATAGCTGGCGAATTGGCTAGACCCTTCTTAAATGAGTGAGTCATGCTTCATGGCTTACAAAAGGCTATTGTAACAGACAGGGTAACTCCTTTCATGTCTCCTTTCTGGAACTCTTTATTTAAATAGTTGGGTGCCATTTACTTCAAATTCACCAGTTATTAGCTTCAAATTGCAGACTGATAGACTTACTCAGACCATACAGCAGTATTTGTGGTGCTTTGCAGCAGAACATCAGGTCTCTTGAATTCCGTTGGCAGAGTTTGCATTAAACAACTGTTTGCAAAGATCCCTTTCGGTTTCTCCTTTCGAATGCATTTATGGTTTCCAAAGTCCAGTATGGCCCTCCAATTTTCTATCAGATAATGTTTCTTCAGTGCAGAATTTATAACATCCATGGGCTTGATTTACAAAGGTAAACCCACACTTATGTGGAAGTTTAATACTTGTTTTGTATTCACAAACTACGGGTCTGATACACAAAGATAGTTACACGATTGTGTAAGTTTACTACTGTTAGGTATTCACAAAGGTAAACTTAGACCAAAAGTCTAAGTTTGCGATTTCCGGTATTTACTAAAGGTATATAGAGTGGTATCTTTACGTCCGCACTCGGAGTGTACCCTTCACACCCAGACTGGAATCTCCAAACTCAGGCAGAGATTCCGCCCTGAGTGTGTACGTAAAGATACTACTCGTAAATGCCTTTTGTGAATACCGAAAGTCGTAAACTTAGACTTATGGTATGAGTTTACCTTTGTGAGTCGGGCCAACGTCAACAAACACACCCTACTGCTACTGTTGTGATTGGGCCCCTCAGTGTAAAGGTAAGTGTGTCACTGTAACATTTACTTCCTCTTTGATATGTATCTGATAATATCTCTGATGTTGTGCATGAAATTATGGGACAAGCGTTGTACCCTAATGAAATGAGAGAAGGCAACTCAGGAGCTGCCAGCGTGTACACTGATGTATACTATCCAGTATCCCAGATTTCATATTATAGGCATTCTCCTTGCAATAAAAACAAAAGGAGGGATAAAAGAAAGTCTTGTGCGATGGTTGCTTACGGTAATCAATATTGGTGTGACTAACTCAAATGTCTACCCCCCTTTCTCTCTATTTGGCCCCTAGTTATTAAATTCAGATACCCATTACGTGGATCACAGGCTACACCTCGCTCTGCTATGTGTGTCCTCCATTCTGTAAAGAGATGAACACTCAACAACGAATACAAGTGTGTCACAGGCTTCATAGTGTTAAATGTATTTAGGGCCCACCAGGCACATATTAAATTCATGCATAGCATCTTAATTAATTAAGGTTGGCATGTTTCACCGCCAGTGGAGAATGGTTGATTCTTTTAGGATTAGAAGCCACCATAAATGTGTGATGCCTCCCAAGTACCCTGTCTTGGGTCTTGTGAAAAAACACAATTACGTTCTAAGCTCATTCCATGATTAACTTTGTGCTTAATCACATCCAAAAACTCAAAACATGTACCTGCCCTCACTACGACACTTCGCACACCAGTGAGTGTTGAGGTTCTTAAAACTTCGTAGTGACTAGTTCAATCCCAATCGTTGTATGCCTTGTTTGAAAAGAGAGCGTTGTACCTAATTGTCAATGGAAAAGATTTGACCCCTTGATACAGCAGTCAGAGCAAATGTTAGCCTGGTAGCTTATCATGTTTGCTATGGATGAAAGGGATTTTGGTAAGTCTTCATTTGTGGTGGCTACATAGAAGAGCACATCTGGTTAATCTTATATCATTGGCATGCTCCTGGTCATAAAAAAATGAGTGGTGGAATATTGGCCCTGAAGTGTATGCATTGAGCAGACATTAAACTCCCAGTTGAAAATGCAACCCGTCACCTTTCTTTCTTATTTGTTGTATATGATTATTTTATACAGAGAGAGGAGGAGATTATAAAGTATGAAGTAAGGTCCCCCAATAACATTTTTGGCTGCTGTTGATTTACTACTCCTCCCGCCTCCCACAAGCTTGAGGAATTCAAAATTCTGGTGCTTCTGAAAATGTTTTTAGCATTCAAAGGAAGTGGAGCAGGATACGTGCTGATTTTTGACGGATGGCATTGCATTTTTAAATCCGGTGGTGAAGGGAAAACCTGGAAGCTCGCTCTCATAGTCAGCAGCGCTTATTCGACAAAGGTATGCAATGTTAGGGAGACCTGATCCTAGTTGGTCTATAATGCCTACTTGGTGTGCTTCTCTGTGGTGGTGAAGAGGGGGTCCTATAATGTTGTTAGGGTTCTGCCATGGCACATCACCTTGAACTACCACAATATGTTCCTTGTTCACAGTATAGAATTGATTTTGATTTTAAATATTGGTAGAGCATGCTGCATTTTAATATCTCATGTGCCAAAACCTAATCTATAGTTGTGTCGAGGTTATAGAATTAATAGCACAGCTACCAGAATTCCACAGGAATATGCAAGTGAAGTACTTAGCTATACAGAGTTGAATTTAAATAGTGAACTAATTTTTAAAATGTGAGGGATGTTGCTGCATTATGATGACCCAGTTGTCAGTAATGGTACAGAGGTCATAGCAAAAACCATAAATACATATGACTGGGCCTCAAAAGCGCATATATAAGCAGGGAGTGAACTAACTTGTAGCCTATTGATCTCTCATTACACACATAGAAAGTTGCATTGGATCAGCAAAAATAAACTTTCCTGCCACTCATGTCCAAGGTATTGTGTGGCAGAGAGTACATGCCCATCTATGGTTGAATCATATATAATACCGATACTTTGGAGTCAGCAGGAAGTTGGATCACATCTCCCAGGTTTGATGTCAAAGGAGCCATCAATGAATACATTATCACTGGAGTTCCTGGCCCATTCATAGTACCCTTATATGCTATGTTGTTAGTCTGTGCAATTCAATCATCTTATTTAAACTGAAACTGTCAATGATGTTTGAAAAGATCAATTTGCCTGATTTCCCATAAAGCAGATTATTTCCCATGTGATTGTAGTGTTTGTGCTCAATGATGAGTGTATTAAATCAGCTTTGTTGTTATTAGTTGACTCTTGAGATTCCTGATAGTGCTGTAGTTATGGAATCTGTGTTTTGATTTTTAGATTAATCTGTACTATATCCTGTAGATTGAAGGTACATTTTGGTCTATAGATGGCAATAGTTGTGTTGCAGTTGGTAAAGTTGTTTTTAGGCCATGTGCATCCATTGTGTAATGTAGTCTCTTTATTTGTGAAATGGCACAGCTTAAATGAGCCTCAGAGATGGTGTCCTGTTGCTGGTGGTAAGTCTCATAGTGCTGCCTTGGTCTTAGGTGTGTACAAGTCAATTTGTCAGATTGGTGGCATGTATAAATGCAAACCAGGGTTGTTGTTTCTTGGTGTTGTCTGTGTTTGAGATGTGCCAGGGTTTCCTCCTTATTTTGTGGATTTGTTTGGATAGTGGGTTGTACAACTACACTTGCTTTATTCTGTTTTTTTCTAAAAGAACTGATCTAGAGTGGTTTACAGCCTTCTTGCATGCTTGGTGTACTACATTTTTGGGTTATGCTCTTTCTTTTATTATGGTTTTCAGGTGGGGGTTGTTCCGCGGATTCGTCTTCGGACGCTCCTTCTCCGGAGGCAGGCTGCATCTTGGTATCGTCCTCCCCGGAGACTGGTCGTCGTGTGGTGTCCTTTTCACCAGCGTCGAAGGGCGGCGCCCCGCCCTTCTTGAGGCAGAGTTGTTCGACGGAGGAGTGGCAGGTCCCTCATTCTTCGGCTCCTTCTGACTTCCAGGCTTGGCCTCGGGGACGGCCGCCTTAGTTTGCAGCCGTCGCCCACGGAGGAGCCGCTTTGTCCACCGCGGGGCCCTGCGGGTGCGGCCTTCGCTCACGCGGGGTCCACGGCTGTGGGCATCCTACGCATGAGTGACCCGGTGGCTCACTTTCTGGTGGACCATCTGTTGGAGGTCCTCCACCAGGGCTCTGGTGGGAGGGAAATCTTGGGTCCCTTTGAAGGTTCGCTCCTTTCTGCCTTGACGGGGGCTTGGAGGCGTCCTGCCTCCGGTGACCCAGTGCCTCCACATCTTATGCATCGGCATCTTCCAACGCTGCGTGACTCGGCGTTCCTGTACCTTCACCCCTCAGCCGCCAGCCCACTTTTGCGGACTGCCTTTCCCTCCCTGTCGCCCCTGTTGGCTCCACCGTCCAGAGAGGCCCGCTGGCTGGACACTTGGGGATGCAACATTTTCGCTCTACCAGCGCGACCCTGCGGGCCCTTAACACCTTGTGTGTGCTGGCTCGAGCCTCCTCCTGTTTGTGGGACTCGGCTGAGTCTCTGGGGTCTGCGGCATCCCAGTAGTCTGCTCAGGTGGATTTGCAGCATCATGCCTTGGATGGCCGAGAACTTGCGGCGTTTATCCTCCGCTTCGCTTTGGACATCTCTGAGGTGCTGGGCCGGGCCATGGCATCCTCGGTCGCTCTCCGTCGCCATGCTTGGCTTCGGGCGGCAATTTCCCCGAAAATATTCAGGAGAGGCTCTTTGATCTCCCATTTGATGGCAGTCTGTTATTACATGCCTCGGACGACTCTGCCATCCAGAGGCTCTTGGCAGGGCTCCGTCCTCCTCCTCCTCTGTCCCCTCCTCAGTAACTTCTGAGTTGGGTTGCTTTTGGGCCTTTTTAGGCCGGCTGTTATGGTTGTGGAGTTTGTTTTTCTGGCCGCTTACGTCCTTCCTTGGGACTTTGGCATTGTTGGCTGCTGGACGGCCCTTTTGTGTGTGAGTTCTGCAGGAGTTGTTGCGCAGACTTGGCCCAGACATTGGGCCTTCTGATTTGCTTGGGCTGCTGTCAAGCCTGCAGGGGGTCGTCTTTTCCCCGTGGTTCTTTTGTTTCTTCCTCTGCTGCAGAAGTTCTTCCAAAGAGGGTTCCCATATCTTGGGACTTCACGTGCCCTATGTGGGGTTATGGTAGCTGTCATATGGATTGTGCTCTGGGAGGTTCTTGTCGCCTTCGGGTACCTGTTCTCCATGGTGTTTACGTAGCTTGCTTTGCTTCCTGAGATCGTGTGCGCGGCCACTCATGGTGGTGGACCGGGCCTCTCCTCCTCGCCCTGCTCCTGTTCTGCGGTCTGTGTTCTCTCTTGCCAGCCGTCGCCTACTCTGCCTTCCTGGGGCCTCGGGCTGTTCTTCTTGCTTCTGGCCTTGACTGCCGGCATTGTTCTGGCTAGCAGGCTGCTCTCCATCTTGAGTGGGCTCGCCTTCTTCTCCCTAGTTTCCTTGGGCTCTCTAGGCTTCTTCTTCTTCTTCTTCCGTCTTGGCATTCAGCAGAAGCTATGTTGCCTTGTTGGGGAGTGGGGTGCTTCGGCCTCTCAGCCCTTGCCCTTAGTTCCTCTGCTGTGAGTGTACGAGCCTCTTCAGCCTTCTTTCCCTCCTACATCCCCTTGGAGTCGGTGGGGTTCTGCTTGTGGGGGTTCCCTTGGCCTGGCAGGGGCGAGGTTCTACCTGGTCCATAGATCTAATCCCCCGTGGGGCCCTCTGTTCTTCATCGGCTGGTGGGGTCCTTTCGCAGACCCTCCTTCTCAGGGGGTATTGCTAGGGTATCTATTCTACATGAAGGAATCTGCGGCTAGTAGTCTCTATCAGATGTACGAGTTACTTACCTTCGGTAACGATGTATCTGGTAGAGACGATTCTAGCCGCAGATTTCTTCACGGCCTGCCCTTCCTCCCCTATTCTGCGAGGACCCTTGGGTTGGTCTTCGGGACTCGCCTCCCGGTGGGGGGCTGTGTCTCCTGTGAGTGCCTTCCTTGTTCTTGACGGGTGGCTCCGTCTGGGGGCGGTTCTTCTTCTTTCTTCTTTCCCTGCCCTTGGGGTCTGTGGTGTTGGCACCACTATGGTGGTGGTGTTAGTCACCATTTCTTTTTCTGCTCTTCGAACACTGTTTACATGCTCCCACAATTTTTTAGGTCTCGCTGAGTCAGTGCGCATGCGCTGCTCGGAGAGACATTTTGTAGGTGAGTTTTCAAAGTGCTGCTGGCTGGCCTAGCGCTTGCGTTTACGCGAGCGTGCACGCGTCCATCGCCAGCTTTCAGCCCCGCACCGCATCGCATACCACTCGCCAGCCTACTTTTGCCATTGCGCACGCACCCATAGCGCGGCTCGCGCGCTTGTTTTTATTTGCTTCGGGCACTACTTCGAAATGGCGCCCGACCACTCTGTCAAAGAGAATTTGTTTCTCGGTTTCATTTAGGTTCTGTAATTTTTGACACGCTCTGTCACCAGCTCCAACATTTAATGGTTATTTATTATGCAGCTATAAAAGTTATCTTTTAGAGAGTGGGCAGTGACTCGGTAACGTGATTCTTTGCATCACTATGCAAAGGGCACCACTGCATGATGGCGCCCATTCTCGCTATTTAGCAGTATTTTTTCGATTTCCATTCCATCGGTTAAAGAGAGCACCGCCTTTGGTGTTACCCTGGCGTCTTTTGGTGAACGGCTGCGTTCATCGTTAAAAGAGGGTCAAACTCAGGAAAGTGGACATTTCGTCACACACATGTGAGTTTTTATTCATGGAGAAAGTTAGTTTAGTCCTGACATACATTGCACGTGGTTTAATAACAATTTATCTGGCGTTTACTTGTAGGGGGACACAGTGTGTCACTTGATATTTACTTCTTCCCCTCCCCAACCACATATGGCATCTCGGGCGCACGGCCAATGCTTGTTCATTCTCTCAACCCCGCCCTCTTTAGTGGTGTTTCCCTCCCACTACTATTTCTTCCCCCTCACTTCTTCCCACAACCCTGGCTCTGGCAGTAGCAGGTTGTTCTTTGTTCCTGAGAAGGACGGGCAAAACACACATTCGCAGGATTTGAGAGTCACTGAAGCTATCGCAGCTTGTAAGGGAACAATCCACTGCCTGGGTCTAAAGGTGTGCTCATTTTTTTACATGCACAGCACTTTCACTGATCTTATAATAATGTTCACTCTGCACAGCGCTTTGCGCTGTGTGGACTTTAATGTTTACTCTGAGGAGCCGCAGCAGTACCGTTGAGAGTGACTTTACAACGTGACACCGCCGGCATATACGTTCTTGCCATATAAGTTCTTGCTGCAGGTCATATTTGGGGAATTGTATTTATATTTAAACTGCACAGGGCATGTGCTGTGCCTATTTGTCATGCACAGAGCAAGCACTGTGCTTATTTGAATGTTTACTCTGCACAGAGCAAGCGCTGTGCTTATTTGAATGTTTACTCTATTTTAAGGTTTACTCTGCACAGTGCTTGCGCTGTGCTTTGCTTTATTGTTTTTTCGGTGGAGCAACCGTAGTGCCGTTGAGAGTGGCTTTACGATGTGACGTCACCGGCATTAAAGCTTTTGCCACTGGCCCGTTCCTTCCTTGGATCAAGAAGTGCTGCTTGCGAAATGTCGGGTGAGGGATTGCAGGGTATGTTCCTGCTAGAACTTGACCTGTCACTTGATGATCTATTGACTATACATGGTCGCTTCAGAAAGTGATGCTTGTTGGTGATCTTCGGCAGGCCATTAATCCCCCGGGTTAGAGGAATGCTCCTGTCTGAGAATGAGTGGCACACGCTGTAATTACAAGTACATGTGCGTGTGCATTTAAATTTGACTTTGGGTGTTTATATATGTGTAAATAGTTTCACATATGCTCATACTTAGAACGTCAGTTTTACGCATGGAAAACAAACATGCAGACTCGTGCAAGGCCTCAAACAAACCATGCTTTGCAGTGAAAGGCAGATAAACAAGTAAATGTACTTGTAACGGTGCAGTGTCTGTTCCATGTTGTTTATTGGCACATTCAACAACTTTGGTGGTGGTGCCAGGACCAGTACAGCTGGGACATGAGCTTCAGATGGTCCACATCCAGCGAATCCACTGCTCTATTTTGGGCCCAAGAGGGTGCAGGAGCTAAATGCTGTGCATGTTCACGTTTCTCTCTGTTACATGAGTAGCTTGCTACTTTAATTGTTTTAAGGCATTCCCTAGCAACCTTTTTAATGTGGCAAGCAGGGATTAGGTGCTTAACCTATACTTCATCACAGCAGGGTGGAGGGGGGGTGATCTAATTAAACGCTGCTTTGCAGTGTTTTCTTCAACCATCTTTTAATATAGGGTGGAATAATGTTAATTACAGGTCTTATTAAAGGGGTCCTGGTTACACGTTTTAGTTCCGCTCAAATAATTCTCATTAAGATTCCGTGGTGTGTTACTTTGCCCCCAATTTGCAGCGTTTATAATGTAATTTTCTGGTGCTTGAAGTTTGGTTTTAACAATGGAAAAACAGGATTACACATCCAGAATACAAACAAAAACACACTGTGTGATGAAACACCCACACTATATGTTTCATTGGGTCTCTTCTAAAATGTAATAATGTGCACTGCATCTAAAATAGTGAGCTTTTATTGTCTTATGTTTGTAACAAAAAACAACTTATTATTAATCACATAGGCGAAACCTAATGCATTTACTTAATGCATTTACCTAATGCATTTACCAATGCATTTTTAATGGCACTATCACATTTCCTAGGATATGTCAAGACTCTTCCATATATGTAGTCCCTTTCATCTCTTAAGAAGTTGATCCTTTTTAGGTCGAGCCTAATTAATCCCTTTAGATTAATTGATATTGTAAGTGTCAAAAAAGTTAATTTATTGCTAGTTGTGCCTCAGTTTATTAAGTGAATGAATTTTGCTGAAATGTGGTCGGAAGGAAGGCCATGGGATGTTGATCACCCTCAATTGATCTGACACTTGTCTTTGCTGTCTCTGTTACTTCTATTACCTCTGTCTTTATATTCCCTTCCACAAAGTGTAGCTATGGGTTCTCTATTTTGCCAGCATGTATGTTCTTGACCTGACCAATCTCTTAGTGGCTAGTTGCTGGGGAAAGCAGAAGAGACCAGAAGTGATGAGGAAGAGTAGAGGGTCTAGGGTGTATACATATTCAGTTTCCCCTAAGGAGTCTACCAGTGATCTTGTTTGCTCTGCAGAGCCTTCTTGGTTGCTTAATGCAAATGGTTATAAACATATATTTGACCTTATTGTGCTTGAGATGCACTAGTTTGGGATGCTGTTCAGGATATGGCCAATATGTTGATGCTGGATGTGTGTGTGTGTGGGTATGTGATAAGTGGAGACATCAAACCGCTCATCCAAGGTACCTTGGGACCTCTCAAAGTACGCAGGGTAACAGAAATTTGAATAATTATTAAAAGATGATAAAGTAGCAGGAAAGGTGAAAACAATGAACAAGGCACTTGTCTTTTTGTCTGAGCGTAAAAAACCTTGTTTTTGTTGCAGCTCTCTCTCTCTTTTAGAACAGCAGGAAGAAGTTGCCAGTATTGCAAGGACAGAAAAACTAGAAGACCTAGTATGTGTTATTTCTTTTTTTAATAGGGTTGTTCATTTGTTCATTTGTACATAATGTCTACTTGGTTATATATAAGGTAAAAATAATGCTTAGATCACTTTATTATAACTTTTCGACATGCTGCACAGAAGCCACACTGCTCTACAACATAGCTTAAAGACATTGGCAAAGTCAATGGCTCTGGCTAAACACTTATAAGGCCCCAAAGGCGAGACCTATTGGCTATGCCAATGCATGTTAACTGGTGGATACGCGTTGTGGTGCTGAAAAGTTCTCCGAAGAAAACTGACGTGGGCGCACCGGGGCGGGTCTTTTGTGACCTCGCTGACATCACGTACGCGGACGACGCCTGGGCGGAGTCGCGTGGTGTCGCCCCGCCCCCCGGCACGCAGGGATGCTGTGGCAAAAAGTTTCCCGATCCAGTCTCACGCCTGGGGATAATTCTACGTGAAGGAATCTGCGGCTAGAATCGTCTCTACCAGATACATCGTTACCGTAAGTAACTCGTACTTTAATTCAGTATCCTAGTATTGTATTGTGTATTTTGATTACATAGTGTTGTTCACAACTAATAGCAAACACACAAAATTAGAAGATTTTAGACATCTTGCGGATAAATGACTCGTTGGCCCCCACACAAAGCTTTTTGGAACATACATATATAAGATTTACAAAACGTAGAAAAAAAGTGTTCCATTGCGTCACTTCTAAGGGTTTTTACAACAGTAACAAATAATATCAATATGGATAACATAGATTTTCGCTTAAACCTTGTGTTCTGCTTCAAGAAACTAAAAGAGGGATTATCTTTTACATTTATAATCTGAAAGAAACACGTTAGTTAGATTCCTCACCTTAGAATATCCCCAGGCGTCAGACTGGATCCGGAAGATTTTTCATCAGCAATACCCCTTGCGCGTCGCTAGGCGTCGTCTGCGGCTCCGCGTCCGTCGTCGGCGTCGTGCGCCGGGATGACGTCGTCGGAGTACTTAGACGCCGCCCTCGCGCGCTGACGTCAGTTCTTCTTTTTTCCGCGCCAGTAAGCGCAGATCCGGGAGAGCTACCCCTTTTAGTCTTTTTTGACTAAATCTTTTTGATCATTTTTGATCCTTGTCTGTCGACATCTGGTGCCGGTAGGATGCCTGGGTTCAAGGCTTGTGAAGATTGTCATCGACTGATGTCGGTGACCGATCACCACCGCCGGTGCCTCTACTGCTTAGGCCTCGACCACGACGCGGAGTCGTGCAACGACTGTCAGGCCCTGACTTCGAAGGCTAGGCGGGAGCGGTCCCGCAAGCTTCTGGAGCTTCGCCACTCGGCTCCGCGTCGTGCGCGATCCCGGTCCAGGAGGAGGTCCAAGGATCGCTCGCGGAGCCCTAGCCGACGCCACCATCGCTCGTCGGGCTCCAAGTCGTCGGGTAAGTCTAAACACTCTAAGAAGTCGAAGCGGCGACATCGCTCTTCGGACTCCCCTCGCCGGTCGCGCGACTCGGCCGAGGGTCCCAGTGGTTCCACCCCCGCGGCTCCGGCGGAGCCGCAGGTGCCGCGTCCGCCCCCATACCTTCCGGTCCCTGGGGCTGACGCGGCGCCGGCGGAGATCAGTGCCTTCCTCTCGGCCATGAGGAGCCTGGCCCCGCCGTCGACGCCCGCTGGCGCGCCTTCGGGCCCCGCGGACTCGACTGGGCGACCTCGCGTGCCGGCGGCTCCGGCCCCGGCGCCGTCGACGACTCCGGTCTCGACGCCGCAGGTCCCCGCGGGGCCCTTGCCTGGGCCCCAGTCGACGCCGGTTGACCTTGTCACTCCTCCACCGGCGCCGACGCCTGAACCACCGACGCCGTCACCGGCGCCGACGCCTGTGACGCCGACGCCCCGGTTTAGCCCTCATCCGGACCCGACGCCGGCACGGCGTCCGCCGACGCCGCATCCGACGCCGCTTGAGACCTACCATCTCTACAGTCCGGTTCCGATCATTCCTCCTGTTTATCAGGAATCGGAAGAAGGGGGCGACTGGGAGGGGTTCGAGGACCCTCTGGCTGTTCAGTCACAGCTTTCTCAGGACTGGGCAGATGAACTGGGGGAGGCCAGCGGACTGGACACCTCGCCAGACGCTGGATTCACTTCTCCTCCGACCGTGGCTTCGGAGGAGGGTGCAGCATTTTCTGTGGTGCTGCGCAAGGCGGCTGAGGCCCTTGGGCTCGAGTTGCCTGCCGTGGCTGTGAGGACCAACATCCTCACTGAGGTGCTTCAAACCTCAGCAAGCTCCACTGAGCCTCTGCTGCCGTTCAACGAGGCCCTCACTGACGTTCTGCAGGGCACCTGGTCCAAGCCCTCCACAGTTCCTCCTGTGGATAGGAACGTTGCCAGGCGCCACCGCCCTGCTCCGGGCGACCCCAGTTTCCTGTCCCAACACCCCACCCCCGAGAGTCTGGTTATCCAGGCCTCTACTTCCCAGTCCTCCTTCCCGACCGCTCCGCCGGACCGGGATTCCAAGAGACTCGAGCAGTTTGGCAAGAAACTGTTCTCGTCCCTTAGTTTGGGCCTGCGGTCCTTAAATACCGCCTGTCTCTTGGACCGTTATTCCCATTCCCTGTGGGATACGGTGGAAGACGTGCTGCCCCTGTGTCCGGAGGAGGTCCGGACGCGTCTTACCCAGGCTTTGGCCGATGGGAGGGATGCAGCACGGCACGCCATAAGATGTGGGCTTGACACCACGGACTCGCTAGGTCGGGCGATTTCCACCACGGTGGCGCTCCGCCGCCACGCCTGGATGCGGTCCACGTCATTTTCCGGGGATGTCCAGAACACCCTCATGGACATGCCCTTTGATGGCACTCGCCTGTTTGGTGAGAAGGCGGACAGTGCGCTGAACCGTTTTAAGGACTCCCGGGCTACGGCCAAGTCCTTGGGCCTCTCGGCTCTGCGGGCGCACACCTCCGCTTTTCGCCCCTTTCGTGGCCAAGGAAGGGGCGCCTCCTCACGTCCGCAAAGCCACCAGCCGCAGAACCAACCTGCGCGCGGTCGCGGACGTGGCTTCCGCCGTGGCGGAAATGGAGGACGACGTGGTCAGCCCACATCCACCCCGGCAGCATCCGCCTCAAAGCCTTCCTAGTCCGAGCTTTCAGGCCCATACCACGCCAGTGGGCGGCAGAGTTCGCCATCACCTGCTCCACTGGCGGTCCATAACATCGGACAGGTGGGTGCTGCAAATCGTCCGAAGGGGCTACTCCCTCCCCTTCGAGACGACCCCTCCAGCCATGCCACCACAGCACCACCGTATCTCGGGGGATCATTTGGATCTTCTCCGCGAGGAAGTTTCGGCTCTCTTGGCCAAGGGGGCCGTCGAGCGCGTTCCGAGTCCAGAAGTAGGTCGTGGTTGTTATTCCCACTACTTTCTGGTTCCCAAGAAGGGCAAGGGGGGCCTGCGCCCTATCTTGGACCTCCGGAACGTCAATGCCTTCCTCCGAAAGGAAAGGTTCAAGATGCTAACGTTGGCTCAGGTTTTAGCTGCCCTAGACCCTGGAGACTGGATGGTAGCGTTGGACTTGCAGGACGCATATTTCCATATCCCCGTCCTGCCGGCCCACCGGCGTTACCTGCGGTTCACGGTGGGCCAAGAGCACTTTCAGTTTACCGTGCTCCCCTTCGGCCTCACCAGTGCCCCTCGGGTGTTCACGAAAGTGATGGCGGTGGTCGCAGCTCATCTGCGCAGATCAGGGGTCCCAGTCTTCCCCTATCTCGACGACTGGTTGTTGAAGGCGGGCTCGCCCCAGGCAGTCGTCTCCCACCTCCAGACTACGGCGGATCTCCTGCATTTGCTGAGGTTTTCCATCAACGTGCCGAAGTCACACTTGAGTCCCTCTCAGAAGCTCCTCTTCATCGGAGCGGTTCTCGATTCGGCGCAGTTCCGGGTCCATCCTCCGGAACAGCGGGTCCGGGATATACAGGCCCTGATTCCCATCTTTCGGCCTCTATCCCGGGTTTCGGTCAGGCTAGTGTTGCGGCTTCTGGGGCTGATGGCCTCCTGCATCCTACTAGTGCATCACGCCAGGCGGCGCATGCGGGCTCTGCAGTGGGACCTGAAGTTTCAGTGGGCCCAGCATCACGGCAACCTGTCCGACCATGTCTTGATCTCGGAGGGTACTGCACAGCAGTTGCAGTGGTGGCTCACGGACCGCGAGTGGGTCAAGGGCAAGAGCCTCTCCCTTCCCCAACCGGAGCATGTCGTAGTGACGGATGCGTCCCTCCTGGGATGGGGTGGCCATATGGGAGAGGCGGAGATCAGAGGCCTCTGGTCTCCGGCGGAGTCTCGTCTCCACATCAACCTGTTGGAGTTGAGAGCGATCCGGCTTGCACTGAAAGCCTTCCTTCCCTCTGTCAGGGGAAGTGTCGTGCAGGTGTTCACGGACAACACCACCGCCATGTGGTACTGCAACAAACAGGGCGGGGTGGGGTCGTGGACCCTTTGTCAGGAGGCTCTGCGCCTCTGGACATGGCTGGAACACCAGGGCGTCACCCTGGTGGTTCAACATCTGGCGGGCTCTCTGAACGCCAGAGCAGACGAACTCAGCCGCCGGTGCATGATGGATCACGAATGGCGTCTGAACTCCGAAGTGGTGCAAGGCCTCTTTCAGCAGTGGGGAGAGCCTTGGTTAGATCTATTCGCCACCGAAGAGAACGCGCAATGTCAGCAGTTCTGCGCGTTGGAATTTCCAAGGCGGCACTCGCTCGGCGACGCTTTTCGTCACGAGTGGAGTTGCGGTCTGTTGTACGCCTTTCCGCCTATACCACTTCTGCCCAGAGTGCTGAAGAAGATCAGGCGCGACCGGGCCCAAGTCATCTTGGTGGCTCCGGATTGGGCACGAAGATACTGGTATCCCGAGCTACTCAGTCTGTTGACCGATCCCCCGATACGTCTGCCCCTTCGGGAGGATCTTCTGTCGCAGCAGCAGGGGACGGTCCTCCACCCGAACCTGTCCAGCCTCCACCTCCATGCGTGGAGATTGAGCGGCGGCAGTTGATGCCATTTGACTTGCCTCCTGAAGTCTGTGATATCATTCTGGCAGCCAGGCGTCCCTCCACAAAGTCGGTATACGCCTGCCGGTGGAACAAATTTGTGGCATGGTGCACAGCAAAGGCTGTGGATCCCCTTTCCGCCCCTCTTTCTGAGGTTCTCCTCTTCCTTCTTTCTCTGGCCCGGCAGGGCTCTGCCCTGGGCACCCTGAAAGGTTATCTTGCTGCCCTCTCCGCCTTCTTGCGGCTTCCTGATCAGCCTTCTCTTTTCAAGTCCCCTGTAGTGTCACGCTTTCTCAAAGGCATTACACACACGTTCCCTCCTGTCCCTTTTGTAATGCCTCAGTGGGACTTGAATCTGGTTTTGACATTCCTGATGTGCGCTCCCTTCGAGCCTCTTCACAATTGCCCTCTTCGTCTTCTAACTCTAAAGACTGCTTTTCTGGTAGCCATCACCTCGGCTAGACGGGTGAGTGAGCTCCAGGCTTTATCTTCAAAGCCTCCTTTTCTATCTGTTCATCCGGACAAGGTTGTCCTTCGGCCTCGTCCCTCCTTTCTTCCTAAAGTGGTGACTCCATTTCACCTTGGGCAGTCTGTCACCTTGCCCACCTTCTTTCCGCCTCCGCATCCTTCCAAAGAGGAAGAGAGGCTCCACCGTCTGGACCCAAAACGTGCGCTCTCCTTTTATCTGGACCGCACAAAACAGTTCCGGGTGGACGACCAGCTTTTTGTTGGGTACGTGGGCGCTAAGAAGGGGAAAGCTGTGCACAAACGAACCATCTCTCGGTGGGTCGTTTTGTGTATAAAAATCTGCTATTCCTTGGCTAAAAAGGACCCTCCTGTTGGGCTGCGCGCCCATTCTACTCGGGCCACGGCGGCTACTACTGCCTTGGGACGGGGAGTCCCTTTGCAGGACATCTGTCAGGCGGCGACGTGGGCTTCGCTACACACGTTTGCCAGGCATTATTGCCTTGACAGCCAAGTCCGGAGGGATGGCTTCTTTGGCCGTTCTGTCCTCCAGGACTTTCTGGTGTGATCTTGGTTCGCAGACCCACCACCGGGGATGGTATTGCTTGGGTATCTATTCTAAGGTGAGGAATCTAACTAACGTGTTTCTTTCAGATGAACAAGTTACTAACCTTCGGTAACGATGTATCTGTAAGAAACATTAGTTAGTTAGATTCCTCACCGACCCACCCATCCTCCCCGTTCTGCGAACTGACATCTAGGGTTAAGGTTGTCCTTTCAGGCCCCTAGATTTTATTTTTGGCACCAGTGTCGGTCTTTGCATGGCTCTGCGTTCCTGGCGCGGAAGGCTATGTACAAGAACTGACGTCAGCGCGCGAGGGCGGCGTCTAAGTACTCCGACGACGTCATCCCGGCGCACGACGCCGACGACGGACGCGGAGCCGCAGACGACGCCTAGCGACGCGCAAGGGGTATTGCTGACGAAAAATCTTCCGGATCCAGTCTGACGCCTGGGGATATTCTAAGGTGAGGAATCTAACTAACTAATGTTTCTTACAGATACATCGTTACCGAAGGTTAGTAACTTGTTCATTGAGCCATAGGGACTGTTTTTGGTGCAAACACAAGTCCCTATTAAGTGATATGCAGATTTTTGCATAACTCCTATTACTGAGGTTGCATATATTTCCTCATCCTTTTTTATGGATTCTGTAAACAAACACAGATTTTGTAATAGTGACTATGCACATCAATATACAATATGGACACACAAAATTTTTCAATTCAATAGAATCGATCCAGTACATTACATCTTTAACACCTTCAAGGTGTGTACTTCATTATTGCTCACGAGTAAATTTCTAACTGTTGCAATATGGCAACCTCTCTACATGGTACAATCGGCATTAAGATAGGACAAGCTTAGGAACATAGTCATGTATATTTACAGGTCTAGGTCTGCTGTCACCTTTCCATGAGGTTGTGAAAATCCACATAAATCCGAAGGAATTTTGAGGTAAAAAAAATAATTTTTACAGAGGCTAGGGGGTCATAGTCTAGCGTATTTCGGGAGAACATTGATTCACCACAGTTGCACTTTGAGTTCTAACTGGCCCAGTTTAAGCGGGATTAACCAGTTTGAGTGACCCATGTGGAACACAAATGCTGTAGGTATACATCACAATTTTGGTATTCAATCTAAATATCACCCATAAGCTGTTTATTTAAAACAAACTTCATTACGTTTCACTGGGATTTACAATATGAACAATCCAGTTAATTCAACTCTACCACGATGGAACTTCGCCAGCCAGTGGCTGGCTATTCAATCTCTATATAACTTGAAGAAATTGGATTATTATTTGACGTGTATACCTACCTGTCTCAAGGAATACTCACAACACTTGTCAGGGTGGACCTTCAAAGTCAATCAATTAACTTTAGTTCCACCCCCTGTTAGTAATGGCACAGAGCATAGAGGCTTAACGTAGGACAGTGTGTAAGGTATGTATGTAGTACCCAAACAGTAATACAATCAGTTTTGTTCAGTTAGCTTTATTCGGATTGTGTAACAACCATAAAAGCAAGTATACATACACAAACACTAAAATCCAATTACAAATTCATAAAAGCAGCAAATATACATATACAATCAATTAAATGCCAAAAAGTACAATCTCAGTTAATAAGTACATTAAAAAAAACATGCTTTTTCTCGCATGGATTGAGTTTAAAATAAATGCAGCATAAAAACAAATCTTGGGCTCTCTTAGTGTAAACAATAGACTCATAGCAGCATTAGTGGTTATAACATTAAATTTCTTGAACAAAGGGTTTATATAGACAATTCTATTGTTCAGATACAGATCACATAAAAGTAGAAAGTGCATGGTGCTCTGCTTAGTATGCTCGTCACATGGGCATGGGGTGACTGGTCACTGTTTCATTTCGGGAAACGCGACTAGATAATGAACAAGGCCTAGTCTCATCCTTGTTAATACAAAGCGGTGAGAGGGTCTTGTAACTAGGGATAGGTAGCTTTGAAAGACATTAAAATCTACATGCAAATGGTAAAGGTGATATGTGGTTTGTTTCCCCACAATTTTCATCCTGCACTCCTTCTTATGGGACAAAAAAGTGTTCTTAATCTCCTGTTTGGACAGGCTTATGACATCAATTGGATTTTCCAAGATCGTGAACTTAAATACATCTCTATTAACATTTGCTATATATTTTAGCCAAGGAATCTTAAACCAATTGTCCAATCGCAGACAGTCCTTGATAATTAATTGAGTAAATATTGTCTCCTCTTTAGACCAGATTGATCTCTTTTTAAAAAGAGTTTTCCTCTACTTGCAGTTCTTGACTGGAATGGTAACCCCATACCCCTGCACCATATAGTGCAATAGAGGCGCATCTAGCTTTATAGATATGTCATATCTTTAATACGGCGGTCCCCTAGTTTGGAGGCAAACCTAAAAACCCCATGCACACTTTTTGAAATCTTAACTCGGGCATTAGACATTTTGTGTGACCATTTACCGTCACCAGAGAAGGTTGGTCCCAGGTAACAGAAATTGTCAACAGATTCCACTCTTTCCCCGCCTATAAAAAAATATTTAATTTTCCTGGGTTTTATACCACAAACCATTGTATATGTTTTGGCCTTGCTTATCAACAACTTCCTCTTGTTGATAAAATCTGCGAACCCATTTAATAAACGCTGTAGGCCTACCAGTGTTCTAGATAAAAGCACAGCATCATCTGCGTAAAGCAGAACCGGTACATCCTGGCCCTCAGCTTGGGGGGCATCAGCCTGTATCAACTTAAAAACTGCGTCTACTTTGTTACTAAATAATGTAAAAAGCAATGGTGCTAAAACGCAGCCTTGGTGGATGCCACGTTTAACCTTAAAATTAGGAGCGCATTCGCCCCGTTGGCCATACCGGACTCTAGTCGATAATTTCTCATATGGCCTCGCAAGAAAGTAAATAATAGGCTCTGGGGCACCAAGGTTAAGTAGGACTGGCCAGAGTGTAGCATGGTCCACTAAATCGAAGGCGCTGCTAAGATCAGTAAAGCATAAAAAAAGGCTCACTTGTTTAGCACATGTATATTTTCCAATTAAAAGCTCTAAATTAATACACTGTTCTAACGTACCCAGCTCCCTTCTAAAACCATATTGAGCTTGTGATAAAATCCCATTATCCGCAACCCACTCTTCCAATCTTACTAGTAAAACCCTGCTCATCACCTTTATTGATGAATCTAATAGGGAAATTGGCCGGTAATTCTTGGCTTCCGATTTATTCCCCTTTTTATAAATGGAGATAATAACTGATTGGCCCTAAGTAATGGGAACTCCCTCTGTAACTGCAGCATAAAACACTCTAGTGAGTATCGGGCCCCATAGTTCTGGCACCGTTTTATAGACCTCTATGGGTACACCATCCAGGCCCAGCGCTTTCCCCCTTTGCTGCCGCTAATTCCTAGCTCAACCTCATCAAGGGTGATATTTAGGGGAATAATTGGCCAATTGCTGGGATTTATGAAATCCTTATTAACTTCATCGCATGGATAAAATTGCTAGAAAAATATAACACCCCTTCCTCACAACTAACATGACACAAATATTCAGGATACAATCACAATGCACAATAATAAAAATCCCAAGCAGAATTCGAAAAGTAGAGTAAAATGTTAAATAGAAATAGCCCCAAAAAGCACTAAGCGCCAATGATAGTAGATGGTCGTGGTAGACCAGGACCTAGGCGCAACTTAAGGTTTATCTCGATGGAGCGCAGATCAAGCAAACCAACGTGGTAGTCCTAGTAAAGCATTTTAACGTCTGACTTGGTCCTTTAAGTCCCAATCAACCACAGAAGTACACTTTAAAACACCCCCAGTCCACAGGGGAGGCATTTAGAGATTCACAGGGTGTCAGGCAGAGACCAGAAGCGGGGTCCGGTTATGTTATCTTATTTAGGCTTTTAAAGCGCACTATTACCCAAGGGTGTCCTGGCGCTGAGCTGTGTCCTGGCGGTTGAGACCGGTTGCCAAGGATCAGCTGGGTAGTTCCAGAAAAAAGCTTCTTGCACCTTGTTTTTTTCCCTGTTGCCACACATGAGGTCAGTTAACTGACCCATGGAGTCCACTTCTGTGTTCTGGGGAGAAAATAGAGCAGGTCCAGTATTTTAGGACTCACCACAGACAGGAGGTCCAGGCCTCTTCTGATCATCCGCATGTCCAGAAAGGGTTCTTTAGTGGGTGCCTGGTAATGGCACATATTTACCTACAGCAACCAGACTGTCGATACCCAAGAGTTGTCGCAAGTGTTGCATGTAAACCCATCCGACCTGTCAAGAAGGGCTTGATGCTCGAGCTGGTTTTGACACTGTAGTACAATGCACGAAGCCCCCACCCTGCAGATTCTATGGAATTCAGAGGAATCCTTTCTACCCATTCAGTCAACCTATTGTTTGCTCCTGGGAGGCATGTAACACCTAATTCTCACCTCTCAAGGCTAAACACTGTCTGGGAGAAGCTGGACAACCAATGCGGTTAACTTCCAGGAACTTCAGGCATTAATATTTATTGGAAGTCCGACTTCACCATCTAAGTGGATTTATAATAACTGTTAAAATTAGTTATTTAATTATTTTTCTAACTAGTCCCATTACTGTGACACAGTAATAGTATTTAATATTACTTCCTAGTTTTTTTCTATGAGACAACCATCCTTTGTACAGTGAAAATAGCTTTTGGGTGATAGTCACTGTAAGGAGATGTTAACATTACATTTCCACATGTCCAACTATTAAATACCACACACCATGCCATCTTAGCTACAAGGGGTACAAGTGTGACTTATTAATATTAGGAAGGTTTTTACCTGTCAAAACGGTTTCTTTCGACAGATCGCAGTGCATTTTTGGCACTCTTACTGTCAGTCTTCAGTGATAGGCCTGAAGCTATGTTTGCATTGTCCCTGTAGTGGATGGTATCATAGATGCTGCAATCTACCAGTGGCATTTACCATCCAGGCCCTCAGTACAATTTGTAACATATGCTAAGGACTTACAGCCATGTTAAATATACCAATTATGAGTATGCCTATTAAACCATGTTTAAGAGGTAAGGACAATCACTTTACTACTGGCTAGCAGGGGTGGTATGCACAGAGTTCCAACAAACAGTCCGCAACAAAAGTAAGGTACAGCAAAGGCAAAATATCCAGTGTGATCAAGCAGAAAAGGTAGATTTCCTACAACATTTAATACCGCTTTTTTTTTTATAGATTCCTGCTTCTTTCCTATTTATGCAGAACTAGTAAACATACCAGTTTTCAGTCATTTTAATCAGTACTATTTTTTGTTGGTCGATAAGGGTGTATGGTTATTGGTAGTGTTAGATTATTCGAATAAATGATAAGACAATTTTTATGGACTTGGCTGATATGAGCATAAATACTTTTGTATTTTTTTGTTTTGGTTTGTTTCGAGAGCTAGGCATATGATTTGCATTGGGGCACTAGAGAGATGAAAAACAAGCATAGGCAAAGCCATTTTTTTAAGCTATGTTGTGCAGCAGCGTGGTCGAAGCATGTGGTGCTTCACCCCGTTAAGTGGAAGTATTGTAAACCGGCTTAATAACCCGGTATTTGTAAAGCACAAGCTAAACACCCGTAAAGGTCTCAAGGCGATGGGGGCTGTCGGGAGATTAAGTGAGCTAATGCCTAGAGTCACATGATGCTGAGCTGAACTGTTTCCGGCACCAGACCTAGCCACCCTGGCTGCTGCGCCACACCTCTCCCTTCACATCACCTACATTTTCTTTCGGAGAACTTTGGAGCCTGTCACCTTGTGCCTTTTTTCCGAAGCTGTCATTTCAACTGTCTCTTCAATGTTTTTCAAAGAGAAATGCTGTTTTTTTCAATATAATTAGGGTTTCCAGTTTTACAGTTAAAACCGATTATAACTGATAAAACATCACCAAAGGGAATATCTGCTTTTCAGCAGAAACTGGAAAGCACCAGATTTTGTTGAACTTTTGCTACTATGCTGCCCACTTTTGTCAAGCTGTGTAAGTACAGCCCCCTATTCCTAAGCTTTTTGTTTGTGATACTCTTAGTGTGACGCACTCTGGCCATGGTAAGCCATTTAATATGCCCGTTTGACCATTTGCAAGGTCTCTGAACCCCCATGGCCTACTTCACTTCAGTTTTGGGTACCTGGCTCACCTCATGTAGCTTCAACCCACTGCATGTTGCTATGTGCTGCCCAGGAGGTTTGCAGCTGAACTAGGAGTACTGCATGCATCCAGTGCTAGCAGCACTTCAATTTCATGATGTTATCCTCCTTCACTGAGAGTGTTCTATCTTTTTTAAAGATCAGTTTTTAACATTTTGGCAACAAACACTCCTATACATATGGATGCATCCCAAATTAATGTCCTACCATAAAACACTGCACCCAACACTCTGGTCTTCGGCATGCCTATATAATCCACCTACCTCATACAGAAGGATCATTTGGCCATATCATAAACATCTTTAGGTCCCTTAACCAGGAGGGGTTTGTGCATGGGTTTTGTGTACACTGTGCAGTTTTTAGCACATAGATTGTCTTAGAAAAACTACAAGCTAGTCTATTAGCTGTAGATAGTACAGTTCAGAAACATTACGAGGCAGTCACTGTTATGTGCTTCCTAGTATTTCCTGCCTCACTGTGCAATTTCAACAAAAACCGGTATATAGACTCGTTCGGAGCCTGTGCACTTGGTAATGATGTAGCCCCAGCATCACTAATTTCATCTTTCATTCCTACATCCTCCATGTCAAAATGAAGCTTGGAACTTATGGTGGAGAAATAAGGCTTGACATGCACAAACATCACTTGTACAAACCGCTGTGCCGGATTACAAAAAGAAACATATATACTTGTGCTTTTTCTTTCCACAAGATATAACATGCACTTAAACAGTGGACTCTGTACAGAACACAAAGATAAAGTACTGTGTGCAATTCTCACACATGCCTACAAGACCACAGTCCCACACTGCTTCAGAATAAACAAAGGCCACACACTATTAAAAATTAATGACAAGATGACCTTGTGTTGGCTTTGAAATAAATACAAAATCCAGCAGACATAGCTCTAAAATGTAAATAAAACTTTATTCACTGTGTGAACTGTACAGCCAAACGAATCAAATCATACTGCAGGTTATAAAGTTTATTTACTACCTTAGTTGCTTCTTCATACAGCAGCACAGTTTGCTATCACTAAGGCCCCTCTGCCTATCAGTATGCATATTAACTCCTGAACAAGCTTCTTCTAGGCAGGGCAAGAGAAGTCCCAGACAAGACAGTGATCATACATTTATCAGCCCAGTCCTTTCTTTGTCTCTCGAGACATAAAGTAGGATAGAGTGATACTGGCTTACAATAATAGAGCACCAAGCACTCCACCATACAGAACTCGAGCTCGAGGTAGAACATCTTGATTCAGCTGCTCCTTGCCTTTTGTCTAAATAGCAGAACAGCATGGAAAGTGTGTAAAATGAACGCCATTAACCTTTTTTCTACTATAATCAAATCTTACTGAAGTGCCAACCTATGTGCATTCATGCAGACGCTTGGCATATGGTGGGACTGGGTTCCTGAAGGGAGGTGTTTCAGTGTGGAGAGGTTCAACAAACAGTGGTGAAATAATGAAAAGTTAATTGACATATTTAAAGAAGGGGATCCAAGGAAGGAAGTTTTGAGTAATAAAGAAGGTGAAAATAATTGACGATACAAATTAAGAGGGAAGGAAGGAGTAAACGCAAATTTATTTATATGCACTGAAAAAACCCATCCTGTAATATTTGTACACAGCAAAATAAAGAGTAAACGCTGAATGCTGAGTGTTGTGCTTTTTGATAACGTTGGATAACATTGAAAAAAAAAACAGGATTCATAGTAAATGGAAACAAAAGCATAATGCAATTTATTACCTTTTTTGTATTTAAGCAATTTCACTGAAATATTATTTCTTTAGGTGCTACGGCAGAGCTTTGAAACTGCAGTCTTCAGCAAATCTTTGGTGTGATCTTGGGATAAATTACTATTGCCAAGCAAAAAACTTAACTGATAAGAATTGCCCTGTCCGAGAGTTACTGGAAAAGTCTTTACAGGTTTGCATTGTTTTAATACCACCATTTAATGTAAATTATCCAGCGACTGTTTTGTATTACTGTACATGTTTTTTTTTTTGGGTGCTAACTACTGAATTCTGAAACTACAGGACCCCACCCTCCAAATATGCTTTTTCTTAAGTAATAAAGGTCCTTATCAATGATGCACCCCATATCTCAGGTTTGAAGGCCATACATCAGGGCAGCCCCTCATAGGTCTGGTTACTGCTTATTTCTTGTACGATCTTGGCATAATCCTCAGGTGCCAGCTTGGACCCGAAAAGATTTTACCATCAGTGTTCCTGTGGGCCGCTAGTTGTACAGAGCAACAGACTGGAGCCTAGTATAAGCACCACCCCTGTGTACTGAAGTCAGTTCCTTTCTTCCTATGCCTTCTGGTGCTGATCCAGAACTCCGATTGCAGTTTTGTCAGTCTCCCGACAATTCCTAAAACAGAAATCCAGGGTGCTAGGGAAGGATTTCCCCTAAGATTAAAGTTTTCAAACATTTTCTCAATTGTAGAAAACAGGTGTCAGTCACTGAGTCACAAGAGGCATGAATCTAGTGGTTGGGCTCAGGAAATTTGTGCGACAAGTGTACCATTGTGCACCTTAAGGCGATTTGGGACCAAGAAGCAAAGATGCACAATAGGGCACACAAATAGTCACAGGCCACATGTACGTCCCACTCCCGCTCAGAGTCGAGAGTGCAGACTCCTGCTTCCGAGGATGCTTCCAAGAGATCGAAACCTAGCAGTCTAAGCCCTCTGGTAAGCCATAAATGAAGTTCAAATGCAAACACAAGAAAGCGAATAGGGACAACATGAGCCACTGTCCATCCAAATAGAAGGTGTGAGGGATCACTATGTGAGTCCGTCTCTTGCCAGATCTCCAGTAATTTCCCGGGCCATCAACAACACCACAGCAAATTGAATGCCTTCAAGTGAGCTCAGCTGGTAATCTTTAGGCTTCCTCTGGTGCATCTTCGAGCCACAAGGATCCCCAGGGTTCTGCAGTTGGGTTAAAACTGGTGGAGCCATCCTTGGCTCTGTCTGACTCCTTTGGACTCGTTACAGTCACTATACTGCCTCCGGTACAGGCTTCCACCCTGCTCCCTGACATTCATTGATCCCCCACCTATGTTGACACCATTGCTCCCTTTTATTGAGGCCCTCACTAACACTTTGATTTACACTTGGTTAAAGCCTGTCTTGTGCCCACCAGTGAATAGGCAGATGACCCGACGGCACAGACCAACACCTGGCGAATCTGATTTGTTCACTAATGATTTTCTCACTCAACATCCTACTTCAGCGAGTCTGGCTTCAGCCAACATGGTGAACCCAAGTTCATTGCCCACAACACCTCAGATTTAGGAGCCTAAGAAGATTGAGGCACTTGTAAAGTGTTCAGTTTGGCTAGACTACCATTGAGATTAGTCAACACAGTCCGATTATTGGGCCAATATATGCATGCCATTTGGGATCAACCCAACAAGATCTTGCTGACAGTTACAGAACATCTTATGACCTTAATATTTCAAACCATTCTGGATGGTCAAGTGCAGCCAAATACGTGATTCGTGCTTGTCTTATTACTACTGATTTTCTGGGAAGGGCAGTTGGCAACAGTGTGGTGCTTCACTGTCATGCGTGGATATGCTCCACAGGATTGTCGGAAGACATACATTCCTCTCTCCTGGATATGCCGTTCAATGTTTGATACTTGTTTGTCGAAAACATGATTCTGCATTGGAATATTTCAAAGAAGGTAGAGCCATGGTACGCTCCCTAGGCCTTTTGATCCCTGATGAACAGTTTCTTTAGTTCTTCAACTTAGCAAATTCCAAATCAACCTCTGATCTAAAGGACTGGCGTATGGGCAGCATCAGCCTTCCCAACTGCTGCTGTAATCGCCTCTGCCCTTTCGGGGATGGGGATGTGGGTCTGGTAGGCAACATGCAGGCCTACGATGGAAACATTTCTCACAGTACCCTTCTCAAAACTGACCAAGCCACTTTAGCCTGCAATTTCTGACGAACTCCCACCCTGTGGGAGGCCTGATTAAGCATTTTCTCCATGGGTGGCAATCGATCAAGTATTTCAAATTGTTCAGCATGGCTATGATGTAGAAAGCTGGCTCTGTATATACTATACCAAAGTGAGGTATAATGTGCACAGAGTCCAGTGGAACCCCAAAGGTAGGCAGAGGTAAAGTTAGATAGCAACTCAATCTCTATTTGTGACCCTCAGGCTAGGTCCACTCTCTCCCCGCAGCTCCGCCGCTGTGCCGTCTCTTACCTCTAGACCCCGACCTTATCCTTGGGAGGTTCGAGGTTGCGGCACGCTCCTGCGCCTGGTGCCCGCTCCAACTGGGGCCAGACTGCCTGCAACCACCGTAACCTTTCTCAGCCTTTTTTTCTCTTAATTTTTCCCTGTTGTGCCACTGCTATTGCCACTGTTATTGTGCCCATCTGTGTCTTGCTCTAATTTGCACCACTGTTTTTATTTTCTCGTGCCTGCCTGTTCCTTTCGCATCTGCGGCCCCTCCCCCCCAGAAATCCCCCCCGAAATTCCCCCGCCTCCCAGCCTCTCCTCCCTCCCACCTCCCCTACTTAATAGCGGCCACTGTCCGGTCGTGTCTCCCGTGTGCCGAAGGTGCTCCAAAGGCAAGCCCTTCTGTGCATTTCCGCGACCCCACCGCGGCCAGCACCAGGAACCCTGGACCTCCTACTACCCATCGCTACAACACCACCACCCTCCTCACACTCAACCCTGGAAGACTTGGAGAATTCCAGCCCGCATTCTCACGCCACCCCGGCCGCCAACACCGCCAGCACCGGCGACACCCTAAAATGCATCCTCCTCAACATACGCTCCGTACACAAACACGCCATGGAAATCGGGAACCTACTCGACTCTTCACAGAGACCTGGACCAACGCATCCTCTGCCCCCGACATCAGCACAGCCAACCCAGACTGATACAAGATCCAGAGGAAAGACCACCCCAACCACCCAGGAGGGGACCTCGCCATTCGCCACAAGACCACCCTCCGCTTCACCACCTCCAGCGAAACCTTCCCCTCTGCCGAACACCTGCACTTCCAGATCCAGTCCACCCCCAAAGCCACACTCCGAAAAACCCTAGTCTACAGACCCCCTGGTCCCCGAACTCCCTCCGCCTCCACCATCACTGACTTCATCGCACCTCATGCCATCGCTTCAACAAACTACATACTTATTGGAGACCTGAACTTCCACCTCGACAAACCCAGCGACCCCAACTCCAGTATCCTTTGTGACATCCTCGCCAGCATCGGACTTCAGTAACTCTTCAACACACCAACCCACAGAGCAGGACACACCCTCGACTCCATCTTCACTGCAGGAAACAGCGTCCAATTCTGCCACACAACGCAGTTGCCATGGACCTACCACCACTGCGTACACTTTGCCATCAACAAACCCAAGGCACCCAAACTAGCTCCACGCCCACCACGAAGGACTGGAGCACGGTTACTGACGAGCAACTTAACTCCACCCTCACCCGAGACAACCACACCTGGGCACCCGACGCAAACGATGCAGCCAGAGTCCCCAACACCTGAAACTCCCCGCTACGCAACCCCGACGGACAACGCCCCAGGAAAGCCGCCTGGTTCACCACAATTCTCCAAGAAGCCAGGTGCACCTGCAGACGCCTGGAGAAGAAGTGGAGAAACACCAAGACAACCGAAAACCACACCACCTACAAGGACGCCATGACGGACTACCACAACCAGATCAGAGCCACCAAGAGGAACTTCATCCACAACAAAATCCTGGTCCACTTCACTAACTCCATGGAACTTTTCAGTGTCATTCAAGAATTCAACAACCCACGCAACAAAGCCACAGACATCACCCCATCCAAAGACCTCTGCGACAAGCTTGGAACCTATTTCCACCTCAAGATCAAAAACCTCTACGACAACTTCATCGGCCATCCACCAGGCGCCACAGACGGCCCCCCAGAAACACCAGCCAGCCCACCATCTCCAGCTGTACACCAATCACGGCTGAAGACACCGCCTCGACCATGAAATGCATCCACTCGGAGGTCCCCACTGACCCCTGCCCCCTCACATCCACCACAGAGCCGCGGCCGCCATCGCACCCGAACTACAACGCACCATCAACACCACCTTCAAAACGGGCACCTACCCAGACGACTGGAAGCACGCAGAAGTCAGACCCCTGCTCAAGAAGCCCACAGCTGACCCCACCGACCTCAAGAACTATCGGCCCATCTCGCTCCTCTCCTTCGCAGCCAAAGTTGCAGAGAAAACAGTCAACAGGAAACTGACACGATTCATTGAAGAGAATGTCGTCCTCGACCCGTCCCAATACGGATTCCGAAGCAACCACAGCACAGAGACTGCTCTACTCGCCGCCACAGACGACATCCGCACCCTCCTGGACCAACGACACTCCGCAGCCCTCGTCCTACTCGACCTATCAGCGGCCTTCGACACCGTCTCCCACCGCCCTCTAGTCGCCAAACTACATGACGCAGGCATACAAGGAACAGCCCTGGACTGGATCCGATCATTCCTCACCGGAAGAAGCCAAAGGATCAGACTCCCACCCTTCCTCTCAGACCCCACGAAAATCACCTGCGGAGTCCCACAGGGTTTATCACTGAGCCCCACCCTCTTCAACATCTATATGGCCCCCCTCGCAGCCATCGTCCGAGAACACGGCCTCAACGTCGTATCCTACGCCGACGACACTCAGCTCATCCTCTCCCTCACCAAAGACCCCACCACTGCCAAACTCAACTTCCAGAAAGAAGTGCAAGACATCGCAGTCTGGATGACAAACAGCTGCCCGAAGCTCAACGCAGAGAAGACAGAAGTCCCTGTCCTCTGTACCACCCCTTCTGCGTGGGACAGCACCTGGTGCCCTACCACCCTCGGAAGCCCACCTACTCCCTCAGAGCACGCGAAGAACCTCGGCATCGTACTCCACTCATCACTCACCATGGATCGACAGGTCAACGCCGTCACCTCCAGCTGCTTCAACACCCTCCGCATCCTCCGCAAGACCTTCAAGTGGATTCCCCCTGAGTCAAGGAAGACAGTCACCCACGCACTCCTCACCAGCAGACACGGACTATGGAAACGCACTCTACGCCGGCTTCAACAAGTCCCTACTCCTCAAACTCCAGACAATACAGAACACTGCCGCCAGACTCGTCCTTGGCATCCCCCGACACGACAGGCAACACCTACGAAGTCTCCACTGGCTCCCGTGGAGAAAGGAGTCACTTTAAAAATACCCACTCAAGCCTACAAATGCCTACACAGAAACGGACCCAAATACCTCAACGACAGAATCAACCTCCACGTACCCAAAAGAAATCTCCAATCTTCCAACCTCGCACTGGCTGAAGCCCCGAGCATTCACAGAGCCAGAGCAGGCGGAAGATCCTACTCTCACATTGCAGCCATTGCAGCCAAGACCTGGAATGTGCTTCTGGCAGACATCAGACGCACCTTCTCCCTGAACACCTTCAGGAAAACCCTCAAGACCTGGCTCCTTGGCTAAACAGATCTGTGGACACCCCCCACCCCCCTTCAGCGCCTTGCTTACAATTCCCTGATTTATTTATTGATTGATCGTGTGGTCGAAAGGTTATTTGCTAGCCCTTTCAGAATTTCTGCATTTGCCTGACCAATTGGCCTTGTTAAAATTAACTTTCGTGATGAGCTTTATTAAATGTTTTATATACACATTCCTTCCTAAATCGTGGATGTCACTGTTGGACCTTAACTTGTTTTTTTTTTATTTTCCTGTGCTCGCACTTAGAGCCATTGCATAGTTGATCTTTGCATCTCCTGACTTTAAGACTCTCTTGCCAAAAGTCGTGACTCCCTTTTACATTAACCACATTTAATTGGGGTGACTTTTCACCCCAGAACCTTTTACATTGGACAGTTTATCACCCTACCTGGGTGGGCTGTCAATGGTAAAACATGAGATAATTTCATCCTAAGATCTCTTATGACTGTCTTGCCTGGCTGCGTCTATTGTCCTCCTGCATTTATGAGACTGTTCCCTGCAAAGCACTTCCCATCCTGGCTGAGGATTGTGGTGTAATAAGATGGGGTTGTAAACTAAGTATTGCTGCTGGTCAGCTGGGATGAGGAAGGCGCATCTGCTTCTTCAATTCAATTGGAGAGGTCCTTGAATGGATTTATCTTTAACAGCCTGAGTGAGACAGTGTGGATACTTCGATGGGAACCCTGCTTTTTAGACTCAGGCTGTGGCCTATTCTCCTGGTTAACATTCTGCTGGCTTCTGCCATCTGGGCACATCCACTTTGAGGTTTGATAACCCAATACCTTTCTCCTGCAGTTGTGGAACTGCTACATGGTTCTGCGGTTTGGGACCCCTAACTGCTGAAGTCGTGCTGCCTAGCAATGATTTATTAATAACTGTACTGTGAGAAATTATTTAGCATCTGCCTGGGGCCCAGCAATGGAAAGGTGGGAAATGAATTCAAGGAGACTGGTTTGTTATGTCATTTCCCCAGCAAAAGTATAATTATTGTATTCATTAATATTCCTTTTGTACATGCTGCCTTACTAGTGTGGACCCTGATGCATTCTTTTGTTTTCCTAAAACCATACTTGAAAAAGAAATGTGACTGTCACAAACGTTGCTGAAATTTAAAACAATGCAGGTGGAATATTCTGCAAATAACTAGAAGGGCAAATTAAAGTTGTGTTGCTTAGAATAAGCTGCTAGGTTTAGTGGTTACATGGAGGACTAATTCTTTGTAAGTTAGCTTAATGCAATAGCCTGTTAATCAGTCTCCTCCAATATTCCTTCCCCAAGGTAGACAAGGTGTTCAACATTGCTACCAGGACCTTAGCCAACTTGCTTCATCACATTGCCACTACTCTCTCATCATGCATCGGGGTGGCTGCCCGCTCAAAGGCACCCTACTACAAATTGTTAATAGTTGTGTACTAAATGGTTGCCAGTACCTCTCAAGCCCTTTGCTAACATCCTGCTACACAATACACCCTCCAGAAATCTATGATCCACCTACCAAAACTTGCTGTCTACAACCAAAGCACCTTGTGCAGCATTCCAGTTCCTACACCTTTACCTTTTAGACTTATGCCATTGGAACTTACTGGCCCCTCAGATCTCCGCCTGCCTCATCCTCGATGTATTCAAAACAATCATTGTACCAAAACTTTAATGAGAGACACTATGTTACCATTTGTAATGAAATTTGATTGTGCCCCTTTATTCTGCCCAAATGTTTAGTTTTTTGATCACCTGGTTTTTGGCATCTTTACTGTCGGTGAGCCTCACAACTGGTGACTTGGCTGGTTACACGTATATATGTGTCCACAGGTGTGAAGGCTGAGAGTGGGAGACTGCTGTCATGCACTGCTCAGTAACTGCGCACAGGTAGCCTGGTACAGGGAGGACTCTACAGGATTAGATTTTAACCTGGGTTAGGCCATATAATGTTAGGCTACAGTCATAGGTAAAGTCAGTATGATTTACTGTCTTGTCTGGAGTGACAATTTATTATGCGTATGGAGGAAAATATGCCTTAGAAAGCAGTTTCACTTCCCTTTGACCTACACAGTCCAGTGACTTATGTAAATGGGGTGGAAAATGTGTGCCAAGATCAAATCTGCAAGTTTCAAGAAGGTTTCTTTACATATTTATGGGTCATCCAGAATTGTTTTATTTTGCTGGCTAAACTGAAGATCAGAGCCCAGGCCTTTTGTCACCCTGCTGGGCCAAGCTAATTGCTTTACTCTCCACCAGCAGAGACAAAGTCCTCCCCACACAAAGGGTGCAACTAACAGTGCTTCACTCAGATCCTGAGAAGAAAGGGATGGGGAAAAAGATTCTGCATCCATTAATTAGCTGTCACACTGTACTTGAGATGGGCCAGCCCAGGCCCACTAAACAAAGGAAGGAGCCCCCTTCCCACAAAAAAGGCAAAGAAGGAAAGCCGCTCTGCCACATAAAATATAATGCGGTCCTATGTTGCTTTTATTCTAGTTCAGGGAGGACTGGGCTTGGCAGTTCAGGTTGTACTGTTCCCATTGGAGCAGGGTCAAGATTGATTTGCATATAGCTGTGTCCAAACTGAGGTAGTGTGGAGGGATTGGGATGTGACCCTGAGCGACTGCCAGTGAATGAGATTATTTCAAGCATTCCATCTATCAACTTGCTGTTGTTGCAGTTTACACCCTAAGTGCGACAGGTATACCCAGAGGTGGGTCCCCTACTCAATGTGCCACTGGAATCAAACTGTACTTTGCTGATGAGCCCTATCAGTGTAAAACCGGTCCTAGGTTGCTTGTGTTCTGATTCAGGGAGACCTGGTCTGACTGTTCAGCCTGGACTGTTCTCAGTGAAGCAGGGCAAAGACCGCTTTGTATATAGCTGGGTAAAGACTGATTTGTATATAGATGGATCCAAACTGAAGTAGCATGGTGGGTGAAAAAACAATGGACTGGGATGCTGCCCTGTTTGGTTGCCAGTGGCTGAGATTAATTCAAGCTATTCATCCATCTCATTGTTGTGTTTGTCATGAGGGCAGGTACTGTTTTTGGGTCATGACACTTTAAGGGTCCAATGTAATGTTGCCAAAAGTATCTCCACCAGCCTTATGTATATTTTAAATGACTGTGTAGTATTAAGCAGGGGTGTCTTGTAACTTTAAAAACCGATGGGGTGCGGTGCCGAAAAATTCGACTCAGATGCTGCTGGCTTGTGCCTCACCCGGACAGCGAGCCAGAAAGGTAATGAAGGTGGTTAATTTCATGCATGCCAATCCTGGAGCTAGCATGAGAGCGACTCCAGGATTGGTTGGAGCAGCTAATCCAGCACACATTTTGCATCTGGGGGCCTGTGCCTGCAATCCCCCGGCTGTTTTACAGTGCTGGGATTGCTGGCTCTGAAGTGCAAATGTCGGATATGCCCGCTGTAGACAGCCGGCCAGTCTGACATGGACACTCAGCACCTGCAGATTTCATCCTGCAATCTGCAGCACCCTGCCCCGCCCCTCTATCACAATTGTGCTAGAGCGGCCGGTGGCACACAGAATAATAAAATGGTAATGGCCATTTTACTACTCTGTTTACCTGCTATGCATCAGGCGGGGTGACGCTTCTCTGCCTTAATGGAGGAGCAACCACTGGTATTAAGTAGTGTGTGTGAAATAAATTTACATTTCCTTTTCTAAAGAGAAGCACAGACTAGAAAGTCATTTATTGGGTATTATTATTGCGTGTCAGTCAATGGTGATTATTAGCCAACACCACCTCCCTTGAATAGGCCTTAGACTGCTCTCCTCCACTACCCTGAGAGGGTCAAGCGCTACAGTGGGGTGTTTGGTTACCAGTGTAGGAGAGAATTTGGACCCATTACTTGTGCAGGCCACACAACTAATGAAACTTTTCCTATCACTATTCTAAATATGATTGTATTGTTTTTGTTTTGTCTCTGTTGGTGTTCGCTGACTTTTCTCATGAAACAGCCTTGTTAGTAAGGACCTCAATCTGATTTACGCATTCCATCATGTGTACTTTGTCTGTGCCCAGGGGCCAGGACCCCTGCTCCAAATGGTAACAAACCCCTTCAGTATTCCCCTCAACAATTACATTCTGGCTCCATGCTCATTTATCAGAATGCACACATAGCTTTTACCCAATGAAATGTACTTTCTGTAACTATAGGTTCACACTAAACCTTGCCGCTGATTCGAGCTTGTCTTTTTTAGTCTTAACTGCCACTCCCCAGTGAAACACAGCTATAATATTTTTTACTTCGTTCCCGATAATATACCTGATGCCTTATTTCTAACGGAAACATAACTGAATAATTTTTTTGACACCAGACATAGCACAACATAACATAGCACAAGCCCTTCCCGAATGGAACAGGTTGGACTTGGCCCTTTTTGCAGGGTCATCCCTGAAATTTTTGCCTTCCTCCTATATTTTTTCTGACCTGTTGTTGGCTGTTTTATGACTCTGGGCACTTTACCACTGCTGATCAGTGCTAAAGTGCATATGCTCTCCCTATGGTAAATTAATGTATTGATTTGTGATTATATGATTGACTGATTTGGTTTACTTGTCAGACCCTAGTATAGTGCACAGGGCTTGTAAATCCAAATGCTGCTGGTGGGCTTGCAGCACTGGTTGTGCCACCCACAGAAGCAGCCTTGTAAAATGTGTCTAAGGTCTGCCATTGCAGAGCCTGTGTGCAGTCCGGTACTGTCATGCTGACTGGGCAAGTGCACCCACTTGCCAGTCCCTAAACCTTCCCTTTTTTTAATATCAGACACCCCTATGTTAGGCCCAAGGGCAGGGTGCATTGTAAGTATAAGGTAGAACATGCCCTGGTGTGTGTGACATGTCCTAATAGTGAATTACAGCCATTTTCGTTTTTCACTATTGCAAGGCTACCTGTTCTCCATAGCCCAGAATGGGCTGTTAGATTATTCCATGTTTATAATCTTAACTGACTCAGAGAACATGGTAGAAATTCGAGTTTAGTATGCCTGAACTCAGAATGATAAAATACACCTTTTAGTGAAGGTGGGTTTAACATTCTGTGTTTGAAAATACCACTTTTAGAAAGTAGGTATTTTCTTGCCTAACCTTTCAAGCCTGCCTCTGCTAGGTTGTGTATTCCTTGTCTGGAGTTTGAGTGACAGGGCTGGGGAATTCCAGGAGACAGGGTGAGTCCGTCCAGTGGTTAATAGATCTGCATCTAGATGGGAGGGAGGAGTTGCACCTGGGACCTGAATAGGACTGTGCCTGCCCCCCACAGTGCTGGCTCCACCCCCTGTGGTGCGTCTGATGTTTCTGCCCTGCACTGTGAAAGGAAAGATGGAGTCATGTCAACAGAGTGCTCCAGAACTGGTTTAGACTGGGCAAAGGCCCCTCAGAGGACAAAGGATTTTGGGGTATAAGTAGTGGGACCCTGATCCCAAGAATTTAGATCACTTTTGGAACAAGAAGAAACCTTTACTGAGGAGCGGAACCTGAAGAAACTGAGGAGAGACTATCCCTAAGCTGAAGTGCTGCTTGGGGGATTGGCCTGCAGTGGTTTGCCTGACTGCCAAAGGAAGGAGAAGAGACTTTGAGTGCTTATTTTAACTTGTAAGGCTCTCCAAGGGCTTGGAACAGAGCTTGCCTCCTGCTGAAGTTGCAGGGACAACAGACTTCAACCACCAGCTCCCCAGAGTTCTTTGGAAGTGCCTGCTGCTGTTTTGGCCCTTCTGAGGGACTGCGTGTCGCAAGGAGCTGGAAGCGTGACTCATCGAAGCCGAAGCGTGTCGCCGTCGCTGCTGCTGCCGTCCCACTTCTGAACAAGGGTGTCGCCGCTGGATTTGTCGCACTGCACAGCATCGAGAGAAGAGTCTCGCAACAAGGAAGAAGCGTGTCGTTGTCGCACTTCTAAACAAGGGTGTCGCCTCTGGAACTTTCGCATTGCACCGCATCGGAGAAAGCGCCTCGCATCCCCGAGAAGTGCGCCGCCATCTGAGCTGCTGCCGTCGCATTTCTGAACAAGGATGTTGCCGCTGTAGTTGTCGCATCGTGCGGAAGCTTCACGTATCTTGGGAGAAGAGTGTCGCAGTTGGAGCTGTTGCCGTTGCACTTCTGAACAAGGGTGTCGGCACTGCAGTCCACGCATCGAACCGAGAACTTCTCGCATCCCCGGAGAAGCGTGCCGCATCTGGAAAATCTTCACTTCTTTATTTCTTTGCACCAGAACTTTGCCGCATTTCCATTGCTGCGACATTGCTTGTCGTGGAAGCGCAACGCATCGTAAGGTACATTGACGCAAAGTGTCGCATCTTAAGAACTGAACTGAACTAAGCTAAAAACTACCATCATAAAGTAATAGTATTGTGTATTTTTGTCGTTTATGGTCTTGTGGTAAATCTATATAAAGTATCCTTACTCTTGATATAAAACCTGTGTGGTGTCCATTTGTAGTGTTGTCACTGGATTACTGTATGTGGTCACAAATGCTTTACACACTGCCTCTGAGACAATCCTGTCTGCTCGTGCCAAGCTACCAAGGGGGTTAGCAGGGATTATTTTAGGAGTGTACCCCCTTACCCTGTCTAGAGGCAAGGATCCCTATTTGTCACAAGTACCTACCTGTGCCAACTAGAGATCCCCAAATCTAACAGAACTGTTTTGTCAAATGTAAACTGATGGATGTCCTAATAACCAGATTTATAAAGTTCATGGGTATGCCCAAAGGCGTATCCTTGCGCTAGAGACAGAGAGCCCAAAAGCCTACCACCAACAGTCCTGCCTACTAACAGAATACGAGAACAGCAGACATTCTACTTCCTTCCTACCCAACATGACCTTGTTCCGGAGTGGATTGGCATCCATTACCTGGTCTTGGTATTTAGGAGGAGCTGGATCCAGAGGAGACCCCACTTAACTTACCCCAGGAGAGTCCTAAGTTTGTAAGGGATGTTGGCATTGCTATTGTTTTTAAAACAATCTACATCTGTGAGAAGGTGCCCTCTTTCTGCATGGTTGCCCCCATTTATTCCTGCATGGCTGATGTGCGTTGACTGAGTGTGCCCTGGGCTCCTGCTAATCGGGTACCCAGGGCCTGTGTTCTTTCCCTAAAACTGCATTGAAGCCTGTACCCAATTGGCACCTCCGGCCACAGGCCAGCCCCTGGTAAATGGTACCACAGGTACCCAGGGCACTGTGACCAGAGAAGACCTCCAAGGGCTGCAGCACTTATTGTGCCACCCTTAGAGATCCTGTACCCTGACACTCACACACTGCCTTTGAAGGCTGCGTGTCTTGGTGCAGAACAAAGTGAAGAGTTGACATGGCACACATCCCTGTGTGAAATGCCTATTACCCACTATCCTGGCATAGATCAGTCACCACTTTATCTGGGTGCACTATACCAGTGGTGAGGGTATAGGTGCATGAGCCCTGTACCCCTACAGTGTATAAGTCCATTCTTAGACATTGTAAGTGTAGTGCTGCCTTTAAGAGTGTATGGTGCTGGGAGTTTGTCATTACGAACTCCACAGCACCATAGTGGCTACACTGAAAACTGAGAAGGTTGGTATCAAACTTCTCAGCACATTAAACCCACACTGATGCCAGTGTGGGATTTAATGAAAAATGCACACAGCGTGCATCTTAGAGATGCCCCCTGAAAATAAACCTACCACTAGTGTCCAGGCTGAGTGGCTGCTTTCAGCTGCCACCACCAGACATGTTTCTGGATCCCTGGGTCGAGAGCCTGCTGTTCTCTGGCGCCTGAAACAATGCACATACTGAGACAAGGTGCCAAGTCTCCTCCCCCAGGATGGACACGGTTCACGAAAGGGAAGCTTCTAAGGCTTGCCGCCTTTGTGAGCTTCCCCAGGCGGCTTGCTCTCAGCAACTGGTCCCCACTGGTTCTGACCCCCTCTTTAGGCGGGAGAACTGACAGGAAAAACAAGTGAGGAAGAGAGGTGTGCCCACCTCTGCCAACTCCAGCCCTAAGGTGGGGGAGGCGAGGTGAAGCACAACTCTCAGTCCACGCCACCTTGAAGATGGGGGGGTCTCAGCCAACCAGGGACAGGCTCATGCCCCCCTCCCACTGGAGGATGGCATAATAGGGGGTGTACCCAGTCCAGTGAAGGGACCCATTGGTCCCTGCCTTTTACCTACCTGTAACGCCCCTAAATAAGAAGAAAACTGACGTCAGCACGCCGGGAGGGGCTTATATGGTTCCACTGACGTCACTTCCGTGGACGACGTCAGGACGGAGCCCGGCGACGCCACCTCCTGGCGTGCAGAGGTATTGCTGGGGAAAAAAGGATTTTCCGGATCCAGTCTGACGTCTGGGGGGATATTCTAAGTTAAGGAATCTGCAGCTAGACTGTGTCTTCACCAGATATATCGTTACCGAAGGTAAGTAACTCTTCCATTTAGGGGCACCCCTGAACCTGCTTCCTCGGACAAGACCCTGCAACAAGAAGGCGACGAAGAAGAACCGAACAGCCGTGCAGCAGCTAACAAGAGGAAGACACCAACTGACTTGGCCCCAGCCCTACCGGCGTGACTCCCCCTCGAACCTGCTCCTGCAAAATCCCGGTGTGTCCTGCAGCCAGCAACCTCGAAAACCCCGGAGGACCTGCCTGCCTTCAACTACAAAGACTCTGTCTCCCATGAACACCGGATTTGTTCATCTGCAACCTCTGGCTCCAGCCGGACACTGCGGATCCTCCACACTCTGCACCCGCCATCCATGGCCCGAGCTCAAGTGGGCAAACATAATGAGGAGGTCCCCCCGGCGATCCTGACCCGAGATCCGGCAACCCCTGACCTGCCTCAAGCCTCCAGCTGTCGACTGCTGTCTAAATCCAGAAGGCCCCCCTAACCGCGACCAGGAGCTAGTAAGAAGATCCGGCCCCAAAAGGCACCCCTGCACCCGATGCCCCACGGCCTGTGTACCCAAACCGACGGTACCTAACGAACCCCTAACTTCCCAACTCACCTCTTGAAGTGGTGGTCACACCCAGAAGACCTTCGTCCCCGAGCCTGCAGCCTTTGCAAACCGGAGGTTCCCCATTGAAACCAACAGGGCGCCCGATGTCGAAACAGCACCCTGCACCCAACTGCCCTAGTGCCGCTGTGGTGCACCTTTTGCGCTTATCTGTTTCCCCATTTGCCCTGAGCTAAAGTCCAGGAGGTTTGCTCCCACATCCCAGTGGCCTGCTTGCCAGCAGCCACCAACCGGAGGCCCCCTATCCCCCATTGGATAACATTGGGCCTCAGCACTATGCACCTGGCTGCCCCAGTGCTGCTGAGGGTGTAACTAGAGTATATCCTTGACCCAGGGGATCCCTGGTTCTAACCCCAGAAGCTGAACTCCAATGACCAATTACTTACCTGGTAACAGTTAACTTAATTTCTCTCCATAGGAACTAATTGACTATTTTTCTCTGAAAAATGTTTTAAGTGTGGAGTTGATCTGTATGGAAACCTGAAAAATGAAAATTGTGCAAAACTGATTTTACTTACCTTTTCTCTAGGAAATGTCCCAGTGTGATATCTAGGCATATCACACTGAGTAGAAAAACTAATCTAAAAAGTAATCTCAAAAGTAACGTAAAAGTAACTTACCTGTAATTTTCACTGCAAAGTAGATATAAAGTATATGTACAGCATTTCACAGTATTGCATTACCAGTAATTCAAACTGTAACCATTTCAAAGTACATTTACAATTCCATTTCAAACTGTATATTTACTGCAAATTATCTATCAACTTACCTGTGCCAGGCTTGCTTGGTTCTGTGAAATAAAATAACTAAAAGAACATTTTTATACAAAAACAATTGGTCTGAAGTTCAGCCTTTGAGTGTGTGAATTCATTTGCTGACTGAGTGTGTACAACAAATGCTTAACACTGTCCTCTGATACTGCCTTACTGCTCAAACAGTACCACAAATTGAGTGTGAGGTGCTATCTAACTTTACCTCTGCCTACCTTTGGGGATCCACTGGACTCTGTGCACACTATACCTCACTTTGGTATATTATATACAGAGCCAGCTTCCTACATTGGTGGATCAGTGGTGGGATATACAACTTTGCATTTGCTGGGCTACTTCGTTACTACCTGATCACACAACAGAACTCTTAAATTATCTTTAGAATTCAGATTTGTTTCGAATTGGCATTTTTTGCAAAATTACTAAAAGTCTTGTTAGGGCCTTGGCTAAGTCCCTTTAGAATTTTAGTAAACTAAAAGTCACTGTAGCTAGGGTTAAAGGGGTTAGAAGTTTTAACAATGTCTCAAAACAAGAACCCAGCTGTTAGTGAAAAAACCTACAATGACATAGAGGAATTGGTTGAGGAGCTCGACCTCACCCATAACCTTCACTTGTCTTTCAAGGAGTTAATGTCCCTATGTAAAATTTAAAACATAGACATGGGTCCCCATCCTGCCAAACAAAAGCTCCTCTAGCTGTTGGCTGGGTATGCTAAGGATCAGCCATCTGAAAATGGTGAAGACTAGTCAGATGGAGAAGGCGGGGGAGGGGAGGACCTGGTAGATCAACCCCCTCCACTTCCTAGGGAGAAAAGGGTCCAAGTACCGTTCACTCCAAGAATCAGCCTCTCAGTACCTAGATCCCACACAGGTGGATCAGATATCATTGAGGACAGCCTCAATGAGGACTGCCTTTTAGTAAGTCTGACCATGAGAATCCCCAAGATAAAAAGCCTGAGTCTTCAAAAGGGCCCCAGAAACCTGTACAGGGGGGTGGGTCCCAAAACTCTTCCCAGTCCAATAATAGGTACAGGGGAAAGAACTTTGATCCTTTAAAGGCCTGGTGTAACGACTGTAGAAAGTTGGGACACTTAACTGGAGATACTGCTTGCCCAAACAAGAAGGCTCCTAGTCCTACTACAGCTACTCCTGGGGTAGCAAGTCTCCAGATGGGATCAACAGTGTGCCAAGAACAAATCTGGTTGCACACTGAAGCAGTTCTAGTTTCAGAAGGGGATGTTGAGTTTGCCACTTTAGCTGTGTGGCCACCCAACTTAAAAAAAGTACTTGCAGTACCCTTGGATTAATGGAACTACGATAGAAGCTCTGAGGGATACAGGTGCCAGTGTCACTATGGTGAGAGCCACACTGGTTTCCCCTGAGCAATACTTGATTGGGAGAACTTACCCAGTCACTAATGCCTACAGTGTTGCCACTAACCATGCAATGGCTATGGTGACATTAGACTGGAGGTGGGGGGGGGGGTTACTGGCCTGAAACAGGTAGTGGTCTCTCCAAAGCTACCAGCTTCATGTCTGCTTGGCAATGATCTGTAAACCTCAGCATGGGCTGAGGTTGAACTGAAAACCCATGCAGCAATGCTGGATATCCCTGAATTGGTGTGTGTAAAACCAAGAGCACAGAGCAAGAGACAGGGTGAAAAAAGTGTTGGAGCCTGAATGTATGGCCCAACCTTCCAAGAGAAAAGATAAGAAGACTAGGATACCAGCTTCTGTACAGAAAAGGGATCAGGACCACTCTCCTCAGGGAGAGGCCTTGGACACCCCAGAGGGACCTGAGCCCATGGAGCTTGACCCTTAGCAGGTTGAACTCCTAGGCCCAGGGGGAGGCCTCTAGGTAAGAGCTTTGCCTTGGACAGCTGGTCTGTCCAACTCTTGAAAGCCTGAGGCAGCAAGCTGCTGCACAGGAAAGGGGAGATGTCAGTGGTACCCATAGAGTTTATTGGGAAGAGGGACTACTGTACACTGAGGGCAGAGTCCCCAACCCTGGGGCCACTAGGAGAGTGGTAGTGCCTCAGAAGTACAGGGAGTTCCTCCTAACTTTAGCTCATGACATCCCCCTAGCTGGACATCTGGGCCAAACCAATACTTGGGAAAGGCAAGTTAGCCACTTTTACTGGCCCCAGATGCACCAAAAAGTAAAGGAGTTTGTCAGCTCCTGTGTTACCTTTCAGGCCAGTGGCAAGACAGGTGGCCCCTCAAAGACCCCCCTGATACCACTACCTGTGGTGGGGGTTCCCTTTGAAAGGGTAGGTGAAGACACAGTGGGTCCACTTGAACCTCCCACGGCACCAGAGAACAAATTCATTCTAGTAGTAGTGGATCATGCCGCTAGGTACCCTGAGGCAATTCCCCTTAGGACTACTACAGCTCCTGCTGTAGCCAAGGCCCTCATTAGTGTCTTCACCAGGGTAGGGATTCCCGAGGAAGTGGTTTCAGACAGAAGATCCAACTTCATGTTTGCTTACCTAAAACCCTATCACCCACAAACCAATGGCCTTGTTGAGAGATTCAAGAAGACATTGAAAGGCATGGTTATGGGGCTCCCTGAAAAACTCAAAAGGAGATGGGATGTCCTCTTACCCTGCCTGCTTTTCGCTTACTGAGCAGTGCCACAGAAGGGAGTAGGGTTTTCCCCCTTTGAACTTCTGTTTGGTCATCCTGTGAGAAGACCACTCTGTCTTGTAAAAGAAGGTTGGGGGAAGCCTCTCCAAGAACACAAACAAGATATTGTTGACTATGTGCTTGGCCTAATATCCAGAATGGCTGAGTACATGGAAAAGGCATCCACAAATATTGAGGGCAGCTAGGAGCTTCAGAAGCACTGGTATGACCAAAAAGCTGCACTGGTTAAATTTCAACCTAGACAAAAGGTGTGGGTTTTGGAGCCAGTGGCACCAAGGGCACTCCAGGACAGATGGAGTGGCCCTTACCCTATCCTAGAAAAAAAGAGTGAGGTCACCTACTTGGTTGACCTGGGCACAAGCAGAACACCCAAAAGGGTTATCCATGTGAACCGCCTGAAGCACTTTCATGACAGGGCTGACCTCACCATGCTGATGGCGACTGATGAGGTTCAGGAGACAGAGAGTGAACCTCTCCCTGATCTCCTCTCATACAGCCCAAAATATGGGTCAGGGGATGGAGTTGTCTTTTCAGACACCCTCTCTGCCCAACAGCAGACTGATTGCAAGCAAGTCTTGCAGCAGTATGCCAAGCTCTTTTCCTTGATCCCTGGTCAGACAAACTGGTGTACCCATGATGTGGACACTGATGACAGTTCACCTGTCAAAAACAAAATCTATCAACAGTCTGATCAAGTTGAGGAAAGCATCAGATCTGAAGTCAGCAAGATGCTGGAGTTAGGGGTTATTGAACCCTCTGAGAGCCCCTGGGCCAGCCCAGTAATTCTAGTCCCCAAACCTCATCCACAGGGTGGAAAGAGAGAAATGGGGTTCTCTGTGGACTATAGAGGGCTTAACTGCGTCACTAAGACAGATGCTCACTCTATCCCAAGAGCAAATGAGTTGATAGACACATTGGGTGCAGCCACAGTTGTAAGTACCTTTGACTTAACAGCAGGTTACTGGCAAATTGGCATGGCCCCAGGAACAAGAATAGACAGCATTCTCCACACCTGATGGGCATTATCAGTTTACTGTTATGCCCTTTGGTTTAAAGAATGCCCCTTCGACCTTCCAGAGGTTGGTGAACCAAGTCCTTGTTGGATTTGAGTTCTTTAGTGCAGCTTATCTAGATGATATTGCTGTCTTTAGCTCCACCTAGCAGAATCACTTGATCCACCTTGGGAAGGTTTTAAATGCCCTGCAAACTGCAGGCCTAACTATCAAGGCATCCAAATGCCAGATAGGGCAAGGAACTGTGGTGTACCTGGGCTACCTTGTTGGTGGAGGCCAGGTACAACCCTTACAGCCCAAGATCCAGGCCATCCTGGACTGGGCAGCTCCAACAACCCAAACCCAAGTCAGGGCATGCCTTGGCTTTACTGGGTACTACAGGAGGTTTGTGAAGGGATATGGGTCCATTGTGGCTCCCCTCACAGAACTCACCTCCAAGAAGATGCCCTAAAAGGTAAACTGGACAGTTAGTTGTCAAAAGGCTTTTGACGCCCTGAAAGAGGCTATGTGCTCAGCACCGATTCTCAAAGCTCCAGACTATGACAAGCAGTTCATTGTGCAGACTGATGCCTCTGAGCTAGGGATATATGCGGTCCTATCCCAGACCAATGATGAAGGTCAAGACCAACCTGTTGCTTTTATAAGCAGAAGGCTTCTCCCCAGGGAGCAGCATTGGTGTGCCATTGAGAGGGAGGCCTTTGCTGTGGTTTGGTCCCTGAAGAAGATGAGACCATACTTGTTTGGTCATCACTTCCTAGTTCAAATTGATCACAGACCTCTTGGATCGCTAATGCAGATGACAGGTGAAAGTCCGAAACTGTTGAGGTGGTCCATCTCCCTACAGGGAATGAACTTTGTAGTGGAACACAGACCTGGGACTGCCCATGCCAATGCAGATGGACTTTCCAGGTTCTTCCACTTAGAAAATGAATACTCTTTTGGTAAAGGTTAGTCTCATCCTCTTTCGTTTGGGTGGGTTGGGGGCTTGTGTGAGAAAGTGCCCTCTTTCTGCATGGTTGCCCCCAATTTTTTGCAGAATTGCTGATGTGCTTTGACGGAGTGTACCCTGGGCTCCTAATCAGGTACCAAGGGCCTATGTTCTTTCCCTAAAACTGCATTGAAGCCTAAATCCAATTGGCATCACAGGCCACATGTAAGCCCCTGGTAAATTGCACCACAGGTACCCAGGGCACTGTGACCAGAGAAGGCCTCCAAGGGCTGCAGCACTTATTGTGCCACCCTTAGAGGTCCTGTACCCTAACACTCACACACTGCCTTTGCAGGCTGCGTGTCTTGGTGTAGAACAAAGTGAAGTGTCGACATGACACAAATCGCTGTGTGCCATGCCTACAACCCACTACCCTGGCCTAGATCAGTCACCTCTCTAGCTGGGTGCACTATACCAGTGAGGAGGTACAGAAGCTTGAGCCCTTTCCCCTTATAGTGTCTAAGTCTATTCTTAGGCATTGAACGTGCAGTGCTTCCATTAAGAGCATATGTTGCTGGGAGTTTGTCATTACGAACTCCACAGCGCCATAATGGCTACACTGAAAAGTGAGTAGTTTGGTATCAAACTTCTCTGCAGATTAAACCCACACAGTTGCCAGTGTGGGATTTCATGAAAAATGCACTCAGAGGGCATCTTAGAGATGCCCCATGAAAACTAACCTACCACTAGTGTCCAGGCTGAGTGGCTGCTTTCAGCTGCCACCACCAGACATGTTTCTGGACCCCTGGGTCGAGAGCCTGCTGCTCTCTGAGGCCTGAAAGAATGCACATCCTGGGACGAGGTGCCATGCCTCCTCCCCCAGGATGGGCAGTGTTCAAGAAGGGGAAGCTTAAAAGGCTTGCCACCTTTGTGAGCTTCCCCAGGCCACTTGGTGCTCTCAGCAACTGGTCCCCCTGGTTCTGACCCCCACTTTGGGCAGGACAACCGGCGGGAAAAACAAGTGAGGAAGAGAGGTGTGCCCACCTCTGCCAACTCCAGCCCTCAAGTGGGGAGGCGAGGTGAAGCACAACTCTCATTCCACGCCATCTTGAAGGTGGGGGGACTCAGCCAACCAGGGATAGGCTCATGCCCCCCTCCTACTGGAGGGTGGCATAATAGGGGGTGTACCCAGCGAAGGGACCCATTGGTCCCTGCCTTTTACCTACCTGTAACGGCCCTAAATCTAGTATTTAGGGTCACCCCTGAACCTTTCTTCCTCAGATAAGAACGTGCAACAAGAAGACGAAGAAGGACCGAACAGCAGTGCAACTGCTAACAAGAGGAAGATGCGCCGCCACCCCTCCCCCCCCGAACCTGCTCCTGCGAAATCCTGGTGTGTCCTGAAAACCAACAACAAAGAGTCTGTCTCCCGTGAACACCAAATTTGTTCATCTGCAACCTCTGGCTCCGGCCGGACACTGTGGATCCACCCCACTCTGCACCCGCCGTCCACGGCCTGAGCTTGAGTGGGCAAACACCACGAGGAGGACACCCCAGCGATCCTGACCTGAGATCCGGCGACCCCTGACCTGCCTCAAGTCTCCAGCCGACACATGCAGCCTAAATCCAGAAGGCCCCCCCTAATCGCGACCAGGAGCTGGTAAGAAGATCCGACCCCAAAAGGCACCCCTGCACCTGACGCCCCACGCCCTTGTTTGCCCAAACCGATGGTGTCTTACCTACCCCTAACTTTCCAACTTACCTCTTGAAGTGGTGGTCTCACCCAGAAGATCTTCGTCCCCGAGCCTGCAGTGCCTTTGTAGAATGGAGGTTCCCTGCTGAACGAACAGGGCACCAGACGTCGAAACAGCACCCTGCACCCGAACGCCATAGTGCCGCTGAGGGTGTACCTTTGGTGCTAGTTTGTTTCCCCATTGAGCCTCAGCACCCGGCCACCCTAGTGCCGCTGAGGGTGTAACGAGAGTGCATCCTTGACCCGGGTGGGAACCTTGGTTCTAACCCCAGAAGCTCAACTCTTGACTGTTTTTCTCTGAAAAATGTTTTAAGTGTGGTGTTGATGTGTATGGAAACCTGAAAAATATCAATTGTGCAAAACTGATTTTACTTACCTTTTCTCTAGGAAATGTCTCAGTGTGATATCTAGGCATATCACACTGAGTAGAAAAAGTAATCTCAAAAGTATTATAAAAGTACCTTACCTGTAATTTTCATTGCAAAGTCGATACAAAGTATATGTACAGCATTTCACAGTATTGCATTAACAGTAATTCAAATTGTAACCATTTTAAAGTACATTTACAATTGTATTTCAAACTGTATATTTACTGCAAAGTATTTATCAACTTACCTTTGCCAGGCTTGCTTGGTTCTAGGAAATAAAATAACTAAAAAGACATTTTTATACAAAAACAATTGGTCTGAAATTCAGTCTTTGAGTGTGTGAATTCATTTGCTGACTAAGTGTGTACAACAAATGCTTAACAATGTCCTCTGATACTGCCTTACCGCTCGACCACACTACCAGTGTCTAACTTTACCTCTGCCTACCTTTTGGGATCCACTGGACTCTGTGCACACTATACCTCACTTTGGTATAGTATATACAGTGCCAGCTTCCTACAACATCTGCACCATAAAAGATCTTCTAGTCCCTGATGGTGTAAGCATGATTTTTTTCTTTTTGCCTGTCCCATAATTTTCCCTTCTCCGTCTCCATTATCTATTACTCTCCCAGATCAGAAGACAGGTGCATTTAAAAAGAATTTTTTTTTATTGATAGTTTTATTTTCCATGGTACATCATTATACATGTTCAATTAAGGCATGATGCCAGGTGTACACAATATGTGTATTATGGAGTATCCATCTCATCACACATCGTATAGTTCAATTAAGAAACAGCAAATTGTACATGGATATTACCCCTCCAGTGATCTGGTGCGAGATTTGTCATGCTGACTAATGCCAGGTGCCTGTATATGTGGGTTTCCGCAAGGGTGTGGGTTGAAATGTAGTCCCCCACTCTATCCCGATATACCTCTTTGATTGATGCCCATGTTGGTATTCCCAATATATATGAGCCTACTCTGTGGTGCCAGGGGGTAAACATGAAACTGTGAACTGAGGGGGGAGGTGGGAGGGGGATGGGAAGGGTCCGGGGAGCCTATAAAATATATTGTGGTAAGTATCTGTTTTGTGGTTGGTTCCAGTTCGTCTATGAACTGTCTGTGGCATCAGAATCAGGGAAAGAGGGATGACTAGGGGGGGCTGTATCTCCTATCACTAGTCGGGTACTAGTCTGGTGGAACCCTATTATATGATCGGCCTTTCACCTGATACGGCTATTGCGTAGTGGCATTTATGTGCGCTATCGGGGACAGGGGTGGAGTCTGGGATTGGGATGGTGTAGCCCTGGGTAAGTCTTCTTGTATTGTCTCTTGTGTAAACTGGAACAGGAGTTGTGCCCATTCCATAGAGATGGGATGTTTCCGAATCCCATTCACCACCTCATGTCTCAAAAGACAGGTGCATTATAATGCTAGCGGAAGCAATCTGTTCCTTTGCGCTAAGGTTTTCTAATTCTATTATCCCTGGGGATCTTGAGCTTAATTTTGAAGGTGTAAATGGCACTGGGGAATGTAACCTTACTAAAATTCTTTAAGCTTTACAGCTTATTCAACTGGTTAAACCTTCCATGCACAATGCTGTACAGACACTTGACCCATTTTTGTTTCTCATCTTCTTAGGTTGAAAGTAGATCTGTAACTGCCTTTGGCCTGGACAGATCAACATGCTATACCGAAGTTCATTCAAATAGATTCTTTGCCTCCTGCCAATTTTGCCTGTGTTACAGTACTGAGTCCACGCTCCTAGTAGGAACGGAAGATTCCAGAGAGAACCTGTATAGGAGGGGGACTGCAGCACTCATTCTGCTTGACCTGAGCCCCGCTTTTGACACAATATCATATTGTGCTCCTGAGAAGACTCAGTGATTGAGGCATCAAGACATCAATGTTTCTACTTTTTCCTAGCTTAGGGTTAGATGCCGTACAGATGTATTCCGAATGAATGTCTCCAGCTTTTGAAAAGCTAAAACCGTGCAGTGAGCCTTCTCTGAAAATGCTGTGCCAAACTTTAATGCCCTGCTAGCCAACTTAATTACTGTGCCTGGATATTTGACTTTTGGCATATAGCTTCAAAACTTGTTTGAATATTTCTAAGAATACAAATATGTTGAAAGTGTTTTTATTACGGGCATGTTTAAATTTTTCTTGGCTATATAATTCTTTTGTATATGTTTCTTAGTAGATTTCTGGTAAGCTAACCTGTCTACTATCTATATATATTGTGCAGTGCTCTGTTTAATATGCTACTCCAGTATATACTAAATGAAATAATGTATACTTTTTTTACAGTGTCTTAAAAAAGCTGTAATGATGGACAGTCAAAACCACCTATACTGGAACTCCCTAGGTGTAGTTGCCTGCTCCTCAGGTAAGTTGTCAAAATAGCACGTGTTGCAATGTTTTTCAAGTTCTTTAATGAATCTTCAATACACACATGCAACAGTGCCTCCAGCCAGTCCAGCTCCCAATCTTCACCTGTCCCTTCAAGGAACAATACTTCCATGGAGACCGTGAGCATTCTTGGCATGAACTGAATATTCTTAGCATGAGCTACAGTAATCATTTAAAGTGATATGCATAACAATTACAACACACTCCCCTTGCATAACAATAAAGAAACATCACCAAAGAAATGAATCTAACCTCACTCATACCCAAGAGATTAAGAGCTAACAATGCGAAAAAAGGAGAACAAGGAAAGAAAAATCTATTAATCTATAGGAGAACAGCATGTCAACATGTCCCTCTCATACCGACTTTATCTCGTTACAAAATCTTTAAAACTTCTGGATCTTGCTAAAGGTCTCATGACAGATAAATCAAAAGAACCTTTTTCTACACTCTACCTGGAGTGATCATTGGAAAGATCTGCTCCTGTGTCACTCAATAACTTATTGCTAAGATATTTTCGCAATCTAGACATGGTCCACTTGCATCCTGTGTGAACTGTTACCTGACTACCTTTAAAGTAAGTATTGACAAAGAGGCCCATGTACTAGGTTACCACCTTCCTTTCCCATCTGGGTTTCTTGACAAGGACAAGGCTCCCCCACATTCCACTTCCTGAATTTCACAGAATTCTTTTCATCATACCTACGTTTATACTTTTGCTGGTAAGATCTGATCTTCGAACCAATCTTCTCCTTGTCTGGATGAGCAGTGCTCTTGAAAGGTAACCATGTAGAATTTAATTTGAAAGACGCAGATCTGCCCCTCAAGCACACAAAAGCCATCCTTTGTGTCACACAATTAGAGGTGGTGCCATGTGCCCATCACATACCTCTAAGAATCTTTTTAAGAGGAACCCTGGTCTTCACAGCCGTCTGCACACAGGCTTTCATCATTTTGTTCATCCACTCTGCAAGTCCATTGACTTGTGGTGCATAAAGGGCCTGCCTCTGGTGTGTTATATGAAGATGACTTAGAAACTCATGCATTTCTCGCAAAGTGAACTGTACCCTATTATCTGTTACCAGATACGTGGGTAACCCCTCGCTTGCTACTCATCTTTAAGAAATTCCAGGACATTTGCAGTGCACACTGTGTTTCTACTTAGTAGCCACCCATTTGGACGTATAATCCACAAGAAGCAAACAAACCTTTTAATGGTTTGTAATAGCTCAAGCTGTCTCATGATGTCCAGACCTAGTTGTGACCAAGGACCCTCTGGCACAGCAACAGGCAACAAAGAAGTAGTACTGATTACATTAGCTGCACACAAACAACACTCCTTAACAATCGCCTCCACTTGGCGATCCATGCAGGCCACCAGTGGCTTTCTTGAACTGGGCCTTAGTGAGACTCTTGCCCAGATGCCCCTCATGTCCAAATTTATTTTTCTGGGTCTCATGCCCTTGTGAGGAACCACCCTTTCACCTCTCACCAAGTAATCCTAGAATAATGTGATCTCATGCCTTACTGACCGAAGCGGTCTTATAATCAGTGTTTCTTTCACAGCAACCTCATGTATACTGCTTTGAACTGTGATGTTGTCAGACTGTGAGGTGTGTTTTTTCATCTTTCACCCAACCAGAAATGTTTTCCACTCCTTCTACAGTTGCAGTGGCTTCTTTGAGTAAAGGATTTCTGGTCAACATCTTCTCCTGCACTCTAACACTATTAGTACATCTTACTAATAGGTCTCTCACCAGTGAATCATTTAAGTCTCTGAAATCACACGTCCGTGCTAGCATCTTAAGTGAGGCAATATAATTAACCACATTGGGTTCTTGTGCTCTAGTTTTCAATATGTATGTCTTTACACAACAAGGTTAATGTGTGGACCAAAATATTGCTCATGCAGTTTCAAAGACATTTCAAATACATCTGAAGGTTCTCCATCACCCAAAGGCAAGTTCATCAACGCTCTCATAGATATTGCGTCCTTCTATCCCTACATTATGAAGGAGAACGGCTTGCTTTCTGTGCGCTGAGAACTTTTCCCCACCAAAGGCCACAATATAGGAATCAAACCATTTTCTCTACTGTTTCCAGGCGAGAAGTGGTTCCCCTTTTTCAGACAAAAAGTTTGGGGGCTGAGACATATTCCTAATTGGTACTTGTAAGAGATAACAAATCAAAGCCTGTTACCTTTAATCTGAAATTGCTGACAGGCAACTTGTGAGAGATTTCAAAATAAAACCGGTTTCCATTAATCTGAAAATGTCACCAAACTGATTGCCGAAACAGCGTTGTTGGGGGTTAAAACAGATGCAACGTTTTGTCCATGCCGGTTGCTTGATAGAGGATTCCAGAGAAATAGTTAAAAAGAAACCAGCAATGCAATAACCATGCAATAACGCTAGCGGCAATCGAGTAGACTCAATGGGTATAATCCTGTTTTTAAGATGGTAGCTGATACGACGTGTTGCAATGTGACATTGTGTTAAACTGGGGTCATGATGCGCAGTAATTGCCTTCTAAATCCTCCCCTTGCATTCCTCACTGTGCGTCGTCACTTGACTGGCTAAACGCAGTACAATGGCAGCTGACAACATGCTTCTAGTTCTAAAGATGCAAACCACAATCGTAGAATCCTCGCTTAAGGCAATCCGGGCTGCTTCGGTGAGTACTTTCAAAAAGAAACACTGCTCACAGTCCCATGTGATTGCAGAAACAACACAGTGGTCACAAAAGTTCACAAATTCCCCAAAAGGCAATCCAATGTTGTCCAATGAAGGAACAGCAGACCATTAGCAATAAAAGCAGGCTTCCTTCCTTCCATCAAATCCATTTGGTATTCCAAAAATGACCACTGCAGCACTCCATAAGGGTTCGTAGGTGAATTGGTGGTGTGGCTGGTCCCCTATTCTGGTTCACTCATCGCCATTGTTAAAATAGCATCTCTTGCAAGTTTTCAAGTTCTTTAATGAGTCTTCAATACACACCACCAACAGTGCAGCCTGCAAGTCCAGCTCCCAATCTCCAACTGTCCCTGCAAGGAACAATCCTACCATGGAGACCATGAGCATTTGTGGCATAAGCTGCACATTCTTCGCATGAGCTAAAGTAAGCATTTAAAGTGATATGCACAACAATTACAACACAAGTCTCTAGCAGTTTATTAGTAGTTTTGTATAGTGCAGATACGGCCCATAGAGGGATTTACATAACTTAAACAGTTGATAATAGCAACAACAAATTAACAGAATACATTTTAAACATATGTGTACTAAGCTAAACTGCAGGATAAAATGTAAGCGAGTACCCAGAGGACAGTCAGAGCATTCGTGCAGAAGGTTACTAACAGGACAAGCAAGAAGGCATAAAGTGGACATTGATTAAAATGTAAACAAATACTAGAAATACATGAATACTCATGGTGCTAAGAGTAAAATACAGGAAATAGCGATGTGCTCCACAATGAGGCAACTAGACAGAGCCTCTCATTTTTAAGTGAGGTCACACATAAATGATTGACAGTGAAACTAGTCAGAGATTGATCCTATAAGATCAAAGATAGATTAGAAAATGTTGCTGGAATGGTACCTTTTTCATTTCAGTGTTAAAAGATTTTGAGGGAGTGCGTAGTTATATTACCAGATGGGGTGGAGATCCTGAGTTTTGATACACTCCTAGAGAAAGACTGTTTCGGAGTCCTTTTCCATCTGCTGTTTGGAAGTTCAAGCAGAATGGTGTCTAGTTTCTTGTTTAGTTTTGATTGCTCATTGTGTATCTCATAGTAGTAATATGTTAATTAAAATCACCTAATTGACATGTGATGCTATACTGAATGATATTGCAAGTACTTTGTGCCAAGGGATCTGTTGTTTGATAGTAATATTAATAGCCCGTTTAGAAAAAGTCTTTAGTGGTTAAAGGCTTCGTGTATCATTAGGTAAGATACAAGTTTGGAGTCTGAATGGTACCATACTTGTGTGTCTTATCTCTAAAAGATGCATAATTGGTAAAGGATCCCTAATATCGGTGAGTTTTTAAATATAATCATCACGATTATATCTGTTCTTGTACCTCTAAATTACAGCTGGCACCTAACCATTTCCAAAATGCATCATTCTAAAAATATTACTATGACTTTTAAACTACTTGAAGTTTGCAACAAGCATACACTAAGGGATGTTCTCTATATTTCAGTTAATTGCAGATAAATGCAGCATGGATGCACATTTCTTGTATAAGAGGCTTCTTCCTTGAGTATTTTAGAAAGGCAGGTAACACTGCATGTTCATCAGTGACCATCAGCTAACTCCAGGATGTGTCTCATGTCTCCTTTCAATCTGATAAAGTCATCTAGCCGCAGATTCCTTCCCTTTCAATTTCCCAGGTGGCAGACTGGATCCGGAAGATTTTTCTTCGAGCAGTACCCCTGCGCACCTTTAGGTGGCGTCGGTCAGCTCCTTGTGACATTGTCTGCATTGTCTCCACTGTTGTGACATCCGTGTCACCTATCTAGGCTCCACCCCAGTGCACTGACTTCAGTTTTTTTCTTTCTGCGCCAGCCAGCGCAGATCCGTGAAGAGAGCTACTTTCTGTTGCTTTTTGGCAGGCCTTTTTCAACATTTTGTCAAACATTTTTTGGTGTAGGTTTTCACCATGTCCAAGAGAACTTCTGGATTCAAGCCAACGCTGGTCGTACCCTTGCAAATGACCCCCAGCGCAGGTCCCAATGCTGAGACTCCCGGCACCACACATGCCCACTGGCGAAGCCAGTCCCATTTCTATCCATGAAGATCTGGAGCGAAATCTCTGCCTACCAGCTCTAATAGAATCCTTGGGTTCTAGATTGTTTTCTCAGTCCTATTCTGACGGGCTAGGAATGGAGGAAGATTGGGAGAGGTCACTGGACTCTTTACAAGACCAGCCTTACTACAGCGGACTGGACACTTCTCCAGATTCTCACCTGCTTTCTTCCCCTACCGTGGCTATGGAGGAGGGAGCATCCTACTCAAAATGGTGGTGCGAAGGCCAGCGGAGGTCCTGGGCCTTGAGCTCCCTTATGTGGCAGTCAAGACAAACCTCTTGATGGAGGTCCTGCAGACTGGTGTCTCCTCCTCAGAACTTTTGCTGCCTTTCAAGGAGGCCTTAACTGATGTTCCACTAGTCTCCTGATCCAAGCCCAGCTCTGGGGCTCCTGTGAATAGGACAATTGCCTGTCGCCATCACCCTGCACCAGATGACCCATGTTTCCTCATCAACTCCCGAGAGCTTGGTGGTTCAAGCCTTTACATCCCAATGTGTGTTCCCTTCCACACCCCCTGATAGGAAATCCAAGATTTTGAATCATTGGGCTAAAAACATTTTTTCTTCTACTTCTTGGCATTGACGCCGGTGAACATTGCGTACTTTTTGGGCCGTTATTCCCACACTATTTGGGAAAAGGTTGCGCAAGTGCTGACACTGGTTCCGGCGGAGGCCCAGGCCATCCTCTGCCAAACTTGTCAGATGGTAGAGATGCAGCATAGTTTGCCATTCGTTGTGGGCTCGACACAACCGACTCACTGGGCAGAGCAATTTCAACAACAGTGGTTGTTAGATGCCATGCCTGGTTGAGGACTTCTGGCTTTTCGGGGATGTTCAGGCCTCTCTCATGGCCATGCCCTTTGATGGCAGATATGGTGCTGGAGCGCTTTAAGGACTCGCGGGCTATGGCCTAGTCCTTTGGCCTCTCAGTGATCACTCGTCCCCTGTCTGCCTTTCGCCGGTTAAGGATGGAGCTTTCAGCCGCGGCAGCCATATACCAGCCACAAGACCGCGTAAGTCCCAACAACTTCTGCGTGGCTGTGGCTGGGGCTAGTCCTGACCCCGTGGTTGGGCAGCCAGAGGCAGTCAATCCACCACCCCACACCATCAGCCTCCAAACCTTCCTAGTACAGCTCTACAAGAAGTTGGGTCGCCAGTTGGTGGCAGAATCGGCCATCACCTTCACCACTGGCAGAACATCACGGCGGATAGGTCGGTTCTTCAGATAGTCCGAAGGGCCTACTCCCTCCCCTTCGATGGTACTCCTCCCTCCACGCCTCCAACTTAATACCGGCTGACAGAGGATCATCTTACTTTGCTTCAGGAGGATGTTATGACTCTCTTGGCCGAGGGAGCCATAGAGAGGGTTCTGGTGGCAGTAGTAGTTGCTATTCCTGCTAGTTTCTGGTCCTAAAAAAAGAAAAGGGCCTGCACTCTATTCTAGATCTGCGAGCCCTCAACTACTTCCTCAAAATGGAAAAGTTCAAGATGCTCACTCTAACTCAGGTCTTGTCTGCCCTAGACCCGGAAGACTAGATGGTAGCTGCCTATTTCCATTCCCATCCTGCCAGCTCATCGGCGCTACCTGTGGTTTACAGTAGGCCATGAGCACTTTCAGTTCACCGTGCTCCCCTTTGGACTTACCAGCGCCCCTCGGGTGTTCACCAAGGTGATGGCGGTGGTGGTAGCTCATCCGCGCATATCAGGGGAGTCAGCATTTCCTTTTCTCCTCTATCTCGATGACTGCGAGTTCAGGATATTCAGTCTATTATACCGATGTTTCAGCCTCTATCCTGGGTTTCCGTGAGAATGACTGAGGCTTTTGGGCCTCATGGCCTCCTGCATCCTGCTAGGGACACATGCCAGATGGCATATGCCGGCTCTGCAGTGGGACTTGAAGTTCCAGTGGGCTCAGCATTAGCAAAATCTCTCCAACATGGTCCAGATCTAGGAGAGAATTGCATAGGACCTGCAGTGGTGGCTAATAGACCGTGCATGATTGGGTCAGAGGCAGACCCCTCACCCTTCCTCAACCTGATCACACAGTAGTGTCAGATGCGTCACTCCTGGGATGTGGCAGCCATTTGGGATAGGTGGTGATCAGAAGACTGGTCTCCAGCGGAATCCTTCCTACAGATCAACTTGCTGGTGCTCCAAGTGCTTCGCTTGGCATTGAAAGCCTGTCTTCCTTCAATCAAGGGAAAGCTGGTTCAACTATTCACAGACTACACCAACGCCATGTGGTACTGCAACAAAAGGGTGGGGGGGTCTGTGGACCCTTTGTCAAAGAGGCCCTGCATCTCTGGACGTGGCTGGAACAGCAGGGTATTTCCCTAGTGGTTCAAAACCTGGCAGGTTCTCTGAAAGCCAGGGCGGACAAACTCAGCGGTTGATGCCTAACCTATCTCGAATGGTGTCTCCATTTGGAGGCGACGCAAGATCTCTTTCAGCAGTGGGGGAGCCTTGGTTAGTTCTGTTCGCCTCCTCTGAGAACATGCAATGACAGCAGTTTTGCGTGCTGGACTTAAGAAAGCAGCACTCGCTCGGCAGTGCTTTTCATCTTGACTGAAGCTCAGGCCTCCTGTACGCCTTTCCGCCAGAACCACTCCTGTCCAGAGTGCTCAAGAACCTAAGAGCGACTGGGCCCAAGTCATTCTTGTAGCTCCAGACTGGGCACGGAGAGTCTGGTATTCCAAGTTTCTCCAACTACGCATCAATCCTCCGATCATGCTGCCCCTTCTGGAGGATCTTCTGTTGCAGCAGCAGGGTAGGATCCTCCACCCGAACCTGTCAACTTTACGCCTTCTTGCATGGAGATTGAGCGCCAGCAGTTGACAGCATTTCACCTTCCTCTCGAAGTCAGTAATGTAATTTTGGCAGCCAGGCGTTCCTCTACCAAGACCGTGTATGTCTGCCAGTGGCCCAAATTTGTAAAATATTGTATTGAAAGATCTATTGATCTTTTTCCTGCTTCCCTCTCTCAAGTCCTTCTCTTTATTTTGACCCTTACCCAGCTGGGATCTGCTCTGGGCACTATGAAAGGGTACCTTTCGGCCAGCTCTGCCTTCTTAAGGCTACAAGACCAATCCTCTTTATTTAAATCCCCCTATTGTAAATAGATTTCTAAAGGGGCTTATCCACATGTTTTCACCAGCACCTTTCATCTTGCCTCAGTGGGACCTTCATTTCTCATCTTCCTGATGTGTGCTCCATTGGAACCTATGCGCAACTGTCCCCTCCAGCTACTTACCATAAAGACAACCTTTCCAGTGCCAATAATTTATGCCAGGAGGGTGTGCGAATTGCAATGTCTGTCATCCAAGCCTCCTTACCTGACCATCTTTCCTGATAAGTTGATTCTTTGCACTAGGGTCTTTTCCTTACCGAAAGTGGTAACACACTTCCACGTAGAGCAATCGATCACCGTGCCCACTTTCTACGCTCCTCTACACCCCTCCAAAGAAGAGGAGCGACTTTACTGTCTGGGCCCAAAAACAGCATTGTTGTTCTACCTTGACCGCACTAAAGAGTTCCGGGTGGGTGACCAACTCATTGTGGGGTACTTTGGATCAAGGAAAGGTTGTGCGGTGCAGACGAGGACTATCTCATGATTGGTAGTCCTCTGCATCACAATTTGCTATGCTCTGGCCAAGAAGCAGCCTCCTGAGGGCTTAAGAGCTCATTCCACCAGAGCTCAGGCTGCTACCACAGCGTTTGAAGGTGGTGTTCCAGTCCTTGACATTTGTCAGGCAGCAATGTGGGGATCCTTGCACACATTTATCAAACACTACTGTCTGGACAGTCAAGTCCGATGGGACGGCCTTTTTGGTCACTCTGCCCTGCAGGACTTCCTGGTCTGACCTTGTCTGCAGTCCTTCCTCCAGGACAGTATTGCTTGGGTATCTAGTCAAAGATAAGGAATCTGCGGCTAGATGTCTCTATCAAATAGACAAGTTACTACCTTCGTTAACACTTTATCTGGTAGAGACATGATCTAGCACCAGATTCCTTACCGCCCCACCCATCCTCCACGCACTGTGAACAGGTTTTTTAGGGTTATGGCTGTTCCCGTTGAGGGCCCTAGTTCAAAACACACCTATGTCAGTGAACTTCATGGTTCGGCGCTATTGTTGTGGAACGTCATGAAAAGTAACTGATGTCAGCATGCCAGGGTGGCGCTTATGTAGGTGACACGGACATCACAACAGCAGAGATGACGCCAATGACGTCACACAGAGCTGAACGACGCCACCTAATGGAGCACAAGGGTTTCACTCGAAGAAACATCTTCCGGATCCAGTCTGACACCTGGGAAATTCAAAGGAAAGGAATCTGCCACTAGATCATGTCTCTTCCAGATAAGGCGTAACCGAAGGAAAGTAACTTGTCGGTCAAGCCCTCTGAATATTTTCCAACTCTGATGTATGTTTCTGAAGTACTTGCTTTGACTGTGAATAGGGGCAATATGTGTTAGAGCCCATATATACACCACTTCTCTACTGATAAAGTATTCCGATACCACACCTCACTTATCTTCACTGGTCAACATATGACCTCTGCATGGCGTTTAATCTAATTTAATCTAATATAATGTAAATAAAACACATACATTGAATAATGTTGCTTATGATCAGTTGTGGCATTGGTTCCAATTAAATTTTTCTGGCGTTCCTGGGCATTCTACCATGCCAGAGCCCTCTAGGTCTCACTTGGAGGATATGGGTTTGGAAAAGAAGGGTAAATACAGGTGCGGTAACATCACAATGCTTGTATTCCCGTTTTGGCAATTTTCTCTCCAAATCAGATTACCGGGCGATTTCTATTGAGAGCTGAAAGGTGCTGTTTATTGATTATTCTTTGGAACATCTCTCACTTGTTTGAGGTTGGGACAGTTTAGGCCTGGTGTACTTCTGTCCACTGGCACTAGTAACTGAGTGATCTAAACTTCACGTCTACTATAATCCAACATCCATCAATTAAGCTCTCCACATATAGGTCTTGTAAAAATGTATTCTCCTGCTGTTATTGAATGCTGGTTGTCCACTAGAATATGAGCTAAAAGAGACATTGGATCTTTAGCACCCAGAGACTCTAACAAGAAGACAACATCATCATCAGCTGCAATTAACCACCACAACTGAGTTTGCATCCCAAATAGCCAAGTGCTGATCAGCTAATCATCACTATGTAATGTCCTTCCTACTAAGAAATTGCTCTGGTAATAGCACACAAAAATAGTCTGATTTTCCTGCCAGTCATTTTAAAGTGATCTTGCATCATTCCGAGTGCTTCTATACTTCTGAGACAGTCCTGAATGCTTAGGTATAGGACAAGCAAATAATTTCACGTGTCACATGTCTATTGCCAAGAACACCAATCTTGTTCATTGTCCAAATAAAAACTTCTTATTCTAGCGGAAAGGGCACATTTGCTGCTTCTTTCGTTTGTTTCTGAGCATCGAAGTTCGGTTCTATCAGAATACAACTACCAAAGCTTGCTGATGGCAGATTGGTGGTCTTGCAGGCATCAAGGAAACACAGTGCAGTTGCCTGTGTTTTTGTTCCTTTTACACTGCCTATTAGAAAGTAAAGTTTCACCACCTCCTTATGTGTTCACACCTTTATCCATTTTATGGCAAGGAAAGCTTCTCAAGTAGATTGTTATATTTGCACCTAATTGGAAGCCACAAAAACACCCCTATGTAGATTGATTGAAGCACTTGTTTTGTAATATGAAGATGCCTCATTCACAATTAACCCACACCTCAATACTGTGGCAAGTTGATTGTTTGAGAAGAATTGTATTGTGAACTTAACGCTCATATAGTTTCTAGGTTCTAGCTCTATATACTAACCTTAGTTTACAACTAAGACAACCAGTGACAATAAGCAAATACTGTTCGCCAGATCCAAAGGGTTCTATGAAATAATCTTAGCATCCCAGCTGTACATTTGGTGTATGTATTTGTTATTGAATGTAAATGCCTTTTTATATTGTATTATCTCATATTTGAAACTTCTATATTTCAGAAATCGCAAACTATGCCCTTGCGCAACATGCCTTTATCAAATCAATCCATTCAGAGCAAAATGTAAGTATCACTGTCCATATATTTGTGATTTGATTACAATTGTAGTCTCTTTTATATTTGAATGTCTTGTTTTCTTCTTTTTTTTTTTTTAAAGAATGTTGCAGCTTGGACCAATCTAGGAGTTTTGTATATTGCCAATGAAAATATTGAGGTAAGTTGTGCATTTTAACAATAAGGCACTTTCTGTGCTTTGCTTAACGTATATTAAAGTCCCAATGTGTTTGCTGAAATATTCTGTGTGAAATATATCTCCATATATCTAAGTGGGTTCTGCAAAAGAAATAGTTTCTGGTTGAAAAAGTACACTATTAATGTAAATAGGACACCTGTATGAAGTCATCTGCGTTGGTTTTTACCAGTTGTGGTAGTTAATGATTGTTCCTCACCTGAGATGCCCCTGCATTAGCATCTACCCCTGCCTTAATTAGTTATCAGCCTCCTGAAAATGTTTACCTTCTCGATAAACCTGTATAGAAGGTTCCAACAATTAAATTATTTCAGCAGGTCCCAGAACACCCAGCTTTTTCATAACACTGGTATAAACTGGCATTCTAAGAACATATTAACATTACTCCTAATGCAGCACCATCAAAGGAGCATGCTAGACACCTCTCTATATTTTCAAACAGTAAATAAACACCCTCATAGCTTCAATAAAAACAACACATACATTTTAGGAGCATGTTAAATATACATCATGATGTAGAGTGGGTGATATTTCTTGTAAAGCAAAATCTTTTAATTGAATCGGTATTTTATAACTCTTTTAGGACTTTGTCCTTCTTCATTCACAATATACTTATCCTGTCCAAGATCAACCAAACTTTATTTCACCCCATTTTAATTCTGCCCTCACTTCTCTATTTTAACTACCGTTTGCAATCTCCCTGCCTTCACTCTCTTCACACTCTCCATTTTTGTTTGCTTTCTTCAACTAATTCCTGCATTTCCTTCAGTCTTTCATGTGGTCTATCTCATCCTCATCAATTTCCACTTCTTGTTTATCACTTAATACAATACGACCACCACACTATTGCTTCACTCCACCTAATGGAATTACTCAATTCTTCGCCCACCTAGATCTCCTTTAGCCATATTCATTCTTTTTTTCAATCTTACTGTTTGTCATTCCTTAATGAGCACTTCTCACTCACCTAATCTCCTGTCATACCATTCTTTATTCACTTTCTGCATTTTTTCCATACATTGCCTCGGTTCCTTCAGGTACCATCTTTGACTACCTGATTATCCATGAGCTTACTTGCTGCTGGACACTCTTCATAGCATTACTCTAACTGGGCTAAAGCCCATGACATCACTGACTATCAATTGATATGGCTCCGTTTCTGGTTGGGGTTCTCCCTTGGGATTCTTTTGTGTAAGTTTGAGTATTGTAGGAAGCTAGCTCTCTATATACTACACCACAATGAGTCACAGTGTGCAGAGAGTCTAGTGGATCCCCAGAGACCTCACAGAGGCTAAAGTAGATAATACTAATGCTCTTTTTTTGTGGTAGTGTGGGCGAGCAGTTAGGCTTATCAGAGGTGTAGGAGGCTGGCTTATTAGATGGTGCACACTTATTTAAGTGAAGCACCTTGCACTAATCCAGACAACCCATATGGTGATTTTAGTGGTCTTAAACAACTATTGAACGCTCTCTAAGTGGTAGCTGTGGAAAACAGCCTTCAGGCTTAGTCCAGAAGGAGTGTTAAGCAGCTTGTTTTACCAGAATTAATCATATTGTGCAAGTTAAAACAAAAAAGAACCACACAGTGTAGTTATAAAAATAAGTACATTTATTATACACACACTCACTAACACATTGGTATAGCTCCTACCCGGATATATCAACACAATACACACAATACTTCAAATGTAAACAGGTAAGTAAGCACAAATACACAGTGGTCTCCAGGAGGAGACCAACCCATATACTAAAGAAGTGGAAAGTGAACTGCGACCGAAGTCGGGACTTTGTCCAGCAGAGCTGCAGGCACAAGGAACCACTCAAGGTAAGTACCCAGGCACCCCATGGAGGCTGTGTGCAGAGTGGAAACACACCAGCGTACTCCATGCAAGTCAATGGGAAAGCCTCTGTTGCAGTTTTTAAGAAGGACCCTGAAGAACCCTGTGGAAGAAAGAAGGTTATAGAGTCCCACCCATGTATACCCCAGAATATCTACACTAGGTAACCCGGGTGCATTGGTGCGAAGGGATGTCAGAAACCGCCGTTGACCACAATGGAGGACTTCAGAAAAGATGCCGCTGGAGAAGAAGGTGAGAGTCCGGTGGAATCCATGGATGGATTCTTGAAGAGAAAAACCTGCAAGTAGAGGGGACATTCTATTGCACTCGGAAGTGACCAGGAGAAACGGAAGACCAATGACCACCGATGAGGGAATATGCAGGAGTGATGACTGTGATCTTTTCACTGCAGTTGTGAGGACCAGGTGATGCTGTGGAAGACCAGGAGTCGTTCACGATCTGTTCCGCATCAGAAGTCAAGAACCAAGGGGTAGGTGTCCGGCAGGAGCACCAACAAGCCTTGGCAGCAGCAACAGACGTGGCAAATGAAAAAGGTGCAGCGTTGAGACCAGCACGGTCCAAGGGTCTCACCAAGTGCAGGAGAGTCAGAGCAGGCCCTGACCAAGCAGGGGAGCCCACTGAAGCCAAAGAAGATCCTCAGGCTGAAGGCACAGAAGTCTCAAGAGGACCTCGAGCAGCTCACCAAAGATGCAGGACCACAGTGCAGAGGATGAAGTGAGAACGAAGATCTTGGCAGGAAGAGAGGCTGGAGTTTCTTGTAGCCTGAAGATCTCTGGAGGACAAAGCCAACACGCATTGGCATTGGCAATGGCAAGTGGACACTGGGCACAGGGGTTCAGTTCCAGGAGTTCTGACATGGGATACTGGCCTCAAACTTGTCGTAAACAAATGTCTCTAACAGATTCCCACGTGGTGTGTCTCTGATGTTTGAGGTTGGGCCCTGACTCCAAGTCAGGCGTAGAGTATGCCCTGGTGCACCAAGGTGATTTGAGAGCGTGAGGTCACGCTGTACATCACCTGGCTCTAAAGGAAGTCATGAGACTGCCACTTCCACTGAAGGTCAAGGACACAGAACCCTTCCTGGATCTGGAGCCAGTCCTGCATCATGTCGCCGCGATCCAAGTTTTCATGTAAAACCACAAAGAAACAGAAGACGTCCAAGCGGGCCTCGTCCCAGCCTCGCCACTCTCCATCTAAGAAATTGCGAGGATGTCCAGCTGACTCACAATCTTGCTAAATTTCCGGTTCCCCTTGATGAAGCCTGTTCTGCAGCTGATTCCGCTTCACCTAAAATTCCCAGGTTTGTCGGCTACACCACTACAGATCAAGGTGTTGAAGGAGGTCATGCTCCTCATTTTTGGCACTTTACCTGCTCCCTCTGGCGCACCTTTGGGCACCATGGATCCACAGAGGTCTCCAGGTTACTGTGGCATCTGTGCCACCTGAACCCATTTTGAGTTCAGCTCTTACCCCGGAGCTGATTCAACACCCGGCACTATGATATATGCTGGTTCCGGCTCAGTCAATGTCTCCGATGTTGGAGGAAGATGTCAATCTCATTGTTCTGCCCGAGTTAAATTAGTCTCGACCGAAGCCATGCTCGTGCTCAGTCCTGCCCATCAACCCCAATACATTCTGCCTTTCATTAAACAGTGCCTTGCCTAGGAGCTGCCCTCCAATGCGCCAACAACTTTCTGGATCAGTTAGATCAGAGCCAACCAGCTTTTGTTGATGATGATGGGGACAAATTCTCCCCACAATGTTATAATTACACTTTTTATATGTATTTATTGTTGAATGACATGTTTTACATTGCATTATCTTACACAAACTATTGCTCAGCATGCCTTTATCAAATCAGTTCCAACACTTGGAAAGGAGCGCTGTTGTGCTTCGTATAGTACTCAATTAATTATTGCTTTCATTAAGAACCCAGTCCAAAGGCAAGCTTGATTTGTAGGAAAAGTTCCATTTATTTCCTCAAAAACCAATATTTTTCAAAAGCACTTAATCCAGGCACTCATATAATATTAAATCATCAGCCTACGCATTTCATCCCCACGTCATCAGGGCTGGAAAAAAGGAAAAATACATCTGTCAATTTTGACCTATAATACACTTAGGAAATTAGCAATTACATAGTCCAGTGCTGCCTTTGTACCTATTAGTTAATCAAATTCAAGACATAACATTCAAGCCTGTCTATATACAATCTAACATCCTATTGTTGCTCTATTGTTGCTCTAAAAAGTAAACCCATTCGTAATTCTAATGAAGTAATGCTCATCATGTCTTCCCCTCTACTTAACATTCATACTACCATATTTTTAATTGCTCATGTTTAGAGAATAACCCTGCCACAATTATTTGAATATATAAAAAAAAATCAAACCTTTTATTTTATATACATATATAGTGACAATTATTGTTGATCTTCCATGTAGCCCTATTCACACTAAATCAGAATAAACTTTATTCAATTTTAGTCATTTAAAATCATAAAAGCGTCAAGATAAAAACATTTAATACAAATAATAGTCAAATAGACCATGAAGTTTCAGATAAACGCATACTCCATTCATATACAACTCCATCTGTTACATAAAATTGCAAGACAAGATTGTGTGCTGGAAGGTGATAAAATAAAAAGCATTATCATAATAGATTTTAACCCATAATACTTTTCCTTACCCGCAATATGGTTTTCAAAAAGCCAGACATAGCACCCACACAATAGACACTCTCCAATATTCATTATTCATCTTGCCCTTTCCCTTGTATAAAATTTAAAAAAATAAGGTCACGTGAATTGTAGATTGTGGTGATACATTATCACAAGGACAATAACACAGATCTCTAGACCAATTGTTTACTGCTGGATAGCTAACCAGGTGATGGAAGCTACCAAACCTGAATCTGGTTTGAATATATCGATCATATCCCGCAGTACACCAGTCCAAATAGGGTTGAATACGATATGTTACCAAAGTCATTTAATGCTGGACCACCGTACATTTCTTCATTTCCAGGGCAGCTCGTAACATCTCTAGATGTGCCATGCATAATTTTTTTAACTACTTTCTTGGAATAGAACTCATGGATTCCGGAGAGGTATAAAAATCTGTTCGTCCACGATCCATCTAAAATCTTTTCACGTAGTTCAACCAAGTGATCTTACTTACATGGTCCAGCTTCATAGAATCCCTAATGATTTCTCTATTTGTCCCTGTGCTGCAGGAAATCCAAACTCGATGCCATAAAAATGTCAGTAATGTAATAAATCCCTAACTCACTATGACAATTAAACTGGGGAACTCAATGGCTGTGCTAAAATAAACCTTAAAGTGTTTTCCACTTGTTGGATTTATGATACATCATAAGAATGCCATATTCCCACCCCATATATTGCTATACTTATGCACTCGGCTTGGTAAATTTTGAGAACAGTTCCTGGGGGCCTTTTGCCCAATGTTTTTGCTAAATTAGCAAGAGCTGCTGTTGACCTCATAAAAAGGAGACACCTACTCTTTACCGCGGGAACCCAAGAACCTGCGTGCTCAAACAGGACGCCCAGGTACGAGAACATATTGATGGAATCTATCCTACTATCCCCTAGTGGCATACTACTACATTTGCGTCTCCCTCTCACACACGACATTACAAAAGTTTTTTTCACATTTAGTTTTAGGCCTCGATCATCCATAACACCAATATATGAGGCAAGGGTTCTCCGTAAACCTAGCTGGGTTCGGGCCATGAGCACTGCGTCGCCCGCGTAGAGGAGAGAAACAGTTGGCTTTTTATTAATATATGGTGGATCTCTCGCCCTTTTTTCCAGTTCCTTTTCTAGTGCATTAGTATATAGAGTGAAAAGGAACGGGGCCAAGACTAACCTTGTCTCACGCCCCTCTCCACAGAGAACGGCGCAGTGCATTCACCTGTTAGTCCATGCCTCAACCTAGCTGATGCCCCAGAATATAGCTGCCTTAAAAATTGCACCAGTATCGGGTCAATATTTAGATCCATTAAAATGCTTCACAGTTTGTTGTGCATAACACAATCAAAAGCGGCGGATAAGTCAACGAAAGCTACATAAACATTTTCCTGCCTTTGCCCGTGTGTATTTCTCAATTAAAATATTAAGATTTAAAACCTGTTCACTTGTCTGCAGTCCCCGTCTAAAACCATATTGGACATCACTCAAAATATTGTCATCTTCTGCCCAAATTTGCAATCTATTCAAGACAACCCTTCCTACTACCTTCACTAAAGAGTCTAAGAGGGATATTGGGCGGTAGCATGCCGGATTTTCCCGTTCCCCTTTTTAAAAAATAGGTATTATCACGGACTCTGACCATGACTTAATGAAGCCCCTTTGCACAGCATGCTTCTACAACCCGAGTCAGTAGTGGGGACCGTAATAAAGAGATTGACTTAAATAGATCAATAGGCAGACCATCGGGTCCTGGTGATTTTCCACCTTTGCTGGCATTAAGAGCCTCTGTTACTTCATCAGAGGTAATATGCAGTTTGATAGGCAAAAAACCAATGGGATCACCCCGTTGGTTACTTTCGGGGGCAATACTGTTTTCTACATTCCCGTTGGCACTATATACATTTGAGAAAAAGTCTATCCATGTTTTCTCATCTATAGCAACCGCAATAGTTGCACCATACTTATTAGTGAAAAACGAGGCATTGACTGCCTTCCAAAACAAGGAGCAGTCCTTACTCAAAGATGCTTCATATAAAGTAGCCCATGCTTGTTCTTTTAGCCCTTTCTTACGATTTTTTCTGGCCAAATTATAAGCCTTCCTACATTCTCATATTTCCACGCAATTCCTCTCAACCCTGTGAAGAGCAACTTTCAGACGGCTATATGATTTAGTGCAGTTTGAGTCAAACCATCATTTTTTCTCATCACGGATTCCCTTATTTTGAATTCTGTGCACAATTTGAGTTAGTAGGGTAATTTGGGAAAATGTGCACAGGATGTCATCATGTGAAGAGCTTTCCTGTAAGCACTTCATATTATGGTCATAAGCTTTGGTGATAATCTGTTTATTCATCTCCTCTGAGTTTTTGCTATCCCAGCGCAGAGCATAACCATTTTGTCGAGTCAAAACAATGTTTTGGGTCCAAGTCGTGCTACTATTTATTATCTGTGCACCCTTTTTTGGCAAAACTATTTTAATACTAAGGGGAAGATGATTACTCATAACGTTAGAGTGGGTTTTGAAATGGTCAAACCAAGTGGCATAACGGTTGGGAACAATAATGAAATGTATTGTAGATTGAAATCCTCTACCTATAAATGTGTAATCAAAGTCCACATTTGGAATGCACATATTAGCAAAACCCAAGTCACGTACATATATAATTTCGTTAAGCTTCTCCCCCCTTTCTAAGTGTGTAAAGTGATTTGTGTCCTCTTCGGTTTCTGTGCCAAAAACCCCACAACCGACTTGTGTACATAAGCAAACATTAAAATCCTCTCCCCAAATCGTAATCACATCAGGGCCTTTTGACCCCCCGCCGGCTTTTCCCAGATCGTCACTGAGAGACTTTAAAATCTCACCAAATTGACCCTTACCCGTATTATTGGAAACATTTACAACAAGCACTGCTATATTTGAGTCCAGATAAATAAGTACAATTTGATAGAATATAACCGACTTTATCATTTCAATTTTTCTAACCCCTAATAGATTTGAAATATTCACACATATCCCCCCCTTTTGTCTTCCATGGATTGACCATGTTGCTTGTCTTGTAACCATCTATGTGCACTTAATCCAACAGCCAAGTCTCCTGAAGACATAGGATGTCAAATCTGTGAATAAAGTCAGTCCAACTAGAATTACTCACTTTGGATAGAAGACCAGCAACATTTCAATAGAGCACACTAATATTCTTGGAGGCTGTTACATTATGAATAAGTACGATTTGACTATCTGAGGCATATCCGGACCCATCAACCCTCCTTGTACCACTTTCCGTACTTGCAGCTAATGTTACTCTAAACGTTATCCCGTCTGGGACTTCCAAAATATCAGTTTTCTCAAGTAGGCTCTGCTGTAGTACCCCGTTATTTTCAGACACAGTTAATTCACTGGGATTTTGATTTATGGTATTGACTATACAGGTACACTGATCTTTACTGTCCGGGAGTCAATCATTCTCATCCAAAGATTGGAGAACCCCAAATCTGTTTGACACCTCTATGTTATAAATCATATGTTTATTCGACAAAATTGGGGAGTACTGATCTTTAGGCCAGTTGGGGGATTTGGGCTGATAGAAAAAGCCCAAGGGGAGAACTTTTATACCGGGAACAGAAATATTTTTATCTCCCGTTCTAATCAGGATTTCACGAACCAGTGAAGGAATACATAGAGAGAGAACAATACAGTCCCCTCGAAAGATCTTCCTGCTTGTACCCACCCATTAAACGCGCCTAACCATCTTGAAAGCTGTAAACATTTCATTAGTCAGTCCTGTTCTTTTCCCCAGGTAATGAATAGCTATGTTCCTAAGGGTAACACAGGTTTCATTACCCCATTCAGGAGAGCCACAACCACTGTATAGGGAGTGGCTGCAGGAGGTAGATTTAAGATCTGCAGTAAAGGTTGATGATCATGCAGTTTTAAAGTAGTAGACCCTGCTTTTAAACGTAAATCACGCGCCGCTAGTTCTCCCTGCCGTTCTACTAGTCTATCTTTCCCTGATTCTCTACGCTCGTCTGCCTTTATTAGCGAGCTATTACTTTGCATAGTTACATATGGTTTAGTGGGTCCCATAGCTCTAGTAATCCTATCCCTCTCACCTTGCTGACTGTCAGTACTCTCAGCGCTAACGGTTAATTTCTGGCATTGAGATGTAGCTACGCTATCCACGCTACTGCCTATTTTCTGTTTACTCAACCCATCCTTAGAATTAATGATATCTTGATTCGCTATAACTCTTTCCAAACCTGATTCTATATTTGCCATCTCACCTCCAAGGTGCCTATAGATTGTTTAACATACTTAGTTAAATAAGTAATCAGGCTTAATAGTTTATTAATTTCGCCTGAAGGGAAAGCAGTGCCCTTGTTTTTAATACGAGGCACCAGATATTTAACCTTTTGAATCGGAAGAATACCTTTACCCTGCTGAATTTTAGCTTTAGGCTTGGCAATACCAATCAGAGTTGGGGTCTGATGTATGACTGAGAGCAAGTTTGTTATGTGGTCATTAGTCAACGGATTACACAGTTTTTTGGGCAGAGGTGGCAAATCGGCCTCCAAATCAATATGGGAAATCTCATCGCTAATGGCCTGAACACAGCAGTTTAGTTGTTCTGTGATAGCGATTTGTGGAGTACAGGCTTCCCCCATCTCATTATTTTGTAAAGCGTTGACCTTACTATTCAGTAGCGCCCCTTGTGAGTCCATATTTAATGACTCTTCTACAGTTGAAATTTGTTTTTAGTAGCACCAACTGCCCCCGTCAAATAATTCAACAAAGTCATGTTAGGAGCTCGTGGTTTGTTGGTTAACTGTTAAGTATTAGTACTGCGTAATTTCCTTTTACCCATCTTAACTAGGCAAATAGGCAAATCACTACTTGATCAGCAAAATAACAATTCGAGGAAAATAAGCCCTTAATAGCCACAAATAAACCCCCTACTGGAAAGTAAAGCGATATAAATGCATTCACAACAAATAAATAGTTCAATACCCTTGAATACCAGTTAACTTGTTCAAGATTGTCCTACGTGAAACTGAAGAGGGGTTGCCCAGCCCAGCCTCCTCTGGGCTCTGATTCGATCAGACGGGCCCGCCCTTTGCTTGGGCTTCGGCCGGCATGCCCGCGCGCGTCCCGCGCTGCGGGAGGTTCGGCCCACTTTATGCACCGCCTGGCGCGAGTTTTATGACGCGTGTGGCTCCTGCCGCAACGCGCTCTGGGTGTTGAAGTCCATGGTGCTTGGGAGCAGAAATAAAGTGCAGTGTGCTGGAACCAGAGACAACAGGTGATGAGCAGAGTTCCTGGTTTTAAAATGCAGCGTGCCAGTCCCCGCTATGAACAAAGTGCAGCGTGCTTTTCAAGTATGCAAAACCGAAGCGATTCTCGGCAGTTCACTAAATCATTTAAATAACATTTTGAACATACCTCAAAGTAAATTCTTATATTTTTTTCTCTTGTATAGCGTCCTTTTAAACTCTGTGTCATCAACTCCACAGTATGGACATTATTATCTAAATAAAAGAAATTAATCCAAATTATATTTCCCACCTACCTATAGGATATCTATCATCCTGAACTTATAGTTTTTAATGATTGAGTTAGTGATTACCTCGTACCCAATTTTTCTGCTAATATTAACAGCATGCCCGACCCACCCAAAACCTTTTTGGTCCAATGTCACTTAGCTATTTTGAGATACAATTTAGAACATTTTGAACATACCTCAAAGTAAACTCCTAAGTTAATTCTCTTGTTAGCGTCCTTTTAAAATCGGTGTCATCATCTCCATAGTATCGAAGTTATTATCTAAATGCAAGAAATTCATCCAAATTATATTTCTCAAAAAACCTGTAAGTAATCTCTCATCCTAAACTCATAGTGTTTGGTGCTTAATTTAGTCAATGCCTCGTACTCAATTTTACTGCTAATCTTGACAGCATGCTTGACCCATCAAAAAAGCCTAAATCCAATATCTCTTCGCTATTTTCAAAAGCAAATTAAACTTCCCTTAACCGCTATTTCAAAGTCCCCTTGAAGTGTGTCCCAAAACAGCCAAGTCAATCTACACTGTTTCACTTATGTCACCTAAATATCAGTGCGTCTTCTTCACACGCTTCTGTGCCTCGGCCTGTCCCGATATATCTCCCTGTGGAACTTGCACCATTCTTGCTAATGTTTTAAACCCCCTGTGACCTGTATTATGATCCTATGACAACCCGTCCCCTTAATAGAGGTTCCCTCTCTGGTCCTCTATTTCTCAGCCAATCATGCCTCAGCATCACTCCGTTTCTTCTTAACGCCTAACCAGCCTGACTCAAGGCGTGGCTACAGCTCCTCATGTGTTACTCCCATCAACTATTCCAAAATCCAAACATCGTCCTCTATTGCTACTGCAAAAGTTTAAAGAATCAATAGTCCTGGTTACGTGTTACCCTTCCCAATCCTCGTATTATCAAAAGGTCCCAAATAAATGTAAAACGAGTATCCGTCCAAGCCATGGCCACGCCCCGCAGTCTCTCTCTCACTTGCGCATGCTTCTATACATCTTCAGCTGCCTGACACCGCCTGTTTCTGGGTGTGCTATAACTCCTCAAGTTTTCACTTTGCCTGTATTTACCATCAGAGTTTAGCCCTCGTAGAAACAACCTCACCCGCATGGAGCTGTGCATGGTCAAAATTAATTACTGTTTTCTATTTCAAAGGATAATTCCTATCCTGCCCTTGATATGCAATGTTGAAACAAACATCAAGCTTCTAATTTATCACTCTTCGTTATTGTAAAGATAACCTCGTGTTGGAATCCCTTCGTAATGATCAATATGAAATAGAATTAAATTAAGATGCACTCATTTATGTCCTCAATTCATGACACTTGAAGCTACTGTCTGTCACGCCCGGAGCAAAGTATGGTGACGCTTCAGCTCCACTTCCTGGTCTAATGGATATCCTTTCAAGGTTCCTATCAACTTAAATCCTAATTTTAGTCCTATTGCAATATCGCACCTGTTCTCTACGAGACACACATGAAGATATGTAAGTTTCTTGTCTTAGGTCAGGCATGGTGATGATTGACCTCCACTTCGTGGTCTAATCAATGCCACTTTCAGGCTCGTAGCAACTATAATCTTAAGCTTATCTTATTGTTCTCTATGAGACACACATAACCTTGTGAACATTTCTTAAATATACCTATAAAAAAAAATATATATGTGTAATGTAACTCACCTTTCAAATCACATCATTCCCTAACACCAACTTCAAAAATCTCTTGACCATCCAACCTGATCACAAAATCCACTGCCTTTCCCCAATTCTCTAGAGTCGAACCCATACCTAGCTTAAAAAGCAGTGTAACTCATTGTCACTATTAAATCCTTGCTGGACTGTTCTGCATTTACTTATCCATCTAGCTTCATGTTACCTTAATCTCAGTTCCCAGCCATCCCCTCTTACATTCGGAATAATTTTTTGTATTCCGTGGAATTTAATTCTCCTTTTAGTAGGATGATGGTCTCTGATATGCTGAAAAACTGGCGATTTGACGTCCACATTTGCTATTGCCCTAGCATGGTTCTGTATTCTGAGCTTGAGTATTCTTTTAGTGCTCCCTATATAGACCTTGGGACATTCACATAGTAACACATAAATCACCGCACAACTGTTACAATTGATAAATTCCTTAATGAAATAACATTTCCTAGTGTTGTATTGAAACTCCTTGATACAGTTAATTTCTAACTCACAAATATTACAAGATCCACATATATAGAATCCCTTAGGTTGCTCAGGGAGCCAGTTCCCCCCCTTTTGTATGTATGGGTTCTAAATAGTTCCTTGTGATTAAATTCCTAATAGTGGGACATCTCCTGTAGGTCACTACTGGTTTGTCTGCAATGTTCAGTTAAACCTGGTACTTCCTTTAGTAAGTTCCAGTTTTTGTTTAAAATCTTATAGATTTTGTTATGCAATGTATTGTATTTTGAAATAAACGCCAGACGTTCGGTGGATTAAACCCTTTCCTTTTGTATTAGTGTGTCCTCCCTTCTCATGGTGCACACCCTGTCTCTTGCCTCATCCAGTCTTTTTCCTGCGTATCCTCTACCCAAAAGTCTTGATTGTAACTCATCTAGGGCCTCATGTAGGAAGCCAAATACCGGTCGGTAACGGCCGATTTTCGGTAATTATACCGTTACCGACCGGTATTTTGGCTTTTGAGATGTAGGGTGAGAATTTCATGATTACCGAATCGGTAATATTACCGATTCGGTAAATACCGAATCATGAAATGAGATGTAGGGGAAGTGTGTGGTGGGTGTGGGGATTCGTTATTTACCACCAACTAAAGGTTGGTGGTAAATGACGAATAGGTGACAAAAAGCATTTTTGTGCACGTTTAAGTGTGCAATGTGGCAGACATACATGCCCTTAGGGCATGTATGTGCACCACATGTGCACACATGGCCGAATCAGGGGTGCAACAGGGTGTCAATGTGACACCCTGCCACCCTTGCATGTGCTCCCCCATTACCGAATCGGTAAATACCGATTCGGTAATTACCAAATTTTTCCGAATCGGTAATATTTACAGACTCATTACCTACATTGCATTTACCACTTCATAAATACCGAATCGGTATGATTCGGTATTTATGAAGTGGTAAATGCCAGCCCACCTACATAAGGCCCCTAGTCTTTTCCTGAAATCCTCTTCTTGACTACAGTTCCTTCTAATTCGCCCCATCTCACCGTACGGTATTCCTTTAATTACTGACTGTGGATGTGCACTATCTGCCCTTAGAATTTAATTAGTGTCGGTTTCCTTTCTAAAAAGTTTACTATGTGTTTTACTGTCCGAAGTAAACAATCGCACATCCAAAAATTCAATTTGATGATTATGATGACACATAGTATATTCCGCATTAAACTCATTGCAATTCAAAAATTCCACATGCTCCATTAGTTCTTGTCCTGAACCTCTCCAAATTACTAGGATGTCTATAAAGCGGCCCCAAAATAATATAGAGTCTGTCCATTTAGCTGCTCTCCTGCTTCAGGCATGCTCCCTCTCAAATAACCCCATAAAGAGGTTCACGTAAGAGGGAGCACACTATCACCGAAAGGAGGTGTTACCGTACCTCGTGACTTGGAAAGACCTCTTTGAAGAAAAACAACTTGCAAACATCCATACCCAACACTAGATGGCAGGAGTATGCAAAGCATGTGAATCTTCAGCTCTACATGTCAAGAATAGATGCTTGTCCTCACTTATCTTATGTGTGCTCCCTTTGAGCTACTACATCTCCTTACTTTGAAGACTGCTTTCTTGCTTGCCATCACCTCTTCTCAGGGTGAGTGAGCTTCAAGCCTTATCTTCCAGACCATCCGAACAAAGTATGCTGCCGTACTAAGCCCTCTGTTCTGACCAAAGTGGTTCCCTCTTTCCACATAGGTCAGACCATCACATTGCCCACCTTCTTCCTGCCTCAGCACCCTTCCAAAGAGGAGGTTAGACGCCACTGTCTGGAACCAAAACGTGTGCTGTCTTTCCATCTTGACCTAACTAAAGACTTCCGGGTGGACAATCAACTCTTCGTGGGTTATGTGGGCGCCAAGAAAGGCTTGGCAGTGCACAAATGCACCATCTCTCAATGGGTTGTCCTATGCATTAATATCTGTTATTCTTTGGCTAAAAAGGTACCTTCAGTAAGACTTTGCGCCCACTCTACTAGGGCGACGGCATCTACTTCTACTTTAGGACATGGAGTTCTGCTGGCATCTGCCAGGCAGCCATGTGGGCATCTGTGCACACGTTTACTAAGCATTACTGCCTGGACAACCAAGTCCGGATAGACCGCTTTTTTGCCGTTCTGTTCTCCAGGACTTCCTGGTGTGAACTTAGTTCACAGACCCACCTCCAGAGTTGGACTTGCTGGGGTATCTTTTCTAAGGTAAGGAATCTATAACTACGGTTTCTTTGAGATGAACAAGTTACTTATCTTTGTTAACGATGTATCTGTAAGAGACATTAGTAGTTATGGATTCCTTACTGCCCCACCCATCCTCCCCGTTCTGCGAACTGACTTTTAGGGTATAGGTACTTCCTTCCAGGGCCCTAGTTATGTGCACTAGTGGTCAGTGTCTTTCATAGCTCTGTGCTTCTGTCATGGAAAGTCGTGTCGGTACTGACGTCAGTGCGCAGGGGCGACGTCTAAGTACACATCGCAACGTCATCCCAGCGACCACGACGACGAACGTGGGGTCGACCGACGCCACCGACTAATGCTCAGGGGTACTGCTAGGAAAAAGTTTCTCCGGATCCAGTCTGATGACTGGGGGTAATTCTAAGGTAAGGAATTTATAACTACTAATGTCTCTTATAGATACCCAAGGTAAGTAACTTGTTCGTTTTGTGCCGTCAATCATTTTCACCATATCATATGGGATAAGAAGTTTGAGTTGCAGACTTAGCTTATCAATATGTTTTTTCCATGCTTAGTGTCCCATGCACAAATTTCAGACTGAGCTCTAAACTACAGTAACACTATTGTTCGGGGCATATGAGCTGTAGATCCACACACTTATGCATAGATCGCCATCTGGTGATGGGCCCGGAAGAAAGTCACGAGATAGGTGGCTCCTCCTTTGGACAATAGTGTGCATGGGCATCGACTCCATCGTCTGATTGTTTTTTTTTCTGCCATCGGGCTTGGATGTGTTTGTCGCGCTCCAGTTCGGTGCCGCTACCAATCTAACTTTCGACGCGCAATTCTTTACCCTTTCTCCGGTATTGTCTCGATCGCGTTCCCTATTCGACGCGCATCTCTACAAAATCAAAACCGTTGATTACGTTCGTCGACGCAGGCCCTCGGGCCTACCTACGCCATTAGACCTGGCTCATGGAAAGGACTCCTTTTAAAAAGTGTCCTCAATGTGGATCCAAATTTCCACCCACAGATCTACATGAGGTGTGTAACCTCTGCCTTTCGCCGGTGCACGAGGCCAAAGACTGTCCAGCTTGCGCCTCTTTCCACTCCAAGAAAATGATCCGGAATCGTCGAGCTCGAAGGAACATGGCTTGATCTTCAACATCCATTCCAGACAACATCTTCTAAGAGGGCGTCGATGTACCAGAGCATGAGCGGGTAAAAGAAGGCGTCCTCATCGCTTCCGAAGCCGACGACTTCGAAATCGAAGACATCACTCCAGGGCAGCGGGTCGTGACTACTGACGTCGACCCACCCCCAAAAAGGCTTCGGTAACACCTTCACGCCTAGGTGCACACCGGAACAAAACTTCCCACGCCCCGCCCTCAGTCCCGGCAAAGAGGTCGACAAACAAGCCTTCAGGTCACTCAGGATCGAATCACCCTGTTGTCCATGCAGAAACACCATCCCCGGCACCCAAAAAGAAACTGCTGTCACCCTTTGTGCCGACCACTAGTTCCACATCGGTGTATTCGGCACCGAAACCTCCTGGTACCGAACCCTCCACACCGAAAAAACCATCGGAACCGACCAAAAAAACGCTTCCGAAGAGCACAGACACTCAACCTTTGGAACCGAAAAAACCCTCGGAGTCGAACAAACAATCGGTTTCAAAGATTCCTTCGGAACAAAAGAAACCTCACGATCCCAAGCCTAAGCAATGTAAACGAGCTCCGGAACCGGTGCCACGTAAACATTCGGAAACGAAAAAATCGGCACTGAAGCAACAACCTCCACAAACCAAAAAACTCTTCTAAAAGACCCCAAAACGGGTCAACTCATACTCAGCTCCAGGAAAAGGAAAATGGAAACGCCTGTACCGGCTCCATTGCCACCAAAGAAGAGAGACGTTGCCACATCTCCTCTCAGAGTTCCTTCTCCACCTCCTCCTCCCCCTCCCCCTCCACACCACTCTCCTACCCCATCTCCACTTCCCTCACCATCTCCTCCACCACAGCACGATGATGATGATACCTCTGAGGACGGAGGAGACCATGAACCTTTAGATGAACCAGGTCATCCTGATTCCCCAGGGGACCCATGGTACAACTTTGGCACACCAGATGCCCCTGATGTACCACAGGAAGATATTTATCCTTCTAGACCTTCCCCTCCAGAAGACATTATGGGGTTCACACAACTTATACACAGGGCTGCACATTACCACGGGGTAAATCTCCACACAGACCCTGTAGAAGATGATTTCCTAATGGACACATTTGACACATCGCAAAGATCCACCTCTGTTCTCCCTATGTTAAAGGGGGTAATTTAACACGCACCTGAGGTGTTCAAAGCTCCCGTAAGGACTAGGGTTATTAAAACCAGAATCGAAAAGAAATATAAATCTGCCCCAGCTGACCCTGTTTATATCACAGGTCAGATCCCATTGGATTCCTTAGTGGTCTCCAACGCCAGGAAAAGGGCTAACTCCCAAACATCAGGCGATGCTCCACCTCCTGATAAGGAGTCCAAACTATCAGACGCCTCTGGCAAAAGGACAGCGTCACAAGCAGCCAACATATGGCGAATTGCAAACACACAAGCCTTGCTGGCTAGATATGATAGGGCACACTATGACGAACTAGAGACCCTCTTACAACATCTTCCAGATAAGTACAAGACAAAAGCCAATGACCTCATTCAGGAGGGTAAACTTATAACCAATACCTCCATTCGTTGTGCTCTAGATGTGGCAGACACCGCCTCCCAAGCCATCAACACAAGTGTTCTTTTACGTAGACATGCATGGCTACGCATTTCAGGGTTTAACCCAGAAGTACAAACTTCCATACTCAACCAACCATTCGATCAGGAACATTGATTTGGCCCTGCTGTAGATTCATCTTTAGAAAAGATGAAAAAAGACACAGACACCGCCAAATCAATGGGAGCCTTACAATCGCAAGCCCCCAGACGTTCCTTTCGTCGCTCCTCTTATAGAGGCACCTCTAGAGGTGATTCACCATAAACCTCACAAAGTCTTACCTACAACCGTCCCACATCCAACAGTATCGCGGTGCTACAATAAACACCTCAAAAGGCCTTGCATATCCCAGTCCACCCAGGATAGCAAGCATACAAAGTCTCATTACAAAATTCCAACCACAACACTCGATTCCAGCTCGAGTGTTCATGCAGCTCATAGGGATGATGGCCTCTTGCATATTCATAGTACCACATGCCAGACTCCACATGCATCCCCTACAGGAATGCTTAGCACGTCAGTGGAACCAGGCTCAAGGTCAGCTGACAGATCTGGTGTTGGTGGACGGCCGCACGCATCACAGTCTGCACTGGTGGAACACACAAAACCAAACAAACAAAGGGCAACCGTTCTTAGAGCCGGTTCCACAGATTGTACTAACAGCAGACGCATCCCTCACCGGCTGGGGAGCTCATTTATTACATCATATCGTCTAAGAAAAATGGGACACCTCAGCAAAAATTACTCCACATCAATCATCTAGAGTTACTAGCAATATTTCTGGCATTATAATCAGTTCAGAAACAAATAACAGGCAAAGCTGTCTTAGTCCGCACCGACAATATGACAGCAATGTACTATATACAAAAACAAGGCGGGACACGCTCCTTACAGCTCTCTCAATTAGCGCAGAGCATATGGAGGTGGGCTGTTCCTCAAAACATTTTTCTCCTAGCCCAACACATTCAAGGAGTCCAAAACAGCATAGCTGGGTCTGTTAAGTCCTCAGACACAACAGATTCACGAATGGTAACTTCATCCACAAGTTCTTCAACCGTTTTTCCAAATGTGGGGGCAGCCACAGATAGATCTCTTCGCTACACATTACAACTCAAAATTCCCAAGCTTCGCCGCCAGATATCCACACCCATTGTCCAAAGGCAATGTGATATGGATAAATTGGTCAGGCAAATTTGCGTACGCTTTTCCGCCTCTCCCACTCATTCCATTGGTGGTGCTCAAACTGCAGCAACACTCACTGACACTCATCCTAGTTGCTCCAACATGGGCCAGACAACCATGGTTCACAACACTGCTGGAACTATCAGTGGTCCCACACCACAAACTACACCTCTCCCCACACCTCTTAACACAGAACCCTGGAGAGATTAGACACCCGGACCTAGCACAGCTCAACCTAGCGAACTGGCTCCTGAAGTCTTAACATTTGGTTACCTTAACCTACCCCCTGACTGTATGAATGTTATCAAAGAGGCTAGATGCCTCACCACTAGAGCCAGCTATGCAGCCAAGTGGAAAAGATTTGTAATATACTGTAATAACAACAGCATCAATCCTTTAGATGGGTCTATTCAGCACATCATATGTTACCTACTACATCTTCAAAGGTGTAATCTAGCATACACATCTATTAGGTTACACCTCGCTGCCATAGCAGCTTACTTACAAAATAGACAGCACTTGTCATTATTCAGGGTACCTGCCATTAAAGCATTTATGGAAGGCCTTAAAAGAATCATTCCTCCTAGGGTACCACCCTCACCAGTGTAGAATTTAAACATTGTCCTTACAAGACTAATGGGCCCTCCATTCGAACCTCTGCATAAATGCGAGCTACAATTTCTTACATGGAAAGTCGCTTTCCTGGTGTCCATCACTTCTCTTAGAAGAGTCAGCGAGCTACAAGCACTAACTATTCAAGAACCATTTTTACAACTCCATCATAACAAAGTGGTTCTAAGGACAAATCCCAAATTCCTCCCCTTTTCATCTCAATCAGTCTGTTGAGTTGCCAGTATTCTTCTCGCAACCACAAACAGTCGCAGAAAGAACTCTTCATACTCTAGACGTAAAAAGAGCACTGCTTTATTATATTAACAGAACAAAACCTTTTCGCAAAACAAAACAACTTTTTGTATCCTTCTCACCGCCACATAAAGGCAATCCTCTATCAAAATCTGGGATTGCAAGGTTGATTGTCAAAGGTATACAAATTTGCTATACCAAAGCAAAGCGTACATTATCTATCCCCCCTAAAGCCCACTCTACCCGAAAGATGGGAGCTTCAATGGCATTTTTAAGGAACATTCCCTTAGATGATATCTGCAAGGCAGCTACATGGTCCACACCGCACACATTCACAAAACTCTATTGTGTAGATGTGCAGGCAAATCAATAAGCTAGTGTGGGCCAAGCTGTACTTAAAACACTATTTCAAACTACTGCAACAGACACTGGTAATCGCCGCTAAGGAGGAGTACTGCTGCAATCTATGCATAATTGTGTGATCTACAGCTCATATGCCTCAAACGGAAAATGCTACTTACCAGTATGCATCTGTTCTTGGCATGAAGGGCTGTAGATCCACATACGCCCACCCAGCTCCCCTGTTACCTTTATCTGTTCCAGTATTATCTTATTTAGATACAACATACATGGACATATTTTTCTGTTTCTTACAAAACTCCATCATTTCCCTTCTTGGCGAAAAAACAATCTGACGATGGAGTCGATGCCCATGCGCACTATTGTCCAAAGGAGGAGCCACCTATCTCGTGACTTTCTTCCGGGCCCAACACCAGATGGCGATCTATGTATAAGTGGGTGGATCTACAGCTCTACATGCCAAGAACAGATGCATACTGGTAAGTAGCATTTTCCTTTAAGCTCATTCTGTCCCTGCAAGGAACAATCAAGCGGCATTGTTTTCTGGCATGACATGGGGAGGAACAGGGCAAGTGGAATGAGGAAATGGACGTGGTGGTGAATTTGAATGTTTTTTGCACCCTTGAAACTGGTTAGGTAGAAGAGGAATTGTGGTGGGTCCAGGCTGGTAAGGATGATACGTTGAGTTTGGTGAAGAAATATGTGGTGGAAGGTTGCCCCCTAAATCTCTTAAAGAGTCCTATACACTCATTTGCACAAGCGAGTGCAGATTTTGGTCTAGCAAATGGGGTTGTCTTTTGCAACAATGTGTGGGTCCCCTCTGACCCCCCCCCCCCCCCCGCCCACCCCACCCAGGTGTTCACTTAAGCATTATTTCTTTGTGTCACAGGTCCAAATAGGGATATCAGCCTTCAAGGGTTTGTATAGGATGCAGTTCAGGTGACACCTAACTAACTTGGGTGCAGAACATTCGGTCAGAGAGTGTCAGGTTTGCATATCCAGAGTTATAAATGTGAAGACCTCATGTACCTCTTTTCAACCAGTTCGCTAGCCTAAATGTGCATCGCAGACAGTGGGGTTTGATATTACCAGGCACTTTCACAAACTACCCTCTCACATATAGTATGCTCTGGTACTCATCAATTTTCATTCTAAATGGCTGTAGGTTAAGTTTGCCTAGAGAGCAATCACTTCAGAAGATTTAGAATTCCTCAAGAACGTGTTCGCCGAGGAGGGCTTCCCAGAGATGATTAAGGATAATAGGGTGTAACTTCCTCTGAAATATCAAGTTCCCTCCATCTTCATGGTACAACTTTTCTAATGACTGCTGTTTATGACCCACAATGCAATGGGCAGGTTGAACGATTTAACAGTTTTTTCAAGATAGAGTACAACGTGCCTTTTTCCATGGCCATCTGTAATTGGTTGTGGGCCTACAGAATATCCCCAAATAGTGACACATGTACCAGCCTATTCTTAATGAGAGGGAGACATTGCACCTCAGAACTAGGTCCATGGTTACACAAGGGTAAGCTTCTCCAGGGCAAATCCTATGGTTCCAAACTCGGGAGGCATGCAGATTCTCCAAGGACTCCTACGAAAGAACTCTTTGATAAGGCCATTAGAGTCAGATCTCCTCATTTTGTTGTGGGATATTACATAATTATTTGCTAATCAGGTCAGATAGTAAAAGGGAGTTCAAAATTCTCCTGCCTTTACAGAATTGTTGGACTCCATAAGAAAAGTATTGTCACCCAAGATGGAAAGTGTAGGAATGTGAAAAGGATTTTCAAAAGCGTACAAGCTTGTGAGAGATTGAGTATGAATAGGAAATTTCCTATTAACCCGAGACCCGGAGTTCTGACCACTCCTTCTCCCTCTGGGAAAAGATAAACCAGCCACCAACAACAGCCCAAACTTAGAAGTCAGGAGTTTACCGAGAGCATTTCTGGAGAGCATTATGGTACTTGAGAATGATTTTAAGTGTAATTATGTTTTTGCTGGAAGAATGTAAAGCTGTCCAAGGACTGTTACTCCGTTTGGAAACTCATGAGGGATATGTATATGATAGAGACTTCTAGCCACATATTTCTTACCTTGGAAATATCCCCAGGTGTCAGACTGGATCAAGGAATTTTTTCTTTAGCAGTACCCCTGCACTCTGGTAGGTGGCGTAATTCGACTCCGTGTGACTTTGTCTACGTCATCTTACCTGGAAGTTGGGTGCAGTTCCTATATAGGGGAACCCCCAGTGCACTGACATCAGTTATTTTCTTTCCATGCCAGTCCAGCGCAGATCAGTAAAGAGCTACCCCATAGTCGATTTTTTGCTAACTTTTTAAAAGTTTTGTCGATGTCTTTTGAGATTTTTCTTTTTCCTCCTGATGAGCCGGAACAAACCTTGCCCAGCTGAGAAAGTTTTATGAGGCTATGCATCTCATATTTGGGTGGCCCGTTCCCGCCAGTGCGCCTTCGGGCCCCATGGGTTCGGGAGGGCCCCCTACTGGATTCATGCCAGCGGCTCCTGCAGCATTCGGTCCACAAAGATCCACTGATGGATCCAGATTGGCTCCAGTGTTGCCATGTCGACCTTCCCTTGCGCCAGTACAGAGGCCGACACTCCCGGCGCCACCTTACTCAGTTACATCCCTGACTCCGACATGGTGCCAGAAGGGCTCTGTCCGATGTGGACTCTGGTGCCGCCTGGAGCCATACCTTCCAGCCCGGGTGCCTTGGCCCTATTTCTATGGGCAAGCACTCGAGGAAGAATGGGGGGGCTGGACCCTAAATAACACCAGCCTTATGACTCCTTGGACTGGTGTGAGGATCCGGGTGAAGCCAGTGGACTGGACACGTCTCCAACACGGGCTCCTGTGAACAGGACAATTGCCCAGCGCATGGTCCATGCCTACACTTCACATGTAAATCCTTGTGCATTACCAACCTCACCACTGGATTGAGAATCCAAGAGACTGGATGATTTAGACAAGAAAATGTTTTCTTCCACCAGCCTGGCATTGTGCTTGGCGAACACTGCATACGTTTTTGGCCACTATTCTCACAACCTGTGGAAAGCGGATGTGCAGGTGCTGCCAACGATTCCGGAGGAGGCCCGGGCCTGCTTTCCCAGAATGTTACCGATAGAAGGGACATAACCATGTTCACCATTCGATGTGGACTAGACACCACTGACTCACTAGGAAGAGCAGTTTCATCTAAAGTGGTCTTCAACGCCATGGCTGGTTGAGTACTCATGGCTTTTCTGGGGATGTCCAGACATCACACATGGACATTCCCTTTGATGTCGACATTCCCTTTGATGTCAACCGTCTCTTCTAATACTAGGCTGTTGCAGGGATTCTGCTTATGCACAGAACTATGCACAGGTTACCAGGACCTCAGTGAATTGTGGTGTACCAAAAACTCACCTCAGAACCCCTTATCCGACCAGCATCAGTGTCCCATTCGTTATCTGAGTTTTATCTCGGCGTCCCCATTGTATAGACAACCCAGAACAAGCGACTTAGGGTATTCTCAGGAATGGTGGGAATCAGAAATACCTGTCCGTAATTATTTTCATATCAGTCCACAACAGAATAAACAGATACACGGTAAAGTTTAAAGAGTTTATTTTATAAACCTCGTGTCCTAAGATGCAGTACTTTGGCTAACATAAGCAGACAAATGATTAAGATCAAAACCATCAGCATAGTTACAATACCATAGAAAATGAAAGGAGTAATCATAATAAAATGACAGTGGATATCAGCCACCTTCCTTTCGCTAGTAAACTAATATTGTTATTATTTGACTAATAAAAGATCTCTAGGCTTGAATGGGGAACCCCATACCGTAAAGATCAGCTTAGTGGAATCACATCACAGGATCAGCTTAGTCTCTGCTCCTGGGAAAGCTCTTCTTCCGAATGTCTCTAAACATGTAGCCTGCAATATTAAAAGCACTCGACTTTCAGGTATTTGCAGCTGCGTGCGTATTATGGCTAAATAGTGGGCCGATCAACCTGAACCCAACAACATGCACCGTCTAGCGACCCAGACTGTTTCTTTACACAATATGCAAACCAAGGTCGCTGCTCACTGTTAGGGATGTGAACAACAGACAGTTCTCATGTGAAGCAAAGTCGAGCAAGCATTTCTCAATTAATAACATGTGACTACAGTGTCGTGTGCAAAAGCGGCAAGATGGCTTTCTAACATCTAACGCGGTTGTGCTAACTTAGCATTGTACATATATAGATAGCAATCTTCACTACACCCCCCCCCCCCCTTGATCGGACCACTAACCGGTAGGGGCGCACTTTCAAGAACGCAGATTTCAAGTTTGATAGAACGGAACCAAGGGCATAAATTGTAAGTCCATATAAGGTAAGTGAAAAAGTTCGAAGAGAAAAAAACTGAGGAAAAAAATATAAAAAGGATTGGAAAAAAAAACATTTAAAGGGGAAAAAAAATATAATCGATGGATGTGTAACGAAATGAAAGGGGAAAAAAGTCAATCCATCAAGGTATAAGCACAATAAGTTGCAACAGCTTCCAAGAGGAAATCATTGGAACGTTCTGCAAAAGTATCTGCCATCCAGTTCAGCAAGGGGAAGGAGCACACATGTTCCTCGACAACCGGAGCCTCCAGCACCACTCGAGGACAACTGGTGTGTTCTTCAAGATAACTTCTCGCTAAGAAATCAGCTGCAGCCGTTCCGATGTCCCAATTTCCCAGGACTCCATGTGCTGCTCCACAGACCATAATCCTGACGCCAGAACAGTCCAACTCATGAGCCACGAAGGGGCTCATTAGCCGATCATAATTCGGGGCTGTGACACCGAGTTCGACAAGCACAAATCCAGAGCCCATTGGAACGGACAATCTCGGCAATGAAAGACAGGCTGCACACAAGTAAAGTAGGGAAACCGGAAGGACAATCCATAGGCTATGCTTAAAGTTGCCAGTGGTAAAGTGCCATAGTATTCAAGCATCCGGTTACGAAGATGGAGCAGCCGGGACATGCTGTCGTGTGACGCAAGTTGTGCAGCCATAGCGTAGTACGCAGATCAACAAAAGCACCCCAGCTACGAGGGCGAGAATCAAAGGGAGACCTCCGAAGACGCTGGAAAAAATAGAATGAAAAAATGCCGGGATCACACCAAAATTAGTTTGAAAGGAGGTCACGAGGCCGGAACCCACAATTTAAAAAGAATGAGCCAGGCCACTTGTTGACGAGGCATTAAAGATAGTCTGAATCAGGGCCCCAAACGAAGTGGGAGATCAGTATTCAAAAGCGCTTGCACCTCTGTGCGCGTATTAGCCAAGTGAACGACAAATATTTCCCGGGACGAAGTCAACGCGACTTCTTTTTGAGACAATAGAGCCCTTATTCTGCTCATCTTGTTGAACTCTGCTTTCAAGGTTGGAATGGAAGGCCAGATGGATACATCGAGCCGTCCATGCGGGGGTGGGAAAAGGACGTTATTACAGCAGACTACTCTCTGTGATACAGTCACTATGTAGGGAATTCCCACTAACATCCCACAGCAAGCTTCATTATTTAATAGCAAATAACTACCGTTAGCAAGCAGCGTAAAAGACGGTGTTATAACCGGAACTGGGATCCCCTTCAGGATACAAGCTAAATTAGGAGCGTGCACATTACATGCACCATGCAATTGAATGTGCCGACACACCACAGAATGATCTGGAGTGGAAGTGCACTCTTCACCATTTAAGTAAACCTCTTTTCCGTCCCTCACACATCTATAAATGTAAATGTAAATGTCAAGGTACTTTTAGAGCGCACTGTCACCAGACGGAAACCTTGCGGTGTCGCCTTTGCGGTTTCCTGGCGCTGATACTCATACCGCTGTGGAACCCCTCCTGGCTTTCCCTGTGAAGTGTCCACTCCTGGGCACCCCCAGGGTGAAGCCAGGCATCCTTAGCGCTGTTGGGGCCGGTGTGGAGGCTAAGCAAGCTATTGCCCAGAGTTGCAGCGTGGGGCCCGTGATTAGAATAGGCACCGAGGCGAGAATAGACAGGTCCGAGGAAATTGAGCCCGAGCCCCGCCGAGGCGGGAATCGAACCCTGGTCCCTGGCCAGAACTCTGCTTCAGGGTCTGCCGTTCTAACCATTGAGCCACACTCCTCCACATACGTGAATGGGAGGGACCAAACCTCGTGCAGGAAGGCAGTACCTAGTTGTTCATATCTGCCAACGGCATAATGTTTCATTATCTATTACAGCCAATACTTTCTCCATATTGGCTTGATCAATAGCTCGTAATCTGGATGCAGCTTCAATCTGTGATAGCTTCCAAACTTCGTTATAAACAGCATATACCCATCTTTTGGACCTGCCAACCGCAGGACCCTTAACAAAATCATTCAAATCTATTTTGTCTTTTAATTGTGATAAATGAAGTTTAACAGATGCTAAGGTGGAATGTTGCAGCCAAGACTTGCACAACTTCCCTACTGAATAGGTAGTTACCGTGTGAGAAAATTCAAAACGGGGGTCTACACAAACTTGTGTATACCCGGTGCCAAATCCAGAAACCGATGTTGACAGGAATCTGAGCTCGTTTGCCATATTAACCACCCTTCCGGATTCAATTCAGAAATATTGAAGGATGTGTTGGAAATGTATGACTGCAACGTAGCAAGGGACAGATCCGTATGATTATCCCAATTAGGATAAGCACCCAGACCCGGAGTGGAGGGAGAATTTAATTTTTTCAACGTAGCCAATCCAAAACAGGTTGTCTGAAAAATTGACGAATTTAAAAATAACATGTGGTTCGGGATGAGGCAGGCACGATGCAAAGCTTCCGTTCCCCTTACCTGCCACGGTTTAGAACCGCAAACCGATTTAAGATCGATAGTAGCTTTCCACAGATCATAGCCTCCGATTGCCAACTCGTCCATAAAGGACTTGGAATACAACAATTTGGTGTGTGTCAGTTTAACTTTAGAAGGAGACTCAGCCGCAACCTTAAAATAAAAGGAGGCCGGGTTCGCCACACTGAAATCAGAAAAATATGTGAATTTGTCCACTAACGTGGTGGAGCTGCCCAGTCTAGGAGCTGGACAGTGTTCCCATTGTGTATAATTTACAAAATTTCTAAACGTATTTGCCTTGTGTAGGAAATGCGTGCCATAATGTTGATAGCAGAATTGCTCATCATAATTAGCAGTATCCAAATACAAATCTTCAGCATCAAATGCAGCATTGTATTTCAAATCAGAAAACAGTGCTTCTATGGCTTGTACATCCCAATCATCCGAGTGGATGTTTTGCTTAACTACATCACCCATAGAAACACGAAATACATTCGGCACATTGATTACTTCAGTGGGGCCATGAATTTGAAATTTTACAGCATCCCAAGCGATCCCATCACGTACAGGCCAGGCTGTAATGTTCACAAAAGTTTGGTCCCTTTTCATAATATGTAATGAGGAGTGGGGGGCCAAAGTCCCATCAATTAGTCTAATTGTAGATCTTTCTTTCAGGTAGTGTCCATTTACAAGTCTAAAAAACACTACCACAAAGCCAATAGACATAAACAAAAAAATAGATATGAGCACCAGCCAAATGCAAGTCCAAGGGGGAATTAAAAAATTTCTTTTGAACCAGGCAACAAAAATTGAAACTTTTGATGGGGCAGTGGAAGTCATTGAATTAGTGTCGAAGGAGTAGCGTGACTGGGTAACAGTGGTGGATTGTAAAACAGGCAACGGGACATCCGCAGCATAAGCATACTCAATATCTTCAGGTAGACCACCAGGTGTCGGTGGCAATAAAGGACCAGTAACTGTATGCATCTCGACGGCAACATCAGGCAAGGTGTTAGACGCTGGGGCCACAACAGATTTTCTCAGCATCGAAGGGCAAGAAACGGCTGGTTTCATACTAAGAAGAATCGGCCACTCGCTGTAGCTTGACATTGTCAATAGAGATGTACCTGTTATCCTTGCGACCAGGAAGCGGGGGTAAAATGACTGTACGTGTACCCTGTACTCCAAGCACCGGAACTGGTGCACAATAAGAGGGGCCGAACTCCTCCTTGTTCTCCACCTTCTCACGGACCAGATCACCAACTCGAGGTAGCCAACCGACTACCGGAAGCTGAAGCGCAGCATCAGATGTGGAGGGCACGTGTTCCTTCGCTAGACTGTCTCTGGCTTCTTGAAGATTCTGCAATACAGCACAGTGATCATCTATGTCAAAGGGTGCGGCTGACGCCGCCATGTCTAGACCATCAAGGTCCGGGACAAACATTCGTTTGCCAAAGACCATCATGTATGGGGTCCGCCCACCCAGAGACCTTCCAGGGAGATTATTAAGTGCACGTTGCACGTCATACAAGTGGGCTAGCCAGTTCCGGCCAGTACCTAAAACCCTGGCTGTCAAAGATTGCTTTAAGTCACGGTTCATTCGCTCCACCACACTATTACCCTCAGGTCGGTATAGAGACGAAAATTTTACTTGGACCCCCAAATATCTCATGGCTTCTTTGTACGCCTTAGAGGCGAACGCAGGGCCCTGATCAGAATGAAAGGTACCACACGCAAAACTTCCAACAAAGACACGCAAATCCTTGATGACAGTACGGGCATCAGCACTCCTTTGTGCCACACTCACAGAAAACGTGTGCACGAATCCACTGCAACCAAGATGTATTTGTACGCAGTATCAGAGGTAAATGGACCGCAATGATCTAAATAAACACAACCCAGTGGTTTATTAGATATGTACAACTGAGTTTGTGGTGGGCGCGCTGCAGTTGAAGGTTTTATCTGCTGGCAAATGTCACAATTAAGAACATAAGCGCGAGCTTGTTTATATAAATCACACCACCAGTAACGTTGTTGTAACAGAGATACAGTAGCTGCAACGCCGGCATGCGCGGACGCCATGCCCTCGTGAGCCGCTAATATCAAAGATGGTCTGCAGTCCGCGTTGGGAATCAATCTGTAACACACGTCGTTAATCCTCACTGATGGGACCTTATCAGGACTTAAGCGATAATGGTAACGAGAAGGGAAACCTCTTGGATATTTTGTTCCCTTCTCTGTAGCAGCAATAGCTGCCAAGATGTCATCATCGATCTTGCTTTGTGATCTTGTAACTGCTGCTACTAAGTATGGCGCCACTGCTGTTTTTGCTGCTTCGTCAGCTAGGCTGTTGCCGACAGCATGGACACCAACTCGTTGGTGACCAAGAGTGTGAATAACATTCACAAGAGGCAGATGTTCTTTAAGTTCTGCCACTCGAACCCAAAGCGTTTATGCTTAATTGTGCTACCTTTGGAATCACAATAGTCATTTTGAGACCAAAAATGTAGATTGTCGTTGTAAGATTGTACACAATAAAACGAGTCACTCACTATAGGAGTAGTGACTTGGGGATCAGCAAACTCCAGTGCAAGCACCAGAGCATGAAGCTCCGCCAACTGTGCGGTACAATCACCCAATGACTGCGTATGCACGACATCGGATTGGAATTCTCCATTCACGAAAGTACTGACCACAATTGCGCAGGCCGCTGAGTAGGCATGCTGCGATCCAGTCGCCGGTTGCGCAGAACTGTCAGTGTAAATGACACCATGGTAATCCTCGAGCGGGCGCATAGACCGAGCAGCTGGATGAACGAATTCATACTGCAAGAACTCCTGAGCCGCGTCAAAGATATATGTGACGTTGGGCGATGTCAAGGAAGTGGCCCATTGTATCCACCTTGGATGCAAAGCCTTAGAATTAGGTACACTTGCTTTTGTCACCGCCTCAAGGGCAGGATATGGTGTAACCACCTACATGCGTTTTTCTTGCGATAGCGCTCGTTCTTTCAGAATCGCCATCTGCACTGCCGTCAGAACTTTCTCGTCAGCAGAAAATCGCAGTTCAGCCGAAGTGTACAGGTGTGATTTGTAGGCAATGGGGACGGTGTCGCCCTCATTGAACGTTAAGTATGTGAAATCCACTGCGCCCGGCACGATTCTTATGACCAGGTTAGTGAGAAGGTCAGCTTGCAATGATTGCAATATAGCTGAATGCTCCGGCAGCCAACATGATTTGGAAAAAGTAGGTTGTACCAAGGCATAAAGTGGCTTGATACGCTGGGCATAATCAGGAATGTACGTTCGTCCGAAATTCAGAAAGCCCAGCAGAGATTGTAATTTCTTCAGTGTCGTAGGAGAACGTAGGCATGCGCATTTCTCTAGGAAGTGCCGAGCCAATCCTTGACCTTCATTGTTGAGTTCGTATCCCAAAAACAACACTGTATATTCCGCAATGTGAGACTTCGCAAAGTTGAATTTGTAACCGAAGTCTGCAAACAAAACAATGATGCGATCAACGCGACGCAGATGCGGCCACAACTCATCATCTGTGAGATAAATATCATCCACATACGAGTACGCATCAGGGTCTATGTTCTCTAACAGAGAGACAACGCGAGCGGCGAAGACACCAGGGCTGTTTTTATAGCCCATCGGTAAACTTTTGAAATGTTTTTGTTTGCCGCCCGAGGTTAATGCCATCCACTCACTACTAAGAGAGGACAGGTTATGGCTATAAAAGCCATTGGAAATGTCAAGTGTGGTTTTAAACCGTTTTCTCACGAGACTAGCCGAACTGTGGGTATTCTGTACCGCGCATGTCCGGCAATGAGAGTTTCAATGCCGGTAATCCAAAACCAGGCGGTACGACCCGTCAGGCTTCGTCACAGTGAATAAAGGATTATTCATTGGCGACACACATGTTTCAATTACACCTTGATATTCCAATTGTTCAAGGATAGCCGCGACGTGGGGTCTTGCTTCGCGACACATGGGATATTGGGGTTGTGGCTGGGGTGTGGACCGTAACGGAATTTCATGGCTGGGGGACAATTTATCCCAGCCTACCTGATTACGATACAACGCAGGTGCAAGCACCAGAGCCCACTCCTCGGCGAACTTTTTAGCTTGGTCCTTTGGCACTGTGTGCGCAAAGGACGGGAGGATCACCTCCCCCCCTCTAGGAGCATCTAAAACGAAAGCCGGGGGCCAATCAGCCTCCGCCAATAGAATATCATATGAAGAGGTCAGATTATCCCAAAAAATCCCTTTAATCGTGCGTTGTATGTCACCTTCAATCAAAAAGACTATATCATATAGTCTGTCAGGGGGAGCCACTCTAGTGTCAGCAGTTTCTACAGTTATGAATGTATCAGTTGCTGTTGCCACCAGATATGGACGCAGTGCTTGTCGCACTACTGTAACTTCCGCCGCGCTGTCGAGCAGCGTTAGTGCCCATGTCAGGTTCAGAAGCTGCGTCCACACCATCTGTGGCATACCTCGCTGTTAGTGCAGCAACTTTCTTCTTTTGAAACGGGGGTCTTTGACATACAGACTCGTCCTGCTTGCCTTTGCCGTCCGTCTGACTGGGTTGCTTACGACCTTGGGCACCCCTTCCTTTCCCACGGTCTCCGCCACCGGATTGTGAAGCCGCTGTTTCCTGTGAAGAACGAGGAGAGCGTTGTTCAGAAACCTGAAATCTATCAGGTGGCTTAATACGAGATCGATCGCGCAGATCATATGTGCGTTCGCTAGATGACTGCACGGGCGAGGCAGGACGAGACCCCTGTTTCTGTTGCTGCTTCCCCTGTTTCTTTGCTCGCCAACTTAGTTTGCTGTACTATATCAGGAACTACCACGGTTGGTTTAACACCCAAGGCACTACGGCCCACAGTCCTATAGGCTTGCGCAATTATTTTAGCGAACTCCTTAGGCCTGTCGAGTTCATCCACGCGGTCCAGCTTATTAGCTACTTGGAACTGCATGGCATCGCCTTTGAGGTTGCCCATTACCATGGAAGCCACTACATCGAACACTCCGACAAGCCTCATCCCTAATTCAACAGCAGCCTCTACTCCGTGATTCTCTTGAACACGTTTAATGACGGAGGGTAGTACAGACATAGACAGAGTGCCAAAGCACTTCAAGTAGGTAGCGGCAAAGACCTTGCCCCAGTTTTTGCAATCGACCAAGTCTTTCGGCAAACTAATGGTGAGAATCCTGTGTTTCTCCACAGGAGTGGTATGCGGAAAAACCGCCTCCAGTTGGTCAAATTTCTCAGCAAGCCAATAAGGAAAATCATCCTTATTTTGGGGGTGCTTGCCCATCATCGAATTAACCATAACAGGACTAATAACCACCGTATGGTGGTCCGTTGGTTGTCCCGCAACAGCAGGTGCCCCCACCTGCACGTTGCGTGACACGTACTGCACTAGAGCCCTATGAATTGTAATCAGGGCTGTGTGTAGTATCCGCAACTCAGCCACCGCCACCGTGAGATAGCGGGGATGAGGCGTAAATCCGGCCAGCACCGGCCATGTGGCCTCTGCAATAGACAACGGGCCCATTCTAGCCGGTGCAACCGCATGGGGAAGGGCGCCATTAAACCAAATGGTATGCTGCCAGGCAGAAATAGGAATTTCTTGTGTCCTATACGGTGTATAAACCACAGGTAGCTGCGTGGGAGTAAAGGAATGAAACGTATCATCGTCATCCACCGCCGGAAAAGTCACCCAAGAGTAAAACAACTCATATGGGTATGACGCATCAGCGCTCATCACAAAAATAACAGCCATCCCATCATCTGGCACCCCATATGTCGTCAAATGACGGCGCAGAGGTGTACGACTATGTGCGGCTATTTCAACCGCCATAAGCACACACTAAAGACTATCAACGATATCAACAGTAGCACTGGGGTTCAGGAAAAATAACCTTTTTAATGATCAAGCTTGAAAGAACCTATTAGTCGAAACACAGGTAGGTTAAACCTCTCACTCCCGTTAACCGGAAACCAGAGTGAGGGTGTTGTGGACTAATATAAGCACTACTAAGGCGTTTCAAATCAATAGACCAAACGTTAGGTGCGCCATGTTGCAGGGATTCTGCTTATGCACAGAACTATGCACAGGAACCCAGGACCTCAGTGAATTGTGGTGTACCAAAAACTCACCTCAGAACCCAGAACCCCTTATCCAACCAGCATCAGTGTCCCATTCGTTATCCGAGTTTTATTTCGGAGGTCCCAATGTATAGACAACCCAGAACAAGCGACTTAGGGTATTCTCAGGAATGGTGGGAAGCAGAAATACCTGTTCGTAATTATTCTCATATCAGTCCACAACAGAATAAACAGAGACACGGTAAAGTTTAAAGAGTTTATTTTATAAACCTCGTGTCCTAAGATGCAGTACTTTGGCTAACATAAGCAGACAAATGATTAAGATCAAAACCATCAGCATAGTTACAATACCATAGAAAATGAAAGGAGTAATCATAATAAAATGACAGTGGATATCAGCCACCTTCCTTTCGCTAGTAAACTAATATGGTTATTATTAGACTAATAAAAGGTCTCTAGGCTTGAATGGGGAACCCCATACCGTAAAGATCAGCTTAGTGGAATCACATCACAGGATCAGCTTAGTCTCTGCTCCTGGGAAAGCTCTTCTTCTGAATGTCTCTAAAACATGTAGCCTGCAATATTAAAAGCACTCGACTTTCAGGTATTTGCAGCTGCATGCGTGTTATGGCTAAATAGTGGGCTGATCAACCTGAACCCAACAACATGCACCGTCTAGCGACCCAGACTGTTTCTTTACAAAATGTGCAGACCAAGGTCGCTGCTCACTGTTAGGGATGTGAACAACAGACAGTTATCATGTGAAGCAAAGTCGAGCAAGCATTTCTCAATTAATAACATGCGACTACAGTGTCGTGTGCAAAAGCGGCAAGATGGCTTTCTAACATCTAACGCGGTTGTGCTAACTTAGCAGTGTACGTATATAGATAGCAATCTTCACTACAAGGCGGAATTGGCGCTCGAGCACTTTAAGGAAAGCAGTGCTACAGCCAGGTCCTTCGGCCTTTCCATGGCCCCTCAGCACCCTCAATCTGTCTTTCGTGGCCATGGAAGGGGCATACAGCCACTTCCTTACCCAGCCACTGCAGTGCACAAGCATTTAAGCCTCTGCGTGGCTGTGGACACGGTACCTACCAGCCCCTTTGGTCGTGGGGCCAGCAGTCTGGTCAGCCAAACATCGCCCCCCCGCTGACCACCCTCCCACCCCCAGCAGCCGCAGCCTCAAAACCCTCCTAGTGTGCCAGTTTATCGTTATGGGCACCAACTGGGAGAAAGGATTCACCATCAATTGCCCTACTGGCAATCCATAACATCGGACAGGTGGGTTTTGCAGATTGTCTGAAGGGGTTATTCTCTCCCCTTCAAGACTACCCCTTCCTCCATGCCAGCTACTTAAGACAGGCTGATGGAGGAGTGCCTGTCCCTTCTGTGCCAGGAAGTGACGTCTCTCTTAGCCAAAGGAGCCATAGAGACCGTTCCGACGCCAGATGTGGGTCTTTGTTGTTATTCCCGCTGCTTTCTGACACCCGAGGAGAACGAGGCATTCGTCCTATTCTCGACCTGTGCTCTCTCAACTTCTTTATCAAGAATAATTTCAGAATGCTCCCTTTTGCTCAGGTCCTATTGATCCAAGAGACTAGTTGGTAGCGTTGGACTTTCAGGTCGCATATTGCATATTCCTATCCTGCCTGCCCACATGGGTTACCTGCAGTTCACGGTGGGCCACGAGCACTTTCACTTTGCTGTGCTCCCCTTTGGCCTCACCAGCACCCCTCGGGTGTTCTCCACGGTGATGGCAGGGTTCACAACTCATTTGTAGAGATCAGGGGTGCCAGTCTTCCCGTATATGACGACTGGCTGTTGAGGGTGGGCTCGCCCTAGGCTGTTGTCTCCCACCTCCTGACTACGGCAGACCTTCTACATTCGCTGGGACTCTGTAGTAAACGTGTGCTCCTCGTAACATGGTCACCTGTGGTCAATAGACCTTTCTTTGTGTTTCCACATTCCTGTTGAGTGTTCTGTTCTTGTCAGTTGATGGTCTGGTCAGCTGACGAGGTGTGCGCTCAGCTGGGTCTTGAATAAACCTACATGTAACTTAACTAGAAGTATCCTGTCATTTACTTACAACATTTTGGCGACGATCTTGGCTGACCAGACCAGAGAAGTGACCAAGAAGATACAGCACAGCCCTGAGCAACACCTCGCACCAAGAACCCAAGACAACGGGCCACCCAACTGCGGTCAGAAACAAGAAGTAAGGAAACCAGAAACCCGTTAAACGTGAGAAAAACAAGAAATCTGCCGCAAGTAAGAAGGAAAAATCAACCAGGCAAGATTAAGAGAAATCAGCCACAACCTAATCCAGAAAAATACAAACGGGCAAAAGATACTAATTTTGACATACTGCTTCATAAGTGGTTGGCTGTCCAATCCCAAGTGATGTCTCCGCCTTATCGCAGGTGAGAATGCCTGTCCTGCACTGCCTGTCTCGCGTGTGAGGGTCCATCCTGTCTGCCTAGCCGTTGTTAGTCAGAGTGATCGTTCTGCTGCACTGTCATCTTCACACTGATGACGTCGTGGAATCTCCTTTGGTCCTAGCGGAGAACCAGTGCATTCCTTCTCGCAGTTTGTTCATTGTCACACACGTCACACGCCTGCCTGCGTTTCCCCTTGTTGCCTAGTTACCAAAGTCTGGCCCGATATGAACTTTCAGCACGTCTTCACGCACGACGAAAGCAGACATGTTGTGTAGTTTCTTCCGCATTACCGCTGAGTAATTAATGGAAACTGTCAAACTAGCACCATATCGCAACGCACGAGAGCCTGACAGAAAGGGGCCTGGCTGCCCATACTTCCGCTAACGTTGTAAGTTAAGGCACGTCTCTGGAAACTCCAGGCAAACGCTAATGTGATGTCAAGGTAAGCGAGCGCAAGCATTAAACAGACTCGTGCTTATCCCTGTGAAAATGCGCTTCCGTCTGCACTCACTAGAATTTCGAATAAACTGTAAACACTCTATCAAGTTTGTGGTGCGCTATCTCTACAGCAGTTTACTTTCAACTTCATTATTGTATGCACCCTGCGCTTAATATTTTCCATCAAGGGAAGATTAGCCGTGAACTTGGGGAATAAGCTACGAATTTACAGTATCTTCGATCTATGAAATTGTTTTGTGAAAACATCGGACAAGAGTGCCATCTGGTGGATTTTTAAAGTATTTTTTCTTTGATTTCGTTTCATTAAATGAGAAATAGGAAGGTCACTCTATTGTTCTGCATGTAAGAATACATGACTAGGGCAGATAACCCAGAAGTAGTCCCAGGACCGGCAGAACTAAAAAAAAAAAAAAAAAAAAAAAGCAAAGCCCTAAATAAGGACTGAATGTTCAGAACAGACTGAGCGACAGAGCTCAGCACCCTAGCACCTCGTACTAAGAACCCCTGGCAGTCACATATTTACTGCCAGTAACGTGGCCACAAGTAGCTAGGAATTTTAGAAATGTGTGAAAACAGAAGATTAATTCTAAAGAAACAAAACTAAGAAAAGAAGAAGCGAATACCTGTTCAAACTGTGAGTCAATTGCTGATCTCTGGCAGCGTCTCACTCCAAGAACCAAGTCTGCAGCACGAAGCAAGGTGAAAGAAATTGGAAACTACAACACGACAAAGAATCGTTACAGAGAGGTTCCCAGTACAATCAAGACTGAGGTCCCAGTACCACGACAAAGAATCGTGACAGAGAGGTTGCCAGAAGAACCAGGACTAAGGTCCTAGAACCACAACAGAGAATCGTGACAGAGAGGTAACCAGGATCAGGAGTGGACAAAGGTCGTCCTAGTGAGTCCAGATGGTCCCAGAACCACTACAGAGAACCCGGAACTACAATACAGAACTGTGACTGAGAGATTTCCAGAATCAGTAGGGAACAAATATTTTGTCAGTACCAGGAGGGGTCAAAAGTGCAGAAAATCACTTGTACCAGGACAGTGAGGTCAAGGAGGCCAGTGAGGTCTTCCCTTTCCCGGATAAGGCAAGACCACAAAGAGTCGATCATTATCTGTGTACTGGAAACTTGGAACATCCTTTTCACTGAACTGTATAATTGTATGGGGTGTACGGAAATTCCAAGAGTAATAATCCTAGAATGTACATCCCTGGTATCAAACCTAGAGAAAGTAGGACGTCATGTAGTCGTTCACAGTCTTTTGAACAAAGCAAGAGTACAAGCGTAAAGATACACAATGGCACCATCAAAAGAATTTGAGACCTGGAACCCTGCAGTGACCCAGAACCGGGAGGGAACAAATGTCCCAGAACCAGTAAAACCAGGATCGGGAGAGGACAAAGGATGTCCTAGGACCGAGAGGGGACAAAGGTCCCAGAACCAGGAACCTTAACCGGGAGAGGACAAAGGAAGTCCCAGGATCAGGAGAGGACAAAAGTCCCAGAACCAGAAGGGGACAAAGGTCCCAGAACCACAAGGGAACAAAGGTCCCAGGAGGGGATAAAACCAGGAGGACACAAAGGTCCCAGAACCAGGAGAGGACAAAGGTCCCAGAACCAGAACCGGGAGAGGACAAAGGAGGTCCCAGGACTGGGAGGAGACAAATGTTCCGCAAATAGTATTGGGTCAGAGAGCCCACAGAACAGAGAGACAAAGTTCCCAGAGAGAAAACCAGAAGTAGGAGGGGACAAAGGTCCCAGAACCAGTACAGAATGCCCACCAGAGAGACAAAGGTCCTGCAACCTAAACCGGGTTGGTGAGTCCACAAAACTGTGCCTGTAGAACTGTGGGTCATAAGAGCCCAGAGTCCAGTTTAGCGAGTATTGGAGAGGAAGGTGCCATCCGGTGAAGACAGTTTCTGCAGTGATTATGCAAAGATTATTTAAGTAGAAGTACAAGAGCAACCTGCATTATAGTTTACACCTGGATCTTGCTGGAATCTGGGAACTTTCCGGAGAATTGTGATGTGTACCGTGTAGTACTAGATATGAGGACACAGTGGCATTCTGCAGTGCATATAAAGCAAAAGTATAAGCTTGTTCATTGGAAAATTGCATAGTCATGGGAAAGGCGGTTGATAATATAAGTAATCCATGGCAGCCTCGCTGATGTGTTGGGAAAATGTTGCTCAGAGGACATTGGTTATGCTTTGGAAGCTGAGAATAGGAATTCACCCCATCAAAGCCTCCACGTATCCACAGTTCCCTTGTATTTGAAGGTATCAAAGGGAAAATCGTGCAATTAAATTCACGCTAGCTCTGTAGCACTGAGAGCCGGAAAAAAAATAATGTTTAAAGGTCCCAGTGAGTCCAGAACCAGGAAGATGATCCCGCAACCAGGTCTGAGAGTCAATAGAACTGAGACAAAGAGAACCTAAAAACAGAGGCCCACAACCAGAGCAAAGGGCCCAAGACTGAAGAAAGAAGTTTAGAACTGGAGAAAGCGCACCAGAACTGGTACAGCTAGTCCAAAATTAGGACAGAGATAGTACTGTCTTCAACTATTTCTTTGTGAACATTGAATTCAGATATCTTTAAGCGAAAGCATTTATTGAACTGTTTATATTCAACTTGGAGCGGAGAGCAGTGGCGGACAAGGACAGATTGAAGGAAGTAAACTGTCTCTTCTTGGTTCTAGTGGGCAAGGACATGTTGGAGAAAGTAATCTGTTTCGTTCTGTGTTTTTTTGTCAATCTAAGGGGGATAGGTGTTGGTAATCGTTGTTTTGATGATGTTCCTATCTTCTCCCTTGACCCCGAAATGCTCCTTTGGCTTTCGTGATCTGTAAATCCAAGATCTTACAGACCTCCTATTTGTCTTAATGAATAGCTTTGTCGTCTTCCATGCTTTATGCTTTCTTTATTTGTGTTTTGTTCCTTTATTTCTTTTTCTCTGTAAAGGAGGAAGATGTGTAGTACACTTGTGCTCCTCGTAACATGGTCACCTGTGGTCAATAGACCTTTCTTTGTGTTTCCACCTCCCACAATACCTGTGTGCATTCTACATTCCTGTTGAGTGTTCTGTTCTTGTCAGTTGATGGTCTGGTCAGCTGACGAGGTGTGCGCTCAGCTGGGTCTTGAATAAACCTACATGTAACTTAACTAGAAGTATCCTGTCATTTACGTACAACAGACTCACTATCAACGTTCCAAACTCACACCTGACTCCCTCTCAGACACTCCCTTTTATCAGAGCTCTTCTGGACAAGGTACAGTTTTGAGCCTATTCTCCTAGACTGCTAGTTCAGGATATTCAGGCTATGATAACGATGTTTTAGTCTCTATCCTGGATTTCGATATGTCTGACTGAGGCAGCTAGGCCTTATGGCCGCCTGCATGCTGCTGGTGACACATGCCTGTTGGCATGCCAGCTCTACAGTGGGACCTGAAGTTCCATTGGACGTAGCATGAGGAGAATCTCTCCGACCTGGGCCATATCTCAGAGGGAACTGCAACCAATCTGCAGGGGTGGTTAACAAACTGCTTTTGGGTCAGCGCCAGACCCCTCTTCCTTCTCCAACCAGATCTGGCTGTAGTGATGGATGAATTACACCTGGGATGGGGCGGCAATCTGGGATAGGTGGAGATTAGAGGTCTCTGGTCTGCGGCGGAATCCAGACTCTATATCAACATATTGGAGCTCTGAGCGAACCGGTTGACATTGAAAGCCTTTCTCTCCTCCATACAGGGAAGGCTGGTGCAAGTGTTCACTGACAACACCACCGCCATGTGGTACTGCAATAAACAGGGTGGGGTGGTGTTGTGGGCAATTTGTTTAGAGGCCCTTCATCTCTTTATTTGGCTGGAACAACAGGGCATATCCCTGGTGGTTCAACATCCGGGATGCTCTCTGAACGTCAGTGTGGACGAACTCAGCTGCAGATGCCTCACGGATCACAAATGGCACCTGCATCCAGAGATGGTGCAAGGTCTCTTTCAGCAGTGGGGAGAGCCTTTGTTAGCTCTGTTTGCCACCGTCAAAAACACGCATTGTCAGCAGTTCTGCAGGCTGGAGTTTCCAAGGCGGCTCTATCTCGGAAACGTTTACATCTTGAGTGGAGCTCGGGCCTCCTATATGCCATTCGCCTATACCACTCATGCCTGGAGTTCTCAAGAAGATTAGGAATGACTGGGTCCAAGTCATTCTTGTGGCTCTGCATTGAGTATGTAGAGTCTGGTATCCTGAGCTACTGATCTTCTGCCACAGCAGCATGGGAGAGTTTTCCACCCGAACCTATCAACGTTCTACCTTGGAGATTAAGCACCAACAGTTGACATCTTTCAATCTTCCTCCCAAAACCTGCAATGTTATTCTGGCAGCCAGGCGCTCCTCCACCTAAACAGAATTCACCTGCCGTTGGCCCAAGTTTGTGGCATGGTGTGCAGAGAAACAAGTTGACCCTTTTTCTGCTCTTTGCCAAGGTTTTCCGGTTTATTCTTTCACTTGCCCAGCAGTGCTCTGCTCTGAGCACTGTTAAGGTATACCTTTTTGCAATATATGCTTTTCTACAGTTACCTGCCCAATATTCCCTTTTCCAATCCCCTATTGTACACAGGTTTATGAAAAGGTTTGCAACATGTTTCCTCCTTCTCCCTTCATTATGCCTCAGTGTGGGACCTTAATCTGGTCCTGACGTTCCTGATGTGCGCTCTGTTTGAGCCCTTAATTAACTCCTCTTAGGCTCCTTACCATCAAGACTGCCTTCCTGCTGGCTATAACATCTGCCTGGAGTGTCAGTGCGCTTCAGGTCTTTTCATCCAAGCCTCCTTACCTGAATATCTGCCCAGACAAACTGGTGTTTTGTACGAGGGCTTTTTTTCTTCTGAAAGTGGTCTCTCCATTTCACATAAGCCAAACCATCTCTGTCTACTTTTTATGATCCGTCTCATCCCTTCAAGGAAGAAGAGCAACTTCATGGTCTCGACCTAAAAGGAGCATTGTCATTTTAACTAGACTGCACACAAGCGTTCCGGATAGAAGACCAACTCCTCATGGGGTATATTGCATAGAAGGAAGAAGAGGCCGTGCAGAAGTGGACCAACTCCAGATGGGTCCAGCTCTGAATACAGACCTGCTACGCATTAGCTAAAAAGAAACCCCCTGAGGGTTTATGCGCTCATTCCAGGTGGCATCATGGGCTTCCTTGCACACGTTTGCCAAACACTACTGCCTGGACAGTGAAGTCTCTAGGGATGGGAATTTTACCCATTAGGTCCTGCAGAACTTTCTCGTGTGAAATTGGCCTGCAATCCCACCTCCGGTAAGGAATCTGCAGCTAGAAGTCTCTATCAGATGAACAAGTTGTTTACCTTCGGTAACGTCTTATCTAGTATAAACTCTGTCTAGCTGCAGATTCCTTACTGGCTCAGCCATCCTCCATGCTCTGTGAACGGATTTCTAGGGACAGGCACTTCCCCCCACTTTCAGGTTCCTATTTTTCTACACCAGTGGTCAGTGTGCTTTGTGGCTGCGTGCTTCTGGTGTAGAAAGTTGCGAAAACTGACATCAGCGCCCTGGGGTGGCGCCTATACAGGCACTGTGCACGTCGATTCCGGCGCAGACGGTAAAGCCACGCAGAGCCGAACTCTGCCACCTATCGACATGCAGTGGAACTGCTCATGAAAACTTTCTGGATTCAGTCTGACGCATGGGGATAATTCTACGGTAAAGAATCTGCTGCTAGATAAGTCTCTACCAGGTAAGGTGTTACAGAAGGTAAGTAACTTGTTCTACATAGTTCTTACCTTTGTTACTCTCCCTTTCCCGTCCTTCCTGAGTGGTGCCCATGAAACCTCACAATTATTCTAATTGTCCCTTTGTCGGTTCCTAGTGACATTTCATGATAAGGCTTCGTGTGTATTGACTTTTATTCATGCTAATAAAATCTTGATTGTTTATTATGCTTTTTAGCCATTAATATAGCAGGCCTTGTACAGGTCAAATACATTGGAACAAATAGGATTTGTAGCAGGCCCGACTGAGCTGTTCAGTAATGTGCGTGTGGGCGCGAGATAAAGCTCTTCAGTTCGAAATGTCAGTGACTCCAAATAATGTGTTTAAAAACATAAAGGAGGAGGTACCCACCCATTCCCAGCATCCTTGTATCTTTTTCACTGATAAAGAAAAACATCCATTAGCCTCCCAAACCACATCCTGCTTTCTTCCAGCTGGGTGACTCTTGCCTGGGATATTCTCTTTGATGAGAAACGTACGTCTGTCAAACTTGTAGTGAGGGGACAGTTTATTTTCATATCTGGGCAGGTGAGAGACCCTTTCTCCGAAGAAAGGATTTTCATTCCTTGTATAATGCTGCACACCCGAAGCTGCAGAGAAAAAAAGGAAGTACAAGTTCCTACATCCCATGCCCTTGAAACCGGCAAGAGTTGAGGAGAGAGCATGGGAACCGGATAGATGGAGGGGAGGAGGTAGGGCTTGCAGTTCTAAAACCTAACTATTGGTTGCGGGATAGAGAGAGGAAACGTGTTCCTCAAGGTGAGTACGCGTGAAGCATTACACTGCTGCCACGTTTGCAGATAAGGAACAGGAGATGCCAGAACGAAGCAAAAGCTCCCTAATGACCAGGAATATTCAGTCGCCTGTATTAGCCGCAGCATTTTCATGGAGCCGATCTCAAGTGCCCCAGTAATGGCAGGAGAAGACCTGCATGTCCTGGCACCATGCTTACCATTTCAGGTATGCAGATGTGAATGCAACACATCGTGTCTAAACACAGTGACATTGAAATGCTTCTGGGCGTGACAAGCACAAGAATAGGAAGGAAGTCTAGACAACAAAGCCATCTAATCATAAGCATCACAAGCAAAGGGCTGACCTTAAGCTCACTCTAAGTATGTGCTATGTTGAAACAGTAGGTCTTGCCAACAAGACAGGAAAGCAGATTGTAGTCAAGACCTAAAAAGTGAAATAAGGTTAAAAAACAAAACAAAAGACAGGCTTAAAAATAAAAAGAGATACAGGCGATTAGATCGTTAAGAACCAGCACAATGATGCAAAATAGAAGTATTTCTCATTTCATAATGTAGTTCAACTTAATCCTTCAATGCACTGCCTATTGAACCCATCTCTGTTCAATGTCTGACCGGCATTAGTGTTTTGAAATAATTTGCAGCATGTTTTTCTACTGATCTGATGGACCTATTTGCTGTAGGAGAAAACGGTTTGGTTCGCGCTTGTCATTGCAGTGATTGTTGAAAGCAGTCACCTTATTGACGTTTTGCCATGTTTGGTGTAAATACCACCATTTACCACCCACCTACCCTATTCCCAACTCTAAATATGGTGCTTTTCTAGTGTCACCACCAACCCACTGTGACCGGTTTAGTTGCTGTTCTTTGTCTCTCAACATCGCTATGCCTTGGAATGTTTGTCCTGTGTTGCTTTTGCTCATCCTCTTAACATTTTCTGTATTTTCTTGAAAAATGTGTTTTCCTTCCCTGCATCATATTTACTTTTTCGTACCTTGACAGCTAATTTTCCTATGATTTTGTACTGCGTAGGACATATGTGCTATTAAAGTAAAGTGAAAGAGAGTCATTCAACAGTTGTGCCTTAAGTAATATTACTTATTGTATTGACGATGGAAGATCTGTTAATCGACTTCACTAATCAAACAGGCGATGCCTCGGACGCCTCGTTCCACAAGTACCCCAAAACTTCTAGACTGCAGCTTCTAAGTGATAATAGATCCAGAAGTCCTTTTATTGAATAAGACGACGAGGAGCAGGCATTATTAACAAGAAGGCTATTGGAAGTATTTGAATATTTTATACCGAGCTGCAAAAGCGACCAAGATTTTTTGCAGTCATATTTGAAAGAATAGTTTTATAAGCCCCGGCAGTTTAATAGAATCTATACATCTGAAAGAGACAACTAGTTATAGATTCCTTACCTTAGAATTACCCCCAGGCGTCAGACTGGATCCGCAGAATGTTTCGTCAGCAGGAGGCACTGTGTTCGTCGTTGTTGTCGTGGTCTCCAGGATGACATCGCGGTAGCTACTTAGACACTGCTCTCAGGCGCTGACGTCAGTTCTTTCTTTTTCCGTGCCAGCCAGCGCAGATCCGAAGAGAGCAGTACCTCCAGTCACTGTTTGACTGACTTTTTGCCGACTTTTGTCGACGTCGTTTTTTTTGTCTTCGGCTCCTGGTGCACATCGGAATGCCCGGTTTCAAGGCTTGCGGTTCCTGCCAACGGTTGATGTCGGTGACTAATCCGCACCGCGTGTGCCTGTTCTGCCTGGAACCCGACCACAACTCCAAGTCATGTTCCGACTGCTGGACCATGAATCGGAAGTCTTTGCGGGAGCGGTCCCGAAAGCTTCTCAAGGCCCGATAGTCCGCTCCGCGCAGCACTGCTTGAGGTCCTGGTCGCGTGGGAGGTCGAGGGACCGGTCGCGGAGCCTCCACTACCAGTTTTCTTCCTAGTCTTCGCACTCCTCAGGTAAGTCGAAGCACAAGAAGAAGTCGAAGAGGCATCATTGCTCTTCGACTTCTCCCCGTCCGTCATGCGATGCGATGAGGGATGCGGGTGGTACCCCTTCCGTGGCTCCGCGTGCGGAGCCTGTCGGGTCCACTCCGGGTTTCCCTCCCTTCCCGGGACCCGTTGCGACCCCTGCCCAGCTACGGAGTTTCCACGAAGCGATGCATGCCATCTTTGGACAGCTTGACTCTGCCGGCACACCTGCAGGCCCCGCAGACTCAGCTCGGGGCCCTGGGCCTTCACGCCGGCTGCTTTGGCCCCGCAGGGCCCCCTTGGATCCAGGCCTGGATCCAGATCGGTGCCGATCGACCTGACCACGCCTCCCCCTGCGCTGACTCCAACGGCACTATGTCCGCAGCCGACGCCGGTTGTGTCCCCAGCCGTCGTCGACCCCGACCTCCGCCCGACATGGACTCGGAGCAGGACTGACGTTGACCGACGCCGGATCCGGCGCCGACGGGTACTTTGTGTGCCCTTGTTCCACCCTGGTTCTTTTAGGCCAGATTGGCAGCCAGTGGAGGGTGAGGAGGACTGGGAAGGGTCTGGAGACCCTTTACCTGACCAGTTAGAATATGATCCAGACTGGTGTGAGGAGTTGGGGGATATCAGTGGACTGGATACCTCCCCAGACCTTGGCATGTTGTCTCCTCCCACCGTGGCTAAGGAGGAGGGAGCGTCTTATGCAGTGGTGTTGCGTAGGGCGGCCGAGGCTCTCAACCTCAAGGTACCTACGGTGGCGGTCAGTACTAACCTCCTGACCGAGGTGTTTCAACCGGCTGCAAGCTCTTCGAATGAAGCCCTCACTGACATCCTTTTGGGCACCTGGGCCAGGCCCAACACAGGAGCTCCTGTGGATAGGATGATTGCCCGACATCACCGCCCGGCTCTGGGCGACACCTCTCTCCTCTCCCAACACCCCTCCCCTGAGAGCTTGGTGGTCCAAGCCTCTACATCCAAAGGCACATTCCCTAACACACCTCCTGATTGGGAATCCAAAACCTGGACCACCTTGGGACGAAGATGTTTTCTTCTTCCAGCTTGGGACTGCAGTCGGTAAACACCTCATGTCTGTTGGGCCGCTACACCCACACCAGGGCGACAACAGTGACCACCCCTCAATGACATCTGTCAGGCAGCTACGTGGACATCTCTGCACACGTTCACGAAACACTACTGCCTGGACAGCCAAGTTCGGAGAGACAGCTTCTTTGGCCGTTCTGTTCTCCATGACTTTCTGGTGTGAACTTGGTTCGCAGACCCACCTCCAGGGTTGGTATTGCTGGGGTATCTATTCTAAGGTAAGGAATATATAACTAATTGTCTCTTTCAGATGAACAAGTTACTTGCCTCCGGTAACTGTATGTTTGAGGCATGTGGGCTGCTGAATTCATATCTGTGCATAGATCGCCGCCTAGTGTTGGGTCCGGATGATTGCAGATTGTTGTCCTGGAAGAGTCTTCGAAGTATCAAGAGATAGGTGGCTCCTCCCCTGGACTACAGTGCGCATGGGCATCCTCTCCATCCTTAGATTGTTTTTTTCCGCCATTGGGTTCGGATGTAACTATCTTAGCTCAACTTAGGAATACTTAGTTTTAGGCCAAAAGGCCTATAGTTTTCGTCGGTACAGTTACCGTTCGGTGTCGACTACTAGCTTTAGTGCTCCACACCATCTTTCGACTTTCGTACCGATTTGGTCCAAAACTTCGAAGCTCCATCGACGATGGAATCAAGGACTCCGTTCAAGAGGTGTCCGTTATGCCACGCCAAGTACCCTCATATCGACGTCCACCCAGTCTGTAATAAATGTCTCTCGCCGGATCACGACGAATCGAAATGCATGGCCTGTGCATGGTTCCGATCCAAGAAGACTCTACGGAACCGACGGGCTGCTAGACTCGAGGCGCAGCAAGCAGCGCCCGCACCCACCAATATATTCAGCACCGAGGACGAGGACGCCGAGAGCGTGGAAGAAGTAGTCTCTAGCCCCGCTTCAGAACATGATTCCCAATCGGACGACGAGGATGAAGTGATCTTTCGACGTGAAGAAACCGTCGACGAGGTAGGGGACTTCGACGAAGCCTACGGGGCCGAAGAAGACAGCTCTCCCGAAGAGCTAGGCCAATCCGTTGAAACGGAGGCCGAAACTGTACGTCGTCATCAGGCTCCGGTCGAGGGATCGCCTTCGGGCCTTACCCAAGACCTAATACATGGTTCCTCGGCCCCACCTTCCGGTCCGGCCTCGAACACTCTGCAAGAGCCACTATTACCGAAGACGACCGGGTTATTAAACCCAAAAACATCCATCGCTCCAGTCCCTTTAAAATCGAAAGTGAAACTGGTGGTGGTTGGATCGAAGGCGTCGAAACAATTCACTGCCCCGGCGCCGAAAAAAGTCGTCGGCTCGGACCGCGTACAAAGAGACTTCGGCGCCGAGCTCACCGCAGCAGATGCGGTCGACACACAGAAGAAGCGCGCCCTCGGGCACCACAAGGCACCGAGACCTTCGGCGCCGACACCGAAGGCCGTAACCTCCGCAGTCAAGATGGCCGCCCCGTCTACGTCCACGCCTAAAGCACCGATGCCGAATAAGTCCTCGACTACGTCGACTGTCGATGCATCCCTTCAGACCAGTGACCCCCCTCCGACAAAAAAGTCGGGGCCGGCCTCGACGTCTACTACCAAGGTGCCCACCAAACCACCATCTGAGTTTGCTGTGCAGCAGGTCTCTGCATCTCTACAACGCATCCGTGACCGGGAAGCCCTCCACTCTATCTCGGGTCCCGACACTACCTCACCCTGTAGAGTGCACTCGGAGCCCACCAACATTACATTTGGGCTGCCACCGACATCGGCACCGAAACTATTTTAAATTCGGACACGTGTCCTCCACACACAGTCCACCACCTCTGGCCTAACACAACAAGATTCTTCGGGGCCGCAATTTATCGACGCAGACACTGGCAGGTTAATGCTCCACAAGCGCAAAATAACGCCAATCAGGAAAGAGGTGCCATACAAAATTCCTCTTAAACGCAAGCTGCCGGCGGAGCGGGAACCAGTGCTACAAGAACACTTCCAACCCCTCCACTTAGATCCGCAGTCCTTTTCTCCTACGCCTTCCGAATCGGACGCAATGCAGGAATATGGCGGAGAGGATACCATCTACCCCGGGGGCGTAGATCCCGATGAACCACTACAAGACCCTGATCAGGCGTGGGATGACCCCACAGACCAAGGTGTCGCGCCACATACTCAAGATGCGCAACTCTACAACGTAAAAACGTCTCCTACAGAGGACACGGCCGCATTTAATGCCCTCATCGAACGGGATGCTGCTCATCATGGGGTGGAGCTACATTCTGACGCCATTGAGGAAGACTTCCTGCTTGACACTTTCGCTTCTTCAGAAAGGACTGTCAAAACTCTGCCCATGCTAAAAGGGGTTCTAAAACCTGCCAAAGACATTTTCAAGGACACCACAAGAGCCCGAGTGTTAAACCCCAGGATTGAAAAGAAATATAAGCCTGCACCCGGTGACCCTAAATACATTAGGGGTCAGTTGCCATTAGACTCTATGGTGGTTGCCAACGCTCGCAAAAGAGCCCACTCGCAAACGACTGGTGATGCTCCTCCCCCAGACAAAGAGTCAAAAGTACTTGAAACATCGGGCAAACGCATTGCAGCACAAGCAGCGAATATCCTGCGCATTGCCAATACACAGGCACTCCTGGCACGTTATGACAGGTCACATTACGACACGCTGGAGTCACTGCTCCAACATCTACCAGAGGAGTATAAAGAGTCAGCGGAACTCCTCATTAGAGAAGGACAACTCCTCACTAATGCATCCATAAAATGCGCCCTAGACGCAGCTGACACAGCGGCCAGGGCAATAAACACAAGTGTCATGCTGCGACGCCATGCCTGGTTACGCATCTCAGGCTTCAAACCCGAGATCCAAAACAATATCCTGAACTTACCAGTTAACACAGAATTCTTATTTGGCCCAGACGTTGACACTACCCTAGAAAAAATAAAGAAAGACACTGACACTGCGAAGTCTATGGGGGCTCTACAAACGCAACAATTTCGTAGTGGCTCCTTTCGTCGCACCGGAAATAGGGGAACGTCAAGGGGTCAGGGGTCACAACAACAGTATACTAAAGGTAGCACACAAAGCACCTATGACAAAAACAACAGGGGTGGATATCGTGGATCCAGCACCAAGGGCAGGGGACGCGGTTATGGCAACACCAGGTCCTCCCCAAAGAACAAACAGTGACGCCCTCTCCTTACCCCCCGACCACATAACACCTGTCGGGGGACGACTCCAGCTGTTCCTGTCCGCGTGGAAGAACATCACCACGGATAGGTGGGTCAGGGACATCATCCAGCACGGGTACTGTCTAGAACTAACTTCCACTCCACCCAACATACCACCAAAGCACCGTCCTATGTCAGCCGAACTTCCAGCAGGAAGTGATCGCTATGCTCGCAAAAGGGGCAATAGAAGTAGTGCCCATCGACCAGCAGGGCACAGGGGTGTACTCTCTGTACTTCTTGATCCCCAAAAAGGACGGCTCGCTCAGACCTATTCTAGACCTGCGACCCCTAAACCTATATATTCTGTCGGAGCATTTCCATATGCTCACCCTCCAGCAGGTTCTCCCACTCCTCGGTCAGGGAGATTTCCTAGCTACGCTAGACCTAAAGGATGCATACTTCCACATACCCATACACCCATCACACAGGAAATACCTCAGATTCACGATTCAAGGGACTCACTATCAGTTCAAAGTTCTCCCCTTCGGAGTAACAACAGCACCCAGGGTCTTTACCAAGTGCCTGGCAACAGTGGCCGCGCACCTGCGAAGACAAAACATTCACGTCTTCCCTTATCTGGACGACTGGCTAGTTCAGGCCAAGTCAGCACAACAATGTGCCACCCACATTTCCCACACCATTCACCTTCTTCACAATCTGGGATTCTCACTAAATTACCCAAAATCAAGTCTCCAACCTGCACACGTACAACAGTACTTAGGCGCGACAATCAATACTCTGGCTGCCACGGCTCAGCCAACTTTAGTGAGAATCAACAGCATGCAACTGCTGATCTCAAAATTCAAACCTCAACACTCCCTTCCGGCGCGAGTGTTCATGCAGTTGATAGGCATGATGGCCTCCTGCATTTTCATAGTCCCACACGCGAGACTACATATGCGCCCGCTTCAGGAGTGCTTAGCACGTCAATGGAATCAGGCTCAAGGGCAACTAAAAGACCTAGTGTTGGTGAGCGGTCGGGCATACAACTCTCTGCATTGGTGGAATCCACAAAACCTTTGCAAGGGCCGACCAATCCAAGAGCCTATTCCACAAATCACACTGACAGCGGACGCGTCTCTCCAGGGATGTGGAGCTCATGTACTCAATTACACAGTGCAGGGACTATGGACAACACAACAAAAGAAGATGCACATCAACCTTCTGGAACTGATGGCAATCTTCCTAGCCATGAAGGCATTCAAAGTACACCTCTGCAACAAAGTCGTGTTGATCCGGACGGACAACATGACTGCCATGTACTACATACAGAAGCAGGGAGGAACACACTCTCCACAGTTGTCTCATCTGGCTCAGAGCATGTAGAAGTGGGCCATTCAAAGGAACATATTCCTCATGGCGGAACACCTCCCCGGCAAGGACAACCAAATGGCGGATCTGCTCAGCAGACACAGCCGCCAAATGCACGAGTGGGAGCTACACCCATCAGTACTCCAACCGTACTTCCAGCAGTGGGGTCATCCAGAGATAGACCTATTCGCCACAAACGAAAACGCAAAATGCCAAAGCTTTGCCGCCAGGTTCCCACATCCACTGTCGCAGGGCAATGCGATATGGATGAACTGGTCCGGCAGATTTGCGTACGCTTTTCCCCCAGCGCCGTTAATACCGCTGGTGGCACGCAAACTGCAACAGCACTCACTAACACTCATCCTGGTTGCTCCAACGTGGGCGCGTCAGCCATGGTACACCACCTTTCTGGAACTTTCTGTGGTGCCGCATCAAAGGCTGCGGATCAAACCTGCGCTTTTGACGCAGAACCATGGCGAAATTCAGCACCCAGATCCGCAACAGCTGAACCTGGCAATCTGGCTCCTGAAGTCTTAGAGTTTGGCTACCTAAACCTGCCACCTGACTGTATGGAGATCATCAAGGAGGCCAGGAGACCCACTACCAGAGCTTGCTATGCAGCTAGATGGAAGAGGTTTGTCATTTACTGCAACAACAATGACATTAATCCGCTAGACGCATCCATTCAGAACATAATCTGCTATCTCTTACACCTATACAGATGCAATCTGGCATACACCTCAATACGTATCCATTTAACAGCAATAGCAGCCTACCTCCAAAACAGGCAGCACCTCTCTTTATTCAGAGTGCCTGCCATCAAAGCCTTCTTGGAAGGTCTTAAACGAGTAATTCCCCCAAGACACCCACCAGCACCGGTGTGGAACCTCAACTTGGTCCTCACCAGACTGATGGGTCCGCCCTTTGAACCTCTCCATTCATGTGAGATTCAATTCCTCACCTGGAAAGTGGCTTTCCTGGTTGCCATCACTTCCTTAAGGAGAGTTAGTGAACTCCAGGCACTAACCACTCAGGAGCCATTCATTCAGGTCCACTCAAACAGGGTTGTCCTACGCACCAACCCCAAGTTCATGCCCAAGGTCATATCACAATTCCACATTAATCAAACTATCGAACTGCCCGTTTTCTTCCAAAATCCGCAAAATGTCGCGGAAAGAATGCTCCATACACTAGATGTAAAGCGAGCTCTCATGTACTATATTGACAGGACAAAGAATTTTAGAAAAACTAAATAACTCGTCGTTGCCTTCTCTCCACAACACAAAGGCAACGCAATTTCCAAAGCAGGAATAGCCAGATGGATCGTTAAATGCATTCAGATTTGCTATCACAAAGCTAAACGCACATTAACGGTTCCCCCACGAGCCCACTCAACAAGAAAGTTAGGGGCATCCATGGCTTTCCTAGGAAACATCCCTTTACACGAAATTTGTCGAGCAGCCACATGGTCCACTATACATACATTTACCAAACACTACTGCGTAGATGTACACTCAAGACAGCAAGCAGCTGTAGGACAGGCTGTTCTCAAAACTCTTTTTCAGACTGCTGCAGCTGGCACTGGTAGCCGCCGCTAATAGGAGGTACTGCTATGTATTCTATGCACAGATATGAATTCAGCAGCCCACATGCCTCAAACTGAATATGCTACTTACCAGTATGCATCTGTTCTTGGCATGTAGGGCTGCTGACATTCATATCGCCCACCCTCCTCCCCGGCGCCTGTAGCGGCTGCAGCACTCAGAATTACTGTATAGCATGGTCATCACTTACTGTATCTACTCCATCACTGCCACAATGGCGAAAAAACAATCTAAGGATGGAGAGGATGCCCATGCGCACTGTAGTCCAGGGGAGGAGCTACCTATCTCGTGATACTTCGAAGACTCTTCCAGGACAACAATCTGCAATCATCCGGACCCAACACTAGGCGGCGATCTATGCACAGATATGAATGTCAGCAGCCCTACATGCCAAGAACAGATGCATACTGGTAAGTAGCATATTCAATCTGCAAGAGACCTAGATCAGTTATAGATTCCTTACCGCCCCACCCATCCTTCCCGTTCTGCGAACTGACTTCTAGCCCCAGGGGATAATTTTCAGGGCCCTTGTTTTGTTGCCGTAGTGGTCAGTGTCTTGCATTGCTCTGCATTTCTGGCGTGGAATGTTGTGTAAAGAACTGATGTCAGCACGCAAGGGCTGCGTCTAAGTAGCTACTGCGACGTCATCTCGGCAACCACGACACCAATGACTAACGCAGAGCCGACCGACGCCCCCTTTCGACGCGCAGGGGTACTGCTGACGAAAAATCCTCCTGATCCAGTCTGACGCCTGGGGAAATTCTAAGGTAAGCAATCTATAACTAATGTATGTCTCTTACAGATATATCGATACCAAAGGTAAGTAACTCGTTCATTAGTTTAACAATATGTTTGAGGCATATGAGCTGCAGATTGTATGCCTTTGCATAGATCGTCATCTGGTGTTGGGCTCGGATGTTTGCAGTTTGTTTTAGTCCTGGAGGAAGTCTTTGTAGTCACGAGGTAGGTGACTTCTCCCTAGGACGATAGTGCGCATGGGCATCGACTCCATCCTTAGATTGTTTTTTCCAGCCATCGGGTTCGGATGTATGTTGCTGCGCTCTGGGTCGATATCAGTTTCGAATCCCCCTTCGACGCGCAATTCTCTCCACTCGACGGTATGGTCACGATCGCGTTTCCCTTTTTGACGCGCATCTTCAAAACAAACTTTTCGATCTCCATTTTTGGCGCGGGCCATTGGGCCTCTCTGCGCCGACCACGCCTGCAGTCAATGGAAAGGACTCCTTTCAAAAAATGCCCCGGTGTGGTGCTAAGTTCCCACACTCAGACTTGCACGAGGTGTGCAATCTCTGCCTCTCCCCGGAGCATGAAGAAAAGAACAGCAAGGCCTGTGCATCGTTCAAATCAAAGAAAACCATCCTTGATCATCTGGTTCGACGCCACGAAATGTCTTGCTGAAGCAGCTCGATTCCGGACGTCTTCGGAGCAAATCCCGAAATCCAGCCGGAACAATCGGGTGACGAAGAAGACATCCACATCTCCAAAGCTGATGACTCCGATGCTGAAGAGGGGACAGTCACCCCGGCTCAGCGGTCCGTGAGTACCGAAACTCCTCTCCCCAAAAACAAACCAAAGGCCTCCGGCTCGGGTCGACACCGACAACATTCTTCAGACGCCCTGCCCTTGGGCGCGGCTATGAAACCGAATCATAAGCCTTCCGCCTCGGGCTTGAGTCAACCCCATTCCGGCGCCGGGAAGTCCTCCCCGGCACCAAAGCCACAAGGCAAAGACTTCGTCGACGTCGAAGCTCTCGGCGTCGAAGCATGCTAAAGACAAAGACTCGGAACCGGAGAAATATTCGGAGCCAAAAAAGGCTTTGGACTCCAAAAAGTCGTCGGAGCCGAAAAAGACCTCGGACTCCAAAAAGTCGTCAGAGCCCAAAAAAGCCTCGGAGCCGAAAAAATACTCACAGACTCCGTCCAAGGAAGGCTCATTTTACCCACTCAGCCTGATTTTTCGGACTCAAAACAAAAAACGTTGTTTATTGATCCAAACACGGGCAAACTAGTCGCCAAGCCTCCAAAAAAGAGGAAACTGAACACTTCAGAGGACCCTTCTATACCTCCCAAGAGACAGGACATGGACACTAACACCCCCTACCTCCTTCTCCTCTTTCAGTTAATTCACACTTATTGATTTCTCCGCCACACTCCCCACAACCTATAGTTTCACCTCACACATCAGATGCTGACGATGACGTAGGTGGGGGATACAGATCCATAGGGGGATGATAATGATGAGTCACATACCATACCACATAAAGTAGACACTTGGGAGGACTACAATACAGACCCCGACCCACATAATGACCCTGATGTCTATCCATCGCCACCAGATGACAACACTGGGTTTGCGCAACTAATCACCAGAGCTGCCCAATACCATGGGGTCCCCTTACACTCCGACCCCCTAGAAGAAGATTTTTTGTTAGAAACCTTTGCACTCTCACAAAAAACAAGAAGCACCCTGCCAGTGTTAAAAGGCTTGATAAAACATGCCCCAGAAGTTTTTAAGGACCCAATCAGAGCCAGGGTTGTCAACCCCAGGGTGGATAAAAAATACAAGGCAGCACCTAATGGGCAAATTTATATTAAAGGTCAGATCCCCTTGGATTCCCTTGTGGTAACTAATGTACGCAAGCGGGCAAACTCAAAGGGTACAGGCGACACCCCACCTCCTGATAAGGAATCCAAATTAATTGACGCATCGCGTCACAGGCCGCAAACCATTGGTGTATCGCCAATGCCCAAGCTTTATTGGCCAGATACGACAGAGCCCACTACAACGAGCTTGAAAAGCTCATGGAACGCCTTCCTGTCCAGTACAAGCAAGAGGCCAACAATCTTATCCAAGAGGGCAAATTAATTACCAACACCTCAATAAAATGTGCGTTGGATGCAGCCGATACCGCATCTCGCGCAGTCAATACTAGTGTCTTGTTGCGCAGACACGCCTGGCTCCGGATTTCCCCCGGATTCAAGCAGGAGGTTCAGACTGCTATTTTAAACCAGCCGTTAGATCAGGAGCATCTTTTCAGGCCTACAGTTGACACATCCCTAGAAAAGATGGAGGACACCGAGACTGCTATGTCTATTGGGTCCTTACAGTTCCCTTACCCTAGAGGCTCTATCTGCCGCTCTTTCTACAGAGCCGGCCCAAAAACCACGGGTTCAGACCAGCCCTCTTTCTCCTACAAAAGCCCCACTCAAATATCCCCCAAAGGATACTTTCGCGGAGGATACATCGGCAACAATAATCAGGGAAGCGGTCGCGGCAACAACAGCCGCACCTCCCCTACCACTAAACAGTGACTTTCCTCCACTTCCCCCCGATTTATTCCACTCCTGTCGGAGGACGTCTTTCACAGTTCCTACCTGTCTGGAATTTCATTACAACAGACAAGTGGGTAAGACAATTTATCCAGTATGGTTATTGCCTGGAACTCACTTCTACCCACCCCCTCCCCTCAAACATTCCTCCCAGGCAGCACCCGATGTCCTTACAACATCTAACACTTCTCAAACAAGAGGTTCTCTTTCTATTACAGAAATATGCAATAGAACCAGTCGCCTTGCCTCATCAAGGCACAGGGATTTACTCCCTCTACTTCCTAATTCCAAAGAACGACGGCTCTCTCAGGCCCATACTGGACCTCAGGCCACTAAACCTCTATATTCAGTCAGACCACGTCCACATGGTCACTCTCCAACAGGTGCTTCCACTACTTCAACAGGGCGACTTTTTCTCCACTCTGGATCTGAAGCATGCCTACTTCCATATTCCCATTCACCCCGCTCACAGGAAATATCTCAGATTTGTGGAAGATGGTCAGCAGTACCAATTCAAAGTCCTCCCGTTCGGGGTCACTACTGCACCCAGAGTCTTCATCAAATGCCTTGCAGTAGTTGCAGCCCACTTAAGAAGACAGCACATTCATGTCTTCCCTTATCTGGACGACTGGCTCATAAATGCCAAATCACACAGCAACTGTCTGCAACTCATAAACAAGACCATTCAACTGCTTCACAGCTTGGGATTTACAATAAACCTCGCCAAATCCCATCTCCAATCGTCCAACATACAACAATACCTAGGGGCTACAATAGACACTTCAAAAGCTCTAGCATACCCCAATCTAGTCAGGGTAAGCGCCATACAGGCTCTAATCCAAATATTTCAGCCCCAACACTCACTACCAGTGCGAGTGTTCATGCAGTTAACCGGGATGATGTCCTCCTGCATTCTCCTCATCCCTTATGCAAGACTCCAAATGCGTCCATTACAGGAATGTTTAGCGCGTCCGTGAAACCAGGCTCAAGGTCAGCTAACAGATCTGGTGTTGGTGGACGACCGCACCCATTGCTTTCTGCAGTGGTGGAACACACAAAACCTTTCCAAAGGGTGGCCGTTCCTCGACCCGGTTCCAGAGACAGTGCTTACGGCAGACGCATCGCTCACCAGCTGGGGAGCTCATCTTCAAACCCATACTATCCAGGGCATATGAAACCCCCAACAAAGACAATTCCACATAAACTAGCTGGAATTGTTAGCAATCTTCCTAGCGTTAAAATCTTTTCAACTCCACCTCCTAGGCAAAGCTGTCCTGGTCCGTACAGACAACATGATAGCAATGTACTACATACAGAAATAGGGGGAACACACTCTGCAGCTTTCACACTTAGCTCAGAGCATATGGAGATGGGCCATTCCGCAAAACATATATCTCCTTGCAAAACACCTCCCAGGTGTACACAATCAGATAGCAGATCTGCTCAGTCGTCAGACACAACAGATCCACGAATAGGAACTACATGCTCAAGTTCTTCTTCCATTCTTTCGCATGTGGGGCCACCCAGAAATAGATCTGTTCGCCACACACCAAAACGAAAAATGCCCAACCTTTGCGTCCATGTATCCACACCCATTGTCCAAAGGCAATGCACTATGGATGAACTGGTAAGGCAAATTTGCTTACGCTTTTCCGCCTTTCCCACTCATTCCGTTAGTGGTTCGGAAACTCAAACAATATTCCCTCACAAGGATCCTAGTTGCTCCAACATGGGCCCGACAACCATGGTTCACAACCCTATTTGAACTATCAGTAGTGCCTGATCAAAAACTACGGCTCTCACCCAAGCTTCTCACTCAGAACCATGGAGAGATAAGACATCCAGATTCCAATGAACTAAACCTTGCGATCTGGCACCCGAGGTCTTATAGTTTGGCTACCTAAATCTTCCGCCAGACTGTATGAATATCATTAAAGAAGCTAGACGCCCTACCACCAGAGCATGCTATGCAGCAAAATGGAAACGATTTGCCATTTATTGCACAAACAACAAGATCAATCCACTAGATGTTTCTATTCAGAACATTATCTGCTACCTCTTGCATCTACAACAATGTAACCTAGCATGTACATCTATTAGGCTACATCTAGCTGCCATAGCAGCCTATCTCCAAAACAGACAACATTTGTCTTTGTTTTGAGTGCCCGCTATCAAAGCTTTTATGGAAGGACTTAAAAGAATAATCCCACCCAGAGTCCCGCCCTCTCCAGTGTGGAACCTAAATGTGGTCCTTACCAGACTCATAGGTCCCCCTTTTGAACCTCTCCACAAATTCAAACTACAGTTCTTCACTTGGAAGGTAGCCTTTTTGGTTGCTATCACATCTCTCAGGAGAGTTAGTGAACTCCAGGCATTAACCATACAAGAACCATTTTTACAAATCCATCATAACAAAGTAGTTCTTAGGCCTAACCCTAAATTTTTACCCAAAGTCATGTCTGCCTTCCATCTCAACCAGTCTGTTGAACTCCCAGTGTTTTTCCCTCAACCAGACTCAGTGGCAGAACGAGCTCTTCACACATTAGACGTTAAAAGAGCAATACTCTACTAAATTGAAAGAACAAAATCCTTTAGAAAGACCAAACAACTCTTTGTGGCTTTCTCCCCACCTCATAAAGGCATTTCCATCTCAAAGGCAGGAATTGCAAGGTGGATTGTTAAATGCATCCAAATATGCTATATCAAAGCCAAACGCACACTAACCATTCCCCCTAGTGCTCATTCCACACCCAAACTAGGGGCTTCCATGGCATTTTTAGGGAACATTCCCCTAGATGGCATCCGCAAAGCAGCAACTTGGGCTACACCACACACCTTCACAAAACGCTATTGTGTAGATGTGCAGGCAAAACAACAAGCTAGTGTGGGCCAGGCTGTATTAAGAACACTTTTTCAAACCACTGCAACAGATACAGGTAGCCACCACTAAGGAGGTAACTGCTGTACAGTCTATGCAAAAGTATACAATCTGTAGCTCATATGCCTCGAACTGAAAATGCTACTTACCAGTATGCCTCTGTTCTTGGCATGTGGAGCTGCAGATTTGTTTACGCCCACCCTCCTCCCCGGATACCTCTATCTGTTCCAGTACTATCTTATTTAGATACATTACACATGGACATCTCTTTCTACTTATTACTACTCCATCGTAACCCTTTGTGGCAAAAACAATCTAAGGATGGAGTTGATGCCCATGCGCACTATCGCCCTAGGGAGGAGTCACCTACCTCGTGACTACAAAGACTTCTTACAGGACAAAAACAACCTGCAAACATGCAAGCCCAACACCAGATAGCAATCTATGCAAAAGTATACAAATCTGCAGCTCTACATGCCAAGAACAGATGCATACTGGTAAGTAGCATTTTCCTACTGATACTTACACTAACATATATTTCACATCTATTTCTGTTATATTTGGCAGTTTTGCACCAAGCACAGGTAATGTTAAGGACCCATGCATTATTCATTCTCATTGCAGTTTGTTTACGCTCATATATTTCTTTGGCGGCTGATTAAGTTATAGGTGCTAAGTTTCACGCAGTAGGGAAAGAGATGAGTTTGAAGTAGACACATTTCTTTCTATTTAAATGTTGCCTATTTTGTTATCTTTCATCCTGTTTCCTTCCCTTTTACTTATTTTCACTTTGCAAATTGTCGTTTATGTATTTTACAATAAAAACAAATATTGCATTGTCATTTTGATGCATCATAGTAACTGTGAAGAACATTGTGTGTCTTGGTTAAATTGATTTCTGTTTTTTTAACACTTGATAAAAAAAAGTCCCATGCTGCTAGACACAAGTGAACACAGTAACATGTTATTAGTTACCAGTTTCTTACTCTGTGTGTGCACCATTAATAGCAGTATACATGATTGTCACTGGCACACCCTTTGTTAAATTGTGTTTCTGTTTTCTATATTTCAGCTAGCTCATGAAGCCTTCAAAGTAGCCCAGTCCCTCGAACCTTCTTTCGTCAGGTGCTGGATTGGACAGGTGAGGAATGATGGAAAAAAACACTCCTTTCAGAACCATTCTGACTGCATCATTGGCTTAGCCAAAATTTCAAATGCTGGCTTTTGTATATTGGTATTTTGCATTTTGTCTTACGAATGGAAATAAAATATTGCAATTGTCGTTCAAAACGCATAATTATTTTTATTTATAGGTGGATTCAGGTTCCTGAGTGTAAGAATTATTGCTTTAGAGTACCAGGTTTGTTGGCTACATTAGTGCACAGTAGAGCAGAATCTAAAGAGCTTTTCATTTATGATGGGACTTGTTTGTGTACCCTCATTATAGTAGGGTCTGGATTCTATCATTGCTTTCCGCAAATTGTTATACAGGGGTGGGAAGCAGTAGTTCCAGGATTGAAATACCATGTGAGTCTGTGTATACCCACAAACTCACATGTTCAAAGGTACTCCCCAACTCTTCTCCTATCTCTTCTCCAACTTCTCACATCAAAAAGGATTAGAAATGACAGTAATGGTTAATTATCATGGGCTAGCTATTATGAACGTGAATTATAAGTATTGGCATGCTTCAAATTACTTCTTACTAAATGATGCCACAGAGAAATAGTATCTAAAGTTGCTCAATAGAGTTTAGGATAACGTTTTTTCCAAGTCCCAGAATTGTTTTGCTTACATTTTATTTTGAAAGCCACTTGCTTTCAGGCTTCTGTGTGTTTTACATATAACCGGGAAGAATTCATTTCGGAGAGCCTTAAAGTAGCTTCAAATTGTTATATTTTGCTTGTGTACAACGTTTTGCACCGGAATCACGGTTAGTAATGCAAGCTGACCTCACAGCTTACTACAGGTTCATAGATAGCTCTCCCTAATGGTGAACACACTGCATTAGTGAACTATATATACAGTTTTGATCACCTTATAAATATGGGTACAAATCTTGCTTTATTTGCAGACAGTTCTCTTCAACAGATCTGTCCTGAGGTACTAGAAACTGGAAACGAAAGGATGCATGCTCGGGGCTACTTGTCCAGTGAACAAAAATAACATGAAAAATTGTTGTCCTCGGCACTGGGCTATAGGAATTCCACGTGTTGACTATTATAACTCTTTCTATTACATCGTATTACCCCATGTAGGAAGCTGACTCTGTATATACTAGACTAAATTAAAGTATAGTGTGAACAGAGTCAAGGGAGTACCCAGTGGTATAGCAGAGGCTAAATTGGGTAAGTACTAACAGCTTTCTTTGTGGTAGTGTGGGCGAGCAGTTAGGCTTCTGCAGAGGTTGTGTTAAGCATTTATTGTATTCACTCATATTGTAGTCACTCAATCAAGACTGAAGGCACACACTCAGAGACAGAATCCAGACCAATTGACTAAGTAAAAAAAAAATGTATACTTGTATTTTATTTCTAGAACCAAGCAGGACTTGGTACAAATAGGTAAATATACTTAAATTGTAAACCTTTACACAGAAATGCATTTGAGGATGGATCTGCAATTGTTACCATTTGGTATAATCTTAAAAAGCAGTTAGAATTACAAAGTAATTACTTTTGGAATACTTTTTAGTTACTTTTAGATTACTTTGAGTACTGGGTTGGGTTGCCTAGATACCACCCTTAAGGATCTCACAATACATTTGATTTTGAGTTAGTTTCTGTTTTCCCATACAAAACAACAGTTCAACACAACATTTTAGTCCCAAAATTAATAACATGGGTTCCTATGGGAAAAAATGGTTATCTGTTTTGCAGGTAAGTAAACGTCTTAAAAGTGGAAGGTTTCAGGATAGGACCAAGGTTTCCCAAAGTCTGGGTAAGCACTCGAGTTGCACCACCAGCTGCACTGGGTCAGCCGGGTGCAGAGTTCAGGGGCCCAATTTTAGTCAATGGTGATAAGAGGGCCTTCGGTTAGGGATTACTTACGAGCAGGCCACTCGGTGGGGCCAGCAACTAGCTCAGGAGCTGCACCACCAGCGGCACTAGGGCGGCTGGTTGCAGGGTGCCAAAAGGACGTCAGGGACCCTGTGCTTTTCAATGGAGACCTTCACTTGCTGCAGGTTCGGGCAGGGAGACTTCCTACAGATGGCCACCAGCTGGAGACGAAGGTTGGGTTCTTGGGGAATGCCTGGACACCCTCGGTTGGGCTACCCAAGGTCGTAGGGCGTCTGATGCAGGGTTGTCTAATGTTGGGTTTTCTAATGTTGGGTTTTCTTACCAGCACCGGTCACGGGTGGGCGTACCCTTCAGGTTGGGCCTGCAGGGGGCTGCTTTAAGCTTGAGGGAGGTCAGGGATCACCGGATCCCAGGTCAGGATCACCGGGGAGACTTCCTCGTAGTGTTGGGCCACTCAAACTCAGGCCATGTGCGTTGGGTGCAGAGTGGTGCAGAATCGCGGAGTCACCTGAATCTGGATTCTGGTCTTGGAGTCTTTCTTGAGCAAATCCGGTGCTCATGGGACACAGTCTGTAAAGTGAGTGCAGGTCAGATCCTCTGTGCTCTGGGGGGGACTGGACATGCCGATTTCTTTGCTGTAGGCAGCTCGGAGGTGGACAGGTCGGTAGGGCTGGGGCCAAAACAGTAGTTGTCCTCGTATTTCTGGGTCAGTATGGATTTTCAGTCCCCCTTCTTTCCTCCTTGAACCTGAAGAGGCAAGGTTCTCGCTAAATGCTAGATTTAGGGGAGCTTAAAGGGTTGTGCAGGTCTGGACCAATGTGTCCCTTCCTTAGGGTGAGTACACCCCCTATTAAGGGCAAAACAGTGCAAAAGAGAGCGAACTTTTGATGGTTTATATTGTACATCAAAATCTGCTATGGGCTGGTTAAAAGTAAGCCCCAGAAGGATTATGCACTCCTTCCACTACAGTAAAAGCTGTTACTACTGCGAGAGCAGGTGGCATGTCGGTTTCGGACATTTGTCGGGCAGCTATGAGGGAGTTCCTTCACATGTTCATGAAACACTACTGCCTGGACAGCCAGGTCCTGTGGGACGAGCACTTTTCCTGATCTGTTCTGCAGGATTTCCTGGACTGAGTCACTTTACAGACCTTCCATCGGGAGAGGTACTGCATTGGCATCTATTCACAAGGAGAGGAATCTGTGCTTAGACGTTGCTATCAGAAGAACAAGTTAATTACATTTGGTAATGCATTTTCTAATGGAGACTCATATCTATCTGCAGATTCCTCACTAACCCACTCTCCACTATTCTGTGAAATTCATTAATAAGATCTCAAATGTGAAAGTCTGCGCACTGTCATATTCTAATTCATTGGCTTAGTGTCCAATTGGGTGGGCAGAGAGCGAAACATACTGATGCCAGCGGGTCAGGTGGCACATATATTGGGTCCTGATACCACAGATCCAGCGTCGAGTTTCACAACACCACCTGCCTGCGCATGAGGCAATTGCTAGCAAAAGTTTCAAAATCTATGCAGTTGGATAGATTCTCTACCAGAAAAGGGTTACCGAAGGTAAATAACTTATTCATTTTGTTGACCAAGCACCTCTTTACCCACTTCTCAGGTAACAAAGTAGTAATTTACCTGGAAATGTATTACTCTGGCATCTTTTATCAAATCTGGAGGTATTTACAGGTATTATATGCTACCAGTCTAGTTAAGTCAGTATTCATGGGATGGAGGAGAATATGGACAAACACCAGCTCCACAGACAGTTGAAAAGAGGTCTAATATATGATCTGTGCAATCCAGTCTCAGGTTCCATTTATTTTTCTGGTGAATTCCAAGTCTAATATTACGAATTAGTCAATAAATCTGTGAATTTATAAAAGATGCAAATGCCCAAGACCTAAATGTACAGGTATATAACATAATTGTTGTACATGTTGTTTTTATGCCCCTACTTTCCAAACCCTATCAAATATTTTGATGGAAATGGAAATTCCATTATTTTATATTTTTACATATGTTACATTATTCAAAAATTTTCATGGAAAAAGGAATGATGGGAAGTGTATTAAGTGTGCACGTAGGCAAGCATTTTTGTGGGGTCTCTACCTTGCCCAGGCCTACTCTTTTCGGAAAGTGCCTATACTCCTCATTTGGTCCCACCCAATGATTTTGATGATCCCAGTCATACATCACTAAAGCACTGAAGTATTGAAGGAATATGAGCATCCTAGTTGCTATGCCATTAACTTCATCCGTTGTTTTCTTTAAATTTCATATTACTTTAATAGAGCGTTGTACCATTACCACACGCATGAATACTTAGCTGAAATACTGGATTACATTTCTTTTTTTTGTTGCTTCTCTTTTGTTGCTTCTCTTTAGGCTCTTATTGCAGAAGCAGTGGGCAGTTATGAAACCATGGACCTCTTCAGACATACGACTGAGCTCAGTATGCATGTAAGTTACAAATTATGTGACATGGTAGAAACAAACACAATTAAAGTTGTGAAGGATCAGCTGGGGGTTGGTGGATGGCTCAATCCCAATCTAATTAGGAAAGGTCAGTTACCTAGGATGTTGGGCTCATCAGGAGCAACTGATTCAGAGGATGGGCCTGCTTGATCCGTTCTGGCGGGCCCGGGTCCACTATCAAGTGATGTGTAAACAATAGTTGGGTGTTAAATGCAAGCTAAGGGAGACAAATTGTGACTTTTGGTGCATGTTTGAGGAAGCAGGTAGGTGGCGCCTCACGCATATAAGCACCATGTGGCACCTGGGTGTGTAGCCCCGATTATGTTCTTATTCCTCTTCTGCCCAAGGTTCCCAGGCAAAGTTGTATTCTACCATCCTGTGAGGAGGGACCATCACTGTCCAACTCCATCACCTGAACGTTTGGTTTTGTTTGATTCTTTATTTTTGTTGTTGTTCCTCCTTTTCTTTTATGTTCGTACTTAAATACTCTTGTTACTAAACAGTATTGTATCGCATCAAAATCAATAAAGATATAGTTTAAAAAAAATTGTTCTTACACTGCAGACGTTAGAGTTGGTAATCTCCCTCTAGTCATCTTCATTAGAGTTATTTGATAGTTTCTAGATAGCTATTTCACCCTTGTGTAACTTCTGATGGATTTAGAAAGGGTCCTTTGAGCTTGGTGTATTAAAACATCATAAGGAAAAGCAAAATGCATATAAATACATTTTCCACAAGGAGAATTGCATGTTTGGTTCTTTATAGTAGCATGTTTAATTAACACATCCAAGCAGGGTTTAATGTTAACTTCGAACAAACAAAGGGCAAGAAGAAAAGTTAATATGAGGATTATGGATGTATTCCGTTTTAGTGTAATGCATTGAAAATGGACTACAAAAATAGTTTTTAATATATTCATTTTTTTATTGATTGTTTAAATTTAACATCAGTTGGTGAACCTTAATTTGTTTTTTTGAAACACTGCAAATAGAAGGTTTCTGAAGCGTAAACTCAGGACGTCGAAGAATCTCCAAAGATTTAATGTCAGCATTTCAAGTCTCCTACATCTTCAGCCATGTTGCCTGTCTCTCTGACATCTGACCTTTCTTTGAGATAAGATGCTGTACTTGTTATCGAGAAGAACCAGCGTTCTTTTCCAAAACACATTAGAAGGTTGAATGAACAGATGCCTAGTCCATTGACAGAACCTTCCCCAATACTCACTTTCTTGTCTTCCCTTTTGGTTGCTTCTCTCAACCTCTTAAGATGAAATGTGCCACACATTGCTCATGGGCGGCAGGTGCTGTCCCTGTTGTTTTCTTTGCTGAACTTACATTCTCCCACGCAGCATGGGGTGGGTCCCTAACTGCTGGTTTCGCCATTTTCACATTGTTCTTTTCACACTGAACCTCTGTTTTTAAATCATGCTGTCCTTGCTGAGTGCTCATTTTTAGATCTCGCCTACGCAGCGCGCATGCGTTGCATAGGAAACCTTTAGCCGTCGTGCAGCTCTTTTTCAAAGTACATACTCGTGCTTATGGCGGCACACACCTTGCGGGAGTGAGCAGCGGCGCGCCACAAGCAAGAGTATGTGCTTCGAAAAAGAGCAGACTACTCTCCCCAGGGCGCGCGCACCACTCGCGGGCTAATTAAGTAGTGCTTGTTTCACCTTTGAAAAGCCGCTCCTCGCTCCCTCAAGCACGAGTGCTTACCCTCCACCACCCTACCTCACCGCCCTCTCTCTCCGCGCTCAGTTCGTGTTCTTCCTTTGAAGTCTTCGTTCCTCTCGGACTCCTCCTTTAAATTGACCCTCGATTCCATTCAAGCTGTTCTACCCCACCCCCCCACATCACTCCTCCCTGAAATTTAAAAATCCTGTTTCCAATCCCTACTGATGACGATTGCAGTGGAACACGCACCGAGACCGGGCAGTTTTTTAGCCTATATCCCCGGCCCGCTTTCCGTTGTTGGCTTGAGCATTTCTAGTGTTGCTTGCTTAAAAAGATTTCTTTGAATACATTAATGTGTAAAACAAGAGCGCGAGGAAGATGGCATCTGAGGGATAACATCAACGCGACGCTCCGTGATTCACCCCCAGAGAAAAATGCTTTTAACCTTGTTTACCTGTCCCTACAAACGCCCTTAGGTTAAAAAATGATAAAAGAAATAATCTAGCACTGTACGGGATACTAAATACGAAATGAAAGATGCGGCCAGGCTCCCCAGTTGCTCCCTACCTTCTCGAACTCTAGAGGCTGTGTCGGCGGACTGCGGAGTGCGGCGCAGAGGGCCTGCATGCCGTTTTCCAGCGTCCTCGGTATTGGCAGAGCGGCCAGGAGTCTGTGATCCCTGATGCCTTTCGGCCTGCGGCGCTACTCTTCATCGGTGGGGACGAGGCTCGGGAGTCGGATGGTGAGTCCTGGAAGGCGGCCGTTCGCAAGGGGAATGCTTTTGGACTTTCAGCGGTTTAGACAGGATGTGGGCTTGTCGGCTGCTCGTTGCTTTATTGATGTAATATGCAGTAGGCGATGGATTTGTCTGACTGCTTATTTAAAAATGACTGGCAGGGGGGCAAAGGTGATTAAAGCTAAGAGCTCCCAGATGCAGATGAGCAGGCAATCAGGCTCCCTTACAGCAGAGAACTGACAGAGAAGAAAGGAAAATCGTGGGGGCAAAAGTAAAACATCGGAGAAAGGGGAGACGGGGGAGAACCTTGAGCAAGAGGCAAATGATAACCAGGATAGAAAAAGTTTGAAAATGAAAACTTTAACAAAAATGAAAATAGCTCCTGGGCACTGTCAACCTCTGATAACAAGCAGCTTCGGTCTAACGGGGGGCAGGCTCAAAGGCTGATATAACAACAAAGGAGATGAAAGCAATAGAAACTAAATCAAAGGAGGTAAGTGAGGAGAATGCAGTTATCAATACTGTGAAGGGCACCACTCAGCAGTATGCTTCCTCTCCTTCCGAATTGAAGAATATGGCAACTACCAAGCTGCACTCTACCCTCCCGGATCCCTCCTTAACAAACCCAGAAGCTGGGCAAGATGAGCTTGACCTTGAGCCTCTTGAACTGGAACCCCCTATCAGCGCATCTAACTGTATGATTGGGAAAGATACTGTTGCCATGGTAGAAGCAAACAACAGTACAACACATAAGAGGACTGAAGCCTGGATAGATGGAGCCGTAGGGACAGACTGTCAAAATACTTATGTCACTCCTCTTAATAGGAACTGTAATGTGCTTAAGACGCCGGATTCTCTTATGGAAAAGTATTATTCTTTAGCTGAAGATTCAGAAACCTCCGATATTAGCATTTCCGCCTCAGTAACTGCGTCAAGCGAAGAAGATGGGCAAAATACAAATAACAGTTCAAATGTAGAGCAGTCTAAGAACAAACACGACAGGAGGAAAGCCAAAAAAAAAAGGAAGGGAGGCCGACCCAGAAACTGGGATACAACCGAAAGAGACAGCTCAGCTCAGCTGAGATGGGACTATTCCGCCACCCAATTAGCTGGCATATCAGATACAACGGCTACATCAGGTGGCAACTCCACAATCATCGACAGTGATGGCAGAAACAAGGAAGGGGATGCCGGAGCAAAGTTGGAGCCTGCACTGGCAACAGTATTACAGACTATCAAAAGCTTTCAGGAGGAAGCCAAAGCCGACAGCCGCAGGTCATGCCTAACCGCTAAAAAACTCCAAGGAACTGTGAGGAAGGTTGGCAAAACCTGTGCGGAGATTGCGGATAGGATGGCTTCAGTAGAAACCAGGTCAGAATATCTTGAGAAAGAAATGGCCGTACTAAAAACCCAAGGGGTACAACAGGATGGCATAGTCAAAGACCTCATATGGAAGATGGAAGAGCAGGAAAACCAGCAACGGCGCAATAATTTTCGCTTTTTAGGTATTCCAGAAGGAGTGGAAGGGAATGACCCTAGGGGCTATATGGTTACGCTTCTTAAAGGCGCCTTCCCAGAGCTACATATATGGGAATGGGATAAAGAAATTCAACGAGCACATAGATTACCGTTAATGCCCCCGAAACGCTCCCCAGTTACCCCTCAGCATCCTCGGGCTATGCTCCTGTACTTTGGGAATTTTCTACTCCGTCAAGCCTTGTACGATCTTGCCAGACCAACGAGCAAAAGAGCTTTTGATGATGTAACTTTCTTCACTAGACCAGACTTCACACATGTTACAGTCGAGCGTAGATGGCGACTTAGGCAGCTCTTCATCCCCTTTCAACAATTAGGGGCTGAAGTATATCTTCAAAATCCAGCGCGCCTAAAAATTGTGTATAAAGGGACTACTCGTAGCTTTATTTCCGAGATCCAGGCTGCAGCATACTTACAGGAAATTACTGGGGAAAACCAGAAATAGTAGTCATTAAGGCTCGAACTGAATGTACTAAATATGCCTAAGCTGCTTAAATTTTCTTTTGTATTTTTTGCATCTTTTCTTATATATATTTAGTTTGGCTACCGGTACCAGTATGAGCACTAGGAGGTTGAATACGTTTGTAGTAGTTTATACTATATTATGGTTGAAAATCTTCTCAGTAGTTTCTAAGTAGAGGATAGAAAATGGGGGGATCTCTGGAAGAGCGAGATTTTCTCCCTCGAATGCCATTAACCTGGCCTTAGAAAGGTCAGGTAACCTCAAATATTGGAGGGGGGGAGGGCGGGGAAAGGCGGGGGGCAGGGTGGGGGGTTGGTCTAAAGAATGGGAAATAACTAACAAAGTTTCTTGCTTCTCTTGGGAGGACACAGGTGGGTTCCTCTCCTCTTTTTTAAAAAATACTGTTTTTTTACGGCCTTAATGATTGGAAGAAGAGATTGAACACAACAGCTGCCTTAAGGCTTCTGAATGCGGATATAATTTGCATGCAGGAAACGCACATTGAAGCTGCACAAAGACATTTACTAGGGACACTCGGGTATGTTTTGGTAGGGGCCACAATGCAGAATTCGCGCACACGGGGGGTTGGAATATTGGCTCGAAATAACATTCTGCAATTTAGCCGCACATCAGTAGACCAGTTAGGGAGATGGGTTATCACTCAGTTTCATAGACAATCAGGAGACACACTTACCATCTGCTCCATATACGGCAGTAATCTGGATGATCAAACAGTAATCCAGTATTTTAATAATGAATTCGCCAACTGGCCACTCCCGATAATAATTTGTGGGGATCTAAATATAAATTTACCAGCAGAGTGGAATCTGAAACAAGAGCCTGGGGGAATATATAAGGGTCGCAAACCAAAAGGGTATAAGGCATTAAGGACACTTTGTCAGGAACATGCACTCACAGATGTCTGGAATTGGCAAAACCCCACGAACCCCGGCTACACCTATTTCTCTCATCCTCATAGCAAGCATGTTAGAATAGACTACATTTTAGTCTCCTATCCTATACTTGGGGATTGCAGAATAGAAAAGAAACCTCGAATATTGGCCGACCATAAACCATTAATTGTGGAGATTAAGATGGAAAGGATCAGCAGTGGCACAATACCGACATGGAGTTTTGAACGGGCGCTTCTTTTTAATGAGGAATATTGCGAGATTTTGAAAGGCTGGATACCTCTATTTATTAAAGAGAATTTTGGCAGTGCTAGTATTGAGGTTGTTTGGGACGCACTTAAGGCTGGGTTTCGGGGGGAAACACTCGCTTCTCTGCCATAATGAATAAAAAAAACCAAGTAATAATGAAAGATAGCCTAGCAAAATTATCAGCCGCAGAAGAGGAGTTAGTTACTGTAGTTCAAAATGGAGGAGAACAGAAGGATCGCAATTTGGGGTTATGGCGGCTAAATCCGCTATAATGGAGAAAATAGCTAAAGGGGGTGGCTGATAAATTGGCGGTACGGCGTGAGGAGGCTTATGAATGCAGTGACCAGGTGGGTCATCATCTTGCTATTAGAACTAGACAAAAGGCAACCCGGAATTGAAGATCCAGATAAGGGATTAACCATGGATCCGGATGAGATCCGAAAGGTTTTTCACTCCTATTATCAAAAACTTTACCAGGAAGAGCTGCAAAGTGACCAGACTCAGATAGCGATACATCTTAATCAGATTCCTAAAGAAAGATTTACACGGAAATTACAATCGCAGTTGGAAGAAATTCCCCAGTGGTTAGAGATACTGTTATGTATTAATAGTCTGCCAAGTGGCAAAGCCACAGGCTCTGATAATATACCTCTCGAATTCTATACACAATTTTCAACCCAACTTAAAGAATGTATGACACAACTGGTCATACATGTCTTTAAGGGAGGAACACCCCCAGAATCATGGGCGCAAGCCAAAATTATAATATTTCTTAAACAAAAATAAAGTACCGACTGATCCAGGGTCGTATCGCCCCATTACACTGATTAACTCAGATACTAAGATTTATTCTAAAATGTTGGCCATGCGCCTTGCCCCGATTATTCATATGGTTATCTCCATGGCTTTATTCCTGGCCGTGGGACGACCGATCATATCCGTAGAGCCATTTCACTTCTCGATGCAAAAAATGTTGCTAAAGAACCTTTAGCATTGATCTTGTTGAATGCGGAAAAGGCCTTTGACAGAGTCTCCTGGCCCTTTCTCTGGGAGGCTCTGTCAAGGGTCGGGATAGGAGACGGTTTTGTGCAAGCATTTAAAATGCTATATGTTTGTCCAACTGCTAAGATAATGGTGAACGGAGGCCTAACTTATAGTTTTGTGATAACAAGAGGTAATAGACAGGGCTGCGCGAGTTCACCATTACTATTTGCATTATACATTGATCCTTTTGTGCGACAGTTAGAGCATAACCACATTATTAAACCAATTAACACATATGGCTGGGAGATGAAAGCCTTGGCGTATGCCGATGATGTCGCTATCGTAACCTCCGATCCAGCATTAGCTATAGATGAAATTGAAATAGAAGCGTCAAGATTTGGGAGACTTTCAGGGTACTCTCTAAATCGAAATAAAACTCAAATTATTTGCAATGCTTATGCCAAGATCAACGATGCACGAGTGGTGGAAAAAGCAACATATTTGGGCATAGAAAGTACCGCAAATATTGATTGCATAGTCGAAAACAATACTGAACCATTAATTATCAAAAGTAGATTAGAAATGGCTAGACTACATAATTTACACTTATCGATAATTGGGAGATGTAATTGCATCAAAATGTTGTTCTTCCCAAAATTCCTGTATCTCTTGCGGGCGATCCCGCTAGAATTTGATGGCAAGTGCCTTAAAAAAATTGAAGATTTATTTTAAAGATTTATCTGGGGTTATGCTAGACCCAGAAGAGCTTTTAAATATCTTACGCTAGCAAAAGAAAGGGGAGGGCTGACCTTGCCAAATATTAAGCTATACTATTGGGCCACAACTATATTGTATAATTTAACTCTGATTCAAGAAAAACCAAGTGCAGGCAGGAATGAGGAGATACCATCACCAATGGAGCTGATTATGGAGACAGAAGCATGGGGATGGGTATAGCGACATATGAACGATAACCACTACAAGAAGGTGCGCTTTAAGACACTACAAGGCGGGTACAAGGCTATAAAATGTATGCTGAAGCTGATTGGGCTAGGTCGCCTGAATTATTATACTCCATTATGCAATAATTCTATGTTGCCAGAGATTTTTAAAGGCCCTATCACAGAAAGATGGAGGGAGACCGGTATGAGCAAACTTGGTGATTTTTTTTCTGTAAATGGGCTGGTAACATTTGAAAACTTAAGAGAACGATTTGGGGTGGAGAATAGAGACTTATTGAAATTTTTACAAATCAGAGACTTTTTGTCGAAAAATGTGGGAGGACCGAACGGGTTTTTTAATATCGATATCATGGATAAACTTAGAAAAAAAATAGAGATTTATCTATTGGTCTGCTATATAATATGTATAATTTTTTGATGGTAGACGATATGGATGATCGAGCGACAAAATGGAAGACCGAAATCAGTGTCTCTGAGGAACTATTCTTCCATTCAATGAATTTAGCTCAGAATATTTTAGTTCCTGCCAGGTTACAGGCGCAGTATTATAAATCATGTTTTTCTTCACATTATACCCCGAAAAAGATCGCTAAATGGGGCACAGGGAAAGGAACCTCCTGCCCGCGCTGTGATTTATTTCAGGCTGACCTTAGCCTTATTTTTGCTACATGTAAGGTTTAGGATAATTTAAAAAATGAAATTTCTAGATTCTATAATGTAGATTTGGGGATCGCTTGCTCCCTCTCTCCAACACTTATTCATCATCATCAAAGCTTTATTTCGATAAAAAACATATCATACAAATTTTGTTATAAAAAATAAAATTACTGAATTTAAAATAAAAAGAAGATAAAAGGAGTATGGTTACAAAGGGAGCAATCATAAAATGAGGGATACATTGCTACACCAAACATTTCTACCCCCCAAAAGGACAATCGACAGTCTAAAAAACAGCCATAAATAATTAAATTTTAAAAAGAAAAAAATCATATCAGAAAACGGAGAGACCTAAATCTAATAATCCATGACCAGCCAAGAAATTTGGCCACACCACATACCAGCAGTGGACTGGTGTCTGACTGTAAAATTCTAAGTGCAACACGATAGTTCGCAGTGCCCAGCTGCCTACGGACGGGGCTGAGCCATCTTACACAAGGGTTTTTGTAGGCAGGGCACTCGATCAAGAGGTGCGCTATAGTTTCAACCTCCCTGTTGCAACATGGGCAGTTTGCAATAGTTTGATGGGGGGGGGTTTCCATTTGCTGGAAAACTCGCGAGTAGGGAGTGTGCCAAATCTAAACTGGGTGTAGAGTGTCCTATCTCTAGGTTTCTGAATAAAATCAAAATAGTGCTCCAGCCTAACCACCTGTTTATGTAAATAAAAATCCCCAGTCAGGCTACCTAATTTGGGAGTACTATACTCCAGGTTGTCAATCCAGGTCCAATAGGCCTTCTTAAGATTGGCCTTGCTCAAATGTTTTTCAAACTCCCAAACTTCTATTAGACCCATTGAACAGAAAGCTTTTTTAACATTGGACAACCAACCAATCCTATATGAGCCCATCAAGCTCATCACTTCTTTTAGGCCATCAACATATTTAGATAACTCAGGGGTACGACATAAGCGGGCCCAAAAGAGCAAGGGACGTAGTCTAGCCAGATCCCTAAATGAGCGCCTGCCCATATCGCTCATCAGGGGCTTAAGAGGGGTACCCCTTGGGAGCGAGACCAAGTCCCTGAGGAATTTGTTTTCAGATCTTGAAATGTTATCGACATTGTCGAAGCCCCAAAGTTCGGCACCATAGAGTGCCGAACTAACGGCTTTAGCAGCATAAATCACAAGGGCAGGAGCAATGGACCTGCTCTGCGAAGAACGATGTTCCTTCCCAATTGCTCCCGTGACCCGCTTATGATTCAAAAGCATTTTATCGATGTGGGGTCTCCAACTTAGTCTATCTGAAATTCTAATTCCTAGATAATCAAAAGTGTTAACAAGCTCTAGCGGAACACCATCCAGAGTAAGAGTTATTTTAAGGGATCTACAGGGGTTAAACGAGAGAAGTTTGGTCTTCAAAGTGTTAATGGTCAAGCCTCTCAATCTACAGAACAACTTAAACCTATCCAAAAGTTTTTGCAGCCCTGCCGGTGTTTTAGAAATTAACAGGGTGTCGTCGGCAAAGAGTAGGGCAGGAACTTTATCACCCGCCAGGGTCGGGGCATCAGCTGGGGTTTCCCGCAGGAAACATACCACCCCATTCACATACAAAGGGAATAGGGTGGGGGCCATAACACAGCCCTGGCGGACTCCCCTATTAACGGGGATTTTATCCGTTTTCTTTTCCTGAGAACCCCACCACACCCGGGTATAATTGCCCACATGAAGACGGATCAAAAGGTCTAGGATAGGCAACGGAACACCCATTTAATTCAAGACCTGCCACAGGCGATCGCGGGGGACTAGGTCAAAGGCGGTCTTTAAATCTATGAATGCCAAATAAAGACTGCCCTTGCCAATCAAGACCACCTTCCAATATAAAAGAATGAGCCTAAAGACCTGGTCAGTAGTACCCGTATTTGCTCTAAAGCCCGCTTGGTAGTCTGACAGAATATTATTATCGCTGACCCATGTCAAGATTCTCTCCCACAATACCCTGCCAACTATCTTCTGACCGACGTCGATAAGACTGATGGGTCGGTAGTTGGCAGGGTCTCCCCTAAGTCCCTTCTTAAATATTGGGATCACCTCCGCCCCCTTCCATGATTCTGGGACGGGGGATCCTTTAAGAAGGGCGTTAAGCAAGATGGTGAAATACCTGGCCCACTCTTGGGGATCAGCTCGGAACAGATCACCAGGGAGGCCATCTGGTCCGGAAGCCTTAGCTAGAGCTAATTTATTAATAGCAGCCAAAACTTCAGATTCCACAAAAGGATGAAATGCCTCTATGAGAGAGGATGACATAAAAGAACCAGAGAAGTCTCCTGAGCTATGAGCGACATCCCCGGAATAACGTTTTTTTAAAATGGTCGAACCACTCCTGGTTCGTAATATGATTGAGAATTGTATCCGAGTCCTGGCCTTTGGTCTTCCTGAACAGTTTACAAAAGGCATTCCCATCTTTGGCCAGACTGGCAGCCTTTAGATCTAACCAAAAGGATTCTTCCCAGGCATGCTTAGCTCTTAATACTGTCTTTTTATAGTCCTTCCTAGCGCTCTGCACCAAGTGGCAATCGTGTTTTTTAACAGCAGCTTTCAGGATACGTTTTTTTTGTCTACACGCTGAGTTATACCATAAGCAACTTATTGGTCTTGGGGTAGACCACGACCTGCAGGGGACTCTGGGTGAAAGATTAGTGTTTATCGGCATGGCAGTATATCGCCTCTGCCTGGCTGGACCCCAAACCACCGGGCTTTCAGCAATGGCTCACTAGGCTAATTGATAATTATAATTTAGAGAAAGCTATCTACACAAAGAGGGGACCACGTTCCCGGAAAAAAGGGCTTGAAATCTGGGCACCCATGACTAAATGTTTTGCAAATAAAGAATTAGTAATTAATAGTTTTGGTGAAACATGAAAACTAATATGGGGAGATGTAAGAGATTGACCAACCCCCCGGGAGGTGGGGGGTGGAAAGGGTAGGTAAGGGGTAGGGGGAGGGTTCTTAATGTGAAAATGCGCAATGCAATGGTGTTTATTTTCTTTTTGTTGTGTTGCCTTTTTCCTTTTTTTTTTTTTTGGTCTGTTTGTAATGTGTTGTATACAAAGGTATAACATTGTGAATTACCTAATTGCTATTGCATTGTCAATAAAAAATTATTGAAAAAAAATAATACATTAATGTGCAGCAGCACGTACAGCCACTCTAGCTGCCGCGCGTGTGTTTTGGTGCTTGTTCGTCTTCGATTCAGATGGCCCTGCTTCCGGATTTATCTTTACAGCACGCTTCGTGTCAGGCATGTTTTCTGTTGTTTGCCCGAACTTGGAGACACTTCCCTATCTGCTCTTTTACTTTACAAAAACATCTGCCAAAAAGCAGACTACTGCATAAGGAAAGGCAGAAATCTCAGAAACTATAGAGGGGTCCTCATGTGCCTTTGTGCCTTCAGCCGGCAGACCTGGGAAGAGGCTCGTGCATCTTGTGATTCTGGGCAAACCACCATGAAAAAAAAATGTATGTGTTTATCTGTAATGCCACTAAAAACAAGACCGTACGTGCATGCATTCACAAACAGTGCAAACTCAGCTACTCTGTTGCCCTGATACACGCGGAGAAGGTCCTTTTACAATTACCATATTATTCCGCCCCTTCCCGCCTGCCCCTCCCTTGCAATGCCTGAAGTGTTGAGGCAGTGGCTTCCCCAAGTTTCTTCCACGCTCTTCATCGAGGATAATTCAAGCAAAAGTGCGCTTTGTGCATAAGGGGCGCCCCTGGTGCTCCAGCTCCTAATTGGCCACTCGAGTCCGGCCCTCCCCCACACCTCCTGGTGCTGCCCCCTGGTGGCGCGTGCGCTCCTTTCATCCCCTGCCTTTTCTTCATCTCCTGTGTGCTCAAGGTCAGGAGCTCCAAGTGTCATTCATAATAGATGCAGAGAGCTCTTTATTCCATTCCTTTTTAACTCCATCTCCGCTCCTGCCTCTCCTACCACACACCCGCTTGTACAGACCACCCACTAGCTCGGTGCTCGGCTCACCACTTTTAGAAAGCTAAGAGCTGGCCTCTAGTGGTGGCAGTTGGCACGTGTCCCTTAGTTGGCAGAAATTATAGGAGAATGTGCCCACCTTCTCTTCCACTGTGGCATGAGTTCCACGCTGCCTCTGTCCCCACGCGGACCGGCCACTGTCTCCTCTCCCACTGCTGTTAGCTCTGCAGTGGTCGAGACCCTGAATGTGATTCCCTTTCAGCTGGTATCAGGCACCTCCTTAGCCATTGCGGGTGACTGTCATTTCGCCGACTGCTCATTGCACATTAAGTTCTTCCTGTGTGATGGTTAAGACCATTCGTTTGTCTATCTTGTTTGATGTATCCAGTTGATTTGTTCCCTTGTGTCCGACAACTATTGTGCAACAATACTCACCTGTGCCATTGAAACTTTTCTTTTCCTAAGTGGAATACAATTGAATGTACATATATTTAACTTTGAGCCCTGAAGAAGTCTCGATAGAGACGAAACGCGTTGGCTAAAAGATTCACTTTTATGGTCTTTGGATTTTAAGTATTTGAATATATTTGAATAAAGAACACTTATTTTCGACTACAAGCAAATTTTGGACCTGCTTCTTCTACTGGTCGCCATGGATGTTTCATGTCCTAATCAATTTCAATTAGACTTTTCAAATGATGGGTGCTAATTCCGTTTTCTGTCCTTACCTCCTTAGCCAGGGCTACATACATTGGTGTAAGTGACCCAGCCCCAATGCAATGTGAGAAGGGTAACTTACAAATCACACTTCCCTTGCTCAGTGTGTAGGCGTGAAGCATGCATATACATTATGGGTCCTCTACATATTCTTCATCAGGAACACCTCCTGCCTCACGGTGAAGAGGCCAGCTCCAGCCTCTGTCACCGCAGCATCAGGAGCCTCCACCAGCCTTTATCCATCATGGCCTCTTATGGTTTGCCAGCTAAGCACTCACCACTGACTCGTTGGTTATAAGTATTAAAAGCTATATGACAAACTCAACCTTTCATCCATCCAATAGTTAACAAGCATTGGCATAGCCAATAGGTCTCGCCTTTGGGACCTTATAAGTGTTTAGCCATGCAACAGTTAATGTTGTTGCAGTAAGGATATTGTGCTGCATATCTAAATACTTATAAGGTCCCAAAGGTGAGACCTATTGGCTATGCCAATGCTTGTTGTGGTTGAGGCCACAAAGGAAAACCTCTCATTCCTATCGCCAATAAGACATTTAGCATTCGTAGCTCTTGTTGAGCAGCAACTACTAATACAATTCTTCTTTTAGATTAGAAAAAAGGATGCTGTCCAAAACACTGAGAGTAAACTGGCATGTAAGTGTTGTGAATGGCTTGTGCATTGTTTGGTACCTGCAGGTGCGTGGACAGTTGATGTTTTAGATAATGACTAATAACCCTCCTGGTTTGTGTCTGCAGTCCATGTGTCAGATGATGACATCTATGATTTGTGGATGTGGTAGTGTACGATGCATCTATGATGTAAAGTACTGTGTTGTGTTCTGCAATGTTGTCAGTGATGTCCTAACTGCAGAGTGTGTGCTGATGATCATGTGTTTGGTTGTGTAGTAGGAGGAGTGTGTATGCTAGGTACAGGAATGAGGTTGTTTATTTAGTACATGTGTGGGTGTGAGTGTTGGTATGTGGAATGGTGAATTGTGTGTGAGGTACATACTGCAGCTTTCTAACTGCATAACTGCAGATTCCTCACCTTTATATCACTAAGCACCGGACTGGATCCGATGAATATTTCAACAATGCTCTGGGCGCCAGCATGTGGCGCTGTGTGGCTATGCGGTTACCCCATACTGCCCCAAAAGCGACCCTTGCATGCTAATGTCGCTGTTTTTCTCTCTGCACCCTTCAACGCACATCCAAGCTCCACTTTGTCGTTCTAACGATTACTCCAGATATATTCACGGTGTTCCAGGAAACGATAACCCCTCTCGAAACGACAGAATTCAAACTGTAAGAAGACTGCAAGAAGTAAATGTCTGTCACCTACACTCACAAAGGGTATCTGTGCAGTATGGGCTGCAGGCAGAACTCTTAAGTTGTGCAACATCTCTGCTCTCATGCATCCCGAGTCCATTCATGACCGAGAGCGGAACCTCTACGTTGCTGAACACAAGAAGACATCACAGTTGAAGCATAGATCCCACTCCCGCCCTAAGTCATGGGCTGTGTCGTGATTCCAATCACGAGACTGCTCCTGTAAAAATATACTTCTAGTGCAAAGTCTTTCTGGTAAGTCCAAATCAAAGCCTAAACAAAAGCGCAATAAGGCGAAGCGGGACTGGACCCCATCCCACTACTCATGGTCTGGCGAGAGCTCAACTGTGTCATAATAAAGATCATACTCCCCCAATGTCATGTTGGTTGCATGAGATAGTACAACAAATGATTTGCGATACATAAATATCATACATACTTGGTACGTATACTTCAAAAATATTGGTAAAATTTATTGTGGAAGAGATGATCGTGAAAAAAACAGGTAAGTAAATCTATATCTAAAAGAAACACGTTAGTTAGATTCCTCACCTTAGAATATCCCCAGGCATCAGGCTGGATCCGTAAAGATTTTTCGGCCGCAATACCCTTGCGCGTCACTAGGCGTCGTCTGCGGCTCTGCGTCCGTCGTCTGCGTCGTGCGCCGGGATGACACCGCCCTCGCGCGCTGACGTCAGTTCTTCTTTTTTCCGCGCCAGACAGCGCCGAATCGGGAAGAGCATACCCTTTTAGTTATTTTTTGACTAAACCTTTTGGACTCTTTTGGTCTATTCTCGTCGACTCGACTCTGGTGCCGGTAGGATGCCTGGCTTTAAACCTTGTGACTCCTGTCACCGACTGATGTCGGTTACGGACCACCACCGTCGGTGCCTCTATTGCCTTGGGGCCGACGACGATGCCGAGTCGTGCCTCGACTGCCGGGCCTTGACTTCGAAGGCTAGGCGGGAGCGGTCCCTCAAGCTACTTGAGCTCCGGCAGTCGGCTCCGCGCCGTTAACGGTCCCGATCGAGGAGGAGGTCGAGGGATCGGTCGCGGAGCCACAGCCATCACCACTCGTCTGGTTCCAAGTCTTTGGGTAAGTCGAAGCATAGTAAGAAGTCCAAGAGGTGATATCGCTCTTCGGGCTTCCCTCGCCGGTCGCACGACTCGGCTGAGGGTTCGGGTGGTACCATGGTGCTGTAGCTGGTTAATTCTATGTTTCGTGATGCTCTTTTTCGGTCGTGTGCATCGATGATGAGGAGACAGGCCTCACCTACTGCACACTAGAATTTTGGAGCGGAAATACTTCTTTGTTTCGTAACACAGGATTAAGTCTCCAACATGCCTGTTAAAGAAGATCTCAAGCCTTGAAGAAGTTCTTGTGTAGAACGAAACGCGTTGGCTGAGTCTTATCTTTCTATACTACAAGAAAATAAGAAGAAATACTAAGGATATCTTTTTGGATTTGGACTCTTCTACTGGTGCACCTTCCTCTTTTGCTTCTATCCTCTGCATCTGGCCCTCAGTGGAGTTGTTCTAAGGCGAACTCCGGAAGATTTGTGCACAGGAATGGAATATAACTTTGAGACATTGGGATTTAAGTGCTAAACTAGTAGTCGGTCGTAGTTTCTTTTGTTTTAGTTTGGTAAGAAGCTGTTCTCCTCCCGTAGTTTGGGATTGTGGTCTATTAACACCGCTTGTCTCTTGGACCGTTACTCCCACACCCTGTGGGATACGGTGGAGGACGTGCTGTCCGGAGGAGGCCCCGACTCTGCTCGCCCAGGCTCTTGCCGAGGGGCGGAATGCAGCGCACGGCATGCCATCCGATGTGGACTGGACACTACGGACTCACTGGGTAGGGCAATGTCTACCACGGTGGTGCTTCGTCGCCACGCCTGGCTGCGGTCCACAAGCTTTTCGGGGGATGTCCAGAGCACCCTCATGGACATGCCCTTCGATGGCAGTTGCCTTTTTGGCGACAGAGCGGATAGTGCGCTGGAGCGCTTTAAGGACTCCAGGGCTACGGCCAAGTCCTTGGGCCTCTCGTTCCCATGCCCGCAAACTTCCGCTTTTCGCCCCTTTCGTGGCAAAGGAAGGGGCGCCCCCTCCGCCTAGCCACAGGCCGCAGATCCAACCTCCACGCGGTCGCGGACGTGGATTCCGCCGAGGCGGTACAGGGAGACAACATGTCGGTTCGTCCACATCTACCCCAGCAGCATCCGCCTCAAAGCCCTCCTAGTCCATGCTTTCAGGCCCATTCCACGCCAGTGGGAGGCAGAGTTAGCCATCACCTGCTCCACTGGCGTTCCATCACGTCGGACAGGTGGGTGCTGCAAATCGTCCGAACGAGCTACTCCCTCCCCTTTGAGGCGACCCCTCCAGCCATGCCACCGCAGTGCCACCGAATTTCGGGGGATCACTTGCAACTTCTGCTGGAGGAAGTTTCGGCCCTCTTGGCCAAGGGGGCCATCGAGCGCGTTCCTGGTCCAGAAGTAGGTTGTGGTTGTTATTTCCACTATTTTCTGGTTCTCAAGAAGGGCAAAGGGGGCCTACGCCCTATCTTGGACCTCAGGAGCGTCAACACCTTCCTCCGGAAGGAGAAGTTCAAGATGCTCACTGTGTGGAGGTGTGGCTCACTGGTTAGAGGTGGCAGACCCGTAAGCAGAGGGCGGCCCAGGACCAGGGTTCGATTCCCGACGCGGCAGGGTCGTGGACCAGGGTCAGCGGGCTTGATAATTCTCGCCTCGGTGCCTACTCCAGTCAGGGACCACACTCGGCAACTCTGGGCATTAGCTTGCCTCATCTTCACAACGGCCCCCCCAGACCGCCGGGGATGCTTGGTCGCACCTTAGAGATACCCAATAGGGACCATCTCTCAGGGTGAGCCAGGACGGGTTCCCCAGCGGTCGAAGCGCAGAGATACTCCTCCGGGAGTCGATTCTAGCGCTATATAAACCCACAATTAAATTAATTAAATTAAATTAGCTCAGGTTCTGACTGCCCTCGACCCTGGAGACTGGATGGTAGCGTTGGACTTGCAGGACGCATACTTCCACATCCCCGTCCTGCCGGCCCACCGGCGCTACCTGCGATTCACGGTGGGCCAGGAGCATTTTCAGTTTACCGTGCTCCCCTTCGGCCTCACCAGTGTTCCTCGGGTGTTCACGAAAGTGATGGCGGTGGTCGCAGCTCATCTGCGCAGATCAGGGGTTTCAATCTTCCCCTATCTCGACGACTGGTTGTTGAAGGCTGGCTTGCCCCAGGCAGTCGTCTCCCACCTCCAGACTACGGCAGACCTCTTGCATTCGCTGGGGTTCTTCATGAACGTGCCGAAGTCACATCTGAGTCCCTCCCAGCAGCTCCTCTTCATCGGGGCGGTTCTGGACTCGGCGCAGTTCCGGGCCTATCCTCCGGAACAGCGGGTCCGGGATATTCAGGCTCTGATTCCAATCTTTTGGCCTCTATCCCGGGTTTCAGTCATGTTGGTTCTACGGCTTCTGGGTCTGATGGCCTCCTGCATCCTGTTGGTGCATCACGCCAGGTGGCGTATGCTGGCTCTGCAGTGGGACCTGAAGTTTCAGTGGGCCCAGCATCGGGGCAACCTGTCCGACCACGTCCTGATCTCGGAGGGCACTGTGAGACAGTTGCAGTAGTGGCTCACGGATCGCGATTGGGTCAGTGGCAGATCCCTCTCCCTACCCCAACCGGAGCACGTAGTGGTGATGGATGCGTCTCTCCTAGGATGGGAAAGCCACATGGGAGAGGCGGAGATCAGAGGCCTCTGGTCTCCGGCAGAGTCCCGGCTCCATATCAACCTTCTGGAGCTGAGGCAGATCCGGCTTGCACTGAAGGCATTCCTTCCCTCTGTCCGGGGAAGTGTAGTGCAGGTGTTCACTGACAACACCACCACCATGTGGTATTGCAACAAACAAGGCGGGGTGGGGTCGTGGACCCTTTGTCAGGAGGCTCTGCACCTCTGGACATGGCTGGAACATCATGGCATCACCCTGGTGGTTCAACATCTGGCGGGCTCTCTGAAAGCCAGAGCAGAAGAACTCAGCCGCCGGTGCATGATGGATCACGATTGGCGTCTAAACTCGGACTTGGCGCAAGGCCTCTTTCGGCAGTGGGGAGAGCCTTGGTTAGATCTATTCACCACCTGAGAGAACGCGCAATGTCAGCAGTTCTGCGCGTTGGAGTTTCCAAGGCGGCACTCGCTCGGGGACGCCTTTCGTCGCGAGTGGAGTTGCGGTCTGTTGTACGCCTTTCCGCCTATACCACTTCTGCCCAGAGTGCTGCAGAAGATCAAGCGCGACCGGGCCCAAGTCATCATGGTGGCTCCGGATTGGGCACGGAGATTCTGGTATCCCGAGCTACTCAGTCTGTCGATCGATCCCCTGATACAACTGCCTTCTCAGGAGGACCTTCTGTCGCAGCCAGGGGACGGTCCTCCACCCGAACCTGTTCAGCCTCCACCTCCATGCGTGGAGATTGAGCGGCGACAGTTGATGCCATTTGACTTGCCTCCTGAACTCTGTGATGTGATTCTGGCAGCCAGGCGTCCCTCCACAAAATCTGTATACGCCTGCAGGTGGAACAAATTTTTGGCATGGTGCACAGCAAAGGCTGTGGATCCCCTTTCCACCCCTCTTTCTGAGGTTCTCCTCTTTCTTCTTTCTTTGGCCCAGCAGAGCTCTGCTCTGGGCACCCTAAAAGGTTATCTTTCCACTATTTCTGCTTTCTTACGGCTTCCTGATGAGCCTTCTCTTTTCAAATCCCCTGTTGTTTCTCGCTTCTTTAAGGGCATTGCTCACATGGCTCCTCCTGTCCCTTTCGTAATGCCTCAGTGGGATTTGTATCTGGTCTTGACGTTTCTGATGTGCGCTCCCTTTGAGCCACTTCATAATTGTCCTCTTCATCTCTTGACGCTTAAGACTGCTTTCCTGATAGCCATCACCTCTGCTAGCAGGGTGAGTGAGATCCAGGCTCTCTCTTCTAAGCCTCCTTTTCTTTCTGTCCATCCAGACAAAGTTGTTCTCCGGACTCGTCCTTCCTTTCTCCCTAATGTGGTACCTGCCTTTCACATCGGGCAGTCTGTTACGTTGCCCACCTTCTTTCCGCCTCCGCATCCTTCGAAAGAGGAAGAGAGGCTCCACCGTCTGGACCCAAAACGGGCGCTGTCCTTTTATTTGGACCACACCAAGCAGTTTCGGATGGACGACCAACTCTTTGTTGGCTACGTGGGCGCTAAGAAGGGACGAGCGGTGCACAAGCGGACCATCTCTCGGTGGGTCGTTTTGTGTATCAAAGCTTGTTTACTCCTTGGCTAAAAAAGAACTTCCTGTAGGGCTGAGGGCCCATTCCACTCGGGCCACAGCGGCGACAACTGCCCTGGTCCGGGGAGTCCCCTTGCAGGACATCTGTCAGGCAGCAACGTGGGCCTTGCTGCACACGTTTGCTAAACATTATTGGCTGGACAGCCAAGTCCGGAGAGACGGCTTCTTTGGCCGTTCTGTTCTCCAGGACTTTCTGGTGTGATCTTGGTTCGCAGACCCACCACCTTGGTTGGTATTGCTGGGGTATCTATTCTAAGGTGAGGAATCTAACTAACGTGTTTCTTTCAGATGAACAAGTTACTTACCTTCGGTAACGATATATCTGTAAGAAACATTAGTTAGATTCCTCACCGACCCATCCATCCTCCCCGTTCGGCGAACCGATATCTAGGGTTGAGGTTATCCCTTTCAGGGCCCTAGAATTTTTTGGCAACAGTGTCGGTCTCTTGCATGGCTCTGCGTTCCTGGCGTGGAAAGCTATGTACAAGAACTGACGTCAGCACGCGAGGGCGGCGTCTAAGTACTTCGACGTCATCCCGGCGCACGACGCCGACGACGGACGCGGAGCCGCAGATGACGCCTAGCTATGCGCAAGGGTATTGCTGACGAAAAATCTTTCCGGATCCAGCCTGACACCTGGAGATATTCTAAGGTGAGGAATCTAACTAACTAATGTTTCTTACAGCTATATCGTTACCGAAGGTAAGTAACTTGTTCTTTACTATATATAGTATTTCATTTAAATTTCATTTAGATATTAAAGTCTAAAAATATAATAAAATTCAAAACAAATACATACATTATTTATAAAACGATAATAAAATACATTTAATATATACATCTCAAACTTAATTTTATATAAACAAATAATATAATAAATTTAATTAATAATAAAATGACTATTGAACATATATGCTACAAAAGCATATAAACAAAGTATATAAGATATTTAACCCAAAAAATTAAGATATAAAATACAAAACTGAAAATTATTTAATTTCATAAATAATAAAAAAAAGTTAAAATAACGAGAAAAAATTAAAATACATTTCTGATGACTACTTCTAACCGCAGATTCACCTTTTTAGTATTCCCCAGGTGTCAGACTGGTTCTGGAAATTTTCAAGCCGTACCTCTTGCGCGCCAGTAGGTGGCATCGCGTGGCTCCACGGCAATGTTGCTACACTCTGGAAGTCACCTGCGGAGCCGCATATAAGCGCTACCCATGTGTACGGACATCAGTTCCTTTCTGTCTGCGCCACCACATTTTGATCTGCAGCTACCTCTGGTTTTTGACAAGGTGCCACGTCTCAAAACTACAGAGTTTAAACCATGTGCAGACTGTCGTAAACAGATCTCTGTGACAGATCCCCACCAGGTATGTCTTTGGTGCTTGAGGTCGGGACACAGCTCCAACGTCTGCAACGGGTGCCCCCAGATGAACCCAAAGGCCATATGGGACTGTGGGGAAAAGTTGCGTGTCTCCAAGCACCAGAATACTCCATGCCGATTGAAGTCAAAAGGAAGGTCCCATTCCCAAAGCCGTTCCCGCTGCAGGTCATTGTCTCAGTTGAAGTCTTCTCGTAAGTCGAAAAAGAAATACAAGAAGTCCAAGAGGAACTAGGCCCCTTTCCTGCCACTCTCAAATACCAGAGAGATCGCTAGGCCATAAACATCTCGGTCTTGCTCCTGAATCTGTCCACTCTCCGTCATCTTGTGTGGAGATTGAGCAGAGACAGTTGACAGCTTTTGACCTTCCTCCCGAAGTCTGTGCAGTTATTCTGGCAGCCAGGTGTCCCTCCACGAAATCGTTATGCGCCTAACGATGGAACAAATTTTGTAAATATTGTACAGAAAGGTCTATTGAACCCTTATCGGCCTCTCTGTCAGATGTTCTCCTGTTTATCCTTTTCTTGGCCCAGCAGGGCTCTGCTCTGGTCGCTCTGCAGGGCTACCTTTTGGCCCCCTCAGCTTTTCTTTGGCTGCCAGATGAGCGTTCATTTTTTAAATCCCCTCTTGTGCAGAGATTTTTGAAGAGGTTAACCCACTTGTTTCCCCCTTTTACTTTTATTATGCCACAGTGGGACCTTAATTTGGTCCGTACCTTCTTGATGTGCGCACTGCTTTAGCCTATGTACAACAGCCCACTACGGGTGCTCACTATCAAAACAGCCTTGTTGATGGCAATCTGCTAACTGCATGCATTGTCATCACAGCCTCCTTACCTCACCATCTTTCCGGATGAAGTGGTACTCCTTTTTACTGCCTAAGGTGGTAACACCCTTCCATCTGGGACACTCTGTTATCCTGCCCATTTTCTATGCACCTCTGCACCGTTCTAAAGAAGAGGAGCATCTCCACCATCTGGGCTGAAAAAGAGCATTATCGTTCTACCTTGAGCGCACCAAAGAGTTCTGGGAGCAAAGAAGGGGCGTGCATCTTCAAAAGAGGACCATTTCACGCTGGGTTATCCTCGCTATCAAAATATGTCACGTCTTGATAAAAAAACAGCCTCCTGAAGGCCTAAGGGTCCATTCCACTGGGGCGAAGGCAGCCACCACGGCTCTCCAGCATGGTGTTCGTATTGCTGATATCTGGCAGGCAGCCACGTGGGCATCTCTGCACACATTAGCCCGACACTATTTCCTGTATACTCAAGTTTGCATTGAGGGCCCTTTTGGCCGCTATGTCTTTCAGGATATCTTGGTTTGAAACGTTTCTGCATTCGCACTTCCGGGGGAAGGTATTTCTTGGGTATCTGTTTAAAGTTCAGAAATCTGCGGCTGGACGAGTTACTTACACTAACACCTTATCTGTTATTGACATGATCTAGCCGCAGATTATTTACTGACCCATCCTCCCTGCGCCATTGTTTTTAGTGTCAGGGCTGTTCCCTTTCAGGTCCCTAGTTATCTTTTTAATACACCATGGTCCGTCACTTCATGGCTCCGTGCTTCTGGTGTGGGAAGTTGTGAAAAGTACAGATGTCAGTGCGCCAGAGTGGCGGTTATATTGATGAAGCGGACGTCACGACGACGCCATTTACCAGTGCTGCTAAGAAAAAATCTTCCGGATCCAACCTAATGCCTGGAAGTTAAAAGGTAAGGAATATGCGGCTAGATTGTCTCTACCAGATAAGGTGTTACCAAAGGTAAGTAACTTGTCCAACAAGCAATGACTTTTGATGATGTTGATATCTACTTTTCACTCTGTAGCAATGCTCTCTCCATGCCTGACTGCTATTGTAAGAATTTCTGAGTACAGTCTATAGTATTACTGGAGTTTATTTCCACTACTATCCTTTGTTATTAAAAATCTGTAGGTACATTAGCGATTAAATTATCTTAAAACAGTTTGCATTTGGGAATGTTTTTCGGGCAGAATTATGTAGAAGTATTCATATTGCAGAGTGCGATTGAGATATTTTGCTTTCTATTGCAAGACTGAAGGTGCAAAAGGATATGCGCACTGGGTGTGTTCAACTCTGCAAGACAAGACAAACAGGAATACAGAACTTTATAAATATAATATCCTGCAAATGAATGCCATCTCTGCAGCACAAGTTGTTATGAGCAAGTTCACAGGTTAGTTGCCAAAGCATTAAGCTGTTTTTTTCCCCAGCAAAATGTACTTGCGAGTTGCCATATATTCCTGTTTTCTAGTTCATGATTCTCTAATAACGATGATTTCCACATGCTGATCAACTCCTTACATCGTATCCCATACATGTGCAATCCCTTTATTTAAAGGTTTCACAATGGAATCAATTTGAAGCAGAATTTTATGTTAAAATAAGCTGTAGCATCAGAGATTGTGAGGCCTTTTCTATGGTCATGAGGCAATCCATGTTTCCTAGGCAGTGTCCTTTATGGGTAATGTCATACACCACACCACAGCACACTCATATACTATTTCAGTTTACTCCCTTTTAATTGTTGACTCTCCATAACAAAGTTTGAATTCAAATCCTTATTGCATTAGTTAATAACATCACAGTAAAATAAATTACATAAAGTAAAGTATGAGGCATAACTAGAGAGCCACAGCCCTCACACACAAAATCTAAAATAAGTTAATCACAGGGTCATGAGGCAAATACTGTCAATAATAAAGATAAAAAGTCAATAACTATTTTTATTATGGATACTTCCATCCACTGATTCCTCACCTTAGAACCGTGGTCTAGGGACCACTGGGGGTCTGCAACGCCTATTCAAGGGACAGCTTCGAATATTAAACAACTTTAACAAATTAATAAAGTGTATCTATATAAAGAAGCAAAATGTATAATTGAAAATTTGAAAACGTTCTGTAAATGTGTAGGAATTTGATATTGTAGGCTAAATGTTAGGTTAATTTCTTAGATTGATTTGTCAGAGCAGTGCAATTGCATCAAACTTAATATCATAAAGAGACAATTAGTTATAGATTACTTACCTTTAGAATTACCCACATTCGTCAGGCTGGATCCGGAGATTTTTTTTCGTCAGCAGTACCCTGGCACGTCGAAAGGTGGCGTTGGTCGGCTCCGCATTCGTCGTTGGCGTCCTGGTCGCCGGGATGTCATTGCGGTAGCTACTTAGACGCCACCCTTACGCGCTGACGCCAGTTCTTTCATTTTTCGCGCCAGCCAGCGCAGCTCCAGTGAGAGCGGTACCTCTAGTCCCTTTTTGACTGACTTGTTTTTGCGACTTTTGTCGACACTGTTTTTTAGTCTATCAACTTCTGGTGCACACAAGGATGTTCAGTAGTCCTCAGCCCAGCTTCAAGGCCTCGGCCCGGCTTCAAGGCTTGTGACACCTGTCTCGAGCTGATGTTGGTTACGGACCCGCACCGTGTGTGCCTGGAGCGCGACCATGATCCCAAGTCGTGCTCTGACTGCCGAACCATGAATCCGAAGTCTTTGCAGGAGCAGTCCCGAAAGCTTCTCAAGGCCCGGCAGTCCACTCAGTGCCATTCGAGGTTCCCGTCGCGTGGGAGGTCGAGGATTCTCCACAACTCGTCATCAAAGTCTTAGCACTACTCTGGTAAGACGAAGCACAAGAAGTCGTCGAAGAAGCATCATCGCTCTTAGACTTCTCCCCATCCGTCGCCGACGCGACGAGGAGTGCAGACGGTGCCCGTCCCACGGCTCCACGTGCGCAGCCTTAAGGGTCGATTCCGAGATTCCCTCCTTTTCTGGGAGCCGGAGCGACCCTGCCCAGCATCGGAGTTTCTACGAAGCGATGCATGCCATCTTTGGGCAGACTGACTCCTCTGTCGCGCCTTTGGGCATCATGGACTCGGCTGGGGGACCTGGGCCTTCGACGCCGGGGGCCCCGGCACCACAGGGTCCCCCTGGATACACGCCTGGATCCGGATCGGCGCCGGTCAACCTTGTAACACCTCATTGGGTGCCCCAATTCCACCGGCACCACGTCCGCAAACGACGCCGGTTGTGTCCCCAGCCGGCGTCGACCCTGGCCTCCACTGTGATTTGGACACACAGCTGGACCGACTTTGACCGACGCCGGATCTTGCACCGAGTGGTTCTTTGGCAGATTGGCAACCAGTGGAGGGTAAGGACTGGGAGGGGTCTGTTGGATTAACCGGACTTGAGAGAGAAGTTGGGGGAAGCCAGTGGTCTGGATACCTCCACATACCTTGGCATGCTGTCTCCTCCTACCGTGGATACGGAGGAGGGTGCTTCATATGCAGTGGTGTTGCTTAGGATGGCCGCTGCCCTCAACCTCGAGCTACCTACGTTGGTGATCAAGACGAATTTCCTGACAGAGGTGCTGCAACCACGCAGCGGCCTCTTCGAAGCCCTTGCTCCCTTTCAATAAAGCCCTTACTGACATCCTTTTGGGTACCTGGTCCAGGCCCAACACAGGGGCTCCTGTGGATAGGATGATTGCCTGACTCCAGTGCCCAGTTCTGGCGACCCCTCTTTCCTCTACCAACACCCTACCCCTCAGAACTTTGTGGTCCAAGCCTCTAGATCCAAAGGTGAATTCCCTAACGCACCATCTGATAGGGAATCCAAAAGGCTGGACCATCTTGGGAAGAAACTGTTTTCTTCCTCCAGCTTGGGATTGCCGTCGGTGAACACCGCAAGTCTGTTGGGTCGTTGCACCCACTCTCTGTGGGATACGGTAGCGCAGGTGCTGCCACAGTGCCCGGAGGAGGCCCGGGCAGTGCTCTTCCGTGCAGTCTCCGAGGGGAGGGACGCAGCCAAGTTTACCATAAGATGTGGACTGGTGTAAGAAACTAGCTCTATATATACTGCACCAAATTGAGTTACAGTGTGTATAGAGTCCAAGGGTCTCCAGAGGTTTGGCAGAGGTTAAAATTAGATAGAACCTTACTCTCCAAAGTGGTAGCTTGGTCGAGCAGTAAGGCAGTATCAGAGTACAGTGTTAAGCATTTGATATACACACTCAGTCAGCAAATGAATTCCCACACGCAGGAACTGAACTCTTGGCCTGTTGTTTTGTATAAAACAATATACTGTTGTTTTATTTCTAGAACCAAGCAAGCCTGGTTCAGGTAAGCATAGAAAATAATTTTCAGTAGTAAATAACTTGTATTAACACAGTTCAAAATTGCAGTGTAACTTGTACTGGTTTTGGTTACAGTTTTAGGTAAGCAGTTTGCAACACATTGCAGGTATAGTACATTCAAATGAATGGGCTTTTTAAGTAAAATGCAGTTAATTACTTTTCAGATTACTTTTACTAAAACAGGGTTGGATTCTAGATTCAGCCCTGGGACATTTCCTGAAAACAGGTGAGTAAATGCGTTTTAGTTAGAGGTACGATTTTTAAAGAATATTATTGCATTTCAAAAGTTGACACTTAAAAACTTTTTCACATAGAATCACCAATGTTCTCCTATGGGAGGAAAGTCACTTAGCAGGTAAGTTATGTTAACAATACTTTTTCTTACTCAGTGCTGGATCCCTAGATTCAGCACTGAGACATTTCCTGAACACAGTTGAGAAAATACATTTTGGTTATTCGTCTGATTTTTAAGAAATATTTGTAATTTTCTAAAGTCGACACTTGAAAACTTTTTGGGAGAAAAAGTGTCAATGTTATTCTATGAGAAAAAATAGGTTATTGGTTTCCAGGTAGGTAATCGGTATTTGGAGTTAGGGTCCTGGGGTTCGACTCATGGGTCTCCCAGGGTCAGTGATGCACTGTTGTTGCACCCTCCGTGGCACTAGGGCGGCCGGGTGCAGTGTCTTGAGGCCCAGTGTTATCCTATGGAGGATAGGGGGACTCCGGTTGGTGGCTGCTGGCAAGCAGGCCACGAGGTTGTGGGAGCAAAGCTCCTAGGGTTAAGCTCAGGGCAAGTTGGAGACCAAGTTAGCACCAAAGGGGGGCACCCTCAGCGGCACTAGGGCGGCCGGGTGCAGGTTGCTGTTTTGAATTCAAGTGCCCTGTTGATTTCAATGGGGATTCTCCGGGACAAAGAAACACTACAGGCTCAGGGACGAGGATCTTCCAGGAGTGACCACCACTTCGAGGGGTAGGGTGGGATGTTGAGGGTTGGTAAGGCACTGCTGGGTTGGGCACACAAGGCCGTGGGTCGTCGGATGCAGGGGTGCCTTGGGACGTTGGATTTTCTTACCGTTCTGGTCGCGGTAGGGGGGGTGGTCCTCGGGATTGAGGCAGCAGGCGTCGTCGGGAGGCTTGAGGCATGTCGGGGGTCGCCGGATCTCGGGTCAGGATCGCCGATGGGACCTCCTCGTGGTATTTGTCCACTTGAGCTTGGGCCGGATTCGGCGGGTGCAGAGTGTGCGGGATTTGCGGTTCCTGGCTAGCACCAGAAACTGCAGTTCAAACACGTCCGGTGTTCACGGGAGAAACAGCTTGGAAAGTGAAGGCAGGCAGGTCCTCCGAGGTTTTTGAGGTTGCTGTCCGCTGGACACGCCGGGGTTTTGCAGGAGCAGGTTCGAGGAGAGACAGGGCTGGGGCTAAGTCAGTGGGCGTCTTCCTCTTGTTAGCTCTGCACGGCTTCTCGTCCTTCTCTTCTTTTTCTTGTGGTTGCTGGATCTGAGGAAGGAAGGTTCAGGGTGCCCCTAAATACTAGATTTAGGGGCGTTACAGGTAGGTAAAGGGCTGGGACCAATGGGTCCCTTCCCTGGGGTGGGTACACCCCCTATTCTGCCACTCTCCAGTGGGAGGGGGGCAGGAGCCTGTCCCTGGTTGGCTGGGGCGCCCCATCCTCAAGATGGTGGGGACTCAAGGTTGTGCTTCTCCTCGCCTCCCCCACCTTAGGGGCGGAGTTGGCAGAGGTGGGCATGCCTATCTTCCTCACTTGTTTTTCCTGCCGGTTCTCCCGCCCAAAGAGGGGGGTAGAACCAGTGGGGACCAGTTGCTGAAAGCAGCAAATGGTCTGGAGAGGCTCACAAAGGCGGTATGCCTTTGAAGCTTCTCCTTTGTGAACCTTGGCACCTCGTCCCAGGATGTGCATTGTTTGAGGCCCCCGAGAGCAGCAAGCTCTCAACCCAGGGGTCCAGAAACATGTCTGGGGGTGGCAGCCTGCGCAGCCACTCCTTCAGGTCACTTTCAGGAGTTTCAGGAGGCATCTCTAAGATGCCCTCTGTCGTGCATTTTACATTAAGTCCCACACTGGCATCAGTGTGGGTTTAATGTGCTGAGAAGTTTGATACCACACTTCCCAGTCTTCAGTGTAGCCATCATGGTGCTGTGGAGTTTGTAATGATAAACTCCCAACACCATATACTCTTAATGGCAACACTGCACTTACAGGGCCAAGGAATGGACTTGGGCACTGTAGGGGTACAGGGCTCATGCACCTGTACCCTCACCACTGGCATAGTGCACCCAGCTGGAGGGGTGACTGATGTATGCCAGGGCAGTGGTTTGTGGGCATGGCACACAGGGATGTGTGCCATGTCGACTCTTTGTTTTGTTCTGCAGCAAGACACGCAGCCTGCAAAGGCAGTGTTTGAGTGTCAGGGTACAGGACCTCCAAGGGTGGCACAATAAGTGCTGCAGCCCTTAGAGGCCTTCTCTGGTCACAGTGCCCTGGGTACCTGTGGTACCATTTACCAGGGGTAGACATGAGGCCAGAGATGCCAATTGGGTTTAGGCTTCAATGCAGATTTAGGAAAGGAACACAGGCCCTGGGTACCTAATTGGCAGGAGCCCAGAGCACACTCAGTCAAAGTGCATCAGCAATACACCAATAAGTGGGGGCATACCATGCAAGAAAGAGGGCACTTACTCACAACTGGACACCTCTGACTCGCAGGATGATTTCAACATTGGTAGCCCTTTGACGCTAAACCTGGCTGAGGTCGACTGGTTTTTCCAGACATGTCCAGGCTACCTTGCTGGACATGCCTCTTGATGGCCGTCGCCTGTTGGGCGACAAAGTAGACAATGGGCTAGAGCGCTTCAAGGACTCCCGGGCTATGGCCAAGTCCTTGGGCCTCTCCACCCACCCCGCCCAGTCTGCTTTTCGCCCCCTTTCGTGGCTACGGAAGGGGTGCCCCGTCACTTTCCACCCAGAGCCACAGGCCCACGCAAGCTGTCTAGCCCCTGCACAGCCTGGGACATGGGACCCACCATTTTGGGCCTGGGGGCCAGTGAGCAGGCCAGTCCACCAGCGTCCATTCTGCAGCAGCCTCCAAACCCTCCACATCCGACCTTTTAGGGCTCCCAATCACCAGTGAGCGGCAGGATTCGCCATCACCTCCCCCACTGGTGCACCATCACGTCGTACAGGTGGGTTTTTCAGATAGTCCAAAGGGGCTACGCCTTCCTCTCGAGACTACCACTCCATCCATGCCAACTCAGTACCACTGCATGTCGAAGGATCATTTGGCCCTTCTCCAACAGGAAGTTATGGCTCTCGTGGCCAAGGGAACTATCGAGCAAGTTCCTGCCCCATAAGTCAGTTGTGGTTGCTATTCCCATTACTTTCTGGTGCCCAAGAAGGACAAAGGCCTGTGTCCATTCTTGGATCTCAGGAACGTCAACCGCTTCCTCTGGAAGGAGAAGTTCAAAATGTTGACGCTAGCTGAGGTCCTGTCTGCCCTGGCGACTGGATGGTAGCGTTGGACTTGCAGGACGCTTACTTTCACATCCCCGTCCTGCCTGCCCACCGGTGTTACCTGCTGTTCTTGGCAGGCCACGAGCACTTCAGTTTACCCTTTGGCCTTACCAGCACCCCTTGGGTGTTCACGAAAGTGATGTTGGTGGTTGCAGCTCATCTGCGCAGATTGGGGTTTCCAGTCTTCCCCTATCTCGGTGATTGGCTGTTGAAGGCGGGCTCGCCCTAGGCAGTAGTCTCCCACCTCCAGACTACGGCGGACCTCCTGCACTCGCTGGGGTTCACTATCAACATGCCGTAGTCACACCTGATTCCCTCTCAGAAGCTCTTTTTCATCGCATCAGTTCTGGACACGATGCAGTTTCGAACTTATATTTCCAAGCAGCGAGTCCAGGATATTCGGGCAATGATTCCGATCTTTCATTCTCTATCCCGGGTTTCGGTCAGAATGACATTGAGGCTGCTGGGCCTCATGGCCTCCTGCATCCTGCTGGTAGAGGTGGCATACGTGGGCTCTGCAGTGGGACCTAAAGTTCCAGTGGGCACAACATCAGGGTAATCTGTCCGATTGCGTTCAGATCTCGGAGGGCACTGCACGACAATTGCAGTGGTGGCTAACGAACCAGGATTGGGTCAACGGCATATCCCTCTCCCTTCCCCAACTGGAGTTCACAGTGATGACGGATGAATCACTTCTGGGGTTGGGCGGCCACATGGGAGAGACGGAGATCAGAGGCCTTTCGTCTCCGGCGGAGTCCGGTCTCCACATCAACCTTCTGGAGCTCCAGGCGATCCGTCTTGCACTAAAAGCATTCCTTCCCTTTTCCGGGGAAGAGTAGTGCAGGTGTTTACGGACAACACCACTGCCACGTGGTAATGCAACAAACAGGGCTGCGTGGGGTTGTGGACCATATGTCAAGAGGCTCTCCGTCTCTGGACATCGCTGGAACATGAGGGCATATCCTTGGTGGTTCAACACTTGGCAGGTTTTCTGAACGCAAGGGCGCATGAATTCTGCTGCAGGTTCATGATGGATCACAAATGACGTCTTCACTCGTAGGTGGCGCAAGGTCTCTTTCAGCAGTGGAGAGAGCCTTGGTAAGATCTATTCCCCACTGAAGAGAACGCGGAATGTCAGCAATTCCGCCTATACCACTTCTGCCCAGAGTGCTGAAGAAGATCAAGCGTGACCCGGCCCAGGTCATCCTTGTAGCTCCGGATAGGGCACGAAGAGTCTGGTATACCGAGCTGTTACACATGGCCATAGATTCTCCGATCAGACTGCCTCTTCGTATGGAGCTTCTGTTGCAGCATCAGGGGACGATCCTCCACCCGAACCTGTCCAGCCTCCACCTCCTTGCCTGGAGATTGAGCGGCGACAGTTAACAGCCTTCGACCTTACCCCCGAAGCCTGCAAATGGAACACATTTGTGGCATGGTCCGCAGCAAAGGCTGTGGATCCCCTTTCTGACCCTCTTTCTGAGGTTCTCTTGTACCTCCTTTCTTTGGCCCAGCAGGGCTCAGCACTGGGCACTCTTAAGGGCCATCTCTCACACTTCTCTTTTCAAGTTCCCTGTTGTAAATCGCTTTCCTAAGGGTATTACTCATCTTTTTCCTCCTTTTCCCTTCGTCATGCCTCATTGGGACTTGAACTTGCTTCTTACTGATCTTATGTGCACTCCCTTTGAGCCGCTACATAGCTGTTCTCTCAGACTTCTCACTTTAAAGACTGCCTTTCTGGTTTTCATCACCTTTGCTTGCAGTGTGAGTTAACCCCAGGCTCTTTCTTCAAAACCTCCTTTTCTGGTGGTTCATCCGGACAAGGCTGTCCTTCGAACTCGTCCCTGTTTTCTTCCCCAAGTGGTTACTTCTTTCCACATTGGTCAAACCATCACTTTGCCCACCTTCTTTCCGCCTCCGCGTTCTTCTAAAGAAGAAGAGAGGCTCCACCGTCTGGATCCAAAACGTGGCTTTCATTTTATGTGGATTGCACCAAGCAATTGTGGGTGGATGGCCAGGTCTTTGTTGGCTACGTGGGTGCTAAAAAAGGTTGAGCCGTGCACAAACAGACCACATTTAGGTGGGTCGTTTTGTGGATGAAAGCTTGCTACTCTTTGCCAAAGAAGGAGCATCCAGTGGGACTGCACACCCATTCCACCAGGGCAACGGCAGTTACCACCGCTTTGGGACGGGGAGTCCCCCTTAATGACATCTGTCAGGCAGCTACGTGGGCATCTCTGCACACGTTCACAAAACACTACTGCCTGGACAGCCAAGTCCGGTGAAATGGCTTCTTTGGCCATTCTGTTCTCCACGACTTTCTGGTATAAAGTGGGTTCGCTGACCCACCTCGGGGGTTGGTATTGCTGGGGTATCTATTCTAAAGGTAAGGAATCTATAATTAATTGTGTCTTTCAGATGAACAAGTTACTTACCTTCAGTAACTATATATCTGTATGAGACAAAGATTAGTTATAGACTCCTTACCGCCTCACCCATGCTTCCCGTTCTGCGAACTGACTTCTAGGGTCAGGGAATCCCTTTCAGGGCCTTAGTTTTTGGCACCAGTGGTCAGTGTCTTGCATTGCTCTGCGCTTCTGGCTTGGAATGTCGTGTAAAATAACTGATATCAGCGTGCGAGGGTGGCGTCTAAGTAGCTGCCGCAACGTCATACTGATGACCACGAAGCCAACAACGAACGCGGAGCCGACCGACACCACCTTTCGACGAGCAGGGGTACTGCTGATGAAAAAAATTCTCTGGATCCAGTCTGACGCCTAGGGGTAATTCTAAAGGTAAGGAATCTATAACTAATCTATGTTTCTTACAGGTCTATTGTTACCAAAGGTAAGTAACTTGTTAAATAGTATGGACAATAGATGGCCTTAATTGAAGTTAGAAAAGCTTCAACCTTCCTGTTAAACTTAGTTTTGCTTTTTATATTTGTTTGTGAATTGAATTAAATATATCATGATTTGTGTATTTGTTTGATACATTTTTTTTCTGTATTTTTTGTGTATCGTTTAGCATTTAAAATCATCGAAAATGCTTGGGTCGGGATCCTCAACTTCCACTAATGACTCAGTGGGCATTCTTGGATTCCAATAATGATTCAGTGTGGGTGACTGGGTTCGAGTAATTACTTAGGGCCAGATGTACGATGCATTTTAGCGTTCGAAATGGGTCTTAGACCCATTTGCGCATGCTCAAATGCATGGGCCCATGTACAAACAGTATTTTACGAGTCGCAAAGAAATTGCGACTCGCAAAATACTGTTTTGCGACTTGCTATTAGTAAGGGGCGTTCCCTTCCTAATAGCGACCGCAAAGCTATGTACAAATGTTTTGCGACTGCAATTGCGGTCGCCAAACACTCACTAATTACCACCTACTTCAAGTAGGTGGTAATGCATTCGCAAATGGGGAGGGGTCCCCAGGGGACCCCTTCCCCTTTGCAAATTCATGCGATATTATTATTTAAGGGCTAGGCAGTGGTCCCAGGGACCACTGCCTGACCTTAAAAAAAGAAACAAAATCGTTTCTTTTTTGTTTTTTTAAATGCCACCCGTTTTCCTTTAAGAAAAACGGGCTGCATTAAAAAAAAAAAAAAGCTGCTTTATTTAAAAGCAGTCTCAGACATGGTGGTCTGCTGAGCCCAGCAGGCCACCATCCGTGGGAGGGCCCGTCATTCCCAATGGGCTCACAAATTGTGAGAGACTCATTAATTTTTATGAGCCTTGCAATTTGCGACCCCATTGGGAATCGCAAACAGTGTTAAACACACTGTTGTACACTCCAAATTGCGACTCGCATTTGGCATGGTCCTACATGTGGCCTTAAGTGGGGTCCCCAGAATTCAAATGGTTAAGAGCCTCTGCCTTAAAATGGGCACCAGACTGGATCTGGACATGTTTCTTCTGCAGTTTTCCAGTGCTACGCTAGTGGTGCTGTGCGGCTCCTCATTGGCTACGTACCTCCCCAGAAGTGATTGCGCAGAGTCGCATATAAGCATCACCCATGCATGCTGGTGTCAGTTCCTTTCTTTCCATGCCTTCTGATGTTCGGGACACAACTCCATAACTGTGCTGAGCCCTTCCTCATCGACACCACCAGTGCCAGAAGGAAGGATTAGGGGCTCACCCGGTGTCAGAACAGAACCAAATTCAGTTTGATCTCGACCAGAGGAGCAAAGGTGTACAGATGGGTCAGCCTTCAATATCTTATGATGTGAGTCCAGCGGCGGACCCCCATTAGGGAAGAAGAGCGTCAACAATCCCCCTCCCCCTCCCCCTGCTGACGGCTCCGCAAAGTTGAAAATTTAAAATGCTTATAAACTTAATTTATAATTTTTGTCACTTTCTCCAGCCTAAGCAGAGTTTGGGGTGGGGCCACTGCTGCTAATTGGCATTAGGGCAGTGGTGCTTACTCCTCCAGTTTAGAGTGCGCATGTGATTTTAGCTGGTTGTCTTGCGAGGGTTCGCCTGACATGCGCACTTTAAACCTCTGGGAGCGTTAAGGCAGCCCATCCTGGTGCTGCTGTCATGCTGCTTAACATTATCGAAAAAACAGTCTTGGATTTTGGCTTAATGGCAGCAAGGCCTAGCCTAATAATAGCAAATACCAAAAAGTGTGCCAGTGCTGCACTTAACTTACAACATCATTTTTTACTGCGTGTATTGATTGAAACAATATCACTGATGACTACTTTTTCTGTCAGATTTAATCAACAGCAAATTCTTAAATTACATTAAATTTTTCTTTACAACAAATATTCCATAACCCTAATACCACATCTCATAGTAATATCTACATTGTTTTTTGAACATGAATTTTTGAACTTTTGGACACCTCCTAATGTTGTACAACAATATTGACATATACATCACTAGCTTTCTGTGCCAGACAGTTCCCTCGCCAGTTTCGTTCTTTCTGAGAGTGCTCCAGAACTATGGAATATGGATACTTCCAGGGAGGCCCACCCCTCGCTGCAGTCACTTCAGATCTTTTGTGGCCTGGGACAAGAATCAGGCAGTCAAAGTGAAGCTCAACGGGTGCAATGCAATTAAGTGTCCTCTCCCCTGTGGCATCAGTCTCCAAGACCTTTGCAGCTCACTACCACCCTGTGTAAGGCAGGATCCAACACTTTCTCCCAGAGTGGCAGTCCATCACTTCTGACATATGGGTCCTGCAGACCATCCAGTAGGCCTATGCCCTTCCATTTCTTTCCGATTCTCCACACCATCCATCCACATCACAGTGGCTGTTAGAGGAGCACCTATTATTCTCACTTTAAGAGGTCATCAAGATTGTGCCGACCTCAGAAATAAAGACAGGTTGCTACTCCTTCTATTTCCTTGGGCCGAAGAAGGGCAGAGGCTTTCTTCCTATTTTAGATTTTCATCCTCTGAATGCCTTCCTGTGGAAGGACAAATTCCTAATGCTTACACTGGCCCAAGTTTTGTCTGCCATGAATCTGGGCGACTGGATGATAGCACTGTGCTCGCAGAACGTTTACATTCATATGCCCATCCTGTAATCGCACAGACGTTACCTGCGGTTCAAGGTAGGCTATGAGCATTTTCAGTATGCCATGAGCATTTTCAGTATGCCGTGCTCCCCTTCGGCTTTAGCAGCGCCCAATAGATTTTATAATCCAGTGTAACCTCCTCTGGGACTAAGCTCATGCTATCTATGTGAGAAGTTGGCCTGATGTATGATGTCACTAGTTCTAGTGTACACCTTATATCAGTCCAAATACCCTTATGGTGATTGGTTGTAAAGTCAACCTTATAGACCAGCTATCCTAGTGGTAGCATGGACAAGAGCAGTCTTAGGCTAAACTCTGAATGGCATGTGAAGCCAGCTGTGATACCATATATAATCCCTTGAATACCAAATGAAAGGACACCACAACAGATATATATATAAAATAAAGTGTATTTATTCTAGTCAAACCCTCAGCACTCTTTATGAGATTAGAGGTAAGTACAACACAGTCTTATTTATGCATACATTAAGTCACACAGGTAAGTAATACAGTTAGGCCCTAGGGGCCACGCAAACCATATACTAAGTAAGTGGTATAAGGACCACTGTCACGGAAATAGGATAGGCCTAGGCCTAGGGAATCGCTGGGGCTACACTATACTACCAAAGGTTAGGAAGTGGGAGGCCCACGGGATTCAGGTGCAGAGTGGAAACACTCACGCGTAATGCGTAAAAGTCACTAGCAATAGTACAGTTTAGAAATAGATAGATTTAGGACACTTCCGGAGTAGCTAGGAAGTCGAGACTGGAAAACTAGACACTAGGATAGTCACTATCCTGATGAGCACCGGAGTACCCAAGTTACCTAGCCCACAGGCTGCGGGTGCATAGGGGTGAAGTTGCGTCGGGTTTCGTCGTCGACTCCTATGGATGCCTGAAGAAAGATGCTGACAGGCAGTCAGTGAAGAGTGTCCGGTGGATCCCAAGGCTGGGATCAAGAAGAGAGGAGACCTGCAAGCAGAAGGGACAGAGTCAAGGTCACTAGCCAGTGACCACGTGGAACCAGGAAGGAACCAGGCGATGTCGTGAAGATTGCAGGTGAAGGTGAAGCTTGTCGCTGCAGCCACGAGGACCAGGGAACGTCGAGGACGACCAGGACCAGGAGGCGAGCTGTCCCACGAAGGCTCTTGCTGTCGGCGGCGTCGAAGTTGGACTAGGACTCACCAAGCCTTGGCAAGCGGAACCCACGCAGAACGGAGGACTTGCTTCTGGTGTAGACCAGGAAGGTCTGGGGTGCTTCTATTTTTCAAAGAAGCAGGAGCCAGTCTGGAGGAGCCAAACCAGCGATGAAGATTTCAGGATGCGTCGTCACCAAGGCCACTAGCCAGCGGGCAAGCAACCGGACAGACGCGGCAAGCAGGAAAATGCAGAAGGGCCCCACGCAGGACTCGTGGAGTGTGGGGGGCTGGTCTTCGGTGCAGATGGTGCTTGGGGTTGGGGCTTCTCAATCCCCGGTGCACAACTTCGAGGGTGCCTCAGAAGCTGCGCTTGAAGATACTAGCCACTTTTCCCAGGTAGCCGGTCCCACGTCTCTCGTCGCCTCCACGGATCTCAGCTCTGCTGTGGATGTGGATCAGGGTCGGAGAAGTCTGGAAGTCAAGGCTCTGGTCAGGCTCTGCAGTCGGTCCCTCGTAGAACTTTAGCAAAGCAAAGGGTAGTCTCTTGATGGTGCCTGTTTGCACAGGGTAGCCACTCCTTGGCCACAAGGGAGATTCTTCAGTCTTCTTCTTTCGTCGAATGTCGAAGGTCCAGAGTTTCTGTTCAAGTTTGCAGGTTCAGGATAATCTAAAGTCTTGAGGCCCAACTCCCACTCTTATACTAATCTGGGGGGCTGAGTTACCTGCTAGGTCACGCCTTATAGGTGGGACCTGGGAGGGGGGTGGTTACACCCCCTTCCCTTTGTCCAGTTTCGCGCCAGGACTGGGGCTGGAGTGCCCCAGCACCGGTTTGAACTGGACTATGCATGGGACACCTTGTGTGCCCCAGGCATGTCTCATTCCTTTCAGCCCTCCCTGCCCCAATACACTAAAGTCTGTCTGGGGAGGTGCTAGCACCTCCCCAAGCAGGAAACCTATTGTCCAAGCCTCCTTTGCCGGGATCACTCCCAGCAGCAGGAGGTCAGACTTGTGTCTGTGGCAGCAGCATCCATTTTGTGATGCTGAGGCTTTGGTTAGAGTTAAACAGCAAAGTAGGATTTTAACATGTCTCTCCCTCTAGAAGGGAGGAATAATATCCTCATCACCAGAAATGGTATGGGGGTATTATTCCAAAGTGTTAGACACCTTACACGACATGTTTTGATAAAGCCAAACCCTAGTTACCATAACCGTTTAAGATTATAAGGCACTTTAAGAGTATATGGTAGGCTATATCATAGAACAGCTATAAGGACATGGTTCCGAAAGCTGCAGACAGGCTCAGCTCATGCTAGAGCACCATCTCACATGTTACCAAGCACTCTGCCTCCAGGATTGTTAAGGCCTGCCATAGGAGTGACTGATAGGTACACATGTGTCTATATATAAGGGTAGATATAGGCATACTATATCTAAGCAAGGGGTGATTACACGACCTTGCCCCAGCTGAGTGATCAGCCAGTTGTGTCTGATTGGAAGGCCAGACCAGGGGTGGCATAATACATGCTGCAGCCCCTGGGAGGCCTAGGGTACACCTATGCCCTGGGTACCTAGGGTACACTGTACAGGGTCCAATAAGGTGATCCTTACCAATTGTGTATGTACCTAGGGTACATGGAGTCCATTTTAAAGAGAGAGCAGACAGCCTGAGACCCTGAATGGCAGGATCTCAGGCCAACTAAGTCGAAAAACCAGCTAGACACTAGGCAAAAAGTTGGGGGTAACCATAGTCAGATATCCACCTTCCTACAATCTACACTCACAAATTAAAATTAATTTACAAAACAATCTACAAGAGAATCCAATCCAGTAGAAAATTAATGTACATACCTTTGATAACAATATTTCTGAAGAATTCATCATTACCCTATCTCTTTCCGAGGCAGAGGATTCTACTGAGAGTACATTCGAACAGTGTTTACCAGCCTATTGTGCAGTTTGCTGCTACCTTTGTTTAGCAAGGACATTTCTTCCACACAGTGCAGTTGTTGGCATCTTGATGAACTTAATGTAGTTGTTCTATTTCCATCTAGTGTATATTCAGATTTCCGAAATCCAGCCTGCCCTCATTGCTACTTTCATTATTTGATGAAACTGAGGGAGAAACATGGTATCCATCACAGAAACTAGTAAGATTACATGTATATTGCTATTTGTCAGGATTCAAGCTAGTCTATATTTAAGATATGTACCTCCCTTACTCAAGTTCTTTTCCACATCCAGCGTTAATTAGAACATTAATTTCCATTGTGGACATTTATTACTTTCCAGAAAGAATTCAGAGTGACCCCTCGGCATTTGCTATGCTTGGTTATCTAAATGAACATCTGAAATTAAGAATTCAAGCTACAGATGCATACAAAAGGTAATTTGATTTAATCACATTATTCAAATAAGCAGTATGTTGATCAGTGGTGGGAACCTTCGAGTATGTTCCTATTTCTTCTCGTCTTACCCATTAAAAATGCATGCCAGTATTGAGTTACAATTTCCGGGTTACATTTGGGTGGTATGGTTGACCTTAATGGTGCATACTGCAGAATCAAAATAATATTGTGTTTTTTTTCCTGATATGACTTCTGGCAAGACAAAGAGCAGACCCAAGCCTTTTAGAGGGAAAATAAAATATGGCTGTTATTCGTGTGTGGGGGGTGTTTCTCCAGAATTTTGCAGGGAGTGCAAACAGGTGTTTTTGACACGGTTGGGTAATCTGGGTATACCACTTCATGTGCGCTGCTCAGTTACGGAAGCCTACACTCCCACTTGACCTCCACGGCAGTTCAGATGAAGTGTTGGGAGACTGAAGGAAATGTTATTGACCCACACTGCCAATGGAGAACTGCTCCTGTATTGGATGATTGGAGTGACATGACCCTGGCCTCAAGTAAACTAACTGAGTTAATGATATATATATTGGGGATCCCCCTCCTCCACCACCCCTCTATTGAGTGAGCCGTGGGCCGTGGAGCACCCTCCAGCAGCACATGAACCTGTTGCTTAGGCTGATGAAAGGATAATACTGATAGAATTGAGAGAAGCCTCGGTACACAGGGCATAGAGACTGACAGCACCAAGGCTGGTCTTCACTGATATATACTGTCCCCTGCCTTGCTCTGATAGCCTGTGCCCCTGCTGCAATGTGTGCCCCAGGATGCTGCTGACCTCTTCCAGCAAATAGAGTCCTGGTTGTGCCTGAATGGCTTCTGAAACTGAGGTAACACTGAGTTTCTGATGGATACATCTGCCAGTGGATTCCTCACCTTGTGAATATCCCCTGCGCCAGCAACGTTCGGAAACTTTTGTAGCAGTTCACGCCGATGGCGTCGAAGACAACGTCACAGAGACACGGCTCCGCTCGCGACTCCGCTGACGTCAATGGACTCACTCCTTGACCCCTATCCAAGTTTTACAACCACTTTTTACAACCCTTTGTAAGAAAGACACTCTCATTCTTACAGGATACAGGTGATGTCTTATGCCTGATTGACAAGGTCCAACACACAAATGAGAAGTTTATTGGTCACATTGGATGTAGAGGCCCTCTACATGAACATTACTCAAAGAGCCACTCTGAATGTGATAGGAGATGCACTCAGTAATGATATTTGGGACTCCCCCACCCCGATCCCTTTCGTTCTCGAATGTGCCACCTGTGCTCTAACGGAGAATTTCTTTGAATTAAAAAATCAGTGATATCACCAAACCCGTGGCACTTCCATGGGTACTACATTTGCTCCCAGTGTAGCATGTCTGTATATGGCGGCGTTTGAAAAAAGACTGCTCTTTGATATCTCCAACCCTTACAAAACCAATTTACTACTCTGGAGGAGATATATTGATGATATTCTGATCCTCTGGAAGGGAGAACAACCCAGTTGGGAAGAGTTTTGTACATGGATTAACACCCTTAATCCTTATCTTCATTTTACCAGCACCCTATCACACAGGAACATCCCGTTCCTAGATCTCATGATTAGGTTCACAGACTGATAACTCAGTACTGCCATCTACAAAAAGCCCACTGACTGCAATAGCCTCCTCCTTTACAGTAGTCATCATCCCAAAGCATTGAAAGACAATCTTCCCTTTGGCTAATTCCTTAGATTACAACGGAATTGTAGCTCTGTAGAGGACTGCAAAACTGAGGCAGAGCGACACTCAAACGATCTAGGCTGTCGAGAATACCCTAAAAGGAGTATTTCACTCTTGAATAAGCAAGCTAGGAACAACAATTGGGAAGCACTATTAGAAGTACGACCGTAACAAACTACAGACATTCTTACCTGTGTAACGACCTATAGCCCAGATTTTAACAGAACTCGTAAGATCATCAGAAAACACAAGGGCATTTCACAAACTGTCACATTGGATCTGCAACCCCCAATATTTGCATTCAAACGCACTAAAAACCTCAAAGACATGCTAGTACATACCAGACCTCGGCTAACTACCATAAACCCACAAAGACCACTATGGGGCCTCCCCCAAATTAAAGGACACTATCCTTGTGGGTCATGCACGGTTTGCTTACTGACGGAGGTCACAAAAGAGATTGAATTCTCCAACTCATTTAAATGGGAATTGAGGATCCACACAAATTGTAACACCAGCAACTGTATCTATACTATCACGTGACCGTGTAACTTACGCTACATAGGTATGACCACAAAGTTGGTCAAAGCTCTTTTCATGGAACATCGTAGCAACATTTGTTGCCCTAAACTGAACACCAGGATGTGCACACATTTCGACCAGCAAAAACACACACCAGACACTTTACGTTGGGCAGTAATCGAGGCACACCCCAAAATGAGCAAAAGAGTCCTTTTCCAGAAAGATCAAAGGTGGATTTACCGTTTTTCAACAGACAAATTGGTATTGATGGAGGAAATCCCTTGGAGTGAGCTCAATGGTTAATATAATATCTCGTTAAACACGACCTTGGATCATGATCACTGCATGACCCATTGCTCTTGAGCTAGTTTACCATAAGGCTCCACATTTGTTACACACACTGTTAGTGGTGAATGTTATCCTTCATACCTGTATGTTATCAACGACCATTGTAGATCCACATACCACACCATTATCTCACGGTTCATTTATTATGATAAGTAGTCTTTATATGCCATCCCCTATTTTCCCTTCCAAACACCAATGTGTGATTCTTTTTGCATGCATGGGAATACTTTTGATGCAATCGAATCCCAAGTACGGTGGGCCACTGATACATGCCCTCTACTACTTCCATCACATATTTCCACTATCTGCCTGGTTGCATTTTGCTATTGACACATTTCGAATCCAGAGCACAGAAATATAACCATATAGCGTTCCTCTATCGCTCTGATTATTTACTCACAGAGATTTACAACAGTTCTGACCTAAAACACACTCTAAGATGGTGGCCATTTACGCCTCTACTTGTGCCCCTTCACACATTCGAGCTTACAATGTTAGCACTCTCTGCCCACTTCCGCCGGACCATGGAGTAGAAAACGAGCAACCGCAAACCCCAATCTACCAACCTGATACCGGCAACTAGTGGGTAGGTCTGTTGGAGTACTTACTGCTGAGCAAGCGTGAGAATCACTACTACACTTTCGGCCTCCCCTGCAGTCTCTGCGTTGCCTTTTTTCTTGTTCAGTTCTTCAGCGTTCTTTCATTGTAAATTGCTCACAATACGCAGTTTTTTCTCCTGCAAACTCCGTTCAGGACACTAGGTAATTCCAGTGTCCTCACTGCTGAGAGTTGTTGATGATCATTACCAACCCCAATGGGGTGAGTTACATATATCCTTACCTGCTACCACAGTGGTTGTTGTTACACCGCACTTGTTTTTCGAGCTAATTATTAATTCGTTTGTTTTAACTCGTGTGCTTGTCACTTTATTTTTTATTATTTCATCACAATGTCTTTATTGCATGCCATATTTCGAGCGGACACTCCATGTTGTTCATAGTTTTTGTTGGGGTACATCAATGATTTATATGTCTAATGCATAATATTTTGCTTTTATAGGTCGTCATCCAATTTCAGGTACCGCTCTGTAGGTTTTAGGTTTGGTTAATCAGGTCACATCACCAGACAACCAACCACGGTGTAGATAGCATTTTATGACTTTGTTCCAGACAAATTTCCACTAGATCTGAGGACTATTCAGGCAAGAAACATGTTGACCACTTGTAGCGCCATCCCTGAAACATTATTTCATTAGTGCGGCACTCAGTTTTTAATCGGGTTGGAAGTCACACTGATTAAAATAATTATCTGGAGAACTTCCATACCCCGTTTTAATACTCACTTTGAGCACTCACGTACCACATCCATCTACACACCTAGGCCCATCACCCCTGCGGCACCCAACGGCACTTTGGAATAAAAGATCTCCGGCAAAGAGCCCCTCATAGGGAGACTACAAGTATTGCAGTGCCGACCTGAGCATGCCCTATGATGAAGCATGACACCCTGCCGGGTGTGTGAGGACCCTAATTTTAATAGGAGGAATTCCTCATTCCTGCTAAAACTTTTGGGACTAAAGACCACCCAGTCCTGTTGTCCTCTCCCTCTTTTAGTGTTAGGAACTGCATACCTTCTTGTATTGTGCATAGGAGAGCATCATAAGTCCAAGGAGTGTGACTCCTGTAATTTACGATGACCACAGGCGCTGCGAGGACGTCGGATGACGCTCCTGTTGGCAGGACTCTCGCAGTCTCTACATGGTCAGTATGCAGGCCCGGTCCAGGAGCCGTTCCGGTGGACGTCACTCTCCATCGTCCCATGGTAAGTCTCGACGCAGGAGGTCGAAGTTGCAGCATCCTCAGTCTTCACCCTGCAGAGATGCCAACTTTCATGCCTCCTCCCAGTTGCCGGTTGAGGACTCAGTGCACAAGTTCACCCGAGCCTCCCTGTCTACCTTGGAGCCAGGGCGACTATGGCCCAGATGTCAGCATTTATTGCACTCTGCATGCCATCTTTGGGTCTTCGCCTTCCCCTGGAGATCCTTCGGGCCCCAAGGAGGTGAGAGGTGCCTTGACTGTGTCCACGCCAGTAGGTTTACTCTCTGCTTCAGTTAGGCCCTCTGGATCGATGGTCGATTCTGTCTTGTGCTGGTGCACAAGACAGAATTTTGGGGTTCCCACCTTCGGCGTTTGTATCCGATTAGCCAGCGCCTCCGATCGACGCCATGACATTTTCCTTTTTCCGACTTCGAGGCATCGCCAACTCGGCACCGTTCGATGTAAAGTGTGGAGCAAATAGTTCGGCCTATCTCAGACACCCTTCTTCCGATTCCTGTGGTGCTCTGTAATGTTTTTCCTTCGGAGTACACTGTTTAGGAGGTGATGGGGATCAGTCGAAGTTTCTGCACTCCATATCTGAATCTGCTCAGCCTCCGTGGAGGATAGCTGCCTAACTGAACTGGGTGAAGCTACTGGATTAAGAGTCTTACCCAGCCTCTGGCCTTCTTTCTCCTACTGGTCTTGCTACAGAGGTATGCCCCTCTTTAGCTGATAAGCTAAGGTGAGATGCTCTGATTTTGGATTTAACTCTTCCTTCTGTAGAAAAATCTACTGATCCCCTTATTGGCGTTCTACATCGGGGCCAAACAAGGGTGGAGCTGGTGCTTCCCTATAGTTACGCTCTATATAACATTTTGTTGGAAGCTGGGCTACACCTGATACAGGGCCCCAGTGGTCCGATCTGTATCTCACTGACACCGTCCGGCCCCTGGTGATCCGGCCGGTCTCCTTCGGCACCCTACTTCTCATAGTTTAGTGGTCCAGGCTACTTCGCCCTTGTATGATATTGACTCTCTTCCTCGTGTTCCGTCAGAGATTCCAGGTGACAGGATGCTTGTGGCAGGTATAGCTTCTCCTCCACAAGTTCTGCTTTAATTTCCATTAATACATCTTGCGTTCTTGGATGCTTATCCCATACATTGTCGGATTACTTGACACGTCTGTTGCTATGGCTTCTGGACGACTTCTGGAGTAAGATTACCCAGTTGATCCACGATGGGGAACAGGTGGCTAAATTAATGATTAGATGTGGGATGGATACTGTAGGAAGGTGGATATCTGACTATGGTTACCCCCAACTTTTTGCCTAGTGTCTAGCTGGTTTTTCGACTTAGTTGGCCTGAGATCCTGCCATTCAGGGTCTCAGGCTGTCTGCTCTCTCTTTAAAATGGACTCCATGTACCCTAGGTACATTCCCAATTGGTAAGGATCACCTTATTGGACCCTGTACAGTGTACCCTAGGTACCCAGGGCATAGGTGTACCCTAGGCCTCCCAGGGGCTGCAATATGTATTATGCCACCCCTGGTCTGGACTTCCAATCAGACACAACTGGCTGATCACTCAGCTGGGGCAAGGTCGTGTAATCACCCCTTGCTTAGATATAGTATACCTATATCTACCCTTAAAATACACACATGTGTACCTATCAGCCACTCCTATGGCAGGCCTTAACAATCCTGGAGGCAGAGTGCTTGGTAACATGTGAGATGGTGCTCTAGCATGAGCTGAGCCTGTCTGCAGCTTTCGGAACCATGTCCTTATAGCTGTTCTATGATATAGCCTACCATATACTCTTAAAGTGCCTTATAATCCTCGTGGTTATGGTAACTATGGTTTGGCTTTATCAAAACATGTCGTGTAAGGTGTCTTAACACTTTGGAATAATACCCCCATACCATTTCTGGTGATGAGGATATTATTCCCCCCTTCTAGAGGGAGAGACATGTTAAAATCCTACTTTGCTGTTTAACTCTAACCAAAGCCTCAGCATCACAAAATGGATGCTGCTGCCACAGACACGAGTCTGACCTCCAGCTGCTGGGAGTGATCCCGGCAAGGGAGGCTTGGACAATAGGTTTCCTGCTTGGGGAGGTGCTAGCACCTCCCCAGACAGACTTTAGTGCATTGGGGCAGGGAGGGCTGAAAGGAATGAGACATGCCTGGGGCACACAAGGTGTCCCATGCATAGTCCAGTTCAAACCGGTGCTGGGGCACTCCAGCCCCAGTCCTGGCGCGAAACTGGACAAAGGGAAGGGGGTGTAACCACCCCCCTCCCAGGTCCCACCCATAAGGTGTGACCTAGCAGGTAACCCAGCCCCCCAGATTTGGATAAGAGGGGTGGCTGGGCCCCAGGAGATTAGATTATCCTGAACCTGCAACTTGAACAGAAACTCTGGACCTTCGACATTCGATGAAAGAAGAAGACTGAAGAATCTCCCTTGTGGCCAAGGAGTGGCTACCCTGTGCAAACAGGCACCATCAAGAGACTACCCTTTGCTTTGCTAAAGTTCTACGAGGGACCGACTGCAGAGCCCGACCAGAGCCTTGACTTCCAGACTTCTCCGACCCTGATCCACAGCCGAGCTGAGATCCGTGGAGGCGACGAGAGATGTGGGACCGGCTACCTGGGAAAAGTGGCGAGTATCTTCCAGCGCAGCTTCTGAGGCACCCTCGAAGTTGTGCACCGGGGATTGAGAAGCCCCAACCCCAAGCACCATCTGCACCGAAGATCAGCCCCCCACACTCCACGAGTCCTGCGTGGGGCCCTTCTGCATTTTCCTGCTTGCCGCGTCTGTCCGGTTGCTTGCCCGTTGGCTAGTGGCCTTTGTGACGACGCATCCTGAAATCTTCACCGCTGGTTTGGCTCCTCCAGACTGGCTCCCGCTTCTTTGCAAAAGAGAAGCACCCTAGACCTTCCTGGTCTGCACCAGAAGCAAGTCCTCCGTTCTTCGTGGGTTCTGCTTGCCACGGCTTGGTGAGTCCTAGTTCGACTTCGACGCCGCCGACAGCAAGAGCCTTCGTGGGACAGCTCGCCTCCTGGTCCTGGTCGTCCTCGACGTCTCCTGGTCCCCGTGGCTGCAGCGACAAGCTTCACCTTCACCTGCAATCTTCACCACATCGCCTGGTTCCTTCCTGGTTCCACGTGGTCACTGGCTAGTGACCTTGACTCTGTCCCTTCTGCTTGCAGGTCTCCTCTCTTCTTGATCCCAGCCTTGGGATCCACCGGACACTCTTCACTGACTGCCTGTCAGCAACTTTCCTTCAGGCATCCATAGAAGTCCACGACGAAACCCGACGCAAGTTCACACCTATGCACCTGCAGCCCGTGGGCTAGGTAACTTGGGTACTTCGGTGCTCACAAGGGTAGTGACTATCCTAGGGTCTAGTTTCCGAGTCTCGACTCTCTAGCTGCTTCAGAAGTGTCCTTAAACTGTTTATTTCAGAACTGTACTATTTCTATCGACTATACGCATTACGCGTGAGTGTTTCCACTCTGCACCTGAATCCCGTGGGCCTCCCACTTCCTAACGGTTGCTAGTGTAGTGTAGCCCCAGCGATTCCCTAGGCCTAGGCCTATTCTATTTCCGTGACAGTGGTCCTTATACCACTTCTTTAGTATATGGTTTGCGTGGCCCCTAGCACCTAACTGTATTACTTACCTGTGTGACTTAATGTATGCATAAATAAGACTGTGTTGTACTTACCTCTAATCTCATAAAGAGTGCTGAGGGTTTGACTAGAATAAATACACTTTATTTTATATATATATCTGTTGTGGTGTCCTTTCATTTGGTATTCAAGGGATTATATATGGTATCACAGCTGGCTTCACATGCCATTCAGAGTTTAGCCTAAGACTGCTCTTGTCCATGCTACCACTAGGATAGCTGGTCTATAAGGTTGACTTTACAACCAATCACCATAAGGGTTGTTTGGACTGATATAAGGTGTACACTAGAACTAGTGACATCATACATCAGGCCAACTTCTCACAGATACCACTAATTCGGTAGGTCGGGACATGTCTTCTCAGTGGCTATGTCGTCGGGCCTGGCTACGCACCTATGCTTTTACAGAAGTTGTTCAGACAAATTTGTTCGACATGCCTTTTGATGCCAGTCGCCTTTTCGGAGTGGAACAGAAACTTAGCTCTACTTTTGCTCCTGTCTGTCTCCCTAAATCCACCCATTTCAGCTTGTATGGGGATTAGTCCTTCATTTCTTCTTGATATAGTATTTTGTGGTGGGGTCTTATTATCTGTCCCACCTACTGGTGATACCCGGTATGGTATTTCTGATTCCTGCAGGTATTATTCTTATCCTTATTACACTGTCGATGACAGGTTCAACACTACTTATCAGAACCTCTTGTGGTCTAGAGTTTACAAGCTCTGACTCTCAACTGAACTGCTAGAACTTTTAACCCTGACACTTCACGTTTATAAATAACGTTTAGTACCTCTTACAGGGACTTTTCAATTTTCTCCTCCCTGGGGAAGATTCTATATAGCTTGTTTAATAAGATCCCTTTCTCGTGCATTTCTCGTTTCTCCTTGTTCTTTACAGGTAGCACCATTTCTGCTACCCTTCTTGTGAAATTCTGTTGCACCAAAGTCTCTAAATTTCCATTGGAGCAGTGGGAGGTGCCACAGTCTCTACTCTGTTGTCCACATCACTGGCCTGTCCATCATTTTCCACTAGGACTTTCTTTCTTTTCTCTGTGTCCTTCATTTCTTTAGCGTGCTTCTCACTCTTCTTCATCAGGGTGCACTTTTAATGGACTACTACTGAGGTGCACGTTTCATTTACTTTTTGTGATTTTCACAAAGGTGTTTTTTCAACAAAAAGTGTTTTCTTCCTCCGCCCTTCTGATCTACTCGTTTGTGATTTCCTCCACATTCTTTATCTTTTTATCTGAAAGAAACAGTTAGGTTTGAGGCATATGAGCTGTAGATCACACATTTATGCATAGATTGCCATCTGCTTTTGGGCCCGATGTTTGCACTTTGTTATTGTCCTGGAAAGTCTTTGGAAGTCACGGGATAGGTGTCGCCTCCTGAGGACAATAGTGCGCATGGGCATCGACTCCATCGTCAGATTGGTTTTTTCAACCATTGGGCTCGTATGTGTTATTCGCGCTTCAGTTCGGTGTCGTTACCAATCATCTTTTCGACGCGAACCCCTAACCATTACTTCGGTATTGTTTTCGCTCACGTTCCCCTTCGACGCGCATCTCTACCAAACCTTCAAATCTTCGATTCGGTCGTCGACACAGGCCTGAGGGCCTACCTGCGCCATTGGTCCTTCGGCTCATGGAAAGGACTCCTTTTAAACAGTGTCCTAAATGTGGATCCAAGTTTCCACACGCAGATCTTCATGAGGTCTGTAACCTCCGCCTTTCACCCGAGCACGAGGCCAAAGACTGTCCAGCTTGTGCCTCTTTCCGCTCCAAGAAGACGATCCAGGACCGGCGAGCTCGAAGAACAATGGCTTGATCACCGACATCCATCCTCGACGACATCTTCCAGGAAGGCATCAATGTACCAGAGCAGGAGCAGATCCAACATGGCACCGTCAGCTCCTCCGAAGCCGACGACTCTGACGTCGAAGACATCACTCCGGGGCAGCGGGTCGTAAGTACTGACGTCGACCCCTCCCCACCCCCCTTCCAAAAAAGACTTCGGTCACACCTTCGCCCTTCGGCCTAGTTGCACACCGAGACAAGACTTCTCACGCCCCGCCTTTGGGCTTGGCACAGAAGCCAGTACAAAAGCCTTAAGGCCACTCTGGATAGAGCCAGCCTGCAGTCGGTACCGAAATTCCATCCCCGGCACCGAAAAAGAAACCGATGCCTTCCTCCGCGCAGACGCCTTCGACGCCTAAACCCACTGGCACGGACGCCCCGGTTCCCGAAAAAATCCTCGGAACCGAGCAAACACCAAGCTCCGAAAACCTTGGGCTCTCAGCCTTCGGTGCACAGACCTACGGATCCGGAAAAACCACAGGAACTGAAAAAACAGTCGGTTCCAAAACCACTATCAAAGAAAATTCCCAATTCCAGGCCTAAAGAACACAAAAAGTCTCCCAATATACAACCGGCACCCAAAAAGTCAGCGCCGAAAGAACATGCCTGGAGATGAACTTTTTCGACTGGATCCTACCCAAAAAACACTCCAAAGAGGCCCTAAAACAGGGCAACTCATACTTCGCCCTTCAAAAAAACGTAAGATGGACAAACCTATACCAGCTCCACTTCCTATGAAAAAGAGAGACATTGCTACTTCTCCATTACGGATTCCTTCTCCTCCTCCCCCTCCACACCACTCTCCTATCCCATATTCACCTCCCCCACCATCCTCTCCACCTCCAGATGATGACACCTCTGACGACATGGGGGATGATCACCCTTTAAGGAAACTCAGTTCTCCTGGTCCCCCAAAGGATCCATGGGAAGATTACAACACACCAGATGTCCCAGACACACCTCAGGACGACATCTACCCATTTAGGTCATCCCCTCCTAAAGACACTATAGCATTCACTCAACTGATACACAGGGCAGCAGAATACCACGGGGTAAACCTACATACAGACCCTATAGAGGAAGATTTCCTCATGGACACTTTTGAACCATCCCAAAGGTCCAGTGCCATTCTCCCCATGTTAAAAGGGGTACTGAAACATGCTCCAGAGGTGTTCAAGGATCCTGTACGATCCGGAGTCATTAACCCCAGGGTAGGAAAGAAATACAAAGCTGCCCCATATGACCTGGTTTACATTAAAGGGCAAATACCCCTAGATTCTTTAGTGGTCTCCAACGCCAGGAAAAGGGCCAATTCGCAAACCACAGGAGATGCCCCACCTCCTGATAAAGAATCAAAACTGCTAGATGCATCCGGAAAAAGAGCAGCGTCCCAAGCAGCTAACATGTGGAGGATTGCCAACACACAGGCTTTGCTCGCAAGATATGATAAGGCACATTACGATGAGCTAGAGACCCTACTGCAACACCTTCCAGATAAATACAAGAAACGAGCTAATAATCTCATCCAGGAAGGCAAGGTCATAACAAATACCTCCATTCGTTGTGCTCTCGATGCTGCAGACACAGCCTCCGGGGCTATTAACATCAGCGTCCTTTTACGTAGACATGCATGGCTACGCATTTCCGGCTTTAAGCCGGAGGTCCAAACCACTATACTAAATTAGCCATTTGATCAGGAACACCTTTTTGGACCCAACATAGACTCATCTTTAGAAAAGATGAAAAAGGACACGGACACTGCCAAATCAATGGGAGCCTTGCAATCGCAAGCTCCCAGCAGTTCTTTTCGTCGCTTCTCTTACAGAGACACCTCTAGAGGCTTTTCCACAGAACACCCCTCCACTTCGTACAAAAGTCCAACACAGACCTCCTCTATGAGAGGCTATTTCGGAGGAGGCTACAGGGGCAACAGCAATAAGGGTAGAGGCAAACTGCCAACACTCGTACCGCCTCCACCCCTAAACAATGACTTCCTTCCACTCCCCCTGGACCACTCTACTCCGGTCGGAAGAGGATTGCTACAGTTCCTACCAGTCTGGAACACCATTACCACAGACAGGTGGGTGAGACAAATCATCCAATCCGGTTATTGCCTGGAGCTCACTTCCACTCCTCCGCACATTCCACCGAGACAGCGTTCAATGTCCTCAGAACACTTAACGCTTCTAAAACAGGAGGTACTTTCCCTCGTATAAAAACACGCCATAGAGCCAGTTCCACTTCACCACCAGAACACAGGGGTTTACTCCCTTTATTTCCTCATTCCAAAGTAGGACGGAACCCTGAGACCCATCTTGGATCTCGGACCATTAAACCTCTATATACAATCAGACCATTTCCATATGGTCACTCAGTCAGTCAGTCAATTATCTTTATTCGATTAATGAAAATCATAAAAGATCGAGCAAGAAAATACATAACATGATTACATCAGATCATAACATTTGCATACAATTATCAGAAAAAGGAAAAAGAAACGATTAAAATTTATACATCTAAAACATACATAAATATTTTAAAAGAACAATAAAAAGAAGGGTACATTATAAAAAGAGGAAATTCATTTCTCACAGATAAAATGCCTATGCCTTGTTTGGTGCCTCTTCCAACGTGCTCCTGCCACTAGAAAACTAGCGACAGTGAAGGCTACATTTATATTAGGAAGGAGTTGCAAAAATAGCAGAGCTGGTTTTACCTGAATAAAGCCCTGGGTGCGTAAAATGGGGAGCAGGTACCTTTTTCTGATCTCAGTATAATGGCCGCAAAACATAATAAAATGCATTGTGTCCTGGACCGAAAAGCAATCGCAGTCACAGGGTTCAGCGTCATCAGGACTAGCCCAAGTTCCAAAGTTACCTAGGATAAAATGAATTAGATTGAAGCGAAATCTCGTTAAGAGAAAGCGATGGTAAGGATTTGTTACCCACAAAAGATAAGGTTCCATTCCAGGAACAGAGGTGAGCAAAAAGTATTTCCTTACCATAGGTTTTTTTGACTCTTGTGCTTCCCTTTCCAGAGCATATAGATTTAACAGGGTGTGTTTAACTAATTTTAAATCTTCATAAATTATTTCGTCTGGAGATGAGAAGAGCTCCGATCGGCCTGCTAAGGACAGCTGAGTTCTCACATATCTTACCCATGGGATTTTGAGTGCATTGTCCGTGTCTAAACAATCTTTTAAAATGGTGTGATTTAAAGTAAGCTCCGGGTTAAGCCAAATTTTTAGCCACCCAGTCACTGGAGCTAATTTCAGGATATCAGATATATAACCCAATCCTAACTCTTTATGTAATGCAAATGTCGGGGTTGATTGAGGAACAGACAGAAGTGATCTTAAGAATTTATTTTCTACATTCTGTATTTTAATGGGGTTAGTGTAGCCCCAAATAGTGGAGCCATACTGGGCGACTGACAAGCATTTTGCTTTATAAACTTTGATTATGCTTTCCATGGGACGAGCGCCCAGTTTTTTGGCAAAACCCATCAGCCCTGCAGTAGCTCTGGCGACAGCATTACTTTTAACCAGAAGCTGGGGGCCCCAGGAGCCCTTTTCATCAAAAGTCACACCTAAATATGGGAAAGAAGGAACTCTTTTTACCTCCTTCCCTGCGCAGTGAAATGTTATCATCTTTTTTTTCCTACCTGCGTGTCCAGAGATCATTACATGAGATTTATCTGTATTAATTTTCATATCCAAAGATACCATAAAAGCTCCAAAAGATGAGAGGAGTTTATTCAGTGCAACTCCAGAACGTGCAAGAAGAACGGCGTCATCCGCGTACAGTAGGACGGGTATCTTTGTCTCCCCTGCTCGCGGAATATCACTGTGTGATGTTTGCATTACTGTCTCAAGGTCATTAATATATAAAGTAAAAAGAAGGGGGGCGAGTATACACCCTTGTCTGACCCCTCTCTCAGACTTAAAGAGACAGGTGCATCTTCCTTCCCTAGTGACTCTGACAGAAGTCATGAGGCCCTTATGTAGCTCAGCTAAGTAATCAACTAAGGGCGGGTCAAGGCCCATGGTCAACAGGATCCCCCAGAGCTTCGACCTGTTAACCAGGTCAAAAGCTGAGGAGAGGTCCATAAAGGCCATGTACAGTGAACCACCCCTAGCGACCACATATTTGTTTATGATAAGCTCCAGGTTTAGGCATTGATCTAGAGTTCCTCTTTTGGCTCTAAAGCCGTATTGTGCATTAGATAAAATGCCCTTGCTTTCTAAAATCGTGGACAGTCTACCTAACAGGACTCTCCCCAAAATTTTAACACTTGAATCAATGAGGGAGATGGGCCTGTAACAGGCCGGATCTGTCCGCTGTCCCTTTTTGAAGATTGGCACAATAGTCGAAATTAACCAACTGGAAGGGAAAATAAATTCCCTAGTGGCGTTAAAAATATTGGTTAAAATTTTTGAACTAAATTGAGGGGCGGTCTTAAAGAAGTCTGCTGGGACCCCGTCTGGCCCCGGTGCCTTTTTACAAAGTGTGTCTTTTAGGGCAAGTATCACCTCTTCTTGGGTAAAAGGAGGAATCTGAGTCGATGGTTTTAACGCTGTTGTTTCACAGTCTATTGTGGTATGAGTTTGACTGTAAATATTACTAAAATGTAAGACCCACTGTTCGTCTGGGATAATGCAGTCAGCTCTCTGATTATCTAATCCCACAAAATATGGATGATTTATGACTGCCCAGAATTTCGCACTATCTTTCTGTGTCTCGGGCAGTAACAGATCATTCCAAGCCTCATCCTTGATCTCAGATTTCCTCTTCCTAATAGCAAGATTGTATTGTTTCCTCAATGATGCTATCAGGACTCTATTTCTAGGTTTACACTTTAACACCTTAAGAAGGGCTGAATGGGCCCTAGAGCAGTTTGAATCAAACCATCTAGGTCCAAATGATTTATTCGGCTTTGCCTTTACGGTCAGATCTAAATTAACTTGATGACATATGACACCAAAGGCATCAACCACTTTGACACTCGGGTTTTCATTATCGAGACAAATAGCAATTTCATCAGGAACTTTTGCCAGTGTCTCCTGTAAAAAAGACATTGGGATAACTTGGTCCCATTTTAACCTGCGGTCTTGATCTTTAAGCTCAAGGCCTGTCGCACACAGTGTGTCAATCTTCCTATTTTCAAGGACTCCAAATGCTAAAACCTCTAAAATCACAGGGTTGTGATCACTAAAAACAGAGGTTTCTACTCCATATATAAATATTTTAGATAAAATACTTAAAGAAACAAAAATATAATCTATAATTGTACCAGGTTCATGACCCACGTATGTTGGTAGCCTCGAGTCATTTGAGCAGGTGCAAAATTCATAAAGGTTGAGGGTAGCCAAAAATAATTCCAAGATCTCTCCGCTTGAAGTGTGTTCGAAATGCGGAGAAGAAGGATAAAAAGGAAGTATCTCAGTTTCCCTCTGACAACCTGCCAGGCAGGGGTGGATATTAAAATCCCCCATTAGGATAACCTCAAATTCACAACTACTATTCTCAATATGAGTGGATAAGAGATCCTGTAAGGCTAACAAATGCTCGTTTGGGAATTGACTGGTCATAGAGTTATAAAAATTCACAAGTAAAAAAGGGTTACAGTTTGATAAAGTCAGTTCAACCATTAAACAATTTTTGGATTTAGACTGAATGTATTTAGGTTTTCCTTTAACGTCAAGAGAAATATACACAACTAGCCCGCCCCTAGCTCTTCCTGCTTTACTGGGGACTGCGGGTACTGAAAAATGGGAGTAGCCGTCTAAGGGCAAACACTCTAACGGGTCCCAAGTTTCTTGGAAAGCAAGAATGTCGTAACTCCTGATTTTATCCAACCACATTTTATCTTTAAATTTGGATCTAAGGCCAGCAATGTTCCAACTCAAAATTCTACAGGCTCTATTGTCTGCAGAAGACTGAAGAGGTAAAGCAAGAGTCTGCTGTGGTTCCTCAACATTATCAAATGGGCTTAGCAAAAGTCAATCATTTTGATCCAAAAAAGAAAGTGGCGCAAAACGGTTAAGCAGTTCCAAAGGTTGTGTAACAGGGTTGAATGCGAAGGGTTGTTGTCGATAGGCTGGTGCGTTATTCCTTATATCTTGGCCCCATCTGGATTGAAAATCCCAATTTGTGATTCGTCCTGGAAAAGGAGTCCTTGGGATTGATACATTCTGTTGTTCCCCATAAAAGAATTTCAGAGTTAGGGGAACGACAGTACCTTGTCTACGTTGAGGGGGAAGAATGTTTACAAGAATATTAGGAAGAACATTTTGGTTTGAAAAGCTCACAGCCACACAATCACCTTTAAATTTTTTAGGGCGGTTTCCCAGCCAAGGAACCCTAAATGCTGATTTAATTACACTTGCAAGATGTTGCTGACCTCCTGGAGCTAACCGCACGTTACTGCTTAACCAATGTAAAGCTTTGCTACACAGTGAGTTAGAACTTTCCACCGTGCCACTTTCTAAGAGAGGAACATTTGCAAGGACTAACACCACAGGTGTGGCTTCAACAATAAATTGCAGGGGATCCGATGTAGAAGCGTGGGGTTGTAATGCTTGCATGTGGGTAACATTTGCCACAGAAATTGAATTTGAATTTACTCGGGGGCACTGAAGCGTAGAAATCCCAGCGACAACATTAGGAATCAGTGTCACTGGTTTGCCCCCAGGTGGCTCTGTTCCCTTTCCAACCCCCAAAGTCGTTCCATCAACGGCTTCCCCATGATTTTTGCTCAAAGAAGTAACTAACGTGGTTAAATTTTCAATGCCACTTGCAGCTAAATTTTGCTGCCCACCCAGCTTCTTGATCTCAGCTTGTAATTTGTCTATCTTGGAGATGAGGGGTTTGATGATGGAATTAATTTTAGTCTCGATGAAATCCGCAATTTTTTCTAAGAGAACTTCTTCAGTAGGACAAATAGGAGACACCTCAGCGTAGTTCATTTGTGTAGATTTTGAGGTATTAGCCCTCTTCCATTTAGCCCCAGAGCGTAGACCGCCCCGTTTGAGAGGAATCTTTACACAATGACGTTTGGTTCTCACTTCATGAACTGTAGGTGTTGCATCAAGGATGGACACCTCGGATGTCTGAGACTGTATATCTTGGTCAAAATTAATGTCATTCACAATATTTATATCACCCTCAGTTAAAGAATCTTCAAAAGCCGGAGTTGCATTGACCGGGATATCAGGTGTGGCTTGTAAGGCAGTGTCCACCAACGTGGTGGTGCTAAAAACATTTTGTGTGTTAGTTTCATCAGACGAGGGGATAGCAAAAGAGGGTGGGGACAAACAGAGTAGGTCCGGTGATTGACTCAGCCCCAATGACTCCCTCCTTTGCGTATTAATTTTCTGGACAGTCTGTACCAAATAATTGTTCATCTTATTATTTTGAACTGTTACAGCTTTTTTAGGCATGACTTAAAATGTAACCGCAAATCGTTCACAAAAATGAATGTAGGGGCCTCTTACTGCTCGACTTACTTGCACAATAATGTCCGATGTGACTCCGGCAGCGTGTGTGGCCCTGCCCCTGCCTTTTCCTGCCGATGAGGGCCGTAGAGGGCCCGCCCTTTGCCCGGGCTTAGCCCGGCGCCGTCCCGCACGCGTCCCGCGAAGCGGGCCTGACGCTGAATTTATGCGCCTCCTGGCGCTGTTAGTGCGTGCGTGTTGTGTTGTGCGCCGCCGCAAGTGCTGCCGGGATTCGTAGTCCCGTGCGGCGGCGCGGAATCTAGCTGTCAGAGACTCTTGGCGGTGGCGGCACAGAAGCGTGGACTGCACGGACTCTTGGCGGTGGCGGCGTTCTGGTAAGTTCAGTTCCCCCCGCTCCGCCGGCCTGACGCTGAATTTATGCGCCTCCTGGCGCTGTTAGTGCGTGCGTGTTGTGTTGTGCGCCGCCGCAAGTGCTGCCGGGATTCGTAGTCCCGTGCGGCGGCGCGGAATCTAGCTGTCAGAGACTCTTGGCGGTGGCGGCACAGAAGCGTGGACTGCACGGACTCTTGGCGGTGGCGGCGTTCTGGTAAGTTCAGTTCCCCCCGCTCCGCCGGCCTGACGCTGAATTTATGCGCCTCCTGGCGCTGTTAGTGCGTGCGTGTTGTGTTGTGCGCCGCCGCAAGTGCTGCCGGGATTCGTAGTCCCGTGCGGCGGCGCGGAATCTAGCTGTCAGAGACTCTTGGCGGTGGCGGCACAGAAGCGTGGACTGCACGGACTCTTGGCGGTGGCGGCGTTCTGGTAAGTTCAGTTCCCCCCGCTCCGCCGGCCTGACGCTGAATTTATGCGCCTCCTGGCGCTGTTAGTGCGTGCGTGTTGTGTTGTGCGCCGCCGCAAGTGCTGCCGGGATTCGTAGTCCCGTGCGGCGGCGCGGAATCTAGCTGTCAGAGACTCTTGGCGGTGGCGGCACAGAAGCGTGGACTGCACGGACTCTTGGCGGTGGCGGCGTTCTGGTAAGTTCAGTTCCCCCCGCTCCGCCGGCCTGACGCTGAATTTATGCGCCTCCTGGCGCTGTTAGTGCGTGCGTGTTGTGTTGTGCGCCGCCGCAAGTGCTGCCGGGATTCGTAGTCCCGTGCGGCGGCGCGGAATCTAGCTGTCAGAGACTCTTGGCGGTGGCGGCACAGAAGCGTGGACTGCACGGACTCTTGGCGGTGGCGGCGTTCTGGTAAGTTCAGTTCCCCCCGCTCCGCCGGCCTGACGCTGAATTTATGCGCCTCCTGGCGCTGTTAGTGCGTGCGTGTTGTGTTGTGCGCCGCCGCAAGTGCTGCCGGGATTCGTAGTCCCGTGCGGCGGCGCGGAATCTAGCTGTCAGAGACTCTTGGCGGTGGCGGCACAGAAGCGTGGACTGCACGGACTCTTGGCGGTGGCGGCGTTCTGGTAAGTTCAGTTCCCCCCGCTCCGCCGGCCTGACGCTGAATTTATGCGCCTCCTGGCGCTGTTAGTGCGTGCGTGTTGTGTTGTGCGCCGCCGCAAGTGCTGCCGGGATTCCTAGTCCCGTGCGGCGGCGCGGAATCTAGCTGTCAGAGACTCTTGGCGGTGGCGGCACAGAAGCGTGGACTGCACGGACTCTTGGCGGTGGCGGCGTTCTGGTAAGTTCAGTTCCCCCTCTTCAACAGGTCCTCCCATTACTCAAACAAGGCGACTTCCTTGCCACATTAGATCTCAAGGACGCCTACTTCCACATTCCCTTTCACCCTGCTCACAGGAAATACCTTTGGTTTGTGATAGATGGCCAGCATTACCAGTTCAAGGTCCTCTGGTTCAGAGTCACCACGGCACCCAGGGTCTTTACAAAATGTCTGGCAGTGGTAGCAGCCCACTTAAGAAGACAACAGATTCATGTCTTCCCATACTTAGATGACTGGCTCATAAAAACAAAGTCACATATCCAGTGCGTAAATCACACACACGCAACAATACAACTACTTCACGACTTGGGGTTTACCATAAACCTCAAAGTCTTAACTCCAACCATCCCACATCCAACAATATCTGGGTGCAACAATAGACACCACAAAAAGCCTTGAATATCCCAGTCTAGCCAGGATAGCAAGCATGCAAGCTCTCATAGCAAGATTCCAACCGCAACACTCACTTCCAGCTCAAGTGTTCATGCAGCTAATAGGGATGATGGCCATTTGCATTTTCATAGTACCTCATGGAAGACTCCAGATGCACCCTTTACAGGAATGCTTAGCACGTCAGTGGAACCAAGCTCAAGGTCAGCTGACAGATCTGGTGTTGGTGGACGGCCGCACATTTCGCTCTCTGCAGTGGTGGAACACTCAAAACCTTTCCAAATGGCGACTGTTCATAGAGCCGGTTCCACAGATTGTGCTAACAGCAGATGCATAGCTCACCGGATGGGGAGCTCATCTACTTCATCACACCATACAGGATTCATGGACACCTCAGCAAAGGCTACTCTACATAAATCATTTGGAGTTACTGGCAATCTTTCTGGCATTAAAATCATTCCAGAAACAAATATCAGGCAAAGCTGTCTTAGTCCGTACCGACAATAGGACAGCAATGTACTATTTACAAAAACGGAGGGGACGCACTCTTTCAAGCTCTCTCCGCTAGGCACAGAGCATATGGAGATGGGCCATTCCGCAGAACATTTTCCTATTAGCACAACATCTCCCAGGAACTCAAAATCACATGGCAGATCTGTTAAGTCGACAGACACAACAGATTCACGATTGAAAACTTCACCCACAAGTGCTCCAACCTTTCTTTCAAATGTGGGGGCAGCCAGAGATAGATCTCTTCGCCACACATTACAACACAAAATGCCCAAGCTTCGCTGCCAGATATCCACACCCATTGTTCAAAGGCAATGCGATATGGATGAATTGGCCAGGCAGATTTGTGTACGCTTTTCCGCCTCTCCCACTCATTCCATTAGTGGTACGCAAGCTGCAACAACAGTCGCTCACACTGATCCTAGTTGCTCCAACGTGGGCCAAACAACCCTGGTACACAACATTGCTGGATCTATCAGTAGTCCCGCACCAAAAACTACGCCTCTCCCCACAACTCTTAACACAGAACCATGGAGAGATCAGACACCGAGATCCTGCACAGCTCAACCTAGCGATCTAGCTTCTGAAATCCTAGAGTTTGGTTACTTCAATCTTCCCCCTGATTGCATGAACGTTATCAAAGTGGCTAGACGCCCCACCACTAGAGCCTGCTAGGCAGCCAAGTGGGAATGATTTGTTATATACTGTAACAATAACAACATCAACCCTCTAGATGCCTTCACTCAGCACATCATATGTTATCTTAGTCTTCAGAAATGTAACCTAGCATACACATCAATTAGGTTACATCTCGCTGCCATTGCAGCTTACTTACAAAATGGACAGCACCTATCACTGTTCAGAGTGCCCGCCATTAAGGCATTTATGGAAGGCCTCAAAAGAATAATTCCTCCCAGGGTACCTCCTTCCCCCGTGTGGAATCTAAACATCGTCCTCACAAGACTAATTGGTCCTCCATTCGAACCTCCTGCATAAATGCGAACTACAATTCCTCACATGGAAAGTCGCTTTCCTTGTGTCCCTTACATCTCTTAGAAGAGTCAGTGAGCTTCAGGCACTAACCATTCAAGAACCATTTTTACAACTCCATCATTACAAAGTGGTTCTCAGAACAAATCCCAAATTTCTTCCTAAAGTTATCTCTCCCTTCCATTTGAACCAGTCTGTTGAATTGCCAGTGTTCTTCTCGCAACCACAAACAGTAGCAGAAAGGGCTCTTCATACACTAGATGTAAAAAGAGCACTAATTTACTATATAGACAGAACAAAACCTTTTTGTAAAACAAAACAACTTTTTGTATCCTTCTCACCGCCACATAAATCAATCCAATATCAAAATCTGGCATTGCAAGATGGATTGTCAAATGTATACAAATTTGCTACCACAAGGCAAAACGAACACTATCTATTCCCCCTAAAGCCCACTCTACCCGAAAGATGGGGGCTTCAATGGCATTTTTAGGGAACATTCTCCTAGATATCTGCAAAGCAGCTACATGGTCTACACCGCACACAATCGCAAAACACTATTGTGTAGATGTGCAGGCAAACAACAAGCTAGTGTCGGCCAAGCTGTACTTAAAACACTATTTCAAACTACTACAACAGACACTGGTGGTCGCCGCTAAGGAGGAGTACTGCTGTGCAATCTATGCATAAGTGTGTGATCTACAGCTCATATGCCTGGAACGGAAAATGCTACTTACCAGTATGCATCTGTTGGTATGTAGAACTGTAGATCCACATACGCCCACCCATCTCCCCGGCTACCTTTATCTATTCCAGTATTATCTTATTTAGATACAACATACATGGACATCTTTTCTGTTTCTTACAAAACTCCATCATTTCCCTTCTTGGCGATAAAACAATCTGACGAAGGAGTCGATGCCCATGCGCACTATTGTCCAAAGGAGGAGCCACCTATCCCGTGACTTCCAAAGACTTTCCAGGACAACAACAAAGTGCAAACATCCGGGCCCAGCACCAGATGGCGATCTATGCATAAGTGTGTTGATCTACACCTATACATGCCAAGAACAGATGCATACTGGTAAGTAACATTTTCCTATTAGATTCCTTACCTTAGAATTACCCCCAGGCGTCATACTGGATCTGGAACGTATTTCGTCAGCAGTACCCCTGCGTGCTTAAAGGTGGCGTCGGTCGGCTCTGTGTTTGTCGTTGGGGTCGTGGTCGCCGGGATGACGTCGCGGTAGCTAAATAGACGCCGCACTCGCGCACTGACTTCAGTTCCTTTTTTTTTTTCTGCGCCAACCAATGTAGTTCCGGAGAGAGCGGTACCTCCAGTCACTTTTTGACCGACTTGTTGCCGACTTATGTCAACACCGTCTTCGAGTCTTTGACTCCTGGTGCACGTCAGGGGTGCCTGGCTTCAAGGCTTGCAGTTTCTGTAGCCGACTGATGTCGGTGACGGATCCACACCACTTGTGCCTGTTTTGCTTGGAGCACGACCACGATCCCAAGTCGTGCTCCGACTGCTGGACCATGAACCCGAAGTCTTTACGGGAGCAGTCCCATAAGCTTCTTGAGGACCGGCAGTCAGCTCTGTGTGGTTCAAGGTCCTGGTCTTGTTGGAGGTGGAGGGACCAGTCGCGGAGCCCTCATCACTCTTCTTCCAAGTCGTCGCGTTCGGGTTCAGATAAGTTAAAGCACAAGAAGAAGTCGAAGAAGCATCGCCGCTCTTCGACTTCTCCCCTTCCATCTGCTGATGCCACGAGGGATGTGGATGGTGCCTCTTCCGCCGCTCCGCGTGCAGGGTCCGAAGGGTCAACTTGGGTTCCCTCTGTTCCCGGGACCCAGAGCGACCCCTGTCCAGCTTCGACAATTGTACGAACCGATGCATGCCATCTTTGGGCAGCCTGACTCTGCCTGTGCGCCTTTGGGCCCCTCGGACCTGACTGGGGGCCCTGGGCCCTGGCACCACAGGGTCCTCTTGGATCCAGGCCCGAGTCCAGTGGCACCACGTCCGCAGCCAACAGCGGTTGTGTCCCCAGCCGGCGTCGACCCCGTCCTCCATCCCGATGTAGACAAGGAGCCGGAGCCCGCGCTGACGGGTTCTTTTGTGCCCTTGTTTTCTACTGGCTCTTTTAGACCAGATTGGCAGCCATAGGAGGGTGAGGAGGACTGGAAGTGGTCTGGGGATCCTTTAACTGATCAGTTTGGCTATGAACCGGACTGGAGAGAGGAACTTGGGAAAGCCAGTGGTTTGGATACCTCACCAGACCTTGTCATGTTTTCTCCTCCTACCGTGGCTACAGAGGAGGAAGCGGCCTACGCCGTGGTGTTGCGTAGGGTGACTGAGGCTCTGAACCTCGAGCTACTTACAGTGGCAGTCAGGACTAATCTCCTGAAGTAGGTGCTTCAACCGGCAGCGAGCTCATCGGAGCCCCTGCTACCGTTTAATGAAGCCCTCTCAGACATCCTTTTGGGCACCTGGTCCTGGCCCAGCACAGGGGCCCCTTGTGGATAGGGTGATTCCCCGAGGCCACCTTCCGGCTCCGGGCGACCTCACTTTCCTCTCCCAAAACCCCACCCCTGAGAGCTTGGTGGTCCAAGCCTCCATCTCCAAAGGCGCATTCCCTAATGCACCACCTGATAGGGAATCCAAAAAGGTGGACCATCCTGGGAAGAAGATGTTTTCTCCCTCCAGCTTGGGACTGCGGTTGGTAAATACTGCATGTCTGTTAGGCCGTTACACCCACTTCGTGTGGGATACAGTGGTGCAAGTGCTGCCCCAGTGCCCGGAGGAGGCACGGGCCATACTCTCCTGTGCAGTTGCCGAAGGGAGAGACGCAGCAAAGTTTACCATCCGCTGTGGGCAGGACACCGCCGACTCTCTTGTTAGGACAATTTCCACGTCGGTAGCCCTTGGACGCTAAGCCTGGTTGAGGTTGACTGGTTTTTCCGGGGATGTCCAATCCACTCTTATGGATATGCCCTTTGATTGCTTTCGCCTATTCGGCAACGAGGCAGACAACGTACTGGAGCGCTTTAAGGACTCTCGGGCTACGGCCAGGTCCTTGGGCCTCTCCATCACCAGTCTACCTTTCGCCCCTTTCGTGGCTACGGAAGGGGTCCCCGCCACGTCCTTTCCAGAGCCACAGACCAGCGCAAGCTGTTCAGCCCCTGTGCGGCTGGGGATGTGGGAACCACCGCTGTGGTTCTGGGAGCCAGCAGTGGGCCAGTCCACCACAGCCCCCTCTGCAGCAGCCGCCAAACCCTCCTAGTCCGACCTTTAGGGCCACAAAACCCCAGTGGGCGGCAGGATTCGCCATCATCTCCTTCACTTGCACACCATCACGTTGAACAGGTGGGTTTTGCATATAGGAGGGGCTAATCTCTCCTATTCGAGGCTACCCCTCCATCCATGCCACCTCAGTACAATTGCATGTCAGAGGATCATCTGGCCCTTCTCCAACTAGAAGTTTTGGCATGTTCCTGTCCCAGAAGTAGGTCGTGGTTGCCTGAGCCTCATGGCCTCCTGCATCCTGCTGGTAGATCATGCCAGGCGGCATATGCGCGTTCTGCAGAGGGACCTGAAGTTGCAGTGGGCCCAGCATCAGGGCAATCTTTCCGATTTTGTCCAGATCTCGGAGGGCACTGCACACCACATGCAGTGGTGGCTAATCAACCATGATTGTGTCGGCAGGTCCCTCTCCCTTCCCCAACCAGAGTTCACAGTGGTGACGGATGCATCACTTCTGGGGTAGGGCGCCACATGGGGGAGGCGGAGGTCAGGGGCCTCTGGCCTCTGGCGGAGTCTGGGCTCCACATCAACCTTCTGGAGCTCTGGGTGATGCGTCTTGGACTGAAGGCATTCCTTCCTTCTGTCAAAGGAAGAGTACTGTAGGTATTTATGGATAACACCACCGCCATGTGGTACTGCGAGGTGGTGTCGTGGACCCTATGTCAAAGGGCTCTTTGCCTTTGGACATGGCTGGAACATCAGGGCATGTCCCTGGTAGTTCAACATCTGGCAGGTTTTCTGAATGCCAGGGCGGAAGAACTCAGCCGTCGGTGCATGATGGATCACGAATGGCTCCTTCACTTGAAGGTGGTGCCAGGCCTCTTTCAGCCTTGGTTAGATCTATTCGCCACAGAAGAGAATGCGCAAAGTCAGCAGTTCTGCGCTTTGAAATTTCCAAGGCGGCACTCGTAAGGCGACACTTTTCATCACGAGTGGAGTTGCAGTCTTCTATACGCCTTTCTGCCTATATCACTTCTGCCCAGAGTGCTGAAGAAGATCAAGCGAGACTGGGCCCAAGTCATTCTTGTGGCACGGGACTGGGCACGAAGAGTCTCGTATCCCGAGCTCTTGAACATGGCCATCGATCCTGTCGTAGCAGCAGGGGACGGTCCTCCACCCGAACTTGTCCAGGCTCCACCTCCTTGCATGGAGATAGAGCATTGACAGTTGAGAGCATTCGACCTTCCTCCCGAAGTCTGAACTTATTTTGACAGCCAGGCGTCCCTCCACTAAAACAGAATACGCCTGTAGATGGAACAAAACTTGTGGAATGGTGCACAGCAAAGTCTGCGGATCCTCTTTCTGCCCCTCTTTCAGAGGTTCTACTCTTCATTCTTTCCTTGGGCCAGCAGTGTTATGCTCTGAGCACTCTCAAGGGCTATCTTTCGGCCATTTCTGCCTTACTTCGCCTTCCAGATCAACCTTCTCTTTTCAAGTCCCCTATTGTAAATCATTTCCTTAAGGGCATTACCCACTTGTTTCTTCTTATTCCTTTCGTAATGCCCCAGTGGTTCTTAAATCTTGATTTGACTTACCTTAGGTGCTGTCCCTTCGAGCCGCTACATAACTGTCCTCAGACTTTTGACACTCAAAACTGCCTTTGTGGTTGTCGTCACCTTCTGTTGCAGCATCAGGGGACGGTCCTCCACCCAAACCTGTCCAGTCTCCACCTCCTTGCCTGGAGATTGAGCGGCGACAGTTAACAGCCTCCTTCGGCCTTACCCCCGAAGCCTGCAGATGGAACAAATTTGTGGCATAGTCCGCAGCAAAGGCTGTGGATCCCCTTTCTGACCCTCTTTCTGAGGTTCTCTTGTACCTCCTTTCTTTGGCCCAGCAGGGCTCAGCTCTGGGCACTCTTAAGGGCCATCTCTCAGACTTCTCTTTTCAAGTTCCCTGTTGTAAATCGCTTTCCTAAGGGTATTGCTCATCTTTTTCCTCCTGTTCCCTTCGTCATGCCTCATTGGGACTTGAACTTGGTTCTTACTTATCTTATGTGCACTCCCTTTGAGCCGCTACATAGCTGTCCTCTCAGACTTCTCACTTTAAAGACTGCCTTTCTGGTTTCCATCACCTTTGCTCGCAGGGTGAGTGAGCTTCGGGTTCTTTCTTCGAAACCTCCTTTTCTGGCTGTTCATCCGGACAAGGTTGTCCTTCGCACTAGGCCTTCCTTTCTTCCCAAAGTGGTTACCTCTTTCCACATAGAACAGACCATCACTCTGCCCACCTTCTTCCTGCCCCTGCATCCTTCTAAAGAGGAGGAGAGGCTACACCGTCTGGATCTAAAACATGCGCTTTCCTTTTATCTGGATCGCCCAAAACGATTCCAGGTGGATGACCAGCTCTTCGTTGACTATGTGGGTGCCAAGAAAGGTTGGACCGTGCAAAAGCAGACCATCTCTCAATGGGTCGTTCTTTGCATCAACATTTGTTATTCCTTTGTGAAAAAGTAACCTGCTGTAGGACTGTGCGCCCATTCCACCAGGGCGACGGCAGCCACTACAGCTTTGGGATGTGGAGTCCCCCTTCATGACATCTGCCAGGCAGCCACGTGGGCTTCATTTCACACATTCACTAAACATTACTGCGTGGACAGCCAATTCCGGAGAGACTGCCTTTTTGGCCGTTCATTTCTCCAGAGCGTTCTGGTTTTAACTTAGTTCGCAGACCCACCTCCGGGGTTGGTATTGCTGTGGTATCTATTCTAAGGATAGGAATCCATAACTAATGGTCTCTTTCAGAAGAACAAGTAACTTACTTTCGGTAACAATATATCTGTAAGAGACATATGTTAGTTATGGATTCCTCACCGTCCCCCCCTCCTCCCCGTTCTGCGAACTGACTTCTATGGTAAGGGACTTCCTTCCAGAGCCCTAGGTTTGTGCTCCAGTGGTCCGTGTCTTGCATGGCTCTGCGCTTCTGGCGTGGAATGTCATGTAAAGAACTTACGTCAGCACGCAGGGGTGGCATCTATCTAGATACCGCGACGTCATTCCGGCAATCACGACACCAACGACGAACGCGGAGTCGACTGACGCCACCTACCAACGCGCATGGCTACTGCCGAAGAAACATTCTCTCGATCCAGTCTGACGCCTGGGGTTAATTCTAAGGTGAGGAATCCATAACTAGTACATGTCTCTTACAGATATGTTGTTACCGAAGGTAAGTAACTTGTTCATCACTGCGGTCCCATAACATCCGTCAATGCTTTCAAATATATTTTAGTTGCAGTGGATTTGTGCACTAGGTTCCTCTGGGTTTGGCCGCAGCACTGTGCTGACGCTGTGGTGTAATAAAAAATGTGTATGTCTTTGTAGGGACATATACCTGTGGCACCTTCCATTCAGACCACGGTCCGGCTTTTGCATTTAAGGTTTACCGTGATTTGATGAAGTCTATGGGGGTGCAGGTACATTTCTCGTCTCCATATCTGCCTGAGGGCAATTCTGTTGTGGAGTGGATGAACCGTGAGTTAAAGCAATCTTTAACAGCAAGAGTATTAGGTACAATCCGGGCTTGGTTGACTCATCTCTGTGGGATTCAACATGCACTAAATCATCTCCCTAGAAGATCTCTGGGTGGGCCAACGCCGTACGAAGTGTTCTTTGGCATTAAGATGTTTGTGCCAAACCTTGATGGTCAAGATGTTGTGGCGGCTGCCGAAACATTTGACATAGTTAACCATTGTGTTATGTTACAGGATCTACAAAAGAATTGAGATGCTCTGGAAAAAACCCACTTGCCTTCTCCAACGGATGCAGTGGTGCTGATTCCTGTTTCTGGCTGGCTTCCTACTGTTGGTGATTTGGTCTGGGAGAAAGTGGCTAACAAGAAGGAAATCAATCCAATATACCATGCTCTAGTCCTTGTCCTTGGTTGTAAGGCACCCAAACTGTTATCTTACCTCCGCTATC